>NC_045597.1:95289610-95914610 GCF_009762305.2 Zalophus californianus
GTGGTTTTGGCAATATCGATCCAGGTTATTTCCCTAGCCTTATCACTCTGGGAAAAAAAGAGTCAAAATACTCATCTCTTGGCTGAGTCCAGACTGTCACATCCACAATGCTCCAGTTCCCATCCAAGCTGGATTGATTTGAGGCTATACCCAGAGAAGGTTTTTGGCCTCCATGACTTCTGAGATAGTTGCTAATCACGCCACTAAATCTGGGTCACTGAAAGAATGAAGCTACATCTCCAGAGAAGACAACCCTGTTTCTCTGAGCCCTTCATTAGGTTTGCTCTTGGGCACAGAGCCTCTGTACCTTCTATAGGATGGAGTGGCTTCAATGTCTTCCCTCTTGTGGGAATAAATTCCGTCAGCCATTTTTGTGGTGCTCTGTCTCGCTTCTTTTCTTCCCAGCATCCCAGTCAATCAGAGAGTGACTGCCAGGTCTCCGTTCTTTCCCTCTACCAGCATTCTCCCCCCACCTTCCTCCCACGTTTCCCCTACCTTTTCAGAACTCTTCCCTCTACCTGCTTCCACCACCCCTCAGTCGTCCTCTCAGTCTACAGTTTCATAGCAGATTCCTCTCAAGCCTTTTGTGTTTCACTTGGATGCCTTCACTAGACATCAGCAGGAATAGCAGTACTAATAGTGGTAGCAGTAGGAGTAGTTACGGTGGTTGTACTGGAGGTATGTGTTGTTCGTGTGGAGAGCCAGCGGGGGTCAGATCACACTCTTACAAACGTCTTCAACCCTCTTTCTCATTGTTAGCCCTTTCATCTCCCCAGAAGTTACTCTCACAAGTTTTAAGAGGGCTATCCCTCTATATTAAGGAACTACCACTTATTGAGAACGATTCAAGTCACAGGGGAGCCCAAGAAATAAGAACGGAGGCCCTCAACCTGAAAAAGCCTCCAAAGAGCTCATTAAAAAGCCAATGGGCCAAGAGCCAAAGAAGTGAACAAATTCCAGGGTTGTAAAATTTTAGAGAAAATAGAGACAATGTCCTGTGCTTGTCCGAGGAGGCTTCTGAAAGGTGGCAGAGCTCTGGTGGGCACCGGAGATGGGATTGGCCATTCCTGATAACAGAACACAGTGACAGAAGGCACAGAGATGCGGAGAGGGGCCAGAGACAGTCAAGAAGAAAGACCAAAGATCCAGGCTTACCGTGACTAGAAATTACAAAAGATATGATATGAAAATGAGTTCTTTTCTAATAAAGCCACAGTTGCTTCCAAATTTTATATATATATATATATATATTCAGATACAGTATATATGGTATATATTATATATAGTGTATATATAGTGTGTGTATGCACACTTATGCATATCTTAGTCATCAATTCAGTGTGTCAAATATGCTATTATTCGGGAGTCATAATAATTTCCAACTCAAGTACTCAGTTATTTCTAGAAAAATTATCCAACCCATTACATTTACTTATTATCTTCCTAGAATCCCCATTAGACCTGCGGTGGAAGTTCCCAGCACAGCCCGTCTGTTCACTTCTTTCTACTTTGCATCTATTTAGCATTTTGTGCTATATTTTAACTAATTTTTCAGATCTGGCTGCAAATTAATGATTCTTTGTGTGTGTGTGTGTGTGTGTGTGCGTGTGTGTGTGTGTGTGTGTGTGAGATATATACAATTTACCATTTAGCACACAATGATTCTTTGTGTGTGTGTGTGTGTGAGAGAGATATACAATTTACCGTTTAGCACGTCCATCGAGACTTCTTACATTTCAATTATTTTTAATTTTTCACTTCCTGAATACCAATTTAAGTTTTTGTCCAACTATTCCTGCTCATTTTTCATAATAACCCATTATTGCCTTCCAGATTTAATCTTTTACTTTTGCCTATGTTAAACATTAATTTTAAAGTTTCTTTCTTCTTTCTTATTGCCTACCCCTTGGGGCTGTGACCTTTTCTCCATCACTGCACATACTGCAAGTTATACATTGTATTTTCCTGTGTGCTTTGTAATTCTCACCCAAGGGTTCATCAATAGGAGACCTGAGAGATGTTTTCATTGCTGGTTAGCCCCAAGATCTAAAGATTAGGCCAGTTTCATGTTTATTTCGCAGTTCAGGGGCTTTCAAAATATTCAGCTAGGCAGGGAATTAAGCCCTTACATTTCTAAATGATTAATGTGTGCTTGAGACTTGAAGTTTTTCTGTTTTTTTGCTTCCCTACTTGCACAGGGCTGCAACCTTGATTCTATTTCTGCATGGTTTCTCTATTCAGTCACCACAGTGGTGTGCCTTAAAACGATTTATTTTATTACTATTTTTGTTTTTATTATGTTTTATTATTTCTTAGTTTATTATCGCTTATGAATCTAGAGGTTGACTGGGCTTAGCCAAGTGGTTCTTTTGTTCCAGGTGGTGTCAGCTTATCCAAGTGGGCTACAGTTATCTGGAGACTTGATGAGATGGTACACTGGAGACAGGACTCATGTATCTGATGCTTTTGTGTTGTCATCTGGAAGACTGGGATCAGCTGCGTGGTTCTTGGGCTTGATGTGGTATTAGCAAGGGCTGCAGTTATCTGGAGGTGTGACTGGGTTGGCACATCCTAGAAGGTTGACTTACTTGGCTGGAAGTCAGTGCTGGCTATCAGCGGAGAATAGAGCTGGGCTGTTGATCATGTTACAGGACTCTGTGTCCCTTAATGCCCGCAGTTCTTGGTCACACCGCTTCAAAGAATGAAGAGGTAGACCAGACGAAGAGTGGTGGGCAGCAAAGCAACGTTTATTGAGCGAGAGCACAAAGCTCCCGGAGAGAGAGGGGGACCCAAGTGGGTTGTCCTCTGAGTTTCTAAGTGTAGGGGTTTTTATGAGGTCTTTTGGGGAACTTCCTTAAGCCATCAGGGTGTGCTGAATCATGCCAATCAGGGTTTTGGTCACGTATCTGTCTATCTATAAGTTAATGTCCACGTGCTGATGGTCCTTTTTTTTGCTGACATCTGGGGGCTTAGGTCTAAACTGCCCTTTGCCCATGATATTGACAAGTGCTTTTATGGTTGTCTTATTTTAGGATGTTTTGCAGAAGTCATTTCTGCAAAGGCTGCAAAGCAGAACGTCAGTGCACTCCTACCTGAGCTGCAAAACAGGATGCCATTGCTGTTTTATTTTAGCTGTCCTGACTCCATATTTTCTTGCTGCGGACCCTGGCCCTGACTACCTCACTGTCCAACTAACTCCTAACAATCAGAGTGTCTCAGTTTTTCTCCATGTGGTCTCGTCATGTGGCTTGGGTTTCTCACAACAAGACCGCTGGGTTCCGACAGGGGATGTTCTAAGTGGCAGAGGCGGAAGCTGCAGAGACCTTAAAGCCTAGACCCAGCAGATATCACAGGTGCCACATCCTATTGGTCAGAACAGGCCACAGGGCTAGCCCAGATTTAAAGATAAGGGAAACAGATTCTACCGCTCTATGGTAAGAGTGGAAAAGAATCTGTGGTCATATTTAAGCTACTGCAATTGTCATAGCAAAGTCTCCCCGGATACCTTCTTAAAGACGTTTGGTTTTCATTCTTATATGATAGGTCCAAGGGTAGACCATCCAGGACTTGATGGCAGACTTAGGTCACCAGCAGCCCAGACTCCTGATTACAGGATGGTTGCAAAACCTCCAGCCATCACAACTAAGTTTCAGGCAGAAATGAAGGGGTAGAGCAGACAGGCAAAAGGGATCTGAGTTAATCCCTTTAAAGAGCTCTTCTTGAAGCCTCTCATGACTGCTGCTTACAACTCACTGGCTTCCTCATCTGCAAAGGAAGGTACAACAGTAATGTCAAAAAAGGTAGCATGCCCTCGTGTCAGAGATATTTTAAATGTAACAGGAGGTAGATATGAGCTAAATGAAGTAAGGCATGGGTCCCAAACAAATCTACTTCAGACTCCTTAACTTTCCAGCTACGGTCTTCTTGCTTGCGCTGGGCGAGGACTCTAATTGTGGCACCTGGAGAGTGTGTTTGTGGCAGGATATTTGTTTCCTATTGAGATGGATGTGTACAGCAGCGTCATCATAGCAGGGGACATGCTTTAACCTGCAGGCAGCTGACACAATGGTGGTAGGGTACTATTTAGAGAAGGATTTCAGTACTCCTTATTAATAAAGTTCCATTTGTGAGCCTAATTACACCCTTGCCAAATAACAGAGTTGACTTTTGTGTCATTTCCTCTCAGTTGAAACTGGAGATGTTCTTTATTCGTAGATTTGAGAAGTCTGCCAAGTTTATGTTTAGGACCCCGGCTGCCCATTTGCACACACTTGCCCCTTCTTTCCAGGTCCATTCTTGTCCCTTACCCTCTTACAGGGTGCAGTGCTATGGAAGGTCAAGAATCCCTCTGAATGGAGAAACTCAGACTCACATGTAGGTGGTCCTCCCTGAACACAGCTTTACCTTCTGGTTTTCTTGTGGGAAGGTTCTCTTACGAAGAGGGTACTGGTCAAAGCCATGCTTGACATTCCACAGGATGACCCTTTAGTGGGGAGTTTGCAGACACCATGCCTAGCCTATGTGGCAAAGGGCTTTTTTATAGGGGTCCTTCTCACAGTCCACGTATAGACAAAATCCCCTCTGCCTACATGGGGGGCCAGTCCCAGGCCATGGGGCTCAGTGACAGTGTGGCCTATCCCACAAGGATGCTGCTCTTCTGCTCCTTCTACATTTGCTCTAGTGGGGACAGCAAGCAACAGCCTGTGGGCCAGCCTGACTTTGTAAAGTCTTCCTGGAACCTAGGAATGCTCATTTGTGTGTGCACTGTCTATGGCTGCTTTTGTATCATAACGGCAGAGCTGAGTAGAGACCAGCTGCCTATGAAGTCTACACTACTTATGTTAACGATCCAAACTATTTATTATTTACAGATTGTTCCTCTATGGTGTCCAAGGCACAGTTGGGTCTCCCTAAGGCTGCAGTTCTCAGTTTTGTGCCCAAAGGGGTATGCGGCAGGGTCCAGAGATATTTTTGGTTATCACAATTGGGGAGGGCTGTGTTGTTGCTGGCCTCTAGTGGGTAGTGGTCAGGGACGCTGCCAGACACCCCATGATGCACGGGCCAACCTCCCACAACAAAGAATTACCTAGTCCCAAACGTCCAAATGTGCGCGCAGAAGGTGAAACCCTGCTCTAAGGAAATGGGTGTTCTGGAAGACTATTATTGTTCTTTCTTCATTTCTTCACTTACACAACAAATATTTATTGAATGTGTACTAGGCACCGGGCTTGTACTGAATCATATACGTATATTATATATATACATATATGTTATATATATAATATACACATTATATGTTTATATAACGTAAGTATATTAATATTTTTATATTATATAAATGTAATATAGATCTATCGATTTATACATTATGAGTCATATATAATATATATTTATATATGTGCCATATATAATATATAACCATATATTATATATTTTTTATTTAACCCATACAACAGATCATAAAGTTGGTATTATTATCCCCGTTTTATAGATAAGAAACCTGAAGCCCAGAGAGGTTAATTTACCCAAAATCATCTAATTAGTAGAGGAAGGGGCTTTTAATGCAGTGCTTGACAAGTACGTTATACTTTGATAAACGTGGGTTTTAATGGAGGAGAAAGCACTCTGAAGCCAGCCAGACCCGCCTTCAAATCTGGGTTCTTCTACTTAGATGCAGGTTGCAAAGATGGAATAAAATATTGCGCTGAAAGCACTCTACGACAGAGCCTGTAGTCGTGGGTGCAACAAAACTGCTAGTTTCAATTACTTTATTTCCAGTGTTTAATAGGATTGTCACGGACGTCAGCAGTGCTGAAATGGGAGGGGCCAAAGGTGTCACATTCTCTCCTGGAACGTGAACAGATTTTCTGGATTATCTCAGCCCCGCCCCCCACCCCCCACCCCCCCACCCCATGGCAAGACCCTTCTTTGCAAAGGCCTGGGGAGTGAATGAGTGAGGCTAAGGCTTCTTTCTCGGAGCGCCCTTCGTGCGTCTGTCCGTCTGTCCGGGCCTCCCTGCAGAGCCGCTGGGCCGGGATTAACCCCGGGAGTGACAGACTGTCAGCCAGCAAGGCGCGCGGCCTAATCGCAGCGCCCGCACAGCCTCGCTCCAAACACTCCCGCCGAGTACTTGCAACTGTCAAGGTTTTCTCCTGACGGAAGAACCCAGTTTCACATTTTCAGAGTAAGGCATAAACGCACCAGGCAGCTGGAGATGCGGAGCCGGCTGCACTCGAGCCCAGCAGAACTTCAGAGCTCGTCAGCAGACAGGGCTCTCTTCCCCGTCTTCAACCAGCGGGCTTTGTCTTTTTTATTTCTTTGTCTGTTTTATTTCTCTTTTTGCCCCAAGGCTTGACACTTTACAAAGTTAAGTCTGTAGCCTTGGCCATATTATTTCTAGAAAAACAGAGCAGCTTGGGCTCTGGGATCATTGGAGCATCACAGCCAGGGTCTCAAACTTGGGAAGAAGAATTCAGGGGGCATTTTGCCTCAGTTCGACTCCCAGACGTCCTATGCCGAGTCTTCTCCTTCCCCTGATGGTCCCTCCTTTGCTCATCCACATCATAATTATCCAGTCTTCCTGCTCCTGTCTTCTAGCTCACTGGCATCAGCATCCTTGGTGGACACACATGAAGATGGAAAGGATACAGTCCCTGCCCTGGAGAGACTCTGGTCTGAAGGAAGAGTCCAGACTGTGAATAGACCATACAGCACCCTTCTAGGTTCAAGTAGATGTTAAAAGAGGACTATTCTTCCGGTCTCAGTTGCTGCTGAAGCACTAAAGCTGGCAGCAAAGGTAAAGCCCCCCCCCATTCTAAACAGAGAAGCCAGACCACTTTTGAAGGACTTGCTAAAAGGTAAACACCCGCTCCCCGCCCCCCCCCACAAATGCCCATCAACTCCTCATTTATAATTGACCTTGGGAAGGAATAAGGGAAGGCTACAGAATTGATGAAGGAAGGACAGAGGGGATTTCTTCGTGAAATCAGAATGATGCCAATAAATGATATATCCAACAACTGTGCCCCAAAGCATCTTCCTTATTCACCATGCCCAAGTGGACAGAGAGATTGGCAGACGCAGTGTATACCCCAGCATAAACCAGAGAGCCCTCTCTAACATGGAAAATGTACCAGGGCCAAGTCCAGACTTCAAGTGTGGATGGTGGCATCTCAGAGTAAAGCTGGCTTACTTTGGTATTTGAAAAGAGGCAAGATCCCCTACTTATCTGGAAAGTCCCAGTGTGAAGCCTGGGATGGGACCAACCACCCACAAACCAAAACTTCCAAGGAACCACCCCATTTGGAGGGGAATGAGGTATGTCAGGGAAACAGACAGCAGAGGAAACCTACACCAACCATGTGTAGTACACATCTCTATGCTTAATTCACTGTATGAAAAGATATCTAAGGGTCAGCAAATATTTGAGGAAACCAGCAGTAAAGAAGGGAAGGACCAAAGAATTTCTGACTTCAGAGGAAAGAGAGGTTTTAAGACTAATAATTAAAATATCTTCAAAGAAATTTACAAGACAAGAATAGGCTACTACTAAATAGGAGCAATAGGAAAATTTTAAAAACAAATATTGGAAATTAAAAACAAGACAATCTAAATAAAAACAAATCCAAAGTGTTAAAAGAACTTGTTAGGGAAAGCTACTAAAAATTATAGCAAAAGGACAAAGAAATATAAATATGGAATATTAAAATAAAAGTAAGAAACATAGAAAAATAATCCAGGAGATCAACATCTACCTATAGGTCTTCCAGGTGGAAAAGAAAAGAAAACATGGAGGGGAGAACTAATCAGTGGAGAATTAGAAGAGAAATTTTTCAGAACTAGAGAAAGATAGTCACTCAAGATTTGCCAGATACTGCAAGACAATGGAGCGGTGTCCTCAATGTTCTAAAGAAAAATGATATTTTAGAACTTGAATTCTATACCCAGAAAAACTACCAATGAAGACTAAAGTTAGATATTCTTATACAAAAGGTTATAAAGTTTACCTACCACTCTATAAAAAAATTACTTGAGGATGTTCTTAAGAAAATGAGAAGGGAATCTAGGAAATAAGAAGTCAAATAAGACGTTTTAGAAGTGTGCGTTCTCAAAAAACACATAAACTACTACAAAGTTCAGTAAAAGAAATACCAGCTTGATGTAAATTAGAACCAGCAGATAGAGGGCCTCAAGGAAAGTTTCTTCAAAGTAAATACATTTTATTCAAGAAATATTATGATTTTAGTGGGAGCTGAAAGACCCAAGTACCATGCTGACATGGGATAGCTTCTTTTCTCAAAGAGAAAAAAAAAAAAAAGACAATGATAAGCTCTAGTCAAAATTAAAAATAGCACAAGAAAGTCACAAAAAGTCAAAAGCAAAATGCACTAAATTATGTTATTAACTTGAGCAATTTATGGCATATTAAAAAGAGAGAGAGAATCTCATTGGTCTTGACACTTGAAACATTCTCTTACAAGCAGCACAAATTTGATGATGTAAAATTAATTTTCTCCACAGATCTAATCACACTATTTAGTTCTGCAGTAAATAATATTTACATATCATGGTACTATAAATTTTATTTATTGATTTTAAACCTATGGACAAAGTACTTAACACATAATTATAAGTACAGAACAGAATGGTAATGCCAAAATGTTAATATACAAAAAAATAAAGCTGATGATGGATGGAAAGTGGAGCAGGGGAGAAAAAATGGAAAATAGCGTAGAGGTTGTTTATTTCTGAATAAGGATGAACCAAGAGATAGTGTCTAAAACAGATAGAACCAAAAATAGAGATTCCAGTATATTAATTAACACTTTAAAGATCATCAACAAAACCAAAAATAACAATTTAACCAACAAATTCAGAGGAGACCAAGGAAGGAAAGTGAAATTATTATGTGTAGATGAGTTAAATTCTTCATCTTCCAAATGAGAAAGTCCATAAATCAAAAACTACTTGGACTATTATTTAGAATAATGGTGGTAACCAATGTCAAAATCAAAAAACCCTAGGAAGTGAGGGAGAGGGTAGAAGGACCATTATTTTCTCAATCATTAATAGTCTGTACTCTATCAATTATCCTTTTACCTAGGTGTATCATTTCTATGACTTACAAAATAGACAGTGACGACAAAGCAAACACATTTCCTGAGAAGTAGATTTGGGGACATTCTGGGTTAGTGCAAGTGGTGCGCTGCCAAGCATACTTTTTACTCGCTTGTTTAAAGTTCAAGAGATATTTACAATTGTGACAATAACTTGACAGCAAGGTAAAACTATAATCCTGCTGAGTTAAGCGCAGGAGGTCCAGTGGCATAGCAAGGCATATTACCCGGATTTGCAAAGTTATATAAAATGTTTTGTATCCATTCTAGAACTAGGTTATGGAACACTGGCAAACAAGAAATTATGAACCCCAATGTTAGATCCAGATGACATAACTTAAGTACGTAATGTGTATCAGGCTAAGCATTATTGTCACTGTCAATAGCAGGCACCTCAGTCCGCATAACCTTCAACTGTTCCCCTCCACTGATCAGCTAATGTCCAGAGTTAGATAATATGCATTTAATGCCCTTTACCATCTGACAGCACTCACCCCCTCCAAACTCATCTCCTGCTACTCCCATTGTGAGCTGGAGGTAAAACTAAACAAAAGCAGCTGTATCCAGAAGCTTGGACAACAAAAGGACACAGCGAATAGTTTTTTTTAATATTCTCTAGTGCCCAGATTATGTTTTTTTTAAGTACCACTTTCTACTAAGAGAACCAGAGCTTCTTGGAGAAACGACTGATTCCAGGTTTAGGGCAGATAATGGAAAAACCTGAGCCAGGTGCATGTTCTCATACCACATTTCTTTTCTCTTACATGGAAAGTCTTGCTCCGGATAACGCTGGTGTAATTCATTTGCTTTCCCCTACACTATCCATTAGTTTTCAAAATTATAACACCAGCATTCCTTCTAACATGAAAATACTGAGCAGAGTCAATTCTATATATTCTTAGAATACAGATTCCCCACCCCCACCCCGGCTATCTGAAAGTTGAGTGTTCCAATGAAACCTTTTGTAAGTCAGAATGTATCCCCTCACCCCTGCTCACTGAAAGCTCACATTTTGCCACTTTGCTTTAATGAAAAACCCACATTAGTACCTGTTTTTGCTAACTGAAAGAAATCTGAAGAGGGTTTTCATGTTTATGAAAAAAAAGGCATTGTTGTATTAATGTCCAATCTCCCATAAAAGTGTGGTGGTGTAATGATAACGTCCAAAAAGCGGGGGTACCTACATACACTCTATGCAAGCTCAGTAATCTTTGGGATAATTCTTTTCTTTAATCTCATGTATAATTAGATTGATTTATTTCACTTCATTTTCAACTGTTATATTTGTTTTTCCTGAATTTTCTTTTTTTTTTTTTAAAGGTTTATTTATTTGACAGAGAGAGACACAGCGAGAGAGGGAACACAAGCAGGGGGAGTGGGGGAGGGAGAAGCAGGCTTCCCGCTGAGCAGGGAGCCCGATGCGGGGCTCGATCCCAGGACCCTGGGATCATGACCCGAGCCGAAGGCAGACGCTTAACGACTGAGCCACCCAGGCACCCCTGTTTTTCCTTAATTTTCTTAAGACGTTTATAAAATTCAAAAGTCAAACTATACAAAGACAGAAAGATATACTCAAAGTAGCCTCATTCCCACTCCTCCCCTACCCTCCACTTCTCCTTCTATTGTTTCATTTTGTTTTGTTTTGGGGGGTTACTTCCTGGTTCATCCTTTCAGTGTTACTATCCCACACTTTGCTTTACTCACTCAATGACATATTGTGGAGATCAATTTTTATCAATTCAAAGATATCTTGTGAGATTAGTTCTCAGAGTCTTTTCTCTCATAAAATTAATTTTATTTCTTAAAAATGCTCCATATGCAAAACTAAATAGGCCCTTTTTAGGTGTACCCTAAGGACACATACAATTTTTCATTGGAACTGCTTTTTCTTAAGCCACAGATGAGAACTGTCCAGCTTGTCTATTCATTAGAGGCTAAGTTGATCCTCGCCTCTGTATTCATGCTCACACCATTCCCCATGCTTGGGGCAAGGTCTTCTTTCTTCTTCATTTTCCCTATATGTGAAAGCAAGGCCAAATTCAAATCCTAACTCCTTATGAAGCTTTACCTAGTCTTTCTTTCTCGAAGGGAATTGTGCCTTTGCATCCCCCGTGTCTAACATGATGGCCAGCACATAGAAAATGTTTAATAAATGTTAGGGATGACTTAAGGGTAATGTAGAAAGAATATAGGTTTGGGGACCAGGGAAGTTCTCTGTTCAAACTCTAGCTGAGTGACTTTGTAGCTACACTGGTCATCTATTGCTGTGTAACAAATTACCCCACAACATAGGAGAATAAGACAACATACACTTATTATCCCATAGTTTTTTGGCACAGCTTAGCTGGATGCTTTGGCTCAGGGCCTCTCACAGGCTACAGTCAAGGTGTTGGGTGGGGCTGTGGTCTCATCAGAAGGCTCAATTGGGGAATCCACTTCCAAGTTCGCTCATAGGGTGTTGGATGGACTCAGTTCCTTGTGGATTGTTGGACTGAGGCCTCAGTTTCTCCTGAGTTACTAGCTGGAGGCCTCCTTTGGCTCCTTCACATAGGCTTCTCCATAAAGCATCTTGCAACATGACAATTGGCTTCATTGCAGAAAGCAAACAAGAAAGCAAGAGAAAATACTAGAGAGAAAATGAAAATCACAGTCTTTTATACCTCATGATGGAAGTGATATCCCATCACATTTGCCATGTTATGTTCCTTAGACGAAACTCATTGGTCCAGCCTGCAAGTGGGGCAGATGGGATGACACAAGGGTCTGAACACCAGGAGGTGGGAATCTTTGGGAGGCCTGTCAGAAGCTGCCTAACACAGAAACTTTTAACCTTAGGCCAGTTACTCCGGCTCTCTTTCCTTATATTTTATTAACAACCTGCCTTAAGTGTGCCAATGTTAATATTTTATTAACAGCCTGCCAGTGTGATAGGGTGATTTCTAAGATAAAATGTCTTTTTGCAGCTTGGATTCACCAGTTCAGTTTTATAAAATTAGTTGATTCTTCTTATGACTTCCTATTTGAGTCTAGTACCTTCAGAAAAACAAACCAAATTCACCAGCTAGGAAATACTCATTTATAAACTGGAGTGCTTTTTGTTTTCCTTGTAAATCTAGGTGGGAAATTGATCCATGATAACTCTGCTAAACAGTGCATGGTTTTGCAAGATATATTATTATATTTCACAATTATGAGATATTCTGAGATCTTTGCTAGGTTTTTTTTTTTTCTTGTTTGTTTGGGTGGTTCTTTTTTTCTTGTCTTAATTGTGGCAATAAATTTTCCTGCCAAGTCTCAATAGTTTAGAGTCAGGAGAAGCCCTCAAGAAACACACATCTATAGGAAGAAATTCTTCCAGCCAAAGTTAAAGGAAACTACCACCACCTGTGTGAATCCATTTTAACGTTTTCTGAAATATTTTGGTTATGAAACATATAGGAAACTATCTCCATTCCAGTTATTTTTCCCGGTCTCCTATGAACCAAAGTATTGACTTGGGAGTTAGGATGATCCATGCACATGACCTTTCCAAGCCCTAGTTAGCCATCCATAAAGTGGGGCTCATGGTCCTATCCTCATGACCTGTCACTTGGCTTCCTTGCAGAGCACGCACGGCCTGCGAGGAGCCCTTGGAAATTCAGCAGTGGAAAGAGGGTGCTGACTTTCTTTTAACTGTCATCAGAGAGACTGATTTTGAAAAAAAAAAAAAATCAACTCAAGGGAGTAAGTACCAAATTAGGGACTAATAGACAGTCAGAATTGAATTCCTAATCCATGGGGGCATTGGGCAAAGAGGAAAAAATCCAGATGTAAAACCCACATGAAAGACAAGGAACAAAAAGAGAAAAGAAAAGAAAAAAAAATAGGGAAAGATAAGTTAGTTCTAAGAAACTAGAATGGGCTGGAACCAAAGCACGAGCAGTGGTTTTCTTGTTTCTTTAGCTCCATGGGGGCCTGCTGGAAACATTTAAAGGGAAATCCTTGGAACAGACACCTACCACCTGTGGTTATTGAAAAGATATATATTATTTAGATACCACTGGGTGAAAAAAAAATGCCTTAGAAGGAAACATCTTGACTAACAGCAAGTTGCAAAATTATCTCATTTTGCTCTGCATTTTTGGAAACAATTGACTTCAAGCTTCCATAACTTCATGCCTTAAAGTCTCCATCACAGCTGTTGGAGAAATTCTTCATGTTCTCTGCTATGACACTGGGATTTTTGCAGCCATGAATGGACACAAAAAGATGTCAATCATATCCAGTAATGAAAAGTTCATTTCTCACTCCCTATTGTGAAGGCAGTGCCTTTGTTGATACCCATTGTGTGAGGCTGTGTTCAAGCTCATTTACCTTCACATACAGAATATCTATTTTATATTAAAAGTTTAGACTGTAGTCACCCCAGATCACACCTAATGCATTTGAATTGTATTACCATTATCCTCTATTAAATCTACGATGATGCTACAATATCTATGTCAGAAATAATAAAGAGATTAATGTGGAGTAACAGATACTGGTGTCACCTCCCTCTACATTTCAACATCAAATATTTTCGGCACTGCAAACCAGTCTCTGTCAGCCAGTGAAAATGGGGATTTGGGCAATAGAGAATCCATCGAGAGATGTGAGGGGAATTTTCCAAGTCATGGAGGCAGCTGCTGAAGTGATACCTGAATAAAAGTGAAAGTCCTTCCTTTTTCTTTCCTTCTAGAAAAATCTACATTTATTCCCCTAACTTCACAGAACATACCCTCCTCAGGGGGTGGTGATATATGCTGAGGAGAGCTTATCTGAAGTGGTTCTTTGACAGCTGGATTTATGAATGGATACAATAAAGACAATTGAGGAGAGGAAAAGTCAGCACTGAACACGCTGGTCCCAGATTGGAAAGCAGTATCCCCTCAAATTTAAGGGGCTAGAAATTACCTCCCTACTGCTCTGCTTCCTCTACCCATCCAGCCAGCCTGGATAGGAGAACAAAGTGACAGAGGCAATTCATTCACCCACTCAACAGCTATGTATTGAGCAGTGGATTATCATTCCTTACTTCCTAAAGCACTTCTATATCTGAAGACACTTCATCCTTATTACAAAATAGGAAGGACAAGGATTATCATTCCCACTTTACAGATGAAGAAACTAAGTCTCAGAACAACTTGTGTACTTTATGTCATTATTGAAGAATAGACTGGAGATACACACTCATGCTTTAGAGCTTCATTCCATGGTCAGTCAGAGCCAGGGATGGATTTACAGTGAGAGTTCAGGAGTAGAATTTCATTTCCAAAGCTCACTCTGGCTAGAGGATGGAGAAAAATCTTGGGGAAGAAAGACAAGAGGCATGACAACTGGAGGCTGCTGTAGTAATCCAAACATGACTGTGGCCTGAACTAGCAAAAGATATTTAGGGGCTGCTTACTGACTAGCTGAATGTTGGAAACTAGATGGAAAGGAAGCAGGAGCTATTGAGAATGTCTTGGGTCTGTCATTTGAACAACTTGATGCCATTTTCTAAGATGGGGAACATGAAAAAGCAGGTTAGAAAAGGAAAGGGAGTATTTTATGTTTCGTTGTGCATAGTGTGAGAAAACAGGTGGGAATAGTTTATCAGAGGTGGGTACCTGGCTCTGGAGCTCAGAGGAGGCATCTTGCTTAGGTTGAGATTTATGGACACCAAGTATTCTAGGAGCAGATATCGTAGGTGCTCATAGCAAGAGAATTTCCAGGGAGTGACAGAGTGGAAATCAGACTGCAGGAAGTGGGGAGTGAATGGATTGAAGACACAGTTTAGACAACATTCTGGAAAAAAAAAATGACTGCGAAGACATAGAAAAAGATAGAGCCATGTGCAGTGAGAGCATGGGGTGCAGGGACAATTGCTTTATTGTTTCAAATTAAAAAGTCTGTTTAAATGTTGATAAGAAAGAAGAATTAGAGAGGGAGAGATTAAAGGCACAGGAAATTCATTCAATGAACAAAGAGAAAGTGACAAGAGTCCTCACCATGTGCTGGAGACCCAACAAGCAAGCAAAGATTACAAATCCCCACTTCATAGAAATTGAATTCTGGCAAGGAGATAATACATACATAAACAAACATGTCATAATAATGTCTACTAAGTATGAAATGCAACATAAAGCTGTAATACTTGAAACGCTATGGCCTTGACCTAAGAATAGACAATGGATGCACAGTGACCAAGACTCTCCTCTTAACCAAACTTTTAGCCAGGCTCCTTTGAGCCCTTTCTCAAGTAGGCCTCTGCAGTGGCCTATGACAACTTGAATAAAACACAATAGTTTCTAACAATTCACGGCCTCATCCTTAAGATGATCCTAGCCCTCGGGCACCTGGGTGGCTCAGATGGTTAAGCATCTGCCTTCAGCTCAGGTCATGATCCCAGGGTCCTGGGATCAAGCCCCACATCAGGCTCCTGGCTCAGCGGGGAGCCTGCTTCTCCTTCTGCCTCTGCCCCTCTCTCTGCTCATGCTTTCTCTCTGTATCTCTGTGTCTCAAATGAATAAATAAAATCTTAAAAAAAAAAAAAGATGATCCTAGCCCTCCATGAAGTGCCCTCTTGTGAAAACTCGAGGTTGCTGAAAGAATTTACTATTTGTTCTAGCCAACGTTTGTCTTCCAGCCTCAGTGGGAGGGTGGTAGCCTAACTTCTGTAAATGCCAGTTAGCAAACCCAAACCAGTTGCACATAGATGAAGTCTTCTTCCTACTTTTTTTGTATGTTTTCACTTCCCTGACTCTACCGAGTCCAGCTTACATCCCTCAATATTCCCTCATTCTCCCTTTAAAAAGCCCAGTCACCTCTGTACAAATCAATTTTGAGTTGAGTTCACACTAGACTCTTTTCCCCATCGTAATAGTACATGACTGATCAAAATATGTCTTCAACAGTTTAGTGTCCAGCTTTGTTTAACTTTGACAATAAAAGTCTAAACTCTGAAAATATATGGAATATAGTATATGATAAAGTTGACATTTAAGTCAGTAGGACACATTTAATAAGTGGTGTTGAGACAACTGCATAATTTGGGGAAATAAAATGAAAAATGGTCCTTTAGGAAGTAGGGGAAGGTAGCTTTAAACAGAAAAAGGGACACATCTTGTATTTCCCTTGGAGAAGAGAAGGGGAGTATTTACGCAATAGTATTTATGCAAGATGGAGACATCCCACCTGTTGGCTTCTCTCTTTTCCTTCTGAGATAGGTGCAGTATCTTATGCCAAGAGTAAAGGGGCACTTGCAAAATTAGGAACCTGGGGAAGATTGGGGGGAAAAGTGAAAAGAATACAATTAAGTTCAAGGCCCAGCTTGAGACTGGTCATTTGTGGTAACTGAACTTAGAATATGGAAGTGGGACCAGGTTGAAAAGTTTCCAGGGCAGATAGTGGGGAGGGTTCCATGAGGTGGAAATGACCCCACAGCTCTGCAGACCACAGGACAGAGCTGTGTGATACCTGTTTAGGCATGAAGCAGGAAATAATTCCCTAGAGCTCTGGGGAAGCAGTGGAGACCCACTCTGGTACCAACACATCTGTACAAAGTATTTGAGAACCAAGACAGTTTCCCTCAACAAACCAGATAAACCTCCAATAGATCTGATCTCTCCATCAATATATCTTCCTCAATATGTATCAGGCTGATTTTATAATCAAGATTATTCCCTACTGAATATATTCTCTCCACCTCTGTCATTTTCAATGGCAGGCCTCGCAGCCAAATGAGAGGTGTTGATGGGTGTTAGGGAATCAAGGAAGAGAACCAGGACCTGAACAAGGGGGAGGTGTGGAACTGGGTCAAAGCTGAGGTTGGACTTGGAAGCTGGTGGTCAATGCAATTCGAGAATTTGGGACCATAGGCCAATTTTCTCAAGGTAGACAAGAAATCTAAAAGGCAAAAAAGACTAGAATTCCAAGTTGCCTGAGGGTAAGAATCAGGAAAATCTAGGAGGCTAATTTGTCTGAAATAAGACAAATAATCTGGAAGAGTCTAGAGAACCAGTAGAAGAATTAAGAGGGACGCTGGGCCATAGACCATCAAAGCTAAGGGTTATCTGCTTATTGTCCTCTCTGCCCAGAGCAGGAATGGTGAACACTGGCTGGAGTTCCCGGCATTGACTCTGCTAAAGAAGATATCCCTTTGCAGACACACCAACCAGGTGGTAAATTATGAGTCATGGGGAGAAGAAAGAGGTGCATCCTTTGCAAATGTGATAGGTTTGTTCCTGAGGCTGTTCAGGCTGCTTTAACAAATACCATAGACTGGGTAGCTTATAAACAACAGAAATTTATTTCTATCAGTTCTGAAGGCTGGGAAGTCCAAGATCAAGGTGATGGTAGATTCAGTATCTGGCGAGGACCTGATTCCTGGTTCACTGATGGCCCTCTTCTCTCTGCGTCCTCAAATGACAGAAGGAGGTGAGGGATCTCTGTGGAGTCTCTTCTTATAAGGGTAGTAATCCCATTCATGAGGGTGGAGCCCTCATGATCAATTCACCTCCCAAGGGCCCCACCTCCAAATACCATAATATTATGGGTTAGGTTTCAACGTCTAAATTGTGGGAGACATAAACATTTAGTCTATAGCAGTTTGCTAAGAGTCCTGCTAAAGAGAGAGGCAAGTCATCTTTGTGATTTGGGATGGTTAGAAGTCTAACCTTTGCAATTTATTAATCCCAACAAATAAAGGCATGGAGTGGAGGACAGAGAGGCTACATTTAAGAATGTCGATAATCTGGTCACTCCCCACCTTTCAAACTTCCAGTCAAATGCTTCCCCCATGGTTTCCTGATATGCTGTGTTTATGTGAACTGATCCAGCATCTTCAAGAGTTCCATCTCATGAGTAGGGGGGACCAAGACATCTAGTAAAATCTTTGCCTCTCCACTCTAGTGTTCTATAAGGTTTTTCCATGTTCCAATACCTGAGCCTCTAACTTTATCTCGCTGCTTCCCAAGCTTCTCTGGTTGTCTGTGTTTGTTTCCATGTTTGTGCTTGTGTTCTCCCTTAGCTTAGATCCACTGTGTGCACAGCATTTGGCTTTGCCACAGTCACCAGATGGCTCCATACTCTGCAGTCCCTGGGGATGTCCTCCTCCTCTGTGTGTCCAGCCCCAGATCCTGGGGTGCTTAATTTCCCCCCTTATCCAGGAAAAGAATTCAAATACTATTCAATCCCCCACCTCCAGTCAACACCTTTACTTCCTCTCCCTCCTCTGCCTGAACCACTCCACTGAGGGAGATACCCAATTATACAGTTACCCCATTTTCTGACAGCATCAAATCTCATCTTTGGATTCTGCCCCCCCAAAATCAACAAAGCCCAAATCCTGTTATAGGTTCCTTCAAACACCCTCTTACTTGGACAGTCCATGGTCTCCCGGGTCTATGCTCTCCCTGGCTACAAGGGGCCATAAACACAACTTTCACCACTGTAGGTTGTTCCCAGTGGCCTTCATCTAAACCAACACTAACATGAAATGGCCCCTCCTGTGTGCCAGGCCCTGTATTAGGGACAAACACAACCTAACTTTTTAAAACCTTAATTGCAACTCTGTGAGATAGGTTTTATCATCTTCACAATACAGAGGAGAAAACGGACACTCTAGGTCATGCAACTGCGAAGTAGTAGGGTCAGAGTTAACTTACCAATCTGTGGGACTCCAAAGCTGCCATGTTTCCCTTAATTTGGAGCAGAGTCCTTTCCATGTTTTTCATCGCTTGGAAGAGGTGCCATCAGAGGAGCGGACCTCACCCACCACCTCCGGGATCAGCAAAAAGGCAAATCAAACACGGTTGGCCAGTTCAACAAAAAAAGACAAGAACAGACCGGGGGTATATAGTATGTTGGCAAAACTAGGTAAACTCGTTAGAGGCCAAGAGACACAGCTCCTGAGCCAAATGGCCTGAAAGGCAATATGGATGCGAGAATGAAACAGAGCTTGACTATTTTCTGGCAATTTGCAATATCTCAGTTAATAAAAAGAGAAAACAAAGGGAGTGAATGGATTGGCTCACGATGAGCTAATCCGAAGGAACAAAGATGCAACCACTGTTGCAAATGTTTTGGTCAGCAAAGCAGGGGAATCAATGCTCCTAGGGTAATGAGAGCAAATGAAAGGCTGAGAAACAGAGGAAATAAAAAGAGCAAAGAAAAAAGCCATCATTATCATTGGGTTATTAGGCCAGCGCTCCTTGGGGAAGGCAGAAGCCAGTCTCGGGCACAGTTGTGGCCTAATGGTATATTGGTGGGAGTCACCTTACCCTAGCAGGGGACCATCTGTGTGAACCTTGCTGGCGTTCCTGCCTCTGGGGTCGAACATCCTGTGGTCTGAATTTGTTTTCTCTCGGCAAAATGGATCTGTCCACTCCTCTGAGCAGAGACAGAGCAGGAGAGAAGGCCTAGAAAGCTTATTGCATGTCACGTCGCTCTTGAAAATCACATTTTTATGAGTGTAAATGAATCAGAAACATATGGATGAAATTTCCTGGCTTGATGTGAACAGCCTCATACCCCAAGCAGTGCCCTCGGAGAGGATGCTTGGAATGTCAGTATTTGTGCCAGAACCCCGGGTGGAAAGGTCAGGGGAGGCACCCTCCCCCATGCTCGTACCCCATCCCTTTAGCATGGCCCCCATGTGGACCTCCCCAGACCCAGAGAAACTTGCCTTTGCCAGACTACTTCCCACTCCCTAACGTGCTCGTTCTATGCCAATAATGAAGGTTGAGTATGTGCGCACACACAAGTGCATAGACGAGCACGTGTGCAAACACGTTTTTACTCCCCCAATAAATATCGTGAACGAAGGGGCTAGGGTGTGAAAAAAGCTGTAAAATGACAATGTCTATTTCTGTTTAAATGAAATCCTTCTACCAAAAAAAGTAACTTCTTGAATGTAATGATACTAGCACTAGAGAGCTGGGCCATTGCAGGAAATTCCAGCCACAGGGCTATGGCATAAAATTCACAGGTATGAAGAAAGAGCATTTATTGAACTACTATATAAAGTAGAAGAGACACCGATGTCCCACATTTTTGAATCTGGCTTTGTGTTCAGCACCTACATTTTCAACCAGAGCAAGGAAACAGAACCAGGGCTGTATTTCATTCCTCACATATGGATTAAGAAGTCAGAAATCAAGATGACTGGGATGAAAATACACACAGATGCCTCTCTGTCAACACAATGTCTGAAGAGCTGTATGGATATAACATGGGTGAGTAAGCAAGCATGGGCTTTGATGTTAGCTGCAGGAGGAGAGAGCCCTGGCCTTGCCGCTTGTTAGCTGTTTGACATTGGGCAAGTCACTCAACCTCTCTGAGTGGTTTCCCTGCTATAGAGCATGCCCCGAAGATAAGAGTCCAGTAAGAGATAGCTATCATCAGAATGAAAAACTTTGCATTTACATTTTCAAATTGGACCTTCAGACTCACAGAGATTTTGAGATGAATTATGGACGTGTTTCTTAGGTTTCGGTGTAGGCACAATCCGTCCCAGATGATAGCTCAATTTTTCATTCCCTGTGCCTGTGCCCACAGCCTTAACTTGGCCACCAGATTGGCCAGTTCAGAGTAGCGAGTAGAAGGTTCACTCTGGGTTCCCTGAGGGCCTCTGCCCACAGGAGGGCGATTCCTCAGCCCTTTGCTTGTTATCTGCAGTTTGCTCTCACAGCCTCTGGCTGCCTGTAACCGCACCACCCTCAGCGTTCCCTCCGGCTTGTCTGAGCCCCACATCTCTACCAATGCTTCTCAAGAGGCAATAAAGTCGGAAAACGCTCCCCTAGTGATGCAACACTCCCTGTGAGACCAGCAGACTAACAGCATGCTCCGGCGGACCCTGCCTCGGCTTCCCTGCCCCACCTTTGTCTGCTTACCAGATGAACTCCAAAGGCTTTGTCCTGCCACAGTCTCATCCCAGCCTCCCTCACCCGCCCCTCCTAAGAGCCTTTCAACTCCAGCCAGACAGGTTCGGTCATCTTTCTCCAACCACACCCAGCTCATACGCAGCCCTGTGCCTCTCCTTGCACTGCCTTCTCCAGCTCTAGCCTCTTTGGGATGTTTGACAAAATTCCAACACTCCTTGAAGACTTTACACCCCTCCTCAACCTCAGCCCCACTTCTTCCCCCGCTCTGACAGCCGCTCCCGCCCTCACGGTCATCCACTTTCAATGCCAGCGTGGGGGGCCAGCATGCTATGGCCGCCGACGTCTGTGCACGGTCTCTCTCCCCGCTGAGTGCGAGCCCCGTGAAAGCAGGACGACTCGGCTCTTGGAATCTTAGAATTCCTATCATGGAAGAAAAACCTGCAAGTCCCCCAGCTCTAACTGAGGCAGACACCATGATGGATGCACTGCGCCCACTGAGAGGCATCATCAAAAGCCTCCTCATGAATGTGCTTCTTCTCTTTATCCACCTTCCCCACCAGACCGTGGTTTTGGGTTGTGCTGCATAACTGCAGAGGCCGAGGAGGCCGCTGGAGGGCTCAAGGCCTAAGGGTGTGTCAGGGACACCTCCTGAATCCTCATAAAGAGCCTGGGGCGGGTGGGGGGGGGGTAGGCGCATCCTGTGTGGAACTCTCACGTAACATGCCAGAAACTCTTGCATAACATGCGAGAAACTCGCGCAACATGCCAGAAACTCTTGCATAACATGCGAGAAACTCTCACGTAACATGCCAGACACTCTCGTGTAACATGCCAGAAACTCTTGTGTAACATGCGGGAAACATCCTGCAACATCCTATAACCGTGTTACGTGTTACGTCATGGTTGTAAATCTGGTCCATCATCTGCTTGGGGTGGACAATGAACAATTTAAACTGAAAATACAAGGGTGAAATTATTGCATTTTGCAGACCATTCCTAGAATAGGACCTACCTAATGCAAGTCATTTAATCTCTATGGCTCAGTTTTCCTATGGAGGTGATAATTACACTTACCCCATAGGGTAGTTGTGAAGGCTGTCTTTAAGAAATGTAATGCACCCAAACAACGGAATATTACTCAGCCATAAAAAGGAAGTATTGAAACAGGCTACAAGGCGGATGAACTTGAAAACATCAGGCTGAGTGAAAGAAGCCAGAGGCCACATAGTGTGTGATTCCTTTCATATGAAAGGAATGTTCAAAATGAGCAACCCCATAGAGACAAAAAACAGATTAGCGGTTGTCAGAGTCTAGGGAGAGGGAGGGGTGGGGAGTGCCTCCTCATGGGCACGGGGTTCCTTTTTTGTGGTGATGTGAAATTGTGGAATTTGAGAGAGAGTGATGGTTACACAATCTTGTAAATATACTAAAACCACTGAATTATACACTTTTAAAGGTTGAATTTTGTGATATGTGAATTATATCTCAGTGTTTTCATAGTATAAAAAAATAATGTGCGCAATCAGCTGGGGACAGAGCCTGGCAGGCACGAACACTGTTGTGATTAGGGTAGGCATTATAGGAAAGAGTAAGATAACAGAAAAACAATTAGATGTGGGATTAAACCCTGGTTCTTCCACTCACTAGCTGTGCTGAGTGACCTTGGGCAAGTTACTCTAACTGTCTTAGATTCAGCTTTTGCAAAGGTTAGTTGGGAGTCCTAACACGGACCCTGTTGTATCAGGTAACATACATAAAGCTCTTCTGCACAGCGCTTGGCAGGCTATAGATGCTCAATAAACCACAGACCTCTCTCTCTTTATTTTCATTCAATCTCCTTCCTGAAATAATTCTCAGAACACAGCTGCAGCTGGCCAAAAGCTGGGGTTCCATCCCCAGAACTAACGAGAACCCAGCAGCGACGCCGGGTGGGATCATGCAAAGTGCTTCTGCAGGGAGCCTGGAAACAGAGTAAGCAGAAAGGCAAATGAGAACTGAATGAGGAATGGAAGGCTGAGGTCAGCACTGGGGATGCAAGTCTAAGAACTGAGTCTAGCGGAGTCTGAGCCTCTGGGTCTGGCTGCAGAGTAAGTCAAGGGGTCAGGGACCAAGCAAACAAGATCTGGGAGCCGAGACAAAGTGTTCAGGATAAAGGCCATGAAAAAGGCAATGGCATTAGGGCCCAAGGCCAGGCTAGGTCTGTTTATTTAAAAGACACTCAACTAGATTGGATGATATCTGTTATCCGCAACTAGTCAGTAAATCATTCTCCCTGTCATAGCAGTCTATGGAAAGGGGAAGGAATGAAAAGGAGAGGGGGAAGGGGAGAATGGGTTCTAGGGAACTGGACGTGATTAATCATCACCACCTTTCCCTGGACAATGCTGTTCAGTGTGTAGCAGTTGGGGGTGGGAAATCCTTTCTTGAAAATTCTTCGTTTCCTTATCCCACAGTCCAATAACCCTGCCAAAATATCACCACAGGATACATTTAAGGACAAAATGCTGTGATTTGTTAGATGCAAAATTTCTGAGATGGGAGGCTTTTTGCTCAAGAGTTGAAATTGTTGCATTGACAAATGTTGGTGTCTACTGCTGTTGGCTGGCTCGGGGGCTGGGGGCCGGGGGAAGAGGGAGAATTTGATCCTATGAAGAAATTCCTCCTAGCTGTCTCTTAATCTATTCTGTGATCAATACTAACATTGTCATAATACTTAAACTCTTCTTCCTTGTTGTTACCCACCTATGTATGAATTCATTACAAAAGCCAGATGCGGGACAATAAAGGGTCTATGAAATAAAACGAGGGCAGATTATTTTATTATAATCCATATGAGAAGGTACCTGGTCAGCATAATAAATGACACCAGGCACCTTCACTGTAAACAGTGGGGCCGGACAGTTTTTCACAGCTCACTCTTACACGGAGATGGATCCCTTTCCTTAAAGGCCATTGGATTCCCAGGCAGAGGTGCGCACATATGTTTTTGCTTAGGCCCTGCATCTTCGGTGATGTCCAGGCTGCTTCTTGGGGACCTGGCCAACACAACTTAGGAGAGTTTGAGGTCGCAACAGCAGACATTCTGTACTGCAAGAATTTCTCCTTTCAGGAGAGCATACCGTACCTCGAGGCAGAGGCTGAGGTCTGGGGCCCACTGGGAATATGACTATAAGAGTCTTGAAAGCCTTTGGCAGCTATGATTCTTATTGGATGGGCTCCACATCCCAACTTGCACACCACTCACCCCCACACACGTGCCCTGACACACATGCCCAATTATACACATTTACGTGCACACACACGTGTCCATCCATGTGCCTACCCCATGTGCATATGCATCTTACACACTCACACATCCATACACAAGTATCGTTGTGCACACGTAGTCGAAAATATACCACATACACATGCATATATTGCTCATATGTGTGAACACACTCAAAAAACCCCACAGAGGTACATACGCACATGTACACACACACACCCTTCATGCACATGGACAAGGGCAGGTCCTCATAACCACGACAAGGATTCTGGGACAATCCTGTGGTGTCTTCCAGACAACCGCACCCACTATAGAAGTGACATTTTTTAGGAGACATAATGAAAACAATTACGGCATTTGTTGCACCCACAAGAAGTCTATAATTCACTGTGCTTGTTCCCCAGCAAAAGGAAGAAGCAAAGCATTGTTCAGACCATAACCAAAATGTGACCAGGTATTAACGCCAGAAGGACCTTCCAGTGGAAACATCAAGGCTCCGATATTAACACATGCCAGTAAATAAATAAGGGCTGATTTGGCCACCAGCAACTTCTGAAGCCTTTCTGATTTGACATGGATGGAGACCTGAGGCTGATGTTCCCATCTGTCAAACGATACACATTTCTGTGGCTTTCAAATATAGACAGGCTTCCAGGGTTCCTTCCAGCTTGGAGATACTATTTTTGCTAATGGCATTTTTAAAGGTCCAGACAGACCATTTGCTTACACCAGAAACGCAGTGGAAAGGAGCAACATCTTTTTTGTTGTCGTTTTCGAGTTTGGCAAAACCTCATCTTGGGAAGTAGAAATTTTGGAGGCAGTTTGCCTAAAACCCAAAGCAGATTTACAGACAAGTGGATAAATTCTTTAATGGGGCTCTATTTGTCCCTAAATAGTTGGCAGTGGGAATTAGGATTTTCATAGTCAGCCCTAGCAAACATCCACACGTCCCTCCCTCACCGTCCAGCACGGCACCTCCCGCCTCCCTGACGCCCATCTCAAACCCTAGTAAACAAATCCCTCTCTTACATCATGTGCCTCAGAGAAACAGGAAGCAAGCTGTTCTTGAGTTGGGTTCACAGACACTCTCCCAGGGCCACAGTGGTGTGCTGAAAGAAATGGAAATCTGGTGGCCCAAGAAACAGGAGTGGGAGGAGATTAGAGGTGGGTTGAAACGTGGGGGTGGGGAAAAGTTGGGTAAAAACTTTGAGTCTGAGAAGTCAGAGCCCAGGGTGCTGCCTGGAATTCCAAAATAGGGAAAGAGATCTCGGCTGCTTTCATATGGAAATTGGTCTGGAAGCGGACTTTGTCTCTGGGTGGAACTGAAGCCAAGACCAAGTTCAGTGAACCTAACACACTGTTCAATCAACCATTGAAACCCAGGAGAAGAGAAGGCAGGAAAGGGAGGGCAGAGGGTCAAAGAGGCTCGCCTTTCATTTGGACTTGGTTATGGAGGTGGCAGTAAGGAGGAATTAAACACTGGAAAGAACTGGAAGGGAAAAATCCCATCTATTTGGAGAATGCGATCGGCCTGGTTTTAAGTGAAAGAAGAAGAGCGAAGGAAACAGAGGGAAGCAAGCAAGCAAGGAGAGAGAAGGAGGGAAGGAAGGAAGGAAGGAAGGAAGGAAGGAAGGAAGGAAGGAAGGAAGGAAGGAAGGAAGGAAGGAAGGAGAAAGATAAACAATGATAATCACTCAAAGCAAATTCTGAAATTGCAACTGCATCTGATGGGAGTAACAGAAAAAAGGAAGGAACTTGAACTTGCCTATACTCTGCCAAGATTCCCTCCACCTTCCACCTTAGGTAAAGGCTTTCAGAGATGTGAAGATTCTTAAAGCAGATAGGAAGTGGACTTCTGAAGGTTGACTTTTGGACTTGTTTTTAGTTTGTTTTGTTTTTATTTGCATCTTCAAAGGGAAGTTGAAGAAGCATCTAATCTACTCTTTGCAAAAATAAGCTAATGTAGTTTCTTCCTAGATACTTTTTTGGGGACTAGTTCCCTGTCTTTTGTTCTTGATTTATTATTGCCTTTATTTGTTCTCCCCCATTTGGTTCATTTTATTCTTATTTTAAAAGAACAGCTCCAAAGACCCTTCTATTTTCATGGAAATTGCTCAGTAGTAACAATTTCAGATAGCTTCCAGAAGAATAATCATCATGCTGGCTGCTTCACCCAAGATGCTTTGCAGCATTTCACATAACAATTTACTAATTAATGACAAATTAAATGGAATTTGGTAAGAAGAATCAGAGGTTAGAGTACTGGTGTATATTGTGTATAAAAAGGTATGCAAATATCTTCAGCCCATTTGTGGTTCATCAGTGGGAAATAATAGCTATTCTACTTGAAAATTTGAAATGCAGGAGGGCTGCTGCATAGAAGCAGAATTTGGAAATTATTCGTTTTAATTTTTTAACAGTTTCTCAGATGAGAAACTGTTCCTTCATTTTAAAGGCACAATGAGCTTGGTCTTTTTGTTTTAATAACTTTAAAATCATACAAATTCGGCTCTACTTTGCGGTTATATTAATTACGTATTAGAAGGCAAGAGGCATTTTTTGGAAATCAGCAACTGAAGTTTTCATCTTTCAGAGCAGAATAAAAGGCATGGACTCCGTTCTTCTAAAGCAGGCATTGGCAAAAGACAGCCTGCAGACCAAAATCACCTTGCCTGTTTTTGTAAATAAGATTCGTTTGGAAACAGCCACACTCCTTCACCCACGTATTGTCTATGCCTGCTTTCACACTCGTGTGGCAGAGTTGCAACGCGGGTCTGGTGGCTTGCAAAGTTTAAAAGATTTATAGTTGGGGGGCACCTGGGTGGCTCAGTGGGTTAAGCATCTATCTGCCTTCAGCTCAGGTCGTGATGGGGGTCTGGGATGGAGTGCCTCATAGGGCTGTCTGCTCAGCGGGGAACCTGCTTCTCCCTCTCCCTCTGCCTACCGCTCTGCCTACTTGTGCT
This sequence comes from Zalophus californianus, assembly GCF_009762305.2. Taxonomy (NCBI): domain Eukaryota; kingdom Metazoa; phylum Chordata; class Mammalia; order Carnivora; family Otariidae; genus Zalophus; species Zalophus californianus. The sequence continues at coordinate 95,316,837 of NC_045597.1, forward strand.
CTCTCTCTCTGATTCAAATAAATAAATAGATAACATCTTAAAAAATATTTTTACAGTTGGGTCCTTTAAATTTGCCAGAACCCTGCCCTAGAGGGTAGATCTAGGGAGACAACACTCACCATAAAGAAAGAAGAAAGGTTTTAACTGAGAAAATAGTAAAATTATTTTAAAGTGTTCCACTACTAGTAAAAGCCCACAAGTGGTCATTATCAATCAGCTGTCATTAAAATTTGCCAAAATGTTTTTTCTTGTTCAATAGACATTTAGGGGAAGTGCTTCTTTAGCTAGTTTGTCTTTAGCCCAGTGAGCAGGTGACTCACCTCAGGGAAACATTGGTTATGTCTAATAAGAAAAGGATTTGCAAAGAGTGAAATGGGTCTGCCCTCGGTGGAAGTTCTGGGTGAACATAGACGCCTTCCCACATCAAATAGGGTGATTGCTTTGAACACATGTCAATTAATTTATTTTTACTGCTTCTAATTTTGATAGTGAGACAAAATATCTTTCCTGATTTTATTTGTCATCTTCAATTTATATTATATTCAAACTATTAATGTCCAAAAGATATTTGGGGCCGTGAAAATCTCTTAATCCTTTTAATATATTCCCTCTGACCTATAGGGTACTACAACCACACGGCAGTTCAACTCCTGAACATTCTATTTGTGTTGATGGGGGCAGAGACAAAGCCTGAGACAGAGTACCCCTCACATGCCCACAACGTGGTATCACCTAAGGGCACCAAAGAGCATGGCCAAACCTCAGCTTAAAGCAACAACGTTTAAATAAATTTGGATGATTGTTATTTTTTCCCCATCAGTAGATTATGTCTCTATCGGCTGCTTGCTCCAGCCCAGTCTCAGCCCCTTCCTGCCCAGAGCCTACAATCTTTGAAATGCATCCATGTGGATTGCAGAGTTGATGTTTCAGAAGGGGCACTAAACTGGGAATTTGTGGTCTGATGGACTGTGGGAGCAAGTAATGTGACCTCACCACTCCATGTCAGAAAAGGAAATTGGATTAGTCCAGACTTGGTGTCTTATATCAGCTCTCAACTGTCATTCCAACAAATAGTACTGACCACCTACTGCGCTGGGAAAAATAGACATAGCCCTGCCCTCAGGTAGCTTGCCGTTACATGATTGTATTGTGAGAAGGGGATGAAGAAGGGTAATTAAAACAAATACACACACACCCATATATATATGCAAGGACACACAAACATATATCAACAAATTATGACAAGTGCAATCAAGAGGCATTAATGGGGAGTTCTACTTTAGGCAGGGCAGGTCTCCTGGAGAAAGGGGCATTAAAGGCAAATCTTGAAGGATGAGCCAGCTAGAAAAATGGTGGTGGGGCAGGGGGAGCATTCCAAAGAGACCATGCAGCATGGGTAAAAGTGCTGAGACGGCCTGTGAAGAGTTTTGCACAGTAGAGTAACTGAAGTAAGACCCACACCCACAGCAGGCATTGCTAATCTATCAAAGCCCTCTTTCCTGTTGAAAACAGACAAAACCTCGGAATTCCCAGCACAGCACTCCCGGCAGCCATTGCCAATCAGCTGGAGTTGGAGAACGATGAAAACTATTTGCCATTCCTGGTCCACGTGGTTCCAGAAGGTCCTCCCAGTCCTGGAATTTTCCAGTACAATGATTCTTATTGCATTCAGTATTTGAATACCAACTCCTGCTCTGAACATCCTCCATGTGCCTGTTTTCTTCCAACTTTATCAAATTCCTAGAGATAACAAGCCTTCTCTCCCACCCCATTCCATGTCACTCCTACAGGTAAAGCCCCTCTCCACACCTGTATTCTAAAGGCTCTTCAGATCCCTTTCCCAGGTGGGATCACGCCCATGCGGATCCACTATTCATCCCTGTGTAACCAACCACATTAAAACCAAGTGACTTAATACACGTGACCTTTCCCAAGGTTCTGTGCATTGGGGCTGGTCAGTTCTCGCTTCCACAGCAACATTCCAAAGGGGGCAGGGTTCAGCCTAGGGTGGTTGGGAGAGTGGAGATGGCGGGAGCCATTCCCTCTATGTGGCCCTTCACCGTAGCCTCTTCCTAGCAGGGCAGTCTTGGAGCAGAGTCATAAGAAGGGGCAGCAGAAGCTTAATTTCTTAAGGCCAGCTTCAGAAATCCCACTGTATCGAGAAATGAAGGGGGGGAAATCAGAGGGGGAGACGAACCATGAGAGACGGCGGACTCTGAGAAACAATCTGAGGGTTTTAGAGGGGAGGGGGGTGGGGGGCATAGGTTAGCCCGGTGATGGGTATTAAAGAGGGCATGTATTGCATGGAGCACTAGGTGTTATACAAAAACAATGAATCATGGAACACTACATCAAAAACTAACGATGTACTGTATGGTGACTAACATAACATAATAAAATAAAATTAAGTTTAAAAAAAGAAATCCCACTGTATCTCTGCTTCCCCGTGCTGTCGGTCAAAGCAAGTTCACAAGGCCAGTCCAGATTCCAGCTCCCTCCTTGGTTATGGGACAGGCATCAAAGACACATTGTAAAGGGGCATGCATACAGGAAAGGGGAGAATTGAGGGTCATTAAATCCAGCCCAACAAACCTTTATTTCAAAATTGTTGAGGTAGAACAAACAGCCAGGTAGCCTAACCCCCAGCCCACTGTTCTCTCTATTCAATATTCCTGGGCCTTAAGGTATTACTTGCCCCTTAGTAATTGGGAAGCCTAAGGAAATCATGACAATAAATTCCTAAAAGCATGGCTGGCCCTGAGCCTGATACAGCTAAAGACAAACAAAAACCTTCAATTTGGAATTCATTGCTCTGTGACAGCATCTCATTGATAGGGAAGTTCCTGATAGCTGAGCTCCCAGAGAGTGAGAGAGACCACTCACCTCTGAAACCCGAGGTAATTTTTCTTTATGACTTAGCTGCTTATCACTTTCTACCTTGTAACGATGGTATTGATTTTTGCAGATGTCCTAGTAGGAAGAGCTAAAACTCAGAGCACACAGCTAGACTTGGATCCCAAATGGACCTCAGACTAGATGAGTAACCCTACAGTAAATCTCTAAGCCTCAGTTTCCTTGTCTGTTCAATGAGCAACTTGCAAGGTTGTTGTGAGAATTAATGGCAATGAATACAAAGGTCACAGCAAACTTGCTAACATACAGGAAGCACTCAATAAATGGTGGCTATCATTGTTATTATTATCAACCGGGTTTGGTCAGGGAAGATGTCCTACAAGAGGCAGGCTTGGGCTGAGATTTGAAGGATGAGTAGAATTTGGGTGTTGACAGTAGCGAAGAAATGCACAATGTGACTCATTTAGGTAAAAAATACTTGGCCCAACCTAGCTGAGTGGTTTCACCCTCAAATTCAGCCTCTTTCTGTTGGTTTAGAAAATAAAATGAGGAAGAAGACTGAGGCCAGATAAACAAGGATTTTGAAAGTCTGAACAAGGAGCCTGGGCTTTTTCTAAGAGACCATTGAGAGTCCTGGAGGGAGAGAGTGACAAAATGACAAACAAACAATCAGAGGAAAACCAGAAGTTTAGTCCAGGCGCCATGGCAGGGTGACTAGATAAGAGCAAGACCAGATGGGAGACAATCGCCTGGGGCCTCCCCCAAATGATGCACGGAGGTAAAGTACACTTGATAACATCTTCCAAATTAATGCTTCTCATCCCTTCCAGGAGTTGGGTGGTTTAGAAGTACGTCCACAAATTCTTTGACACTCTTCCTCTGGAAGGACAGGGTCTATTTCTACTTCCTTGAATATGGGTCAACCTCAGTGACTCATCTCTAGTTAACAGCATGCAGCAAAAGTGACAGAGCAGAACTTCAAAGTCAGTTCACAAAAGGCCATACAAGGTTCCACACGACTGTCTTTCTCTCAGGACGCTGGCCTTGAGAACCCAGCCCCCAGGCCATGAGGAAGACAAGTAGCCCGAGGGGGAGGCCATGCGTTCCAGCCACAGCCCTGGCTGAGGTCCCAGCTGAGAGCTAGCATCACCCTCCCGATGTGCAGATAAGAGGGCCTCCAGATGACCCCAGCCCCAGCCTTTGATATCCCCCACCTGACGGCAAGCAGAACAGAGATGAGCTGTCCTCTGAGCCCAGCCCAAATTCTGACTCATGAGCAAAATAAATGTTGTTGATATTTTAAGCTGCTAAGTTTTGGGGCGTTTTGTTATGCAGCAAGAGATACCTGGAGCCAGCTGTTGTACATGCTGTCTGGGTGTCACACACACACATTCTCTCATCTGTTCAGGTCAATTACCCAGAAATGAGAGTATTTTTTTCTAGAACATTCCCTATCACAATACCCTCGCCATTTCCTTCATGGCATTTATCACAATTTGCCATTATAGTCTTTATTTACTCATCTGCTTGTTTTCTTTACCTCTCCCCATAGAATTGAAGCCCCCTGGGCACCCCGATCTCATCTTTCTTGCTGCTGCTGTATCGCATCACCTAGCTCAGTGCCTGGAATGTGGTGAGCGTGCTATAAATATCTGCGGGATAACGAACAAGCAACACCATGAAACTTGGATATATTCAATTTCATTACACAGGAACCACTTACAGGAAGACACGTGCCAAAGTTTTAAGAAAAGAGAAAAAATGCAATTTGACATTTAAAGTTGAAGAAATGGATTGCATTCATTTGTTTTCTGTTATGAGTTGGTAACAGGCAGCCTGGGACCCCCTGTCACTACACACCTCACCCAGCTCACAGAAGAAGGGTCTCACCTTAGATGCTTCCTCTGAGCATCTCCTCAGAACCTTGACACCTCAAGATGGCCGATTGTCCAGGCATGAAGAAACTTAGGCTTAGAACCGCTCAGGAACTCTCTCAAGATACACAGCAATGCAGTGAAGAAGCCAGGATACAACCTCAGATGCGACTCTATACTTGCACCATGCAGGGCTGGCCAAGTTCGAGTACACTTAAAAGGCCTGAGGGAATCTTTCTCTCTGTGTGAGGATAATCCATTTGTATCTGTTCATAGGCGATTCTTGAGCCTATGCAGAGATAGAGGGTAAGAGTATAATACTGTCTCTTCCTCCACTCTTTTAGTCATTCAACAAACCCTCGTGAAGTACATACTGCGATCTACACCGCAGAGACCAGGGCCTAGGAAAGCGAACAGACGCAGCTCGTGCCCTCAGGGAAGGCCTTGTCCAGCGAGGGAGGCCAGCCCTGGAAAGGACTGAACCTCGCACAGAAGATGGTCTGGCCCTGTCGGAGGGCTTCATGATAAATCTCAGCCTCTCCCCATTTGAGTCCGCTTTCCCTGGAGATTACCTCCCAGCCAGCCCTCCCAGGGGCACCCTGTATCAATCACAGGCTGCATCATCCCGGTCTTCAGCCCCCGGCCTCCTGGCAGGACCTGCCGGCCCTGTGAGCCCACTCATCCCCCGATGTGGCAAACCCAGAGCAGCGGGGGAGCCCACCAATGAGATGGCCGAAATCAATTTTAATTGGGTCCCATGACAGGATAAAATGTTTTTGTTGTAATATCGTCTCGATAAAAGGTATTGTAATATTTAAAATGTAGTATTGATCCCTCTGCAAGGACCATAAATCCTTGCAGATTTGAGAGCCTGACCGTAGAGCATGGGCTGGCTGGCTGGGGGATTGTGAGAAATGCATTGCCCTTGGACTCCGGCATCACCGGCAAGAGAGGAGGAGGCCAAGCTGGGCTGGCCCTTGTGTTCCTCCCACATCAAAGCCGAGATGCTGCGATCCCGGAGCTGACATAGGAGAACTTGAGAGAAACTGTTTAAACAGAGGAATCAAAATATGAAACTAAATCACCTGCTCGTGTTTTATTAGGCCTTCTTCTGAATCAATACAAGACCCAGAGCCCATGATTCCTCGTGCTGAAAGGGAATACTTTTTCATCCTAAAACGGAATCAGGCTGTTTAAGTAAAACAGATGTTACCGTTGAGTGCCGGGTCCTCACAGCCCTCCCGGCTCTTTTCAATCTCCCCCCAACCCCAACAGGGGCGGAGGAGGCAACCCTCACATAGTCCCTGAAACCCAAGTCTCCAGGGCTGGAAAATCCGAAGCCTTGACATTTCTCAATCCTGAGCCCAGAAAAGTTTTCTTTTCTGTTTACCGAGGGAGGGAGGGAGGGAGGGAGGGAGGGAGGGAGAAGGTGGGGGTGGGGTGGGGGCTTGGGGAGGGGGGAGGAGAAGGCAAGTCTGTTTGCAGAGAATGTGAAGATACAGTGGCGGAGGTAAAAGGCAGCGAAGATTTTTCATTTCCTGTGTTATGGGGTGCAAATAATATCAGTATGAAAAACCTGGCAGGGAGATGGGAGATAGGAGTTTTTACATTGATAAGTATTTGTTCATTTCCTGACAACAAAAAAATATAAATCTCTTCAGAAATTAAATGCCCCGGCTTGTTGGAGCACTTTTGTGGCGCGCCGAGCAAGGCTGGCTCCCTTTCTCCGGGCCGCTGCGGGCCGGATAATCACCACATCAGTCATTACCCCCGCATCACGCGGGCGGCGGCAGCCGGGGCCGCGCGGGGCCCGATTCGCCCACTTTTGTGTCACTGATTTTCTCCGAGGGCCCGATTTGCATTTTAATGGAAGTAGTTTATAGACTTCTCCGCTGCCTTCAGAGTGCCACAAGTGGCATCATTAAGTGAGCTAAGCCGGATTAATGCTGATAGTAAAGTCAGATAATACAATAACAGAGGCCTCCAGTCCATTTGCATTAGGTGAGGAGCTCGGGGTTGCCTGGTGCCTGGTGATAATTTGTAAGCGCGATATGTTGTACTTGAGAGGATAAGATTAAATTTAGTGGGTTTAACTGTCATCCCAGTAAGTCAATTACTTCATCTTTTCAGCCTTTGAATTTCTTTTATAAATAAAATAAATGGAATATTGAGCTGCTCCGCAGCCATTTCGAGCTCCCATGAAGAAGAATTACACAGGCTGGACCAAATAAATAAATAAATAAATAAATAAATAAAAGGCTTCGGATTCAGCTCCATAAACAAAATATAAACTCCATTCAGGTGCCAGCATGGCAACAGCCCCGAAATATTGTCCATCTCTCATATCACAAGCATGACAGATTCCATTGTGACTTTACTTTCTCCATAATAGGAAATATTTATGTTGTGCCTGGGCCTTTTCTGTTCCTCTCCCTCCCGTTGTGGGCAGCAACACTCCAACACAGAGCCCAGCGCATCTCCACCCACCTGCCCCCACTCCCCCACTGCCCTCCCCACCCCCGCCTCCATTTGCCTGTCTAGCGCTAAATATTTCGTGTTGGGGGCGGATATTAAGCAAGCCTCCTGACCCAGCCGACAGAAAGGGGAGGCAGCAGCCTTCCAGCAGGTTCCAGACAAACAGAAAAGGGCAAATTCTCTCACGCCGTCTTCCTCTCCCCAGCCCTGGGTGGTTTGCCCCAGTAGATGACATCTCTGGGTGGACAGTTGAGATAGCTAGCATCAGCGAGTGCGATCTGGATGGAAGAATGGCGACATCTTTATTCATTCAAAGTGAGGGGGGCGGGAATCAAGGAAAGGGAAGAAAATCAAGCAGTTAAACCCTCACCCGTGACACCCGCCAGTGCAAGTCATGTGTTGGAAGACCCCAATGCTGCTATCTTCCCCACTGACTGATGAGCATACGTTTTTGAAAAATAGGTCATCTGTGTGACTGCTATTCTTAATCGTGGATGGATGGATGATGAGCGAGAGACAGAGACAAAGGGTATAATCTTTGTCAAAATCCTATAAAACTGGTGGCCGAATAGTAGTACAAACGCAAGGTAGAGATGACCCTCCTCTCTTGAGAATCAGGAGTCTGGCCAAAGGGTCCTGACTGTGTGCGCCTCATGCCCTGACCCCTTCTGGGTGCTACAGAGCCAAGGAAAGGCATGAAAGACTGTCCTCGAGAGGTTTCGTCACATACGCTTCGGAGAGAGAAGGGAAATGTTCAAGCAATCAGCCTTTAATACAGGAATCCATGGTGGCCCATTGGTAAGAACGAGGGGGTAACTGGCTCCCAGGTTCCTGCCCAACCTCCCACCGCTGCTCCTGCTCCTGCTCCTCTTCTGGGGAGACCCTCTCCTCCGATCATACCTCGACATGCCATGCAAAGGCACAGGCTTCTTGTCCTTCTGGGAATGCCTTCCTCTTCGTTCTCAACCTGGCTAAATCCCAGCCTGCTTCAAGACCCCAGCCACACATTTTTGCCTCCGTGAGCCTTCCCCAGCCCACACAAACAGATGAAGACCCTGTCTCTGAGCCAGCCCTGATAACAGCACCTTGCGTACTATTCTGCAGTTACTGACATGCCTCCCCCCCGATCAAGCAATGAGTTCCTTGAGAAAATGACTCTGTGGCATCCTCATCCCTTCACTTCTTCATCTCTCATTCGTCAAGGACTGAGTGCTACGGACACTACGGACACAAAGATGAACAAGACACAAGCTTGCCCTTATAGATTCAAAGAGAGAAGAAGGGGGGAACAAACAAGGAAAGGAAAGAAAATCAAGCAGTTAAGCACTTACAGGAGGCCCATGCCAATGCAAATCAGAGTTGAGTGCAGGAGGTGAAACAGGCCTATAAGCAATTATGATACAATGCGTGGATATCTATTTCCCTGGTGTTTAGCAACAATACTTGATCTGCATGAGATGCTAAGCAAATGTTGGTTAAATGAATAAAGTGAATAAGATGTGGGGATTTTCCCCTGGGAGGGGGGGGGGGGGAATTCTGAAAATACTTGCAGGTTACGGTGGTGAGGCTGCTAGTACATCTTTTCTCTGTACCATTCTCAGTCTCCAACCCTCTCCTTTGCACTATCACTGTCAAGTATTTCAGCAAAAGAGCCTGGATAAGCCCTCCAGAAGGGGCCACAAGCCTCAAGAATGTAAAGCTGAAAACCATCTCAGGTGAAATGGAGCTGTTCACGCACTGCCTGAGAATTCTCAGACATGGTGGAGGACTCTGTCTCAGGTCTAAATTCAACACCCGCCCGAACAGCTATCTCCCAGAAAGACATCAGTTCGCACTTTGAATGTTTTCTGACCTCTTACTATGCGGCAAGCACAATGTTAGTTAAGTACTTTGGAGGAATATAAAAGTGAATCATATTCTGTAATCAGCTCAGAATTCTATTTCATTTGGGTAGGATGGAGCAGCAGACAAGTACATGGTTTGTCACAGGGAGTTGGAATAGAAGCAGCCTGCCTCCTACATTCTGATTCACGCTTTTAGTCAACTGTCAAAAATCTGCAAGTAAACTATTATTAACAGTAATGATAACTATATTTGTGTATATTCTCTATTTTTAAAATTTAAAACATGCCTTATATATCCTTCATATCCTTTGTTAAGGGCCAAGTGTACCTTGCCTCACTCCCTGCCCCTAGAAAGCTTCCTGTGGCTGATGGGGTTTCTGATTGGGAAGCCTCTGCCAGGACAAAAAAGTGTGTGTGCGTGCGTGCGTGCACGTGCACACATGTGCATGTGTCTTTCTCTGATTTTGTTCCAAAGCCAAAGATATAAATGACTTTTAGATTGCCCCTTGTTTTTTATTATATCTACACCTCTGCCCTTCACTAGTGCAGATAATCGAGAGTTCGCTGTACTGTGATTAATTATATATCCAGGGCTGAGAGCCAAAAGTCACCAAAGTGCTGCACAAACTCTGCGTATCCTTTACACTTTAAGAAGGATGAGGATTTTATTTGTTTACCTTTTATCTGGTATCGATGGAGTGCCCAATCTGTGCCAGGCACTCATTAAGCACCTTTATACACATCACCTCCTTCAGTCCCCACAGCAACCCTGTGTGATGGGTACTATTATTATCCCCATTTTAGAGCTGGGAAAACGGAGAGTAACAGTTTAGCAACCTCACCAAGCCCACACAACCAGTAAGGGTTAGAGCCAGGCTGTCTGCAAATATTTTATAAATTATGATTAATGACTTAGTAATTTTATTGTCTAAGAATCACAGATATTTAGCACACACTTCTGTTTTCGTTTAATCGTTCTAATAGTTTCCCTTTAATATCTTCAGCATGAAATCCAGAACGCTTTGGTGCTGGATTTCCAGGTAGAGCTTTCCCAAGCCCAGGGACAGTCCAATAGGCCAAGTTCTGATCTTCCAGAGTCTGGCTCAAGGCATAAACCTTGAAGATCGGACCCGAGACTTGGGGGCCAGGCAGCTTAGGTGATGGCAACATATCACATTTTAAGTTCCCTTTCACAAGTGGTTTTCCCTTCAAATACAGGGAAAGAAGACGTACTAGCAGGTGTGTAATGTGTGCCAAGAGGCTGTACACACATAGCCTCATCAATCTTGGCAAGCCCGAAGTGTTAACACTATAATTCTCCTTACACAGAGGTACCAGGGGACGCCGCAAAATAAAGTGGGCACAAACTCACGCAATTCCAGCCCATCGCTGTTGGCTGCGAAGTTCATAGTCTTCCCAGCCCTCTTGAAAGTTAAACTTACAAACTATAAGACTATACTCTGACCACTGCCACGTCAGAGAACGCGATAAGATTTTAGCCTGCATCTATGTGCTATAACACACAGTTCTGGTCAAATTTGTTTCAGGCTATTATCCCTGACAATAATGATTAATTTCGCTCTTTGCGTGTGAATTATTCTCGTAGTCAAAACAAACAAATAAGCCCGTGCATTATTTATGCCCTGCCTAAACGCTGTTCCCTTCTTATCGCCCACCTCCATTATTTCATTTTTTGGGTCTGAAAACCCTCTTCTTGTTTACAGTATTTCTAGTTGTAGTCATTAGACTATCCCACTGTTACTGTTTTCAAGCCGGCATCTCCAGTTTCTCTGTAGAAATTATTTCTTAAATGATCTTTTATAACCCATTTCTGGGTCTCACTTTCTGCCCACAAGTTTGCCCTTATACCTACCCGACACTCTTCCTCTCACAGCTTTCTTTCTTTTGAACATTTTTTTTTTCCTACAGCGAATAGGAAATACTTGGTCAGCATATCACAAATCACACAGTCCTTCATGGTTTCGAGAAGCTCACTCAGTGATGTTTTACTAATTTATTTTTACATTTGAGCCAAAAAAGAATGTGCCAAAGGAAAAAAGACTTCAAATAGAATTCATCAGTTCGAAGCACAGTTCCATAACCAATTTGACTTCCAGTTGTTTTATTATTCCAATTAATCTCTTTAAACCTCTCTAAAGAGTTGGCATTTACATTTTTCATTTCCGTCGTTACGAATATTCTTCTAATAATAATATTTCCTAATGCCTACACTATTTCTGGGTTTGATTCTGCGATACGTGGAAGCACTAATCAGCAACCTGAGCCTGAGTGTTCTTACAGATATCAGTGTCCTATTTTCTCTAAAATTAGCAATGTCACGCAAGCTTTCAGACGCTGTAATTACAACCGCAACAGAGCAGAAAAGCTCTCGACAGCCACCCAGGCTCCAACAGCTCCAGGATCAGCCCACCCCATCTGGAAATTCAAGTGTTCCTTCCTCTTTTTCACCTCTGGCTTTTGGAATGTCTCCCTTCTGCTTGAGCCCCTGCTCTAATCCCCTGAGACTGTCTAAGTTTTGTTTCCAAACTTGTAATAAGCTTCTCCCCGAATGCCGGCACGTGTTAGCAGCTGGACTGACCTTCGGTCTCTTTCTGAGGCCCCAGGTCACAGGATGCTCAGTCCTTGAATGCACTGGCTGGAAAAAGTTCAGACCAAGTCCAACGGGAGGCAGAAGGGAGAGCTGTCGGCACAGATGATGTGAGGAAGCCCAAAACCATTCTGGTCCTGTCCATCCTTCCCAGGACACACATACGGCTGGCTCCTTGGGTTGAAGATAGTGGAGGTCAGGCCTTTGACCGCCTGCTTCCCAAAGCCTTGACCCAGTAGGCACTCTGACATATGCATGGCTTCCTGTCTGCCTGAAGAGTCTCCTATCCCTTCCTTCTCTCCTCGGCAGTGAGTAGTGCTGGGCAGCCAAGAAGAAACCCTCTCCCTCTTTGCCCTCAGTCGCTGCCCTTATTACCCTCCTTTTGATGAAGGCGGTATAGGATAGCTTATCAGCTCTATGACCTTGGGCACATATCTCGACTTCCCTCTAAGTCCCCTCCCACCTCCCCCACCCCAAGAATGGAAATGGCATGAGAACATAGGTGAGGTCAGACGCTGAGTGTTGTTCAGCACTCTACCCTACCGGGCACCCAGCACAAAGCCTAAAATATCACATGCTCTCGAGAAATATTAGTTAAATGAATGCATGAACTTTGTAAATGAGGCCAGTACGTACCTCAGAAAGTTCTGAAGGGATAGCTGTAATGATTAAATGAGATAATCTGCTTTATGTAGATTTGTTCCCACCTCCCCAAATTAGTGGGGACTTCTAAGCAGAAAACATTCATCCCAAAGACAAGGTGAGTAAAAAGAGAAGAGATTACAAAAGGACAGAAGGAAAAGGTACCCAAAGAGGCCCATGTGATGGTTTTAAAATGTCCACAAATTCCTCCATGTTCCTACTTCAGAGGGAGCCTAAGTCCCTTCCCCATGAGTAATCTGAACTTAGTGACTCATTTCCAACAAATACAGTGGAGGTGCTGATGTTCAGCTTGGGAAACCAGGTCATAAAAGGCAGTACAGCCTCCTGCCTGTTCTCTTGCATCATTCACTCAGAGAAACCAGCCATCCCATTATGGACACAAGACTTATGAATGAACTGAGGCCTCAGCCACCGGCCAGGGAGGAAGTGACTCCTCATGCTAACAGCCACATGAGTGAGCTTGGAAGCAAGGTTTCCAGCCCCTGGAAAGCCTTTCCATTGATGACAGCCCTGGCGAGCATCTGGTCTGCAACTCATGAGAAACCATGGGCCAAACTGCTTCTGAAATCCTGACCCACAGACTGTGAGGTAATAAGTGTTTGTTGTTTTGAACCACTAAATCTGGGATCATTTGTAATAAAGAAATCATAATGAACATAGCCCCATAAAATCTCTTGCCAAGAGGCCTGTCCAGCACTCCTGGGCTCACGACTCCCTCACTTTGTCTGGCAGGTTCAGTCTAGGCCTGCTGGTGTTGGGTCCCAGGCAGGGAAGCACTGCTGCTCCTCTTTCTCCCGCAGAGTGGCCCATTTACCCTCTCCTTCTGGTGCCTTCCTGATACTAGCAGCCCCGTTGCCATTGCCATGGTGGCTTTATACCCCATCTTTGTTTTTTTCTCCACAGTGAGCCCTTGGCAGAGATCAAAACACCCACAGGGCCAAATAGGACCCTGACTGTTCTTTGTTGGACTTGCTTTCTGTTTTGTTTTAAGATGTGAGCTATCGTTTGAAAATTGGAAGAATACTTTTGATTTAACAGGATGGACTGACCATCTGTACTTAGTTTCTCTCCCAACCAGGAAAAACAACAAGGAAAGAAAAGTTTAAAAGATTTCAAGCCACAAAGACCAAAATATCTGGACAGGAGAAAATAGCAAATGAGAACTTCCAACAGACTTCGGGTCAGATGGAAGAGGCATGACTGATTTAGAATGGAGGAGGCTCAATCTGGAGACCCACAGAGGATGATACTTATTAAAAGTGGATCCAATTTGCTGTGAACACCCTTGGAAAGGCTCAAGGCTTCCAAATGTGAAACCTCATAAAGAAGACATGGGATGTAAGACCGATGCCAAGGTAACTAGTTGGGTAGTTGTACGTGGAATAGTTGGAGCTCCTGCCTTCCAAATACCCTGAGCAGCCAGGCAACCAGTCATCCCTCCCTGCCAAGCCCCTTGCCTTCAGAGACTGTGGCCTTCTCTTAGGGGAAATCAAATCTGAGAATCTCCAGACTTGGGGACACAAGCACAGTTTGGTGTGGGAGTCACTGGGACATAGGGCTGAAAATAAGGGAACTGAGTGAAAATCTGTCCATGACGGTATTCTCAATACTTTATTCTGCCTTATTTTAAAAATTCCGGTAGCTTGGCTTATGGTTACAAGGTAGGATGTTTGAGGGCAATTCTTGAGATAAACCTAAGGGTCTCATAGAAAAGCCAGGTTAATAGGTTGACATTAGAAGTTCTTTCAGTGAAAATAGTAGCTCACTGCTTAAATGCTCTGCAGAGAAGCCCACCAGGCTAATACACAGAGCTTCCAACTAACTTCAGGTGCCTCACTCCTAAATGTGGACAGCCAGACAAGGGTCACCAGTAATTTGAAGAAACCACCAACAGAAAAGTCAGAGACCACAAAACAAACAAACAAACAAACTAACAAACAAATAAATTAATGAACAAGAGAAGAAAAGAACCTGGAGGAAATAGAATGCAGGAATCAGAAGTAAACTTTAAAAATATAATCAATAATCTGAAACATGAAAAGATATTAGATTAGTTTCCTAGGGCTGCCATTAAAAATTTCTCACAAATTGGGTGGCTTAAAACACAAAAATGTATTATCTCACAGTTCAGGAGCCAGATTGCTGAAATGAAGGTGCCAGCACTTTGTGGGGAAGAACGTGTTCCATGCCTGTCCCCTAGCTTCTGGTGGTTGCTGACAACCCTTGGTACCTCTTGGCTTGTGGCTGCATCACTCCAATCTCTGCCTCTGTTGTAACATGGTCTTCTTCCCCGTGTCTCTCTCTCTCTGTGTCTTCACATGGCCTTCTTATAATGACACCAGTCATTAGATTCAGGGCCCACTCTAATCCAGTGACCTCATCTTAACTTAGCTAATTATATCTGTAAATATGCTATTTACAAATAAGCTCACATTCTGAGGTTCCAGGTAGACCTGAATTTGGGGGGGCACATTGTTCAACCCAGTACACATACTGTTGACAGAAATAGCAAAAACAGCAAAAGAACAATCACGGAACAAGAAAGTACACCTGGAAATCGAAACTAAACTAGCCAAAGTAAAAAATTCAATTAGATATTCTATTAGTTATGGTGCACACAGGGAAGCAGAATTACTATGAGTATTATGAAGTGAGGGATTTTTTTTTTTAATAGGAATTTAGACTTTACCCAATTGTGGGAGGAGCTAGGGAAGTCTCAAAAAGGGAGTTAAAGGATCCAGGAAGAATCCCTAATCGGGCCTCCTGAAGCATGTGTGCAGGTGGACGAGGTGGAGATTTCAGGCACGGCCAGCTTCTGGAGGGGGGCCATAAAGGGTTACTGGGGTAGAAGTTCATGGAGAGCTGCTGCCTCTTCCCTGCTCCTGCAGCCAAGCATTCTGCGGGTGGGCCCAGGGTCACAGTGGGGCAGTGGAGCCAAACATAGGGAAAAGGAGCTGGGCACAGAGAGGTAAGACTATGTGGAGTGGGGAAGAGAGCACACTGAACCTGATGGCACCTCTATCTGCTCCTCACCATTCACAATCTCTAATCATGAGCTCCAGCATGTGATGGCCGCTGCTTCATATCCACCTTCCAAATTTTCACATTCACACCAACTTCTCATTGGGCTGGCTAGAATGCTAAACCATAGAGAAGGTGATCTGGGGAAAGGTAATTCCAGTGTGGCCAAGTTGACACAGTTGAAAATCAACACTGTGGAACCACCCATGGAAGGTTTCCAGAAAACACAGTCCAGATGAACCAAGCTGATAGACTGCAAAACCACAACCAAAATGAAGGAATTGTGTAGAAAGTAAGACAAAAGAGAACGAGAACACAGAGAAAAATTTAAAAGTTGAAGATTTCAGTCCAAGAGGTTCATTATTCATAGAGAGTCTTGAAAAAGAGAACAAATAAACTAGAAGAAAGAAAATCATCAAAGAAATTAAGAAAATGCGGGTGCCTGGGTGGCTCTGTCAGTTAAGCATCTGCCTTTGGCTCAGGTCATGATCCCAGGGTCCTGGAATGTAGCCCCACATCGGGCTCCCTCCTCAGTGAGGAGCCTGCTTCTCCCTCTACAGCTCCCCCTGCTTGTGCTCTCTCTCTCTCTCTGACAAATGAATAAATAAAATCTTTAAAATAAATAAATAAACAAACAAACAAACAAACAAATAAATAAATAAAACCTTAAAAAAATTTTAAGAAAATGCCCCAGAAGGTGAAGAGATCTAGTTTCCAAATTGGGAGGGCTCACCAGATATAAAATGCAATGAATGCAAGAGAACCAAGGCTCAGAACTGAAATGTAAAATACCATGGGCAAACATAAAATACCAAAGTCAAGAGGAAGACAAAATACCAGATCACCTAATAAAGACTGGAAATCAGAAATGACAACATAAGAAATTCAAAGACAATGGAACAATGCTTTCAATATTCTGAGGAAAATTATTTCAAATTTTCAAACCAGAATTCTATACCTAGTTAAGATAATCAAATGTGTAGATAGAATAAAGGCATTTTTAGACAAGTAAGGATTAAAAAATTACTCTTCATGAACCTTTCTAGGGAAGGGCCTGGAGTCTGCTCTGGAAAAACAAAATAAAGAATAAATCAAGAAAGAATATAGGGGTCCAACACTTACAAGTCACAAAGGGAAATCTCAGGATATCACTTATGTGGCAGGCCTAAAGAGTGATTCGTTCAGATAGGGAACAGGAGAATGGGTAAGTCTTTAAGAAAAAGTGGAAATCAACACATTTCACAATATAGAAAATCATATTTGTGGGGGTTTGTGAGAGCTGTTGAAATCTTTGGGAGGAAAGTGACCCAAAAAACTCTGCTACATTCAAAAAGTATGTAGAAAACCAAGGAAATTAAATCATAAGGCAACAGCTAAATCCAGGAAAGATAAAAAATAAAAGATGTTTGAAAAAGGAAATGTAATCATAGTGAACTCCTTGGCCTACTAGTTTCTATACAGTGATAATAATATAAATGTTGACTATTGACATAACCAACAATTATGACATAATCGTATTGAGATGATAAGGAAGAGAAAGTGGGAGAAGGAGTTCATGTAACTACCATGCTAGAAATTTAGAAGTTGGTAGATACTGTGGAAAATTGACAAATCAAGAAATAAATTAAATACCAGAACAGCTAAATGAGTTACAGGTGTTAGGGAAGAGTAGCGTAGGATGTACTCTTTTTCTCATAAACCTTTTATACCGTGAGAGTTTTTTTTAACATGCATAAATAGTAACTTAAAAAGACGTTTTCACGGAAAATTTACATAAAATTCAGATTTCTGACTTCTCTTTGAAAATCAGAACTGGTATCACAGGACCTTCATTCCAGAAGGTGACAATACCTGGAGCCCTGCAGTTTGTCCCAGGCCTCACCATTCTCACATGTCTACTTATTTTCCATCCGGGCTCTTCGAGGTCTGATTTGGCACCTGTTGAACCTAGAGTTTGAGGATATACCTAAAAAAATTACACAAAGAAGAGGACAGAAAAGATCTGGAAGAATAAGGCAGCCTCAACAAGCAAGTCCAGGCAGGACAGATTACAAGGATATCCTGGGGCACAAGGAAGGGAGAGTATCACTAGTGGAGGCTAGAAAGGAAGGGTGAAAAGGCCTGGGGTGTGCAGGGCATCTGAGGAGGAAAGCAAACTCTGCACTAGAAGGGCAGACGGAAGAGTAAAAGCAAAGACCGAGTGTGGGTCCGAGGACCCAAGACAACGAGCAGGAGATCTGAAGGAGGACTCAAGCTCGGCCAAACAAAGGGGTCCAGTATGCAGTCTATGGTCCAGAGGGGAGCGCTGAGCATTTGCCCTTATTGGCTGCTGCCTGGTGGCTCAAGTCAGGCTGACCGTTTAATGGCCAGGCTAGACAATAACCAATAGTATTAAGAGCCCGAAAGCTCTAATGACAAAGCAGCCCATTCAATCCTTGCTCAAATAAATGACCAGCTTTTATTTTTCTTTAATCTTCATTTACAGACCACAGTTCTCTTCACTAAGAGGTGGAAGGCAAGGATCTGAGTAACACCCCAGATGTCTGAAGCATGCAAGGCATTCCCCAGCCCTGAGAGTTGCCTGGAAGGGGCGGCACTGGATGGGCCTCAGGGACCAGATGTCCTGGGAGTCCCCATCCAAAGCTCTCAGGGAGCTGGGGTCTGCTTTAAAGCATCCTCTCCTCCATAAATGACACCGAGCCATCACTTTCTGGCCTGGCAGCAGCACAAACCTTTTGCTTGGACCTGACGTACTGTGTGAAAACAAGAGTCTGCAGGCCATTCATTCCCAGCCCCGTCAGGCGGGAGAGCAGAGTTTCCCTCAGAAACATCAAGAGAGAAGTCATATGTTCTGTTCACCACATGGTACCCAGTTCCCAGCCCTGACCCCTTCTGACTGGGGTTGGCTCTTCCCTCTTCAAGACCAGCTGGTATGTTCTTCCTCTGAACCTTGATATGAGGAGATTCACATAGATGGATACCACCGCATGACACGTGGAGAGACCGGACCTCATGATCCACATGATCGGACTGCCTTGTTGTTACAGTAGGAGAGGGACTAACCAAGTTGCAAGGAAGACTGGCCTCAACAGGCCTAAGGGCAACACAGGGACACCATCATGCCCTGTGTACCCGGCATGCCGAGTACTTTTACAGAGCTCTGGAGGAAGACATTGCTCAGAAAATGTTGCAATCCATATTTTTTCCAGATGTGAGGGTGATCTGGCTCCAACATCTGCCACCCAGTACATATTTGCAATGCTTTATGGCACTTTTTGTTTACAAGTCAAATATTCCCCATTGGATGGCTCGCCCCTCCTGGGCCAAGATCGTGTCTTACACTGAGCATATGGTAAATAAGTAAAAGTTTGTAGAATAAATGGGCCATGCTTACTAATTGATTTATTAAGTGTAGCAAGGGTCAAGGTTTCCAGGAAAAAACAAAAAAACAAAAAGCATTCATTGTGCATTCCCACCTAGAGAATGCTGGGTTATTGGGGTAGAACTCTGGGGTCATCTTCCTCTATCCTTCCCTTAGCTTCCTGAAAGAGGAAGGATTTGGAGATACGCAATTTGGAATCCAAGACTTTGAGATTTGGGGAAAATTTGAAAATGAAATCGAAGGAAGGAAAATGATTGAGCTCCTACTGAATACAGTCACTACAGTGGGGCACTACTGTTCCTATTAAATCTGTATTATTATTTCTATTTACAGATGAGGATAATGAGGTGGGAGAGAATAATTTTCTCCTTAGTGAAGTGGGTGGGAGGGGTGTTTTCACTGGCCTCTTCTCTCTCCTCTTTAGTCTCTTTTTGCCAGTGGTGCTGGCCATTAAATCACAAGTTGGGGCCACCATGATAAGGAGCATAGACCAGGAATATTGCTGCTCACCGGAGGGACCATCTGTGTACTGGTGTGTCACATACTTGGAGAACTTGGTGGAGGAAGTGAAGGAAAGCTTGGATACCATGTGAAGACACTGGTTGGGGCACCTCAAGTCAGAAACAGTTGGGTTTATTACCCACACCCTTAATTGTGTCCCAAGACTGCTGTGACCCAGAGGAGCAAAGATTTACACACAGGTGAACATCCATATACCTCATTACCAAATACAAGTCTCCCCTTTCTGAGAAGGTCCTTCTTTTCACCTGAGCCCTTAATTTATAGGAGGTCTGCGCTGCCATTAAGGAACTTGGTTCCTTAATTTGTTCAGGTGCTCACATTGTCTCCCTTTTATATTCAGAAATCTTCCAAAGTATCCTCTAGACACCTTCGCAAACCTCCATATTTGTGGCTGTGGAAATGTTATCAAGACTGGTAACTTTTTCCTGAATCACGTTTCCAACTAGTTTCCTACTATACATAGCCCCCTGCCAAATTTTCACCACTTCACAACTTAAACTAAAACTGAATGCGACCATTCCTCACAAAAACACTGAGTTGGCCTTTTCTGCTGCACGAGGATTACACATCACCATGAGTTGAGAACTGCAAAGTCTGGCGGTGATGTGGGTGCTCAGTGCTTAGCTGGAGTCACTCACTAACTCTGTAAACCAGAGACCGTGACTCAAATTTGTACCTCAGGACAATTGCAGATCCCTCCATGTCATAAACCTTCCAGGCCACTGTCTTCCCTCCCCAATAGTAATTAAAACAGCTCATGTTAAATCTGATACTTTAAAGGGTCTATGCTGAAGCCTGCACCCAGGAGCTCATGGGCTAGGCCCATCCCACTGATGTATTTTATTTGGCCAGCATAGTATTTGAAAGCCTTGGTTTGGTTGCCAACACTTAAAGGGTTTCCCATAAACAGTCTGCATTTCCGGCTTCTCTTGCAAACTTGGAGGATCTAGCCCTACTGCCTGGCACCAATCAGCTGGTGGAGTGGGATGGTAGCTACCATCTAGGTGAGTCATACACACCTGGGAGATCCATGGCCCTCACTATTCCCTATTGTCTTACGCCCAGCCCTCTTCCCTCATTTATCTGCATGCCTGGCATTGGTGAGCTTGGAAGAATTTGACCCCTGATCTTTGCTGTTTTTTATCTAGCTCTGGGGGTTATGATATACACACCTGCTTTGCATTCTGCTCAATCCTGGGCCATTTTCTTTTCCCTGTCTACACTCTCTCCCTAGCTTGGCACATTTAGTCCCATGGTTTTCAATATTCTCTATGTGTTTCTAATTCACAAATTTATACTCAAGCCTAGAGCTCTGCTCTGAATTCCAGATTCCTGTATGCAACTACCAACCTGGTATGTCTATTTGGCTGTCTCATAGGTGGCACATCCCTAACATGTCCAAAGCTGAACCCCTCACTCCCCTTCCACTCCCTCAAAAAACCTGCACCATCTCCAGCCTTTTACTCTTCAGTAAATGACATTAACACCCATCCAGTTGTTCAAGCCAGAAATTTCAGCATCATCTTTGATTATTCTTTTTCCCTTAACCCTCACATACAATCCAACACCTCTCCTGTCACTTCTCCCACCAAATTACATCTCACATCTGCCCACTTCTCTCCATGCCCACCAGCACCAAACCACCATCATCTCTTACCAGTTTTATTATAATAGTCTCCTATCACCTTGCTGCTCAAAGTATGGTCCACAACCAGATGTATATGTGTCATTGGGAGCTTGCTAGGAATTCAGAATCTTCACTCCATACATTTTGAAAAAGAATCCCAAATCTCACAAGATTGTTCAAGGAAGAAGCCCTGAACTCACAGTGCTCATTTCCATGCCTCCCCCCCCAGTACACACCCACCAATTCCTTTTCATCCAATAAAGCAATCCTTTAAAATGAAAATTAAATTACTTCATCTCCATATTTTTAAAAACCTGTTGTTGACATTTTATAATGTTAAAATAATCTCCAGATTTTTTGCTATGGCCGGTGAGATCCCAGGTGGCACGGGTTCTGCTATGTCTCCACGCTCATCCTATGTGCTTACCTTCATATTCCACTGCCATCACTCAAGTAGCTAATGGCACCTCATATATAACATGTCCAAACCAGAATGTCCCACTTCCTCCCAAATGAGCTTTTCTCCATCTCAGTAAATGGCACCAACCACTCATCCCATTGCTCACGCCAATATTTCCTCATACTCTACATCAAACCCAACGGCAAGTTCTGCTGGTTCCACCTTTGAAAGAGGTCATGACTCCAAGCATTTCTTCCCAACTCCTCTGCTTCCACCTTAGTGGAAGTCCCCATGACCTTTCACTGAGACTCTGCGATAAGGACCTAACGCATCCTGCTCTCACCTGTGCCTTTCTGCAGTCTCTTTCCCCACAGAGCTCCTGGAGTTCCATTATTAGCTTGATCAAATCTCGCCCCTGCTGCAAACCCCCCCATGGCTCCCCGTCACAGCCAAACGAAAACAAAACCCCTGGCCTACAAACTGTTGGTGCTAAGATGGGCCCTCACCCTCCATCCTTGATCTCACCTATACTGCGGGCTCTGGTCCCATGGCCTCCTCACAGCTCCTCACATATGACAAGTTCATTGCCAACGAGGTCTTCCCCTGTAGCTTTATATGGCTCACTACTGCTTTTAGATGTCGGCTTCGAGTCCTCTCCCTTCCACTCTTTTGAAAATAGGGCCACCCTCATCACTTATCTCCTTACTCAGCTGTATTTGTGTTCAAAATACTTACTTGGCTTTTTTTGTTCACTTGTTTGTTGTCTGTCTTGCTCCATGGATGGATGCTGCCCGAGGGCAGCTACCACAACCTTCACAGCACATAGATAGGGTTGCCAGATTTAACGAATCAAAGGACAGAATGCTCAGTTAGATTTGAATTTCACATAATCAGTGAATAACTCTTTAGCATAAAAATGTCCTATGCAATATGTTTTTAGTTTTGGCCAACACAGTATTTTAAAACATTGGCTGGGTTGTCAGTGCTCCAGGGGCAATTTTAACTATGAGGATAAATTTAAAATATAACCATTAGACTTTAAAATTGTTCACTGTTTATCTGAAATTCAAATTTATTTTATCTGGCAATCCTAACATAGAATATTGTCTGGAACCTCACGTAACTTCAAAACATTTCCGTGAAATGCATAAATATGGAAAATAAGTGAGTAATTAAAATCTCAAACTTTAAAGTGGTTGTGATGAGTCAGGACATACCTTTTAAAATCTAAGAAAAATGTCTTTGTAGAGATTTGGGACAAAGACAATGCTCTAATTAGTGTCCAATATAGGGGATCATCTTTGGGAAATCCATTTCCTTTATATTTAAGCTTCTGCATTCACAGCGTTCTGGTTAAATAAGGTCTGATACTCTGATTTGAGATGGCAAGCATTGTTGGTATTTAAAAAGTAAGTTAAAAAAAAAAAAAAACCAAACACAAGTAACACCGTGCCTTTGGAAGAATGATAAAGCAATTTCACATTTATTTTACTATTTGAGCCTCTAACTGCTGTAAGAGCGTGCCAGGGCAGGGCTGGTTAACCTCCTTTTACATCTGGAGAAACTGAGATTTCAAGAGACGAAAAGATTTGTTAAGATTATAGTACTCAGAACTGATAAAGCAGTACTCTGAACCTAGATATTCTAACTCCAAGGACAAAATGCTTTCCAGCGTATCACATTCCCTCCATAAATAAGAACTGCTGCTACATTCACCAAACAAGAGAGTCTTAGTCGAGCTATAGGGGAATCACATGTGTAAACAGAGGTATAGTCCACATGCTTGGAAACTACCCTTTCTCGCCGTGGACGTCAGCCAACCCATGGTCCTTGGCTATGAGAGCTCTGGGATAAAGACGGTCAACTCTTTAAATACTATGTGTTATTCATCTTTTCGATGTAACAGACAATCATTTTAATGTTCAATCAGCTTCAAATACATTTATTTCAAGCAGTTGGCTCTGCGATGGCCCAAGAAACTGAAGGCAGAGTCTAAATTTGGGCTTCAAAATCTGTTTCCAAGTATTAATTTTGAGTGGAAACAATTTTGGTTGAATTGGGGGGTTATAAATATCCCCCAAGAGTTTTTTGGCTCTTGGCCGCCTGTCTCTAAGTTTCTCTCTGGTTTCAACCTAGGGGGTTGTTAGATTAGAAGTAGACAGCTTTGGCATGTGGTTACTCCAAACGCCTGTAACCGTCTTTAAAACATGATCTAGAAATGTTGATATTATAAATGACCATTTTTCCAAAATAAGGTTTGCAAGAGTTGAAAGTGGAGTCGGATGCCAGATAGTCTTCGAAAGGAGGATTTCCATTCAGCGAGATCTGGTTACCTATTTCATAACAAAGAATAAAGAAAAATCTTGGGGCTGCAATTCATACACTTTTGGATCTGAAACAATGGGCTCAGTGGGGACACTGGATTTATAGCTCTTTGGAGACACTAACTTTACCCACCCGTGCAGGAGCCGTGGATAATTTTAGACAGACAGGCACTGAAAAAAATTCTTGAGATATTAAGGGGCACCAAAAGTCACTTACACTGGGGTGGTGTTTCATTTGGAATAAATAACACGGGAAAAGCTGTGCCTACAAAACCCTTTGGTAATATTATACCAAGAGGAGGATTATTTCAGGAAAAATCAAAGTATATTTTTAAGTCAGTTATGACCCTCTAAGTCAGGGGTTCAAACCCAAGCCCATCATCATAAAAATATTATCAATGAAAACCACAATTGTTGCACTTTCGTTTCAAGTACACTGTGCTTTGGTAACCGGTATGTGTACATAAACTCAAGAGTGTTTGTAAGGAAATGACCCCATTAATGTTGTGAGTAGCCTGTAATTTCAGGCATATTGTGTCCGTGTGTTGTGTGTTACAGGGTTTTACTCCTAAGGTTGCCAGAGCCTCACCACTGGATGAAGTGAGGGCTGTGTGACCCATAAGGAAAAGTCATTTCTGAAATCAGCTGCTCAGGATGGAGGGAGAGGGAAAGCTAGTTCCTCAGCTTTACGTCCTGGTAGCTGAAGCTAGAAAGGATGGGATTTTTAGAGAAAAAGCCAGAATTGGTAGGGGCAGAGATTAAAATCCAGGAAGCTGAAGGCATGATGCAGTCCAAACAGGGAGGGTGAAACTGGATATAGGAAAGAGAGCCACAGGATCAGAAATTGGCAGAAAGATCATGAAATTGAGTGTAAGTACAAGGGCAGAATCAGTATAAATTGTTGATTCTGCAGTGGCTGAAATAAAGTTCCTTATATCAGTTTCCCAGGGAAACAGACTCTGGGAAGGCAATTTGCATGCAGGACGTTTATGGGGGGAAATAAAGGAAGCAGTGTTGGGCAGAGGGAGAAGTTGGACTGAAATGCAGCCCAGCAGAGGTCTCAGCCATCCCAAAGGGGAACCCTGGAGCTCTGGGCCACCCTTCAGAGCTGTCCTTGCTTGAGGCAAGGGGACCAGGCGTTTATGATCCCCCCTGACTGGCCAATCACTGAGTAGGGCTGCCCCCAGGAAGGGCTGTGACCTTGGACGCTGCCAATGCTCTTAGCAGCTGGGGAAATGAGTGCCTCCACCCTAAATGGGGATCTGGGTGGGCTACTGCAGCATCAGGGTTATGCTCTGCATCCAATTTGACTGAGCACTGGTGACATACATATTTGGATCATTAGTCTGGTTCAAGGGCACAGGGCAAGGTTGACATCCTCAGCTAAAACGGGAAATTCCACCAAGAAACTGGTGGAACCTTTGGGGGCAAGCATAGTCCCTCATGCTATCTTTTGGGATCCTTAAACCATTTTTCTTCTAAAGAAACTGAGCTAAGTTGCCCCAACTAAGCATAATCAGGCTAAAACCAATTATGAATATTTTATTCCAATTAAAACTATTGACCATTGTCCAGAGCGGAAGAGAATAACTAACAAATACGGAATCAAAATTTTCTTCTTACATCTTTACTTCAGATGGAAACTCTAGGAAGTTACCAGTTGGCAACAGACCCTTAAAGGACCTGTGTATCAAAATTCACACTTGTTTATGGAAATGCTAATTAGTTGCATAATCCCATGGTAACAGAGGCCTCTACTAGACAGATTGCTTTATTTAAAGAAAATTTATATTTTTTAAGTTTGACAACAAAACTGTACTTCCTTTCAAGATTACAGGCCCCGCTCCCCCACATTCATGATTGATCTTTCTCACTCTTTTACTTTTTATTAAATCCAGCATTTGCTGCCCGCTACCATTCTATATTGTTTTGTTTTGTTTTTGAGATTTTATTTATTTATTTATTTGTCAGAAAGAGAGAGAGCACAAGCAGAGGGAGAAGCAGGCTCCCTGCCGAGCAAGGAGACTGATGCGGGACTCAATCCCAGGACCCCGAGATCATGACCTGAGCCGAAGGCAGACGCTTAACCAACTGAGCCACCCAGGCGTCCCTACCGTACTATATTGTTTACTCATTTACTGTCTATTCTGTTCCTCTAAAACTGTAAGCTCCATGAAGGTAGAGATCTATGTCTGTCTGTTCACTGATATGTACCAAGTATCAAGAACATTACGTGGACATGCAGGTGGCACTTGGTTAATACTTACTGAATACAGAAATGAACTCTTTGCCATTGTTCATCCTGCTCAGGATGTCCTTGTTCTACTTCCACCAGACACATGTTTGCTCTCGACACAATTTCTTTGGACTGGGATTCCTAGACCCCTCTGACATGGAGGTGAGCTGGAGACAATGAAGGAAACATCTTTCAGAGTCAAAGAAAATGTGTGAGAGCAAACACATGTCTGTGCCCACAGCACATTCAGATAGACCGGCACGACTCTGATGAGCCTAGATCACCCTCAGAATCCTGTTCTCTCACTGCCATTGTCTTCCGACCCTTAGCTGTACTACCCTCCACCACACTGGGGTCTGAAAGGGAGGCATGGTCTCCTTCTGGGCCGGCAGCGAGATTGATGTTTTCCATATGTGCTGTCCCTCAGACTTACTTCCACTGTTATGACTACATCTTTAATGTTCCCATTTTTAATGGGTCTAAGCTTCCAGATATCCCTGCTCTAGCCTGGGAAAATCTTACTGAGTGGAAAATGCTCCTTTGCCCCTGAGCAGAGGGGCAAAACCAGCCCAGATGGCCCCAGGGCAATATGCATTCCTCCTTCATCAAATGTCTCCACTTGAGACAGTCCACACTTGAGGGAAAATAAGTCAACGGCTCTCCAAACCAACTGGTAAACCCATGAAAAGAGAATACCTATCAGCCACTACAAGGCCTGTTCCAGCTCTGCCTCTCCTGTACTGCAGGAACCATTGTTTACTAAACAATGAATGACACCCTTCCTTCCTTCCTCCCTTTCCTTCCTCATCCCTCTTCCTTCCTCGCCCATATCTCCAAGAGAACATGTACCCTTTTATAGTCGGAATAAATGCTATCTTGCTGAGGTGAAGGCTGATAGATTTGTCTGTTGTACCTCGTTTTCGTATGTGTGTGTGAGTGCACAATCAGCTGCTTAGAAGTGAAAAAAAAATGCTGCTTTTCATACAGTTTTTGTCTTTTCTTGACTTGGCAGGTCAACCTAATCAGAAGGGGGGAGAGAACCCTGGCATTGTGGGGAAAATAATACCTCAGGTGTAACCTGCAGCAAAACTGGCTTAAAGGTGTTTAAAGGCAAGGGGAACAATTTGAGAACTTGCAAAACACTGGGGTTTACAATTTCACCACAAAAGATAAACATTTGTTTAAGTCAACCTGTATGCCTAGTGTGGAGGTATGCAATGTGGGAAATGTTGACAATGCAGACAAGGCCAAGAGGTGTGAAATTTAAGCACATTATCACTCACTGTCAGATGCTAATGACTCTCCTCAAGGTGGAAGAGATTAGTTTAAATGCAAAAATGATTATCCTTGGCAATGGAAGTGCAAGTGAGATCTTCGCCAGTTTTTTGGGCTCTTGTTTTTCCTAACAATACTACTCATTAGTTTTTGGCTCTGATGTACGTGTTAGAACGGAGATTCCCGTGCCCCTCTAGATGCCTGCAGCTGAAGCCATACTCCCATCCAGAACATACATTATTTCCCAATACCCATGAATACATGCAGCATGGGAAGGGATATGGTGTGTAAATTTCCTGACCCTATAGAAATGTACCAAGTTCAAACACCTACCAAGAGGTAGAGTAGGAGTAAACTCATTTATGAAAGATTTCCCAGAAATTTCTCATATATAAAATAATGTCATATTTGACCAACTGAAGGAAGATCCAGATGGGGAGGGGGACATTAACGCCATCGATTAAAGCCCGCTTTTTTTCTTAAAAAAAAAAAAAAAAGATAAAGAAGGTTAAACTAATTTACTCCTAGTATTTATCATCTATGGAGTTGTTCCCATAATGAGTACAATAAAATTGAATGTACTGTCATCTTTATTGGGATGAAGGTTACATTCATAAGCTCAGCTTGTTTTAATAGGTTTATTGTACAGTTGTAGACATGTGCTATTGCACTGGGATGGATATGCTTTGAATATTTTTATAATTGTGGATAGTATAAAAGTCATTTTCTGTTAGATTGCACAAATCCATTACATTAGGAGAAGGATACATTATTGTAACAGGATTAATGTGCAACACATAAACATAATCAGTAATATTCTGTTTGATAAATTATCTCATTTTAATCGGAATGTAAAGAGATTTCGGGATAGTTCCTCTTTTGATTTGCATAATTGTATTACAGACAGGCAAATTGCATTATATTCTTCATTAACAATAGATGGCTTGTATAACTATTGTATTTTTGAAGGCACTGCTCTTAGATTCATCCTGCAATTTGTCATTTTCTGACATTGCTGGGGAGCTTAGTTGGGAGAGAATAGAACCTAAAAAAGATTACTTGATTTTCGCTGAGTCCAGTAATATCTTGGCATCCGATTGCAGCGTGGTTATGCTATTGTTTGTTTTAACAAATTGCAACCCAGTGGCAAAGAACTTCTTTTAAAAATCTTCTAATTCGAGGACAATTCAGCCCTTATAGATTTTCACAGCAAAATGTCAGCCTTTCGAACAAACTCCACGTATAAAAATGTGAATTAAAATTAAATTAGAACCATACGATTGATTTTATGTTTTTACTATGGCAAATGCTCTCCCCGACAGAACTTCCCTTTCCTCTCCCCAGCCCAGACAAAAGCTAACAAGTTGCCCGATGCTTTGAATATTCTTCAGGGACGCTCAGTGTTTAGTCACTCAGCGGTGATTATCACAGCTCCTGTCCTAACGCTGAGCTAACTAACGACAGCTGTCAGCAGCCCTTAAAGAGTCCAGTGCGTCACCAGGCGGCATTTCACCAGGTCTGACATCCTTGGCTCCCAGGGCCTGAAAGAGATGCCCTTTCTATGATATCCTGGTAGGCCAGGCCCCCCTGGTGGCCCCCATCGATGCGCTAGGAGGGAGTCCTGGTGCGGCAGACCCTCTGGGGTGGGGTGGGGGGGCCACACTCTGGGCACCACATCCCCGCTGCAGCCCCACACCCAGCCCAGGCCTGCCCCTCAGCAGGAGCAGCATGCGTGCACACATTGCGTAAATGAATGAATAAATGGGTGAGTGAATGGAGACATGGGTCCCATAAAAATTGTCCGTGTTTCTGGGATGAAAAAATTGAAAAAGAAAAGCCTTCACATTCAAAGTAAATTGTATTTCCTACCACTTTCTCCTACCACTTTGAGAATATGACACCCTATTACAATCCCTTAATAAGTCCCATTTGTTTTACATGTGCTAAGCCCCTGAAAGTTTCCAGAGCACCTTGACCTTGATTTCATCTCAATCTCACAAAAGCCTTGACAGCAGGTAGAACCAAACAACCCTCATTTAAAAAACTAGGGTTGCCTGGGGAGAGGCAGGGTGCAGGGAGGGACTCTGGGGAGAGATTACAAAGCTGCTTCCTTATTCTCCTCTCCACCCCCGCCCCTTCCCCACTGGTGGCTGTGCTCTGCCCCCAGGCCATCTCCGTCCCTTCCCCACCCCCCCTCACCTCCTATGCTGCTTTAGACCCCTGCCTGATGACTTGTGTCTACCACTCTGGCCTTTGGGGTGGTGGCCCCCTTCCTTCTCCGCCCTCCCCTACATTCTGCACTTTTACAGGGGATCCCAATACCCATGAATACCCATTTAGTTGTTTGTGTCCCTTAAAGCTGTATCTTTATTTACAGATTTATTTTAATTTGTAAGCCTTTTGCTCCTCTGTAACAAACACCAAAGTGAACTGCTCAAGGGTGAGTTCAAAAGACAGGTACCCCACTCTTCCAGGAACCACTGCTCCCCTCCAGCCCTCAGATTGCGAGGCCCAGAATGTTCCTGAGTCAGACTCCTCCTTCCACAATGGTGGGTTCTAACCCTGTGGTCTCCCCTGAAATCTAGCTTCTGGCTGTATTCTCACCCCTCCTCTCTGACATGCATGGACTGTCCTCATTATTTCTAAGGAGTTTCTAGCCCCCATGCAATTAATTCAGCAGATAAAATACTGCTGGAGGGAGGAGATGTGTCACTCCGCAAGCCCAGGGTTGCATCTTGCTTCCACTCCGGCCCCAGCCTTCCTCAAGCTTCACTGTCAAATGTTCACAGTCTCTACAGAAATTTTACCTGTGAGCTTTTCAATGGAATCGTTCCACAAAACCCGTGGACCTGAGCTCCCACCTGCTGTGCAGGCTGAGTTGTCTGCAGGGAGTCAGGCATTAACAGGCTTGCCCGGGGGAACCAGGAAGCATGCTCCAGAGGAACCGATGGCAAGGGGGCTTAGTGCACAGGCACACCTGGGAAGGAGAGGAGAGAGAGACTGTGCCCATCTCCCAAGCAGCCCTATGGGAAAGAGCTGGAGTCAGAAAGTGAAAAGATGCTCTCATGAGCAGCAAGGCCACGGGAGCGCAGGATGGGGCCGAGGGTGGTCCAGAGCTGGGCACAGGGGAGCATCTCCACTTGGACAGTGGAAGCTACAGAATCACAGAAAATCAGATATGTGGATAAGCTCTCCCCGTTCTCTCACTTCAGAGGTTTCAAATGCACCTGTGCCGACACACCAGCCCCTGCTGTACCCTTTGCTCTACATCTTGTCTCCCCACATGCTGTCTACCTGGAAAATTCTTCATCCATTCAGAATAAACTCAGGGGATTCATTGCCCCGTGAGCTCTTCCCTCGTCTTCCACCGGAAGGGACAGCCCCTCCCTGTTGCTTGCAAGCCTCTCTTGTGACATTTGTCACACTGCGCTCGCACGGCCCTTGCTCTTCAGTCGGCCTCCCCTTCTAGACCAGTAGGTGAGATTGTGCCACCTCTATACCACAGAGCCTGGTACAGAGTGGGGGGTGGCAAACACATAGCAGCTGAAGGAGGGAAACAATGAGTGGGCCCTGCATCCCACTCTTGGGTGGGGAGAACCGTGGTAGCACACCGGGACACTCCTTTGTGGTACGCTGGGTAAGGGTCCCCAAGGACATCAGGCCCTCGTCCCTGGAGCCTGGAATGTCACCTAATGTGGTAAGAGACTCGGCAGATGAGATTACAGAAGGATCGGGAGAGGGGGCGACTAGTCTGGATTCTCCAGGTGGGCTCTGAATACAGCTGCCAGTGTCCTTATCAGAAGGAGGCAGAGGGACATTTGGAACAAAAGAGGAAGAAGGGGATGTGATGATAGAAGCAGGGAGAGAAACGGTGATGTGACGCAGAGCCACAAGCCCAGGAATGAGAAGAGCCTCCAGAAGCTGAAAAAGTCAAGAAAATGTCATCCCCTAGAGTCTCCCGAGGGAGAATGGCCCTGGTGAATCCTTGATTTGGAACCATTGAGACTCATTTCAGACTTCTAACTTCTAGTATTATTGCAAGAGGACAAATGTGTGCTGTTTTAAGCTACCAAGTTTGGGGTAATCTGTTACAGCAGCAATGGGAAGCTAATACAACATGTTAAAATATTGACCCCACGCATTCCGTTCTGGGCTTCCCCCCACCTACATACTGCCCTCACTCTTACAGCTCGCCTGAAAACCCCAGGAGCTGAGTTCTGTCCTTCCCCTTGTCCACACACACTTTGCAGCCAGCTCTGGGTTACCTCTGGTGCCTTTGCATACAGCCAATCTGCCCCTGCCAACGAGCAAGTTCAAAAAGGGCTGGTTTTCTGGAGCTGATGCAGGTGCTGATGTGTCTCCTCTGGCTGCCTGTGGACATCAAGTGCAAGCCGAGCTGATAAGAAGCAGCCCAGCCCCCTGCACCACCAGCAGGAATGCAAACCTCCAAGCGTGTGGCTGTGGCTCTCTGGGCGATCTGGGAGTGTAGCTGGGGACCACAGGCATTTATCTACAGAATGCGAGCTGGGGTCAATGGCCAGTATGAAAGGAAGAGCCTATTTTATTACAGGACTAGTCCTAGGCAGAACCCAGGTAGGCGAGGTTGTGTGAAGGCCTCCAGAAAGCCCCCAAACTCCCAGTTCTCTCACCTGTTCACCCCTCACTGTGCTGACAAGATCACCATTTGTTCACTCGTGCAATAAGTAGATGCCGAGCATCTCCTAGGTTTTAGGCATCATACTCGGAATTAAGGATCCATGAAAAAAGAAATTGAAGCCTACTAGACGTTCACACTCCAGAAGGGGAGATATACCTACAAGCAAAACACAAAGATGCACATGCACACACAAGCACATAAACAGTGGGCTAAGTGTTTTAGGGGTGAACGTGTAAGTGACCATGGAGCACCACCCAGGTGAGGGGAGGTGGATTTCACCATAGATTAGAAGACATTTAAGTCAGATATTAAAGGGTGGACTGTACTTTTGAGGTGAGGGGTGGAGGCACCCTTTCATGAAGCAGATGAGCAAGAGCCAAAGACTCAGGGATGAAAGGGCATGGTGTTTTAGGGAAGACCCTATAGGTCCATGTGGCTCAGGGGTGAGGAGGCCTGAGAGAAAGGATGGGACCCAATGCAAAAGGTTCAAGTCCCAGCTGTGCTGCTTCCCAGCGGTATAATTTTGGGCAAGATACCTCATCTGTCTGTGCCTCAGTCCCCTCATCTATTAAAGAAACATAATGATATCATCTCCCTCACATGCTGTTGTGAAGCTGGTGTGAGTTCATACATGTAAAGGGCTGAGCACTGTGCCTGGTGAATAGAAAGTAGTCTCTCGTTACATGTTGGCTATTAATCTCATGACCGGTCTTTTTTTTTTTTTTAAGATTTTATTCATTTATTTGAGAGAGAGAGACTGAGAGAGAGAGAGAGAGAGAGCGTGCACAGGAGAAAGGGAGAGGGAGAGAGAGAAGCAGACTTCCCAGTGAGCAGGAAGCCCCTATCCCAGGACCCTGAGATCATGACCTGAGCAGAAGGCAGACGCTTTTAACTGATGGAAACACCCAGGCACCCTCATTATAGCTCTTGTATGTTGTCATGACAGAAATGACAGTGACTGATCTAGAGCTATATTTTATACTTTACAGAGTTCCTTACAAAGGACAGCTTATTTAATCTTCATGATGACTCTAGGAGGTTGTTATTGTTTTTTCTTTTTTTGTGGGTGAGGGAATTAAAATAAAGAGACTGGTCCAAGGTAACACAGATTTTGCATGGCAAACTGGAGCTGGAAAAGATGTCTCTGGTTCAAATGTGTGTGCTCATACCCATCACACTCCACGGAACTTTATCCTACGTGTAGGCACTCCGGGGCTCAGGGGCTTTCTAAGTAGGAAAGCAAAGTGTCAGAATTGTTTTTTTTTTTTTTTTTTTCAGAAAGAACACCATAAAAATACAACCAGATAACAAACATAAAAATATTCAAATTCACTGATAACCAAACAAACAAGATGCTATTAATTTTCTTTTAATATGGAATGCGTTATGAATTTGCATGTCATCCTTGCCCTGGGGCCATGCTAATCGTCTCTGTATCGTTCCAATTTTAGTATATGTGCCGCCGAAGTGAGCACAAGATTCTATTAATTTTTAAATAAAAATGCCCAGTGCTGGTAAAGGTATGATATAACAGGCAGCTTTGTAAATGGCTTGTGCATATGTGAATCGGTATCACCCTTCTGCAAAACAATTTTGTATTATTTTCTAAAAACCTGTAAAAGACCAGATGTTTGGAAAACAAATGAATAAGCAAACAAACAAAAAACAGAAACAAACCCATAAATACAGAGAACAAACTGATGGTTCCCAGAGGGGAGGAGGTGGGGGATGGGCAAAATGGGTGCAGGGGGGTGGGAGGTACAGACTTCCAGTTATGGAATGAATAAGTCACAGCGATAAAAGGTACGGCATAGGGAATATGGTCAATTGTATTGTGATAGGGTTGTAGGGGGACAGATGGCAGCTACACTGGCGGTGAGCACGCATAATATATAGACCTGTGGAATCACAAGTACTTGTGTTGTACACCTGAAAGTATTGTGTGTCAATTATACTTCGATAAAATAAATACATAAATGAGTAAATAAATAAGTAAATAAATAACCCAGATGCTTAAGTTCAAAATGCTGCTATTAAGACTTAATCCTTAGAAGAAATCCAAAATTTGAGAAAGTTTTATGTATGAAGTTGTTTATAATAACAGTAAGAGTCAAAACAATAGGTAAGTAAAAACATCCATATCACAGATGCTTCTGAAATCATCTCAAGCAGGGGCGCCCGGGTGGCTCAGTTGGTTAAGTTTAAGCATCTGCCTTCGGCTCAGGTCATGATCCCGGGGTCCTGGGCTCAAGCCCCGCGTTGCAAAGGGCTCTCTGCTCAGCAGGGAGCCTACTTCTCCCTCTTACCCCTGCCCGCCACTCCCCCTGCTTGTGCTCTCTCTCTCTCTCTCTCTGTCAAATAAATAAATAAAAATCTTAAAAAAAAAAAAAAGAAATCATCTTAAGTTAAAAAAAAAATCATGAATGAAAACACTGGTTAATGTAGTACCATCTGAACCATATAAAAATATGAACAGGAAAAAAAGTTAGAAGGAAATACACAAAAATATGAACTGTGGTAGTCTTTTTTAATTGGACTTTTTTTCTTCTCTTATCTTCAGTATTTTTCCAAGATTCCATGTCCTATGTAGATATTACTTTTATAATTAGGAAGAATAATTTTATTTCAAAACTGAGAAAAACTTCACCACAGATGTTTACTTCTTTCAGTGAAGAGAATGATCTCCAAAAATTTTTAACAAAATCTTAGGCAGACTCCCAGTATGTTAGACAGATAAAAGGATGCAGTTCTGGATCAAGTAGGCATGGGGTGGGGGCAGCAGCCCTGTCCCCCAGACCAGCCAGAGGCAACCCAGGGCATAAAATAAAAAGCAGCGGTGAAGGCAGGTCCCTGGTTTTGTAGCCAGCTCATGCTGTCTATCCAGGCAGGCCCAGGGAGCTGTTTTTGTCTCCGGGTCTGGCTGAGTGCACCAGTGCCTCGGGCGTGAGCACAACACCCTGGGTGGAGAGATAGGGATGTGATTCAGAAGCTCTGGAGCCCAGGACAAGCACGAGAACTATACCGACTTCCCCAGCATGCAGCCACCTTGTGAGGTTCTGGGGAACCATCCTGCCAGCCCCACCCATGGCTTGACCCCTTGGAGTCAGATGCTGCACGTGGTCTCAGGCTCTTCAACTTACTGGCTGCAGCCTGCGGATAACAGGCATCAAAGAGCACAATCCTGGACCCAACCCTGGAAAGTGAGTGTTGACTGCTTCTGGCCACACATCTGGCTTTCTGTAACATCCCAAGATTCGCATCATCGACAGGGCTTTGGAAAACCTTACTTTTGTCCAAAGAGCTAGCTGTGTAATTTTTTCCCGCTATCCCTTACCCAGTTGAGTCCTACCCCATCCTTCTCTCTAAATGTGAGAGAAAGATTTCTACTACAGGGGTGCCGCTCAAGCAAGGGCTAAAATAAGACTGCCTGGTGCTTTTGTAAAACCACCTGCTTCCCTCACATAACAGCAACTGCTCTTAGAAAGAGAATTAGTCCAAATAACAGTTTTCCTGCGGCATTAGCGTTTCTACAGCAAGCCATGCATGAGGCGTGCTCAGCCTGGTGAGTTTTTTATCAGTTCTGGGAGTTACACATTTTAACACAAATAAATATATTTGGCTCAGTATCAAGTGAAAAAAAATCATTCTTAAGCTTTTCCTTTCTTTTTTCTGCAAGAGCAAATGAACTTCACACACAGAAAAAGGGCATCTGCTCAGTGCCAAACTCCCAATGTCCTATACCTTAGGTGAATTTAATTTCAGGGACCTCAAATAATTAAACCTAAATGAAGGTATTAACTGTGAGGAAAATACAGTTCAAGTCTTTGGCTTGTCTGGCTGTCATAGAGGCCTCCATACGACACAAAGGTGCAGATCCAAGCCCCCCAGATCCATCCATCTGGTTCTCATGCAAAGGGTGAGTCTGTCTTTTCTTGTCGAGAATTCTAGTGGCTCCATGGTGCCCACGGGCACAGGGCAAACCCATCCGCAGGATAAAAGGACAAGTCAAGAATCACACCTTTCTTGAGAAGCCCAGTTAAATGAAACTAAATAGGAACTGACCCCAGATTTTCTTCCTCTCACACCTTCTCTTACTTCTTTACTGCACCAACCACCAGATGAATGACTCCAAACACCCGGTCCCGCCCCCATGATGGCACTCCTTGCTGGAAAAAGCCTTCGGGGACTTACACCATCCGTCTAGACTTCTTAGCTTGGTATGTGCATCCTAGTTTGATAATAACCCTTAAAATTATAATACAAGTAGCTGGCACTTACTGAAACATCTCTCATGTGCCAGGCATTTGTGGAATATTATTTTATGTAACATTATCCTCATTAGAACCCCGGGATGAAGGTTTTATGATCTCCATTTTATGAAAAGAAAAACAAGCCCAATGTGGTAAATGGTTTGACCTCTGATAAATGGCGGGGATAGGGTTCAAGCCCAGGCTACTCTGACTCCAGGAATCCTCCCTTTCAACTGCCAGGCTATTCAGTTGGAGCACATGGAGGGGCAGTTCAGAGGAGGGAAGAGGCAGGGGGAGGAGGAGCGAGAATCAGGATATGTCTTTCTTCTCCATCAGCCCTGAGCAAGAACAATGCAAGTGAAATGTAGTATTTCATTTTATCATGCAATGAGCATAATTAGGAAACAATGAGGAATGACAACTAATAATGAACCTTGTTTCTTCCTAATTAAAATTTAACGATTGTATTTCTGCCATTATTGCCCAGAGCAGCAGCGTAAGCTGTGCGGTAACAAGGCCAACTCTAAAAGGAGGCAGCCCGACTTCACAGATGGCTCAGCACAGCCCTGCCCAGGCATGCCAAGAAGGTACTGCTCCACAAGTGGTTGCTGGCTGCCCTCGTGGCCCAGCCATACTGGGCAAAATAAACCGGATGGGCAGAAGAAACAGTGGTTTATTAACCACTGTAATAGACAACTGGCAAGTATTGTAATTCCGTGAATACAGCGGGGAAAGGACAGGCTCTGGTGACACAGACAAAGCTATGTTTAAATACAGACTCAGCCAACTGCTTGCTGTGTGATCTCAGGCAAGCTGATTAGCCTCTCTGAGTTGGTTCCTTCATTTGTGAGTGAGCAGGAAATGCCTCAGGTGGTGCCATTGTGAGCCGTAAATGATGTAAGAGAAACAGGGTGTCAGACTCTCCCCTTGGTGGCAATCATCGTCTGAGGCTCCCCAAAATCTTTGAACATTGCCTGCATTCTAATCATTCATGTAAAACCTACCTTCCATCAGGGACTACCGAAGACTACATTTCCCAGCTTCCACTGCCCTGAGGAGCAAACTCGTGGTTTAACTGTACTGCTCAGATGCATTAGCAGAGTTACTGGGTGAAAGAGGCAGGGCCTGGGTCGGGTTTTGCTGGTACAGAGTGTGGCGCTGGCTGTGCAGGAGACAGCGAGGGGGGCCACTTCCTGATGATGGCGGTGGTGGCAGCTCCTTTGGTAGGCGGTTCTGCCGGAAGTGCTGGGAGTTCCTCCAGAAAGGCCTGCTGAGAATCTGTTTCTTCAGTCTGCAATGATTCTGCGCATTTTCTCTACCCACAAGTGTATCCCTTCCCGCTTAAACTGGCCAGTGGACAGTGTTATCTGCGACTTAGAGCCCTGACCCAGAAGGGGTGACAGGGCGACACCATGGAGCCCTGTTGGAGGAAGTGGAGGAAGAAGTGAGGACAAGAAGATGTTTGAGAGGCCGCTGTGATAATCCAAGTTGGAGGAACGAGGGCCCCGACCAGAGAAACCCGACAGGTATTTCTAAGGAGTCTACTGCCTACACGTCTCTTGAATCTTTCGTCTTCTCTCCAAACCACAGCCAGCAGCTCAGGCTATGGATCAAGGTCCCCACCAAGACGACCACCATCGCTCCCAGTGAATCTGCCTGACTCCAGGCTCACACTCTCCCCTGCACCTAGGGCGATCTTTCAAAGTGGAGTCACTTCACCTCCTCTGCTAAAAAGGTCTTCCGTAGCTTCCTTTGTCTTTAGCACAAAGTCAGAATTTCTTATCATGGCCGATAAGGACCTTCATGGTCTGCAGCCTCCTCCCCTCCCACTCCCCCACCCCTTGCTCCTCTGACACGGCACACTGACCCACACTTACCTTCTCTCCCTTCTCACCTGTCCCCACCCCCGCCATTTGAAAATGCTCAGCCAGGAACCCTGCCTTCACACTGCCCACCCTCCTGTACCTGGGTAACTCCTATTCGCTTCCTGGGGAGACCATCTCTGTTCCCCAGGCGAAGTTGGGTCTGCTATAGCACTTGGCCCCTCCTCTTTCATTGTCCCCAGAGCACTTGTCTAACATCTGTGCCCGGAATATCTGTGTCCCCCTTCCATCCCGTACATTGTTCCCAGCACCCCTGAGTCTGGATGGAGATGTGGGGCTG
Source organism: Zalophus californianus (assembly GCF_009762305.2). Taxonomy (NCBI): domain Eukaryota; kingdom Metazoa; phylum Chordata; class Mammalia; order Carnivora; family Otariidae; genus Zalophus; species Zalophus californianus. The sequence continues at coordinate 95,355,011 of NC_045597.1, forward strand.
CGTTAGCACAAGACAAGAGAGTCACACTTTAGAGCTAATATGGTTCACATGTGGATGGGCCTTCTCCAGGCTCACGCTCTATCCATCTACCAAATGGAAGTAAGGGACAGGGCAGCCCTAGGGCATGGCAGCGCCACAAGGTAGAGGTAGAGGGACCCTTCAGCATGGGTCCCTGAAGGCCTCTGTTGAAGGCTGCCTGCCACACAGTCACACTGAACTGAGAGTATGTAAGACAAGAATAAACTGTTATTATATCAAAACAGTGAGAGTTTGGGTGGCAGCTTTATCTTAACTAACATAGCCCTGCTAGAGTATGGAGGGAGAACACACTTCCGGACACAAGAAGCAGTTCATTGTGGGGGACCAATCAGCCCTGGTGGCATGAATGACAGAGAAAGATGCTGACAGGCCCAGCTGGAGAACCCCTGGACTTGAGAGAAGGGGGACAGCTTTTTGTCACCCATCAATTATTCTGAGAGTCCAAGTTCTGTTGGTACAGGGAAATACGGACCAGGGGGGAGATAATTTATATCATTTTCCATACAGCCATCATCAACTCAAAATCTCATTTCTTTCTCCCAACATGAGTCTTACATCCTGGCAGAGTCCCTGGCATGGTCCTCCAGAGAGAGGAAAACAGTGCACATATTTTTCTCTCCACCATAAATACCTGAGTGACTTGATGGCTCAATTGAAAGCACTGAGGTGTAGGGACAATTTCCTCTTTCAGTGCCTGTGTATACATATGCTTATGTGTATATTTATAGTATACATATATATGTGCAGAATGAAGCCTGACTCAGGAAAAATAACCTCATCTCAAATATACAGTGTGGGTACATTTCCTGGAAGGGGGGAAAAGAAATCCTTCTCAGGTTCATAAAATTTTACAGCTGGAAGGGACCTAAGAAACTATCCAATTTAAACCCCTCATTTTACATTTGGAGAAACTGAGGCCAGAACCTCTAAGAAACTTGCTCCAGAGCCAACAGCTTCTTGTTACAGAATCAGACCAGTGTCCAGATCCTCACTCTGGTGTCCATTAGGCTTTTTTAGTGTTTGGGATTTTATTCATAGGCTGAAGAGGATGAAAAATAGAAGGCCACTGGCTGAGGCATTAACTTGAAGTGACGCCTTGCATGCAAGCGGCCTCAGGACCTGGCCATACAAGGGTGCCGTCCCTCACAGTCAGCAGGACCTCCAGCAGCCATAGCAGCCTCTCCTCCTGATGTCTTCAGCTCCTTGGATCTAGGTCCTTTCCCCGTATCTGTCTAAATCTAACTTACCCACACTGGAAATCCATATGTAAAATAACCATAGTGACCATCTGATGAGCACTGATTGGCCAGAAGCTGTGGTAAGCACTTTACCTAAGTTACTCCACATAGTCCCAACCAGAGCCCTGTGAAGTGAGTATGTGTTGCTCTGTTTTACAGGGGAGAACAGCAAAGTCTCAGAGAGGCCAAGTAACTTCCACAAGATCACACAACCAAGTGACAGAGCTGGGATCTGAACTCAGCTCTGTCAGGTCCCAGGGACCCTGTGTCCACTTTGCCCCAGCGGCACTGCCTCTCCAACAGAAGAACTGAGAATAAAGTAAGGTTTAAAGGATAGGCACAGTGGTGCCCAGGTGGCTCAGTTGGTAACGTCTGCCTTCGGCTCAGGTCATGATCTCAGGGTCCTGGGATCGAGCCCCACATTGGGCTTTCTGCTTGGCAAGAAGCCTGCTTCTCCCTCTCCCTCTCCCCCTGCTTGTGTTCCCTCTCTCAGTGTCTCTCTCTGTCAAGTAAAAAAAAAAAAAAAAAATCTTTAAAGGATAGGCACAGGAGTCACCCAGGACATGTAGGATGGGAAGATGTGTTCTTTGGTGAGATGTCCCATTTGGTGCTGCTGACAGAGCAGACAACCATCCCCCCGCCAATCAGGTGATGGGTGGGCTCTAAAAACTGGCCCTCTTTCCTGCCTGCTCTTCCCTCCCCCACCTTTTCCCAGTCTGGTGGGACTCTATACCATTTACCAACCCACCCTGCCCAGGCCAGACCTGAAGTCCAGAAGGTTCCCCTGTGAAATGCGGAGACTGAAATTTTCACATGGAGTTTATACTCAGCCATGCCCAGCCCCGGAGGCCATCTGTGCATCCACCAGGCCTTCCTTCACAACCTCTGTGCTATCTGAATGTGAAACAAGGCTGGACGCATTTTAATTTATATGTTATATATTACATAAATGTATATTATAGATATAATTTATATATAGTGGAATACATATATAATGGAATATAAATATACATATATAGGTATGTGAGTGTGTGTGTGTATGTGTGTGTGTGTGTATATATATATATATATATATATATTCATTGCTGTCCAGAAAAAAACATTTCAAAAGTATTCATAGACTGAAGAAATGTTTGTTCTCTTTTTACCATGATTTTTGGTTTCCTGCAGCAGAGTGTGCTTGAGTCAAATGGGACCTCTGTACTCTCTAGCACCATAAAGCTTGTTGTCCTGAAGCTTTGTGTCTTTGGGCAATCTCCCTTCTTCTGCGGGCCCCCCACATACCCAATTCCTTTGGGGAAGGCCAACCTCCTCATTCAAACTTCTGTATCCTAAGTGACCCAACTTTTCTGGTTTCCCAGATTTTTGTTAGGTGATATCTGCATTTGCCAGGACTGGGATTTTGGCAGGCTTCCAGAGAGCTTGCAGAGATCACTAGGTTGCCAAAATATCATTTGGCCTGTAAACGGCTCACGCAACTAGTTACATTTCCCGGAGTCCTTTCTGCCACCTCTCCCCCAACACTTACTCACCTCTACTTCCCTCCTAGACCGGGGGACAGCCAGCATCAGCCTAAAGAATGAGTCTTTCTCTGCATGAGTATGCAGTTCACACACACACACACACACACACTTTGATTTCCATGGCAATTCAGACAGATGGAGAAGGACATAGACCACTCATTTGCTGGAAGGTAGATGTCTGACTTCCAGCCTTCTTGCCCTCCTTCTCTCCTTCAGACCCAGGAAGAAGAGACTAGAGGGGCATGGGATGACCACAGTCAAGTTCTCGTGGCCTATCCTAGTTGTGTATTTCACCGGTGAGAACATGTGTTGGGATCCTCAGAAGACTGCCTGGAAGAATGAATGAAGGACCAGGAAGAAAGCAGCGGGCACACAGGTGCTATGTAATGATCAGCCGCCACAGCCAGGCCATGCGTGCATTCAAGCAGGTTCTGGGCCTTGCGAGCCTTGTGCAGAGGGGCACGCAATGCAGGGCAACCACACGTGCCCTCTCCATGCTCCGTGTCCCATGCCTTCTCTACCATAAAGGCTTTCAGAAAGATAACCTCACAAAGCAGTGCAAAACTATCAAGCAGTTCTCCTGCTACAGGATACCTGGCCAGCTACTTCTGGTTTTTAACGTGGACCCTAGCTACTCTGAGCAGGAATGACCCATGAGGGCAGATCTGTATGGTCACATAAACCTTCCTGACCACCGCACAGCCTACAAAAGTAGTCGCAGGAGAGCCAAGAGGAAGGTCAATATTGCTAATGTTAAAAAAATATATATTAAAAAACAGACACCCCCTTCACATTGTAAAATGTCATATCGTGTTGGCGCCTAATCAACACTTTAAAGCATTAGCATTGTTTTAATCATTCTCCTATTGGGGAACAAATGTTGCATGTATAATTACACTGCTGCATTGTACTGTACAAATAACCATGTAATGACATCGTTGGAATTTCTTGGTTCTTCATGGTAATGCCAAGTATAATTACCATGTAATCTGCTGAGAGCAAACAAGGTTGTAATTATTCCATAATCCAATCTAATTATGGGGCAACTGGATTGTTATTTGTGTTCAGGAGGAAAATATACATGCAAAGAGAAGAAAAAGAAATAAATTCTCCCTCACTGTTGGTATGATATATCAGGGCGTTTGAAGAGAGCCCTCGGTGATGCTATCATCTGCTTAGGTGATGAAGTATATATATGCTCATTGGTCAGTCAATATCTGGGGATCATCATCTTTCATGCTGATTGTGGATGGCCAGATGAAGGAATGACTACAGGAGCAAGTCTGAAGAGGGAGTCGAGGAAGCAGGTGTTGACAGAGCCTCTGGAGGCAAGCACTTGTCAATGGAACTTAGGGGATGAAGAGAGGCCAGCTCTCATAAAACATCTCACCCACCAGCCTCTCCTGTACTTCTGACACATACCTGGGACAGCCACATAGAGATTTCTGTAAACGTTCATATTGGATTCAGACTGACTAATCATCCATGTCTTGTCACTCCTACTATGGGCCTTTTTTGGTGCATGAAAGACCGGGCCTGGGCCTTGCAGGGGAGCCAGGCAAAGAAGACAGAGAAGAATGGACGAACAAACATGAGAGAAGGAAGTGGCAAGAAGTGTTCTGTGTGTGGCCTGGTGGGGGGCTACCTTAATTTCCTAGGATTGCCCATAATAAAGTACCACGAACTGGGTGGCTTAGAACAACAGGAACTTATTGTCATACCATTCTAGAAGCTACAAGTCTACAATCAAGGTGTCAGCAGGGCCACACTCCTCCAGAAGGCTCCAGCAAAGAGTCCTTCCTGGCCTCTTCTTATCTTCTGGTGGTTTGCTGGCAATCTTCGGCCTACCTTGGCTTGAGACAGTAAAACTCCAATCTTTGCCCGTCTTCCTGTGTCCTTTCTCTTCATACGGCATTCTCTTTATAAAGATATCAGTCATGGGCACCTGGGTGGCTCAGTTGGTTAAGCGACTGCCTTCGGCTCAGGTCACGATCCTGGAGTCCCGGGATCGAGTCCTGCATCGGGCTCCCTGCTCGGCAGGGAGTCTGCTTCTCCCTCTGACCCTCTTCCCTCTCGTGCTCTCTATCTCTCATTCTCTCTCTCTCAAATAAATAAATAAATAAAATCTTTAAAAAAATCATTAAAAAAAAAGATATCAGTCATTGTATCAGGGGCCCCCCTACCCCAGTGTGACCTCATCTTAGCTAAATTACATTTACAATGATCCCATTTCCAAACAAGGCCACACTCTGAGGTACTGGGAGTTGGGACTTCAACATATCTTCTATTGAGGGGACACAATTCAACCCATAACAGGAACCTTTTATTCATACATATATTTGGCACACATTCGTCTCTATCTACTATGTGCCCAGGTGTGATAACTGCCCAGCTCCTCTTTTCTTAATTGGACATTTACTGTGTGGGTGACATTGTTTTTTACAATCTTACAAAGTAAGATAAATAAGATAACCCTCATTTTACGCGAGACAACTGAGGTTTAAGATCAGTTGACTCAAGGTTGAGCTGGGATTTGAGCCCGGGGCCTATGCTCTGAGTCCCATGCCTAGCCTTGACAAGGCCAACATGGTACTGGACCCACAGAGACAAGAGCCAGGAGACCCAAAGGGAGCCCTCTGACTGAGATCAGGCCCCCATCCCAGAACATTCCATAGCAGTGGCTTTGGAGGAAGCATTGCACTGTGGACAGGCGGTTTCTGAAGTTGAGTCTCCAGGGGAGGAGTTTGAAATTGGAGGACGGGAAGTGTAGGTAAGTGATAGGTTGGAGGGACAGAGGGCCCAGGCACGGTTTCATCCTGAGGGAGTTCATCCTGGCCCTCGGGGACCATTTGCGGAGTCGCTCCTACAGATGGTGGCTTTCACCATCTTGCTGGGGCTTCTTTCTAGATGGGGCTCATCACTTCCTTGTCCCTCCACAGATGTGGTGCCCAAATGTGGCCCCCTCCTTACGGCAGCCATGGAGGGAAAAGGCCACCCATCCCACCGCCTTCCCCTCCTCACTTCGAGGCCTGCCTGTGAGCCATATGGACCTCCAGCCTGGGGAACTTGCTTCCATTCACAAGGTAGTGAAAGCTTTGGGAGGAAGTTACAGTCTTAAAACAGATTGTAAATTCTTTATTTAGGGACTAATCTTGTCAGGCTGGTCGACCCTGGTGTTGACTGCTTTTCTAACCTGACATCAGTTAATCCCCACTGTTCAGAAGTTAATCCCTTCAAGAACAAGATGAAAAGTGGTTTTGTGAGGCAATATTTAAAGGCCTACAAACAATAACACGCCTTTGCCTCTGCTTCTGCAATTTCTATTTCTGGAAAGGGTTCAAAAACCTGTTTGTGTGAATGAATGTGAAGAACTTTTTATGGCTGATCTTGCGAGATGATACTTTTGATGAATAATGTAGAAGTGTTTATACTTTAAGGCAGAAGGCACATGGAGCAAGTATGTGTGTTTATCAAATATGGCACAGGAGAAGGGCAGACTATAGCTACTGCAGAAATTTCAAAGGCTTCGGAAATGCCAGAAGAGATTCTGTAATTGTGAAATGTCAGAGCGAGGGGTGGAAAGAGGCCTTCACGGGAGTCTTCCGGAGAAACTGATATATAGGATCAGCTACTGCATTCTGGATTCTTGGCTCACTGGAACTGCACTGTGAGGTGTGATAAGCAATCTATCCCCCACTCTCCCCAGACTCACAACAATCCATCACAGTATCAATGGCTCTATTTTACAGAAAAGGAAACTGAGGCTCAGGGAGGTGAAGTAACTCACATAAAGCAGCAGAGGTGGAGATGCAGACTCACGTGCCCACGCACACAGGTTTCCGCCACCTGGGGAAGCCACATGCTTCCAGAGCAGAGAAAAACACTCTACGTCTCATGGTTAGCATGGTTGTCTTGCTTTTGGTTGACAGATGTCCTGTGTTTATTTCATCTGTCAGAATTCCACTCAAAACACTCCCCTTCTAGGAAGGCTTCCTGGACTAGACAAAAAAAAAAAAAAAAAAAGAAGAGACTCCTAGAATTAAAATATGAGAGCTCATACAACCCTTATAAGTAGATCTGGTTCACTGGTTTTCAACTAGGTTTTGAGGAATCCTATAGGTTCTACTCCTAAGTGTTCTTGGGAGCCACTGGGGGAGGTGGCAGTGAATGAGTGAAAAGGGCAGTCCCCAAGGGTTGAGGTTCACACCCCCACACAATGCTATAGCACAGGTACTCGTTACATATTTACACTTTACAGGCTAGGCTTCTTTCATAAAACTTTACTTGACAAAGAGCTTTATAGCCAAGATAAAAATACTAATAATGAATACATGTCGAAGTATTTCCAACCGTCTCCTTTTATAGACAAGGAAAGCAGAAACGTGGAGAGGTCACATTCCTTGCTCAAGGTCACAGGGCTAGGGAGTAGCAGAACCAAAGCTGGAGCCCAGGTCTCTGAGTTTCTACCCAATGTACTTGCTAAGAATCCGTTTGTTTTCTGACTCTCAGATGAAACCAGATCCCGATACTTCCTGACCTAAGCAGTTATATGCACATGTATATAGGGATATGACATGAAAAAGATACACAGATACATCACAGAGTTGTATGTACTTAACCAGCTCCTATGAACTAAGCTGTGAATTCACTGAGAGCTGGAACCACATCATTTCTAGAGCTTATGGCTCTCCCTGCCTAGGAACTCCCTAGCTCTACTAGAACAGGAGTCATCTCCTGTGAATCTTTATATTCCCTATGCCTAGAAGGATGCCAGACACATGGTGGGTCCTCAATAAATGTTTACAGACTGAATAAGCAACCCTGACAACGAGTTTTCAAGTCTTTGCTTAAATAATTCCAGTGACGATTAACTTATTACCTGTGAAACAACTCACACTCTCCTTGGGTAGCTCCAACTGTTCTGTTGAGCCAGAATGTATCCCCCCCCCATATATTCAACACCAGTTAGGCCTGGTCTGCCCCGTTGGATCCAAGCTAAATTCCTTTCTACTGATAAGTCTGGGATAGATTTTTTTTTTTAAAGATTTTATTTATTTATTTGACAGAGAGAAACACAGTGGGAGAGGGAACACAAGCAGAGGGGAGCTGGAGAGGGAGAAGCAGGCTTCCTGCAGAGCAGGGAGCCTGATGGGGGTATTTTCCCCTCTTAGTACCACCTTCAGAAATAAGGGATTGAAACATAGAGTTTAGGGGTGCCTGGGTGGCTCAGTTGGTTAAGTATGTGACTCTCAGCTTTGGCTCAGGTCATGATCTCAGGGTCATGACATTTGAGCCCCACATGGGGCTCCATGCTGGGCGTGGAGTCTGCTTGAGATTCCCTCTCCCTCTCCCTCCCCCTCTGCTCCCACTCACGTGCACGAAAGCTCTCTCTCTCTTTGCCAAATAAATAAATAAAATCTTTTAAAAAGAACATACAGTTTAAGTACTATTAAAAATACATGAGATTACTATCAACTAATTTATGCCGATATATTTGAAAAATTAGAAAACTGGACATATTTCTAGAAAAATAAAGTTTTCCGAACCTGATTCACACAGAATGTTTGAATAGTCTGATAATATGTACAGATACAGAAGCAGTGGTTAAGCAGTTTCCCACACAGAAATTTACCACTATTTACCACATAAATCCCAAGAAATACATCATTTACAAGTTCTCCCAGATAATTTCCTTATTCGTTCTATGTGGCCACTATAGTCTTGATATAAAAGGAAGATAAAGATAGCAGGATAAAGAAAAATGACAAGATCATTGTAGTCAAAATATAGCTGCAAATATGTTTTTAAACTATTAATAAACCAAAAATCAAACACCATATAAGAAGGATAATATATTATGATCAAACTGCATTATTACTTAAATGCAAAGTTGGTTTAATATTTAAAAATTTGTAATGTCATTCATTTTATTGCAAGACTAAAGGGAAAAAAATCCTGACCCAGAAAAGCATTGAAAATATTAATTTCCATTATTGATAAAATTCTTAGTAAATTAAGAATAGAATTTTACACCAATAAACCTAAAGGATATCTACAGAAGGACAGACCTACAGCAAACACCATCCTCCGTGGGGAGACACTAGAAATATCCCCTTTAAAATCAGGAACAACACAAGGCTACCTCCTTTTAATTCTAATTCTAGTCAATGCTGTTGCAAGACAGAGAACTAGCATATTGTAGGATTTGAAAGATATTAAGAAGGTGAAGAATAGTGTAAAACTGTGTTTGTTTGGAAACATGGTTAACAACATGGAAAATCCTAAGGAATCAATGAAAAATCTGGAATTAACAAGTTAATTTAGCAAGGTTGTGGGATATAAAGCCAATACTCAAAAGCCAATCCCATTTCTATGTACTCACAATGAACATTTAGAAAATAAAAAATTAAAAATAATATCTTTGTAATAGTATATACTTAGAAATAAATATACAAAATATACTTAGAAATATAATTTATAAAAAGTATGTAAGACCTCTAGATGACAATCTATAAAATATTGATGGGAAAAATCAAAGGAGAATATCCTATATTCATGGATTGGAAGCCTCAATACCATTAATGCGCTAATTCTCCCTGAATTGATGTACGATTCACAGTCCAAATCAAAATCTCCCTAGGCTTTTTTTTTTTAGAAATTGATAAGCTGATTCTAAAACTTATATAAAAATACAAAGGATCTAGACTAGCCAAAACAATTTTTTTTTAGTCTTGAGAAGGTAATTTTATTAAATGATTTTAACTTATTCCAAGTGGCCCAGTATTTTAATGTATAAAGTCAATACCCTAGATAGCAAACTAACACAGAAGTACAATTACTGCATTGTTCACAGATTTGGGGAACCTTACACCTGACGTTTGCTTTAAATACTGGTCACTTGTTTTTATACATTTGTGACTTTGAGCTACTAGTCCTAAGCTAACAGTTCAAACACAACACATTTTCCTCACTTCTTAGTTCAAAAGATGTGTCTCATTAGATTCTTATTATTTTAGCCAAAACAATTTTGAAAAAGAAGGCAAACATTCCAATTTTTTAAAATGGGCAAAATATTTGAACAGACGCTCCCAAAGAAAATATATAGATGTCCAACAAGTGCAAGTAAAGATGGTCAACATCATTAGTCATCAGGGAAACACAAATTAAAGCTATAACTACACATGATTTCACATTCACTGGAATGGCTAAAAGTAAAAAGACAGATAAACGGCAAAATTAGAGGCTCAGTTGGTAGGGCATGTGATTCTCCATCTCAGGATTGTGAGTTTGAGCCCCATTTTGGCTATGGAGATTAATTAAAAATAAAAACTTTTTAAAAAGGCAAAACTAATCTATAGTGGCACATAGCAAATTGGTAATTGCTTAGAGCTGGGCTGAGGGGATTGACTGGAAAGGGGAATATGACCACTTTTGGGAGTGATAAAAATGCTCCGTATCTTGATTATGGTGGTAGTTACATGGGTGTAGAAACTGTTTCCTGTTTTTATAAAATTGAACACAAATGTATTTTCTGGCCCAGATGTGATTCTCAGGTATTTATCTACAAGAATTGAAAATAGATGTCTACAAAAGCACTTGCTCCAAGTCAGAAACAACTCAAAAGTTCATCAACAGATAGAGAATGGACAAATGTGGACAAATAGTGATATATTCATTCAGTGGAATACTAGTCAGCAGTTAAAATGCACCAGCAGCTGGGGCACTTGGGTGGCTCAGTCATTAAGCGTCTGCCTTCAGCTCAGGTCATGAACCCGGGGTCCTGGGATCGAGCCCCGCATCGGGCTCCCTGCTCAGCGGGGAGCTTACTTCTCCCTCTCCCCCTCCCCCTGCTTCTATTCCTTCTCTCGCTGTCTCTCTCTCTGTCAAATAAATAAATAAAATATTTTTTTAAAAAAATGCACCAGCAGCAAATACACAGAATCACAACGTAATCTCATGGACATAATGCTGAGTGAAAGAAGCCAAGCACAAAAGAGTTCATATGACACGATTCCATTTATATGAAGTCGTAGAACTGGCAAAAGATGTATGGTGAGAGAAATCAGATCAGCTGTTCCTGGGGGGCAAGGGATAGTAGATATAAATGGGTAGGGAAATTTCTGGGGTGACAGAAATGTTCTATATCTTGATTGGAGTGGTGACTACACAGGCATCTTCATTTGTCAAAACTGTACACCTAAAATATATTCATTTTACTGTATGTAAATTATACCTCAAAAGCAGTTGAATAAAGATAGTATTGGAAAGTAAGGAAAATACTGCCATTATTTGAAAGCATTATAAAGGAATCTGTAGCCAAATAACTAGAAATAACTAAAAAATTAGCAAGATGACAAGGTATTAGATCAATTTTCAAAAGTTCACTCCATTTCTATACAACATCAGCACATAATCGGAAAACATATTTTTTTAAAAAAAAAATCTTTGCAAAAAGACCTTTAGAACACCTGGAAATTATCCTACCCAGAGTTGTGCAAGACCGGCACCCAGAAAATTCTCAAACTTCCCAGCAAGGTGGCATTAAAGAAGATCTAAATCAACGGAGAGTGACACCATGTTTATGAGTAGAAAGACTTAACACTGTAAAAATGTCAAATCTCCCCAGCTGATCCATAATTTAATGTAATTCCGATCAAAATCCCAACAACAAGTTTTATGGAACTTGACAAAGTTATTATAAAATGGAAGTTCAACAGGATAGGAAAAAGCGTAAGAGGGAGGAGGCACTCACCATAACAAATGTCAGGACTTCTTGTAGAGCCAAGGCAATCAAAAACAGGGTGGTACTGGCAAAGGATAGACTCACTGACCAATGGGACAAAGAGAGCCTTGGAACAGATCCATCAAATATGGGATTTGATATATGTGGGAGTGGCAGCCCAGATAAGTAAGGAATGGGGGGACTATTCAATAAACGGAACTAGGAAAAGTGGCCATCCATACTGCAGGAAAGAAATTGAATCCTTACCCAACACCTCTCACAAAAATTGGCTCCAGATGATTGAGGGACTTAAATGTCATAAGCAAAACTTAAAAGTTTTAGAAGTGTCAATATCTTTCTGACTTGGAGATGGCAAAAAGATTTCTCAGGCAAGACACAAAAATCACAAACCTTAAAAGGAAACATAGACAAATTTGACCATATTCAAATAAAACATTTCAATTCATAAAAGCAACTCTTGAAAAGGTGCAAAAGCAAGCCACCAAATGGGAGAAGATGTTTGCAACATATTTAACAAAGGATTACTGGCTAGAGTGTGCAGAATTATAAAATATAAAGAAAAAGACAATCTGATAGAAGAATGGGCAAAGTGCAAATATTTTACAGATTAAAAAAAGAATACAGGTGAACAATCAACATATGAAGAGATAGTCAGCCTCATCAGCAACAAGGGAAATACAAATCAGGACCACAATTGACAAAAACAAGAAGGCTGAGGTTGGATGGACAGGATCTCTGAGATGCTACAGATGGGACTGGGAGTTGCCTTGCAAAACTGAATGTTCACAAACCTTGTGAGCCAGCAGTTCCTCTCCTGAACATACGAGAGAAAAAATTGTACATGTACACAAAAAAAGTGTAGTAATGGTCATAGCAGCACCTGTTCGTAACAGTAAAAAACTGGAAACACCCCAAATAATGGATAAATTGTATAGTCACACAACTGCATGTGCTATAGCAAGAAAAAGGAACTACAGCTACACATGACAATATTGATGAATATTCCTGTCGAATGTTAAGTGATAACAGCAAGCTTGAAAATACTAGATTAAGTATGATATCCTTTTTATAAACTGCAAAAAAGCATAATGAGGCAATTTATCATTCAGCATACATATACCTGTGATATATACACACACATATCTACATGTCTATGTAGATATATACATATCTATATGCATATAGTATATCGTATACATGGATACACACATATGTGTGCATGCATATACACACATATATTTACATATATGTGGTACATGCATACATATATTTATATATATACATATATGTGTGTAGATGTGTGTATACATGAATGTTTTAGTTTTATAGTTTTATCACATATATAGTTTATATGTATAGTTTTATCATATAACATATATCATGTATCATACATGATCTCATATATAGTTTAATATCAATGATAAAACTACATAAAATAAGCCAAGAGAACGATAAATGATTCAGAATAGTGGTACCCTGATCAGCAGAGGGGATGAGCACATAGGTTATGTCTAGTTCTAGGGTTGGATACCTGTGGTAGGCAGGATCATAGCCCGCCAAAGATGTCCATGTGCTAATCCCCAGAATCGGTGAACTTGCCATCCTACATTGCAAAAGGGGACTCCGCAGCCTGATTAAGTTCAGGACCTGGGGCTGGGAGATGGTCCTGGCTGATCCAGACAGGCCCAGTTTCATCACAAGGGTCCTTAATGTGAAAGAAGGAGACAGCGGAGTCATACACATGAGAAAGACTCACTGGCCTTGGCTGACCTTGAACATGAATGAGGCCACAGGCCTTGGCTGACCTTGAACATGAATGAGGCCACAGGCCTTGGCTGTGGGCAGGCTCTGGAAACTGGATTAGGCAAGGAAGGAGATGATTTCCTAGGGCCTCCAGACAGGAATGCAGCCCTGTCAACACCTTGATTTCAGCTCAGTGAGATTCATTTCAAATTTCAAATTCTGACTTTCAGAACTGTAAGATAAAACAAATGTCTGTTCTTTGAGCCACTAAGTTTGTGATAATTCACTCCAGCAGGAAAAAGCAATGAATACAGTGATCATTATATTGCTGAATTAAACAATCAAATAAATGAGAGCATCTCCAGGACTGAGGATGACAGAGTGTTATATACCAAGGATATGATTAGTCCAATTCTGTCCAACCTAAAGTCCAAAAATAATCTTTTAATATTTGCATGTTTAGTTTTACACTTAGAAAAGTGGTCTGTCCCCAGCACCCCTAATTTCTCTAAGGAATCGCTCACAGAGATATCCATTGAGCCAGAAGGCCAGGTAGGAAGGCTGTGAGGCGGGGCCTGGGAATTTTACTTCTGGCTCAGCCACAATTACCAGGCAGCCTCTAGGCCCCAGTGTCCAAATGATTAAACCAGACTGTTGGTTTTCAAACTTATGTAGCCACAAAACCCTTTTCTCACAAGTAATCCCAAGGGAATCCTAGCAAGAAAGCCGAGCTGTTCATCATGTGGCTTCAGGGATCCCAAGGCTCACCACCTATAAGAGCAGCTGTAGTAACAGTCCGGGGAGAAGGCGCTGGAAGAGTAGGTAGCCTTCCAAGGCTGACCCTTGAGGAGCAGTGCCCATTCCTATTTGCACTGTCAGCATGAGTCAGTTTGGGCTGAGTAAGAAACAGCTTCAGAAATCTCAGCGTCTTAAAACAGCACGCATTTCCTTTTCTCTGCAGCTCAGCCAGGCTGGCTCTGCATCAGGCTGTTTGGTCAGGTACAAATCTGTTCCCCACATCTTCATTCTGGAACAACATTCTCTCAGCAGACCACAGTCCACAGTTGCATAAAAGGGCCAGCCAAGACAAGTGGCCATAGGCCTGGGTATGTTATTCAGTAGCAGGAAGGGAATGAAGTTTTGGGAGAAGTCGTATAGTCTTCAACACTGTCTGTAGGGCTGTGACAGGGAGGGGTCCAGTCTGCACTGTGGGGCAGGAAAGAATTCCGTGGAAGTGGCCTTCCCACCACTGTCTGCCTGTTGGCGGCTACTGAAAATGTCAGGATAGATGGTACCTAGGAAAAGTATTCTTTTTAGAGTGTGCCTCTAAAACCTAAATCCATCGAAACTTTCTCACCTCTTGGGGGAAGTGAGTTCCTTGGTGGGTACAGCAGCTGCCCCAGGGAAAATGCTTGGTGTCGGAGCCACCCCCTTCCCGAACATCCACTTTGGGCAAAATATCCTTTGAGGCCTAATTCCTCCCAGCTCATAACAGAGCTATCCTTGGGGAGTATTATAGGTTAAATTATACCCTCCCCCTGCAAAATTCATATGTTGAAATCTTAATCCCCAGTACCTCAGAATGTGACTGTACCTGGAGACTGGGTCTATAAAGAGGTTGTTAGCGGAAATGAGGCTGCTAGCATGGGTCCTAATTCAATCTGACAGGTGTCCTTATAAGAAGAAATTTGGGCTCATGGAGATACACCAGGGGCACATACATATAGAGAAAAGACCATATGAGGGCACAGCCAGAAGGCAGTCGCCTATAAACCAAGGAGAGAGGTCTCAGAAGGAACCCACCCGACTGAAACCTTGATCTTGGACTTTCAGCCTCCAGAGCTATAAGCAAATAGATCTCTGCTGCTCAAGTCCCCCCGTCTGTGGTACCTGTGGTGGTAGGCCAAGCCGACTAATGGAGCAATCACTGCCAGTTTGTAGAGGGGGCATCCTTGCCCCACCACCGCACCTGCTAGGCGGAATCATGTTATGCACACAATGGTAGGCACACTATGGTCAGCATCGGGAGTTGCAGCAGGTGGACACTGCGGCCCGCCTGGGCCTTGCTACCTTCTTCCCTTCCTGTCTTTGGCCTCTCATTCCTGGAGTGCCTCCATCTACTTGGTTCCCATGCTGTCACTCTCCCCTCCTCTCATCTCCCCATCCGCCAGGCAGGCAAAATTAGGTGTTGGATGTACCTGCACCTTCTGTCTAGGACGGGGCTGCTTCCCTGGTTGGCGTCATCACAGAGCCCTCGTTCCAACATGGGTCTCAGGCACGAGATCTGCTCAGCCTCCCACCTGCATGGCTGCAGACTCACCATTCAGTTTAAATCATCACTGCCCGACAACAGGCTAAAGCTACACCTAAAGAGGAGAGGGCCAAGAGGAAAAGGTCAGCAGGCCCTCAACTCTCCCCCTGGACAAGTCGGTGTCCCCTGTTCTCCAAAGGCCAGAGCTCTGGCAAGTCTTTGTCTCCCCCCGACAGCCACAACCCAGATGGGGAGAAATGCAGCGTGATCATCCCAAGCATTACATTACACCTGGAAAAGGACATGGCCAACAGCAGCTCGCCCTTCTTCCCGTAGACTCTGGGTTTAAAAGATGAGAGTGTTCTGACATTTCCCATCCTCTGAGCAAAATTTCAGCACAAAGAGGGTAGAAGGCAGTGATGAGAGAGAGGAAAGCACTGGGTTGCCTCTGATTTCTCTTGATCTGAATTGCTTTTCGGGCCCCCACACTGAGACTACTCTTTTGTCTTTTGAGCCTCTGGGTTTGAATGGAGCTCTCTCTGGCATCTCACAAGGGGCTGGAGAAGGAAAAATGAAGCAAGCGTCAATGGCAGGGTTGATAATCCTACAACCATTGACTTGAAGAGCCGGCCAACAGGGCCCTGGTCTGGCTAATCTGCTGTGTCGATGCATATCCCTAGCAGCCCTTAATTGATGGATTATTGACCGAGCCAGCAGAGGTGAGTGCTGATAGTCTGCAGTCTGAAGTCCTGTTCAGGGAAATTTGATCTGCAAATGATAGGGTGGGCTGTGATATCTCCAAAGCTCTTATCTGGCATTGGGTCAGGGCCAGGAGACCCAGCTTCACGATGGCCCCGAACCCCAGCTTTCCGCCCCCTCAGCTGGTCCAGTCCTTTGAGTGCTGAGCACCTTAACATTCCTCCCGGCCCTCCTCCAGTCTCTGGTCCATGTAGTTATAATGCCTACAGCCTAAACAATGTTCTCAGCCTTTTTTATTTTAAATTCCACCGTAATTGGGTGGGATGGGTGGGGAGGGAGAGGGTGGGGATGGTAGAGAGGAAGTCTAACCGCTGGTATTACAATTACTAATTTTTAGTCCGGTAAAGGCGCAGGAACTGGTTCCCAGCTAAGGGCCAGGGGCGGGTGAGGAATTAAATGGATTTTCCCTTTGGCTGGCACCTGCTGTGTGGCTTCCCTGGAGTCCTTCTGGATGAGCTCGGGCCAAACTGCAGCGTGAGGCCAGCCCCTCCGCCCACCCTGATCGACATGGCTTGGGAACGAGGGGAGAGCAAGAAAGACGGAACCCCACTTAGTAATGGGTAGAGGAGAATATGCCTCAGGGCAACTCTGGGTAACTCCAGAGAGGAAGGGCTGATGGAATAATTTACAGGTGGACATGGTGACTGAGGGAGAGTAAATTCTGGGTAATTAATTTTTTAAAGACCCACAGGCTAGCCTTTGTTTAATTCTTGGCTCAGGATGCTTTCGAGTTGTTTAAACACTCAGGTCTTCCTCCTCCATTCCTAAACTGATATGGGCTGAGATCTGACATTTCTTCTGTGTGCCTGAGAATATAATTTAGCAGGGATTGGGGTCCACTGGAGCTGTTATTTCTCATAAGAGACTGCTTTTCTCATTCCAGGGGTCAGCAAAGTGGATTCTTTGCCTCCAGCTACATGGGTCATCACACAGAGATGGAATGATATGTAAGCTTGAAAACTGTCTCCCTCTTGAGACCCAGGGGGGAAGAAAGCAGAAGAGCTTAACCAAAGGAGGCAGTTGGGGGTTAGAGTCACTCCCCACTGCGGGCAGAGCACAGCTCATGCTGACCGTGGTACTGAGGACACACCATTGCCCCGAGAGCCACGGTTCTTAGAGGGAGGGGTCCTTTCATTAGGCAGCTGAGGGAGGGCAGCAAAGCATCGGACAGTCCCTGAAGTACAGCAGGGGCACTGGCCAGGTGAGTCAGGGTTCCCTCGGGCTGTCTCAATGGGTCTTCATTCTGTTAGAGTTAGTAGATCCTGACTGTGTGTAGCCAGTAGGGGGTGGGCAGGCAGCCTGTTTGCATCAAGGCTGACCACATTTCAGTGTCTCAGTCCTTGAATAAGAGCATGCCCTTCTTTCAGGCTTCAGGATTCTCAGGCAGCCAGACCAGGGCTAGAGACGAAGCATCACCTGGTTTGACCGCAATGAATTGAGGGGCAGGGTTCAAGTCCTCCTTGGGTAAATCAAGGTGGTCAGCAAATAAATCACACCAACCGTTTAAAAATACATAGCCAAGGGGTGCCTGGGTGACCCAGTCAGTTAAGCATCTGCCTTCGACTCTGGTCATTCATGATCTCAGAGTCCTGAGATCATGGGATTGAGCCCCGTGTCAGGCTCCCCACAGAGCAGGGAGTCTGCTTGTACCTCTGCCCCTCCCCCTGCTCATGCTCTCAGTCTCTCTCATTAATAAATAAATAAATAAATAAATAAATAAATAAATAAATAAATAAATAAAATCTTAAAAAAATAAAAATACATAGCTAAAATCAACTTCTATTGCAAACAACATTGGTACCTAAATTCAGTCTGCTGTAGGACCTGGTTTTGAGTATGCCAATTTGGCAGTAAGAGACTGCAAGCTTTAATTACTGAGAGGATAGAGTGGTGGCCAGAGAGGGTCTTGTCAGAAAGTGGTGTTTACTTGGAAAATAAGCCAGGATGGGGACTGCTCCAGCTACATGCAACCGGGCACGTGTTAGCTTGCAAGGAGGTCTTTGGGGGGCTAGGTAACTTCTGAGGTTGCTAGTGAGGATGTCTAGCACCGACCTGCGACGAGCTAGGGACAACTGCACCCACTTTCTAGTTTAGGGCAAACTTCCTCTTAAGAGACGGGAACTAAGAACCAACTATTATATAATCTAGGGCCAGACACTTAATGTCACTAGATTCCAGTTTCCTCTATGATAAAATGAGAATTAGAAAACATTCACCAAGTTGTCAGTAAAGCAGTTTATCAACAGTTAATAAGTTGTAAAGTGTTCTACGAACAGTAAGAAAATTTCTCACTGGGCAACCTTGGGAGTCTAGCAAATACATTTGGGAAAAGGGAAGGACAACAGAGGCAGGTACCATTTCTAAGTTGCTCCCTGCGGTATCCTTAGTGTCTTGTATAGAAAAGGTCCACAATAAAGTATTCGCTGAATGAATGAAGAAACTCAGCAGAAGCAGCTGCTTGCCCGCGGTACGTGGACCACCTTCCCATTTGCTGCCTTTGCTGTGAAATGTTTCCCTTTTCCTTTCTGTGAGCCGTTCAGGCCACATCCAGTCCCTGCAGATTTGCCTGTGCCAAGATCTTCGGCACACTTCCATTTAAACAAATGGTTTCTTTAAAAGCCACCTTTTTTTTTTTTTTTTTTTTTTTGAGGATTGTGGACCTTCAGGAAGATGGTAGACAGGCCTAGAAGGTTGGTCTTTGGCAGGAAAAAAATACAATAGTCTTCTAGAGAATACCGTAGAGCTTGATGACTAGTGCCCTTGCCTGAAACACATGTCCACCAAGCCCCTACTTTGGCCACCCTCCCCGCCTCCTGTCTCACCCCCGAGGGGACCCCATTTCGATCTCACCACAGAGATCCTAGAATTGGTCAGAGCAAACATAAAAGCAAGAGTCACTAGCAAGGCCACTGCTACATGCACAGGGACCTGGTTCCTACTGCTCTCAGCTCAGAGCTGCACCTGAGGACTGGAACCCCAGTCATTCCTAGCAAACCAGGAGATGCCTGGTCTCCGGTTCTGGTCTGGCTGCTTAGGAAGCCTGGAAGTTGAAAGAAAGGCATGTCTTATTCAAGTCTGAGGAACTCCCCAAAGCAGGTATCAAGTCGACAGGCTATGGCACTCCGAGGCAAAAGGTCAGCAAAGAACACCTTCTAAGAGAAAACCAGTATCTTCCCTGAAACAAAATGGAAAAGTAAATGGAAGTTTCAGGATTGAAGCACACGCAGCATGAGACCCCAAGAGAGGTTAAGGAATCAGAAATATTGGTGATTAGAAGTGGGGCTGGGAATGGGGGCTCAAGGGAGAAAGGGTTGGCTCAATGACCTGGGATAAGATGACTGGATGAGGAATGTGCCCCCCCTCAAGCAAGAGCCAGTTGGTCAGTCCGAATTACGTGAGGTCATGGAAATGGATCCGATGCAGGAGTTAGGACTCACGCGCTGGTCTGTTCTACAATCAGTTAGCCACTTGACTTTGAGCAAGTCACTTCACTTCTCATGAGCAAAACCAATGAGGAAGGGGCGCCTGGGTGGCTCAGTTGGTTAAGCGTTGCCTTCAGCTCAGGGCATGGTCTTAGGGGTCCTGGGATCGAGCCCCATGTCAGACTCGTTGCTCGGTGGGGAGCCTGCTTCTCCCTCTGCCCCTCCCCCTGTTCGTGTTCTCTCTCTCTTTCTCTCTCAAATAAATAAATAAAATCTTAAAAAAAGGGGGGGGGAACTAAGTGCCCGCAATAGTCCCTTAAACTTCTATTATTGATGCCAAAGTCCACCAAATAATGAGATTCATGTCACATGGTGGGAGAGAAGGGAATTAGTATCTCCCTGACGTCTACGATTTGCTAAGCACCTAGCTGGGGTTTTCATGACACGGCCTTACATAACTCCATAAAGACTCTAAGAGGTTGGCCCCAATGTCCCCATTTAACAGATGAGATACCCAAGTCTTAGATAAGTCAAGCAATTGGTCCAAGCCTGTGAGATGGGGAGTGGTAGAACAAAGATTCAGACTCTGTTTTCAAAACCTCCACTTCTCCACGGAGCTGGCTCCCTCACAGGCCACATGAAAACCAGCAGTGACATTTCTTCATTGCTGTGCCATGCCATTTATCCATGGAAAGCACTGTGCCAGACACACTACTTGCATACCAAGCACCAAGCAAGACACAGCAGATGCCAACACATATCATCACCCTCCTGGGTCACAAGCTGGTGGCAAGTGATGTGTACTGAAAGGGGCTGCTGGGCTAAGAAGAAGGGTCACCCTGATATTCCCCATGTCCCATTTTTCATCCTTAAAGGGACCATCTTCAACCAGGATACCATGAGGATATTTGTGGCTCTCATCATCTCTCTTCTTTCATCCCTGCAAATCCACTTCTGGCTGGGGTGGCGTGGAAAGTGGAATTAAAACCTCCCCGGGTCCCCGGCACATGGAAGTCCAAGGCAAAAGTAATTAAATCTCTGATCATCTATCTTCCATCTCCAATTCCAATCCATTGTTCTGAGAATGATTTGAACCCCACCGCATGCGTCCCCCTGCAGTGTCATTCAAAATGGAGTTCACACTTAGGTAACTTTTTACTGCTTGGGAATGTCTCTGCGGCACCCAGTTCAGCCTTCTCCCAAGGACGGTCCTAATTTGGAGCTCAAACAGAGTGAGGGAGCTGGTATTGCAGGAATGTCAGCCAAGTTCCCAGCTTAATGGCTGTGCAGTGGCTGAGTGGTTGCAGATGTGAGCACTTCGGGGCAAAGCAACTGGCTGAGATGTGTAGGCCTCAAAGCCCTGTTATTTCCAAGTGGGCACATTGCAACAAAACCGTGGCAGGGTTTTTCCTTTTGGATGGCACTTTGTGGCATCCAAGCCGCAACTCGGTACACAATATGATGGCTCTAATGAATCTATTCAATCTAGTCTTCATAATCATGGCATCTCTAAGGTAGGAAATTAATTGGATGAAGTTAAATATCCCCTTTTCATGTCAACAAAATTGGTTTTTCTAGGGATTAAAGGATTACCGTGGTGTTAAGTCCCTAAAGAGGCTAAAATACTTTATTATTCATTACAAAACACAAAGATTGGGCTGCTATTTTTTTCTTATGTCACTGCCACTCATTTCATTAACGTGGAACACCAAGGAGAACTGTTAATGACAATTTCAGCAGCTCTTAATGCTCTTCAAGATGCATGTCTTCCCTGCTTACAAACTCTTTCTGGGTAAAATAGCCTGAAATATATCGAACTGAACCCTTTTACGGCCTCTTCTTAGAGCCAAATGACCAGCAGGCTAGGATGAGCTTTCAGTAAAGTCATTGAAGCTATAAAATGTGGCATTTCATATTGATGTTCTTTCAGCTTCTGACCAAAAGAGCACAATTTCCAGTCAACAACTGAGAAGATATTTCCAGCTTGGGTCACAGGATGGAGAAAGCTGGCCTCCGCCATGTCATCACAATGGCAGCCACTTTTCAAATTAGGATTTACATACGTTCCCTTCCCCACATAGAAATGAGCACTTTCGGCTATTTCCATCGTAGTTTGTACAATTTTGAGTTGGAAAACTCCCTAAATCCAGTGCCACCTTTTGCACCTGGGGAAACTGAGGCACAGATCTATGATATGACTTATTCTTGGCCACTCAACCATGAGTGGGCAAGGTGGCCCCGGAAGTTTCTTTTCCCCCCTATTCAGTACTTCCCGAGTATCTGTATTCCCCTGCAGATGGATCACTTGGTGACAGAGGCTGGGACTCAGACTGAGGCCCGAGCACATGTCCAAGGACACTAGGCCACACAGTGACCCTCCATGACCGCAGTCTGATGAAGCCCAGGTGCTGAGCTGACTGGACACACACTATTCATCAGGCTCAGCAAGCCTGACTCCACCTTTCATTCCGATCCATCCTGGGAGGTTCCTGGTCCTCTCTTGGGGAACATTAAAAACAAAGCAATTAATTCAAACATTATCAGAATGGTCCTATAAAGCTCTATGCTAGGGAAAGATAAAGAGTTAAACATAAAGTAGGGGGTGTTGAGATAATCACTTTAAGTAACTATAATAAAAGCAGAGACAAATTAGATAAAAAGCCATGAGAGGTAATGTACAAAATGCCATCGGGGGCAAAAGAGGGAAGTCTCTTTAAACGGGGGAATCTAGAAATGATTCATGGGTGAGGAAGTAGCCTCTGAGTGAGTCTTGAAGAACAGATACACCTCAGGAGGTGTAGGTAAGACAAGATCATTCGGTCTAAGAGAAAATGCATGCATGAAGAGGAGGCAGAGAGCTCTGCTTGGGATGCAGTACATGATGGTTTTTTGAAAGACTATCTGATATGTCTCCTCCTCCAGAAAGCCCTCTCTGATTGCTCCAGGCTGGCTGAATACCTCCTCCTCAGTGCTCCGCCAGCATCCTGGCCATACTCGCGCTGTAGCAGTAGCCAGAACATAGTGTCACCTATTTGCCCCTCTAGAGCCTAAGCAACTTGAAGCCAACTCAGGTTAAACTTTGTTTGTATTTGACCCCTGCACAACTCCTGACATCTGCTACATTCCCCAAAATATTTGTTAAATGTGTCAGGTGTCAGTTTGGATCACGGAAGAGAAATCGTGCGGAGAAATCCTAAAAGGAAAATGGGAGGCCTCTCTGGGGAGGGCCTTAGGGTCTGTGGTAGGAGCTCGCGCCTTATTCAGCACGTGATGGGGAGCCAGGGGAAGTGGTAAAGGAGTAAATAGAGCTGTGCTCTGAGCAGACTATTTTGACTCAGGAGTGTAGGATGGGTTTGAGGGATGAGAACCAGAATCTGAGCAGTCAGGCAGGTGTGGCAGACCACCGGTGCAGGGCCAGAGGGGCCGGGACCTGAGCAGGGCAGTGAGGTCGGGGCAGAGGCTGAGGGAGATGAGCACTGGAGAAGTTACAAGGAAAGGAGGGATCACGTTTCCACCCATATCTCTGTTCCTTGCTTGGCTAGGATGGGGAGAGGGAGCTTTCGAACACTGATTTCTTGGAGAGATGGTTTATAAAATACTTACTGCCTATAAAGTGCTTTTAATCTTTCAGATGTAATAACCACATGAAGGGGAAGGAAGTGTTATTTCTCCATCTTCACTGGAGAAAGCTAGGACATACAGACTGGTCCAGAGAGACATCGGAAAGCAAACTCACAACTAACACAGTAGGAAATTGCTGTCAATGCAAAATCTGAGTTTTAGATGTTGTCCATACACACACACACACACACACACACACACACACACACACACACACACACCCCCCAACTCTCATTGGTTTCAACCAACATTCAGTTCTCATGTCACAAAAGGCAATCTTTTCAGTTAGATGTTTTTCTTTCACCGTCTTTTTCAATGCTGCCTATTTCACAGTTGCCTCCAACAGAGCGAACTGCCAAACTTTTTTTTTTTTTTAAGATTTTATTTATTTATTTGAGAGAGAGTGAGTCAGCCAGAAAGGGAGAGAAGGAGCAGGGAGAGCTGCAGGCAGAGGGAGAATCAGATTTCCCGCTGAGCAGGGAGACCGATGTGGGGTTTGATCCCAGGACCCTGGGATCATGACCTGAGCCGAAGGCAGACGCTTACCTGGCTGAGCCACCCAGATGCCCCACGAACTGCCAAACTTTTAAAAAGCTGAAAAAAGAGCTGAGGATCACTGGGTAAAACAACAGAGCAGAAGACTCAGGATGGTCAGTGAATATTCCCATGACCACTCCTGCAGCTTCTTTTATACTGTTGCCTTATGTATTGCGTACTGAGAGTCCAGCCTTACAGAGGCACACGTGACTCTTAGGAAGCCCCAATCTATTGTCCCTGAGACTTGGTTCTTGCCTTCAAGAAAGTGACAGATAATCAGAGGCAGGCACACACACACACACACACACACACACACAGCTTCCCCCAACTATCTCACCACCAAACAGCAGGGAATACCAAAGCAAAAGTATTACTACAGAATTACATAATCTACTATTACCGAATTATGAGAACCAGTGGGAAATTAAAGAAGAACAATGGCCAAAAGAGAAGTCTCCAAGACAGGATCGTGGCTTCACGATTTCCTACATGAAGAGCTTTGGGCAAATGACCCAAACCACTCTGACCCTTGGTTTCCTCATCTGCAAAATGGAGGTAATAATACTTGTCTAAGTGGGGTTTTCTGAAAATGGAATAAGAAATTATAATGTACTGCATACCATTATAATATATAACATATATATATATATAGGTGTATATATATATATCATAGACATAATATGTATATATAGTATAATACAAAATATAAACATAGCATATGATATACTGTATGTTATGTATTACTGTTATTAACACATTATTATAATACATTAATTTTAGCG
This sequence comes from Zalophus californianus, assembly GCF_009762305.2. Lineage (NCBI taxonomy): Eukaryota > Metazoa > Chordata > Mammalia > Carnivora > Otariidae > Zalophus > Zalophus californianus. Next base: position 95,379,669 of record NC_045597.1, read on the forward strand.
TCGATGGAGAGCAAACACCAGAGGGCTTTCTCAGACCAGAGGAGAACCAGACAGCATCCCCGGGGCTGTGACCCGCACTCCACGCAGGGACAGTAGCCGGCCACCTGACAAGAAGCCAGGGGGTGACTTGCGTGCTGCCCCCCTGAACATTAGGGTGGGATAACATGTGTGGGGGTATAGAGAGGCACAAGCGAAGGCCGATGGAGGATAGCAATTGTCTGATAGAACCTGTCCGGGAGGCTGGAGAGGGGATTCCCGCGCTCAGCCTGGCCTTACCAGCCAGGTCAAACCCTGGAAGCCACAGCCAGTTAGTTCGTAGGTACTTTTTTAAAATCACTATAGTTATTAGGTTGACGGTAGCATCGGCTCTCATTTCCGTGTGGCCCATTTTTATTTCTCAATGCACTTTCACACTTGCGGTCTTCCTCCTTCCCTCACTTCTATCCAGTAAAGCTATAGATGTCTTGCTTTTCCTACTTCATAAAGATGAGGAACGTGAGAGGGAAGGGGTTCCGTGATTTGCTCAAATTCACACAGGCAGTCTGAGGCGCGTGGCTACACACTTGTAATTAGGCGGTCTGCTTGTTCTTGCTGTGTCCGATCATTTTCGATGGTGTCCAACCTTCTCTAGAGTCCTCTGAATAATCCTGAGCGCCCAGGCCCATTCCTTTCATTTCCTTTGCCTCTTCTGTGTTCCTTCCCTGCCAGCCCCCTCCTTGAGACACGCTCCCACAACTCAGATGCTTTATCCATCAGGTGCTCAGCGGCTCTTCCTGGAACAATGGCCAAGTGACCTTCATGCTGGGAGCACTCGCTTCACCACTCACAATTCCAGGAGGCCCTCAGGGCTGACCTCGCTTCCCCCAGGGTTGGCCCTGAGTGTGGGATAAATTCTGGGGACCAGTACAGTGAAGATTGTCACATACTGGACACAGATGAGCTGCAGGCGCCCACCTGGGAACTGGCCATGCCCTGGACCAGCCCCACTGCCAACAAGCCAGTGGAGAAAAGTGCCAAACTTGAACACTAACTCCAGGCACCATTCTCCAAGGGCCTCCCCAGTTATTCTACAGCATGGGGAAGGTGTGGTTGTCGTACTTTTTTTTTTTTTTTTTTTAAACTGAGAGACCATCTTAGCACTGTGTTTCAGCTCCTGGCCTTGGGAAAGGGAGGATGGCCGGCTGGCCAAGGGACCAGCTCTCTTACCCTTGGAATTGGGCAAGTTCTGAGTTGATGACAAGTTATTTAAGAGACGAAGAGACCTTTCTGATAAGAAGACTAAAGACCATGAGCCAAAGGCTCTCTGGAAACAGACATGATTTGACAGACAGGGCCTGGAGCCAGCTAACCAGCCCTTTCTCTCAGTACCCAAAGCTCCATTCCTGTTCTGAGTCTGATCAGCAGAATGTAATGTGGTAGACATTATTATCTTAGTTCACCAGAAGAAGGCCTGTGCTGAAATAAGATTTAATGTTATGCCCTTAGCCTTTATAGAGGGTCGATAGGAGAAACATTTGAGGAGCATTTCCCTGCCGTTCTAGAACTACACAGGAAGACGGTGGCCATTATGCTCCCTGGTGTCCTGACGCAGCCCCGACACAATAAATTCTCCTTCTACCCAACCCTGCGCGGGGCGGGGGCGTCCAGCTCCCTGTTGCATTCCTTCTCTCTTCAGGTATCAGCGACTGGATGACTAAGCGTGCATCCTCGTCTTTCCTCTTTCTGCCTTAGTTTCTAGTAAACCTGGCCCCAAATCCAATGCTCAGCTGTGATACGGATTCAGTTCCTGTCGCTCCAACATCTGTTTCTCCCTACTTTCTTTTTATGTGCTTCTTTTAATTGTCACTTTGTGTACGGCTAGTTTTGTAGGCTGCTCAGATCTTGCCCCCATGTAACAAAAGAAGAAACAGCAGATGATTGGCAGACAGAAATGAATGAGAGGTAGGTAGGTAAGTAGAGCAAGCTAGCGTCGGTGAATGGAGGGAGGGGAGGAGTGTGTGGAGAGACTGACCTAAGTGTCATCATTTCATACACACAATTAGCCCAAAAGGGAATCAGCAGTCCACAGCCAGCCCAAGATTATTAGCCCCAGATTTCCACTCAATCCAAACTAACAAAAATATATTCACTATGTATAATCTGACCACAGATTTCTCCAGGACACAGTTCATGTTTTATTCATATTTATATCAAGCACGAGGCTGCCATATAGTAGGTGCTCAGAAAATGTTTGAGGCAAGTTGAAATAATTAAACTAGAAACTTACTCTACCAGGGGCAATACACAATGCCTAGAGCCCACCACATCCTCAGGGAGATACAATTCACAAGCCTGTAGAGATCACAACGGCCATATAATCAATACACCCTTCCTAGACTATCCAGGCTGATCCTGTCAGACCCTACACATTCCTGCTGCAGTCCAGTCTCATATTGTTCGCCCATCCACAATGTCCACCCCCTCCCGTCGGTTTTACCAGCTCCTGTCTACCTTTGAGACTTAAATCAGGTCTCACCACTATAAAACTTGTCTCCAATTCCAGCCAGCCCACATTGATTCCCCCTTCCCTGATCATCCACTGCACACGAGCCTTCTCAGGCACCTCCGACAGCGCGTGACTCGCCCACCGAAACATCCCAGGGGCCCCTCAATCTCAGCCTGTCCAAAGCAGAACCCACCTCCCACCAATTGCCATCTGAGTGGTGGAGAGTGCGTTTGCGGGTCTTGCGGTAAAATTACCCAGGATCAGATCCTGGTTGCATCACCACGTCAAGGTTCAACCAGAGAAGCAGAACCACTGGAAGATCTTTCTATATATACAACGTACATAAACCTGTAGGATATGCACGTGTGTGTATGTGTCCAAACACACACATACATGTACATGCATACCGTAGATGTTTATGAACCCCTACGTACTTACATAAAGGAAATTTTTACAAGGAATTGCCCTTACACAATTGTGGGAGCTTCTCTCTAAGATGCTAAGATATGACTTTGCATCTGGTGCTGGAGCTTGACATCTGCAGGGCAGGCAGTTGGGAAGGGAAGATGGAGAGGAAAAATGAGGAGGAACCCACAAGTATAAGCCAGAGCCTACAGGATAGACTCAAACCCACGTCAGCTCTACTTTTCCTCTGACCCTCATGGGTGAGTGTCTTGCAGAACCCAGAGTCCTTTATGACAGCCTAAACACACACCTGGCCCAGGAGTGGGGAAAGCAGAGGAAGGATTCAGGGGAAGGTGAAGTAGATGGAGGCCTCCCAGCAATGAGGGGACAGCAACAATGGGGGGACATAAAAGATACCATTATCTTCAGGGATAATGCATGTAAGCCACAAAAGGGGTGCCACTTCCTTTCCACCCTGTAAATCTCCCACAAGCACACCTTAACTCATTTACAAGAGCAAGAACTGTCCTCAGCCTGACAGCAGCATCTCTACCTTTTCCCTAACTCGCCAGACCACGGGCTCAGGTAGGGGCCTCCATGGGCTCCAGGACACCACTAGGGACTGGGCTTCTTTTCAGGGCACACAGGGTTGGTTCTGGCTGGGGCAGGAAGCCCAGGAGGTCTCAGTGGGGGGCAGACAGCCTGCATCTGGGCCCTTGGCCTGGAGCACCAGGACCTGAGGCATTCTCTTCCCATGGGGGGAAAGGCAGCCCTTAAGGGCAGAAAAAGAAACCCAGATTACCATGAAACCCTCGAACCTGTGCAAGATGTGGAAGCTCTGGTCTCTCCCCAGGGCTCCAGTTACCTAGGAAGTCCCAAGCTCCTTCTGGACAGGAGGTACAGGCTTGCTTGTGCCTGAGTTCCTCTAACTCAGGCCATATTCCAAGTGAAAATTCAGAATTTTATACTTTCCCCACCCCCTAGAGAAACAAGATCTTTTTTTTTTTTTTTTTTGGTCAGCATTTTTCATAAGAAACTAGAATCTTCATTAATAATTCCTGTTAGGACAGTGAATAAAAACTCAAGGAACAACCAAATCAAACCAAACCTGGGCATCAGCTTTGAACACTACCCTCTCCTGAGCCACTTATACCCAGTCAGTTACAGGGCCCTGCCAACGTCCTCCTGCTTAGTTGCAAGTCTGTCTCCCCCTTTCCACCCTGACCACCATGCACTAGTTAGGAGCCTGCCACAACAGCTTTCTAAATCAGTCCTGTTCCTCTGATCATTCCCCTACATGTGATCACAATGATCTATCTTGAAGAAGAAGAAGAAAGAAGAAAGAAGAGAAGAGAAGAGAAGAGAAGAGAAGAGAAGAGAAGAGAAGAGAAGAGAAGAGAAGAGAAGAGAAGAGAAGAGAAGAGAAGAGAAGAGAAAGGAAGGAAGGAAGGAAGGAAGGAAGGAAGGAAGGAAGGAAGGAAGGAAGGAAGGAAGGAAGAAGAAGAAGAAGAAGAAGAACAAGAACAAGAACAAGAAGAAGAAGAAGAAGAACAAGAACAAGAACAAGAACAAGAACGAGAAGAACAAGAAGAAGAAGGTAAAGAGAAGAAAAGAAAAAAGAAGAGAAGAACATGCAAATCCAACACATCACTCACAGTTTACAGCTGGCTTCTCTGCTGTTTTCAAGGCCACATCCTTTTATACATCCTTGGGGGCTTTCTGTGGCCTACACCCTGTCCTTTGTCCAGCCTCAATGCACAGATTTAGATGAATCATGGTCCCTGGTTCGCGTCACAATCTCAGCATTGGTCTATGCATGAACTTTTCCTGTTCTCATGTATGTATTTTTAGTAATAACTCACACCTCCACAAGCACTGATAATACCATGCCTGTATGCTCCTTCTCACTATGTCTCCAACCACGGGGGACCACCCATAAAGCTACTCAGATAACGTGATTTTAGATCTATGCTAAGCCTCTCCATTCACGTGGCCCCTCATATACTATTGTTTTCTATGATAGAAAGCTCTTCTAGTGTATCTCGCTATTTGCACCTGAACTCCTTTGGAGGAGAAGGTATCTAATATTACTCTGTTCCTTGCCCCAAGGTGCTTAGTACATCAGAGGAGATGCTTGTGGAGTGATTCTGCAGCCTCTCTCTCTAGAGGAGAATCTAGTTTGGGGCTTAGGGAGAGGGGGTGGAGGAGGTCAGAAAGACCCCCTGAAAGAGGTGACACTTCAGCTGGACTCTTATTATGCTATTGTGGTCCACAAAGCATTGGTATGTATTATAATCACCTGGGGAACTTGTTAAAAATATAGATATCAGGGCCCAACCCAACCTACTGAGTAAGTGTACGGGGTTGGAGCCCAGTCATCTGTTTTCGTTTTTTGTTCTTTTGGTTTTTATGAAACTACCTGGATTTTATAGGTATTTGTGTTTTTTGAGGCCAGCAGAGAATACCAAATTTTTGATACTTTTATTCAGTTGAGGCTACTATAACAAAGTACTATAGACTGAGTGCCTTATAAACAACAAACATTTATTTCTCACAATTTGGAAGTTAGAAGTCCAAGATCAGGGTGCCAGCATGGTCAAGTTCTGGTGAGAGGCCTCTTCTGGGTTTGGGGATGGCCAGTTTCTAGTGGTATCACCATGGTAGAGAGCAGAGAGAGGAAGCAAGCTTTCTTGTAACTCTTATAAGGGCTCCCTCCTCATGGTTTCATTTAATCCTAATTATACCCCAACCCAAAGGCCCCACATTCTGATACCATCAGTTTGCATGGTAGAGTTTCAGCGTATGAATTTTGGGGGCACACAGTCAGTCTATAACATTACCTATTAGCAAGCCATCTGCAAGCCAAGGAGAGAGGACTCAGGAGAAAAACAACCCTGCCAACACCTTGATCTTGGACTTGAAGCCTTCAGAACCCTGAGGAAATACATTTCTGTTGTGTAAGCCACCCAGTCTGTGGCATTTTGTTGTGGCGGCCCTCACACACCGACACAGTTGGGAATAGCAGTATCTCCTGGACAGGTGCACTGTGAAGCATGAGGAAGAACAATGTGTTTAAGGGTGTCTGAGAAAGTCCGGGCAGGTACGAAGAGAGAGCTCAGTAAATGCCATGCCCCTCTCCACTCCTCCAAAATGCTACATTTCTCCTTCAGGACTTGTCACATATGACTCTTGTAATCTGGCCTGGATGTGAGTACGTGCACGCACACTCTACACTGGAATGGAAGCCCCTTGAGGGCAGGGATTGTCTCTTAAAGACTTTTTTGATCTTCATATCCATAGTGCCAAGCTCAGTACATACCATATACTGCTCGTAGAATGAATGAATGGAGGGAAGGAAGGAAGGAATGAATGAGTGAATGAATGGGTGAGTAAGTGAGTGAATGAAGACCCTGATCCTGTACAAACAAGAAAACTACGGCTGGGGAAGTAAAGTGACTTGGCCAAGGACACTCAGCTAGCCAGTCAGGGACCAGCCAAGGAAGGGCATCCCAGGAATCCTCCGCGTCCAGTGTTCTCCTCTCTCTTTGCCGTATCTCTCAGCACCAAGAGCAGGACTGTGCAGAAATAAAGTCTTGTAGTTCACAGGAAGTGGCCGTTTTATCCTGTTCTCCCTGGCTCTGCGGAGGCTCAGAGTCACCTCTCAGGTTCTGTAAACACAGAGCCTCCTGTGGGCCTCCCTGAACACAGTTCAACTAGGAGCATGTCCCCCTACGGCCCTCCAGTGCATACAATCCAGACAAAGAAGCCCATATCCCACACAGTGACAGCCATGGAATCATTCTGCAGAACAAATATCCTGTGAAAATTCAGTACCAGGCTGCGCAGCCCTGACCATCAGGGGCACCAAGGGGCTCCATAAATGTGCAAAAGGCCTTGTGCTAGTGATGTTGGCAGTAGGTGGGGAAGAAGTCTGGCAAGGTGGCCAGTGGACCTGGCATGGGGCCAGGGCGGAGGTTGCAAACTGGCAGCTTGCACTCTAGATCATTTTCAGAGTCTTTATCACTTAGAGACACTGACTGAAGTCTTACAGATGGAATATGATGTCTAAGATTTGCTTCAAAATAATTCAGGGTAGGAGGGGAAGTGGGTGGGGACACGGATCAGTCAACCTAGGCATGTGTTAACTGCAGCAGCCGGGTGATGGGTACACGCAGGGTCCATTCTAGGATTTTCTTTTTGTGTGTGTATGTTTGGAATGTTCCATAATAAAAAGTTTAACATTTTTCACTTACTAATTGTACAAGAGTTTTGCATAGCAGTTCTGAAACGGCTATCTTTACAAAGATAGCCTTGTGGGTCTGGCCCTGAATTGGCTGCTGGGCACTTGACTGGTAAGTAGTTCCTTACATGGAGAGAAAACCTTCCCTAACTGAGAAGAGCAGCTCACTGTCTAGCTTGTGAAACAAGATCGTTTATGTTGGGACACTTGCTTTCCCCTTTGGTAGCCTGTAATTTTAGTATGTGCTTGGCAGAGTGACCAGCACCCAATATAGGCTGTGGGCAGAGAGTCCCTCATTGGCTTCCCTGCACAGAGGCGTCACACTCCCATCGCTGTACTTTGTTGCTGGGGAATCACTGGGTACCATGTGGCCCCTTGTGAGGATGAGAAAGCAGAAGGAGCCTGGGCGTGGATTCCCTCTGGCTGTGTCCTTTCCTTTTATGACATTTGAGCAAAGACCTAAATGAAATCAGAGAGGGAGGCTTACAAAGCCTAGAGGGATAGCTTCCCAGGACCAGAAAGAGCATGTGCAAAGGTCCTAAAGCAGAAGTCAGTGGCTTATCTGAGCTGTTAGAGCTGGATGAGCAAGAGATCAGAGGTTGACAGTAGCCGGATTATGAGAGTCCTGTAGGCCATAATGAAGCTTCTGGATACTATCTGGGGTGAGATAGGAAAATGTCAGAGTGTTTTGACCAGGATATGAACATAGAGGTGGCAACTGAGGGTCAGGAACAGTAAGTAACGTTGCCGGTAAGTAGCAAAGTCAGAATTGAATCTCATGTCTATCTGACTCCAAATAGACTCCAGGGCCAATGCCATCGCCAGGGCCCACAATGGAAATGTTTCTTTTTCAGAAAGTTCTCTGAGACCTGCAAATTCAACAAAACTCTTGGTTTTTCTTTGCTCTGGGACCCACCCTCATAATAATACATGGTGCATGGGAACTTCCCAGGCTGAGAAAGGGACATCTATTACCTTCAGCTTTTTGGCCAAGATCAAATACAATGTTCCTTCCTAATCATTAAACATTGGTATCCCAGAAGCATGTTGCACAGGAAGCTGTTTATGACACCTCATGGGTAAATGCAATTTTTATCAATTAAATCATTTGAAGATCGCTGATAGGCTTGCTATTTAAAAGAATCAGAGAGAAAGCCTTAGTTAAGAAAAAGAGACTCATTTTGTAATATAAAATAATGACTTCCTAATTTCTTTCTTCCCTCAGAATTCTAATTTCTGTACCTGGAGTTTTCTTAAGGCAGCGGCTGCCTGAATTATGAGTGTCAGCATCATTGCACTATGTCCCCATTGTTAAGATATGTTAACATTAGCTACAGCATGGTAAGTTTTACCTATGATTGAACTCCCTCTCTTCCTGGTGGAGAAGCATCCACCCCAAGTAGAACTGACTCATCAAATCTAGTGAACTGACACAACCTCTTTCAATTTCAATCCTCTCCCCAATACCGCATTGAAACAGTCCTCCTGGGACACTGGGACTCGCGATTCTTTTCCTCCTACATCTGAATGTTATTTGGCCAAACGGAACCAGCCTTTAATTCACCAGAGGACTCCCACAAGAAGCAAATGTAGGTGTGTTCTGAGTGTGCCAATGATCAAAGAGGGAGACCAACTTTTGTGCCAGCAACTCTTGATTATTCAGGGGTGGATGATCCAATTTGTGGATTAGCTGGGCCTCTCGGCCTTTCCTGATTTCACTGATCATTAGCCCATGGCCCCCTCAGGCCAGAAAGATAAAAGGAGTGCTAGGCAAAGCGGTCTGGTGGCTTCTTGGCGATCCTGTAAAAGGGGGCAGGGCAGAGAGGCAGTCATATGCAATAGGGAAAATGAGGTTTAGGGATTATCCGGATTTCAATGAGCTGGTCTCTCCATAGCTCCCTGGCCCCCCACCTGAGTCCCTAACGCTGGGTAATGGACAGTTTGCCTTAGATGGAGTGGGGCATAGAAACAGAGCCCTGTGGATTCTGAATGCGGTATTTCAAGTGTCTGGGGGTGGGGGTGGGGGTGAAGCTGCCCTTTTCAGGGTAGGAGATCCCCTGAGCATCAGGCTCTTCACCATTTCTGTGGTGAGGGTGTCAGAGAAGGCATGGTGGGTGCAGTGGGGGCTTTTACCCAGAACATCTCTGCACCGGGACAGCAAAGCTTTTAACTCTAGAAAAGGGACACTCTAAGGAGGAGGAGGAAGAGAGGGAGAGGGAGAAGGAGGAGGAGGTGAGGAAGAAAGAAAGAGGGAGGAAGGAAGAAGAGAGGAAAGAGGGAGGGGAAAGGGGGGAAGGGGAGGGAAAGGGAAGGAGCAGGGAGAAGGGTGGGGGAAATTGCAGGCCAGCCTGAAGGAGTTTTGATTCCAAAAGCCAGTCCTAGAACCACCTTTCTCAATGACCGGATCAGACTGAACAGGCACTAGGGGGATCATAAATCTAGCCCCTCAGCAAAGTCAGGCCATCAGGAAAGAGGGCCAGAGGGATTTGGCAGAAGCGGAGGCAGGTCTTCCGAAGGGGCAGATCTGCCACTTCACCGCTGTGTCTCTGGGCCAGTTACCCAGGGAGCCTTTATTTCCTCACAGGAACAGTCAGGATGGTAAGAGTGCAAATTTCCTCCCAGGGCTGAGAGAAAGAACTGAGATCCCTAAGTACAGGCAGGGGGCATGCGGAAAGCACTGGATGGATGAACAGAGTTCCAGAAGGGACAGATGAGCCTCAGCCCCTGCAGTGATGCCCACATCCACATCACCTGCATTCTGGTCCTGGCACCTGAGTGTTTGGCTGGCTCCCCCACCCCTCAGTGCTTCAGCTGTTTGCGGTGGTCATGCATCCAGGACACCACTGGGCTCATTTATGGACTTTCTTAGACCCACACTCTAGTGACAAGAAGTCTGGTCTAGGCATTTTGAGAGCCAAGTCCCGGACGATGCTGGCTCATTCTGGGATGTTGGGAAGTCATACACCTTCTCTTAATCTCTGTTGCTATTCCTTAAATGAGAACAAGAATTCCTCTTCTGCCCATAGGGAGGTGGACAGTGTGAGTTGCAGAGTGAAAAGTGCCATAAATGAAAGGGTGATGCAAAGGGATTCATCTAATTTTTTTTTTTTATTTTTAGTTACTCAAAGGGATTTCCTAACTTTCAAAGTGTTTTGCAAATATTGATATTCTGAAGGTCTGTGTTGAGGCCTGAGCCAAACAAAGGAAATGCATGGAGCCAGATGCCCAGGAGAAAGCCCCAGGACCCCTCCTTACCCTCACGGATAAGGAAGGAGAGGCAGGCCTCACTAGATACTCACCAACCCAGTGTCAACAGCGAGCTGGGAAGTCTTAGCGTGGAAAAGAGTTCTGACTTCTCAGATCCCTGAAAGTGGTTGCCTGGACCACTCTGTAAGGACCACTGCTCTGGAGTGGTGTGGCTCATCATTTTCCCACTCTCAGTCTCCTGGCACTGATCCAGGACAAGCACACGATCCAAGTCCGGCTAAGCACAGCCTCCCTCTGGCCATAGTGATTGGTTCAAGAATGGGCATAGGACCCGACCAGGCCACTGAGGACTCCCCCTGGTCTTCTGCTACTTTTACAGAGATATCTCGTGGGGACACCACCTAGAGAGAGATGCCCAAGGAGCCCCAACTCATGGAGTCTCCCAGCCCAGGCTTCAGACACAGGAGTGAAGACGTTTTCTAGATGACCCCGGCCCCAAAACCTCTGACTACAATCGTCTGAGGAACTCTAAGCAGGAACTGCCTAGCTAAGACCAGTCAACCCTCATATTCATAAGCAAAATAAATGAGTGTTGCCTTAAGCCAATGATTTGGGTGGTTTATTATGCAGCAATAGATAGCCAGAACTGGGTTTTCTTGGCTTACCTATTAATTCCAGCACTAAAAACACCAGGAAATGAATCAAAACCCAGGACAAGGAAGCCCTTGGTTAAATAACAAATTCTCCAACTGTCTTCACTTTGAATCAACATGTTATTTGTAGGTTTTGTCAACAGGCTCTCACTGTGCAGCTGCCTCAGGTAACTGTCATTTTCCTGAACATTTGCCATGGGGCCCGTCATCCTGTCAGACATTTCAAATGCCATATCATAAGTCTAAACAGAGACATATCATTACCCTATTTACAGACCAGAAAACTGAGGTGTAGAGAGAGTAACTCCAGCTTGTAAATCATGGAGCCAAGACCTGAACCCAGTCTTTGAACCCAAAGCCCATCTTCCCCAGTGCCCACTGATTTCTTCTCTCTCCTGCAGGACTTTAAAAATTCCTTATGGCATTTTTTTTCCACTGTGAGGCAAGAGTGTAAAACCATGAGACGCTTTTCCTGTTTAGCATATCACAGATGGTCTCATCACATCTCCAGAACCTGAACTTTCTTATTTTCAGATGTCTGTATACCCCACCTTGACCTATGCATAATGTGTCAAGAATGAGAAACCATGTGGCAGAGGGAGGAAGAGAGGACTTTGTGGTCAGAGGCCCTGGATAAAATCCTGGCTTTGCCACTTGGTAGCTGTGGGACCTCCAGTGGTGACTGAACCAGGCTCTCTGGATCAACAACCCCCTCCCTAAAAGAGGTGTAAAGAGTGCTGTTGCATAGGCTTGTCATGAGAATCACACCTAATTGTCTAGGCTACAGTGGGAGCAGATTGAGTGTTCTATAAAGTTGGGTCATTTCCATTAGGATACAGCCTACTGCCCATTTACTGACATTTTACTGGCTCTGTTTGTTTCATCATCTCAGATTGTAAAGTCCTTACGGAATGAGACATTTCTAATATTTCTTCAGGGTCCTGAAGCCTGTGGTAGAGTATTAGACATGTACAGGGTGCTCGATAAACATCTGTCAACAGCTTGCCTGGTTTAAATCTCAGCCCTTATATTTCACATGGCAGGGCCATGGAAGGCCACACTGGCCAACAGTGTCCTTTGACAAGGAATATTGCATCGGAGAAGGAGATAGTCGGCAACCTTTGTATAACTTGCCCAGGCCTTAGAAAGCTCAAAGCTGGAGCTGACAGACCCGGATTCAAATCCTGACTTGGCCATCGATGAGCAGGTGGCTTTCAGTGAGTCCCAACTCCTGTTAGTCTTGGCTTTCTGATCTGTAAAGTGGGGATAACAGTTAACTACCAGGTATTGTGGTGAGTAAATGAGACATTTATTGGAAGGCATAGGTTGGCACGTGGAGGCACTCCCTGAAAGGAAATGATTCTCATTAGCTGTACATTTGGGGCTAAAATCCCCGGCTTACTCATTCACATGGCAGTTTGGTGGATCAAGTGAGAATGGATGGCATGCTGCTTTCAAAATATTTATAAAGTTCAATGCAAATGAAGTTATTAAAATCCAGAATAAAAACTAAATCATCTGACATAAAGATCCTTTCTGTTTGCACCTGCAAACCAGAATACAGACAATAAGGAAGAAACTGCTGGGAAATTTCAGAGAAAGAGTAGCTTCAGTGATTCACTGGCCTGGAGCTGGAAAGGACCTTTAAGAACCTTCATGTTCATTTGACTCACCTCATTTTTCTGGGGGGCGGAAATCAGGCCCAGAAAGTACCACTCTTGTTGAGAGTACAGAGAGTACAACAACCTTGTTCGCATAACCAGGAAGGGAACTCTGGACCCAGAGCCTCCAGTCCAGTGCCTTTTCACTATTTTCCATTCTTCTGGCCTGTACTGGCTGCACGATGATGCAGGGATCTGCCCTCTGGAAGATTCTCAGGCAAACATTGGATGTAACTGAAAAATAAGTAAATACATGCCAGACCAGTTTTAACACCTGAACATTTCCTCATGCCTGGGAGTTGCAGAAGAAAATGCCTCTGGGATATCTTTCTCTAACTTCCTTTCTCAATAATGGTATAAAAATTGAAATGAGTGCTAAGGAAGAATAATGTGTCTTGGAGAAAATATGCTTTTTTTTTTTTTTTACAGGCTGCTTCTCAGTCCACCCCCCAAAGGCACTGAGCTCTGAGATGCTGGCTCCAAGTCTGGCTGAGGTTCAGCCATGAGGCCAAGTGTGTGGCTTTGACAAAGAAAGCTCTCCACCACTGATAAAAGCTTATCAATGTCAGTATCTGAATTTCTCTGTTTTCATGAAGCTCTTGATGTTCTAAACACGCGCATGTAATGCCGGGTTTAAATGTTATTTTCATTCCTTGCACATAACAAGGCTGCCTTTTTTCCCTGGTCCCCCAGGCTTGAAGGCTCAGTCACCTCTGACCTGCCTCTGGGCTCTGAGCCCTATGTCCAACCAATTCTTGCATTTTTTCTTTCCATCCCCATGCCACTGTCCTGCAGCAGCCCTCCCATCTCAGGCCTACCACCACCTCCCCAACCCCAAACCCTGCCTGGGCATCAGCCCTGGATTCACCCTCCACAAATGCCCCCCTAACTCCGTCACTTCGGGGCCACCCTGGTCCACAGGCTAAAGTCCAAAAGTCTCAGCCCAGCAGTAGCTCCGTCTTCTTGTTCCTGCCTTATCTCCCCCACCCCCTGAACAACTGACGTGTTTGTCCCCCGTGCTTGTGAATGCCCACTGTTCTCTGCATCTCCAATGTCCCCTCCTACCTCTACCCATCAGAACCTCAGCCAGCCTTCATTTCCTGGAAACTCCAACACCACTTCTTCCAGTGAAGCCTCTGCTGGTTACCCCTGGCCAGACATTCCAGATTCCCTTGTCAGACCTCCCTCGGGTAACCTCAGACCAAGTCACCACATCGCTATATCCATACCCATGGCTGTCACAGTGCCCCTCCTGGAAGACATGTGCTCTTAGAGCGGGGACCAGATTTCATTCTTCTCTCCTCCATAACGAAGCGTTTGTCTTCCTGACATTCTAGATGCTCAGTAATTATCTTCTGATCAAAAGAAAGGGAAAACAAGCAATAAAAATGCTCACCTCTCTCTCTCTCTCTGTTTTTTAACCCAGTGCCTTCCAAGACACCCCACAGAATCCAGTAGGCTGGGGACTGAATTTGTCAATTCTCATTACTCTCTGGATATGAATTGGAAGGCTCACTGGCTGCCCCTGTGCCTCAGTTTCCCTACCTATGACAACATAACAAAAACGCCTCTTAACTTACTTTACCAAGCTCCTTACTTTCACCTAAAAGGTGGCAATGTCATGCTTGTTTTGCTTTGTCTTTTATCTCTAAGAGGCTAAGAGCACAGAAACCTGCAGGATTCCGTTTGGAAGCAAAAGATCCTTGGGCCCGTTGCTTGGAGTTCACGGCCAGCCCAGGGGAGAGAGACAGGTTCTCTCACCAACCAGAAAGGAAACAGCTGTGGTGACAGATGTTGGTGGTGCTGATTATTCTAGGGCTGTTTGCATTCAGATTTCCCAGGCAGTCTTGGGTTTTTGAAGTCAGTCTCATTTCTTGGGGGTGAAAACAAACCGCCTCCTTACCCCGCGCATCTCATTTGTGTCCTCTCTGCTTCACAAGCACACAGAGGACACCCACTCACCACACACACTCCCCACGTCCACGTGATTTCACGTCGCATTTTGAACACAAATGGCCTGGGGGAGAGAAACCTTTTCATTCCTCCTTAGGTTGCTTTGTGTTTTTTGTAGGTGTGTGTGTTGGAGGGTTACAGGGTGGGGTGTCTGGCTAAGCCACATCCAAGGCCAATTTCCCTAAAAGATGTGCAAACTTCTGATCCCACCAGGGACTTCAACTGAATACCAAAAAGGGGTGCCTTTGTTCCCTCTAAACTGAGTATTTACTTTGAGCTGGTAAAATGAATTAATGAAAGGAAGTGGCACCTTCAGCTTCTGGGGGAGCGGTGGCAAGCGAAATGGTGGGGTGGATTTCCCTCCTGCCCCTCAAATACAGAGAAGGACAGATGAGGACGGAGGGTGCTGAGGGAGGGTGGATCCTGTAGGGTTTTCTAAAATAGACTCTTGCTAGAAAACAGGCTACTTTTTGCTGGGATTAAAAATTGCCTCATAATATTGTAAGGCCCATGTATATGCAAGCAGTTGGGAGTTATTAAGGGCCTAAAATAGGAAACCATTCGCTTGATCTTTTGCTTCAATCCTATTAGGGGCCCCCTGGAGCTCAAGAGAGATACCAGCCTGTCATGTCCCTGTTGCTGTGACGACCCTGTCTTTATAGAACAAGAAAGAGAAATGGTAGTGATTGGCAGACCTTGCTTGCCCCCGTATGTAACACAAAGGGCTACAAAACGAAGAGGAAGTGAGGCCCTTCTCCGAGGTCTGACGCTTCTTAACCCTACACCACCTTCCACCTGGCCCTAGGAGCCCCCACCGCGGCCTCCTCCAAAGGGAAGTGAAGGTGCCACTAGCCCTTGTTAAGTGCCGATGCCCAAAGATCGCTAATTACTTTTTGGTTTAATTATGACTAATACCATTAAAAAAAAAAAAAAAAACTATGAACAAGTGTAGTATCAGCTTCTGGAAGAAAAAACGTGCGAGGGGCTGAAGAGGTGGAAAGGAGCCCATGAGGCGTTCCCTTCCCGCGGGCTGGGCCGGCGACACTGTCAGCCGGGCACTGTTTGCCCGACGTTGGGGGGGTCGGGGGGAGGGGGCTGGGGGCGGTCGGGGCCCGATAAATCCCACCATATGGTGCCAGACTCCAACTCGCCGGCCATAAATAACGCCCTCTTCTTTCGGGTTTTCTCGCCGGGTTCCTCTGATTCCTGTTTAAGTGGAGCATTAGTGCAAAATGCAGTTTGCGCGCATTTCCTCGGCCGTCTGCGCGGGATCCGGGGGAGGCGGCCGGGAGGGGCGGGGGCGGCCGCCGGGCTCGGGTAGCCCCGAGACCCGCGACGACAAAGGCCGCGCCCTGCGCCGCGCTTTCGCGGGCCCGGGCCGCCGGGAGCCGGGGCCGCAGAAGGAAAAACAAGTGATCGCAGAAGCGGAGACATCTCGTCTCTGCCCTGCCCCTTCCTACGAGCCGTGACCCGGCGGCCCGACGCTGCCCCGAACGCGGGTTCTGGGGAGGGGTCGCGCCCGGCCAAGGGCCGCTGGAGGGTGTGCAGCGCGGCCCGCGTCGCCCAGGCAGAGCCCGTCTGCAGCCTCTCCGAAGAAAGCGAAAGTCAGTGCGGCCGCCGAGGCCCCGCTTGCCCAGCTACGTACACTTTGCCCAGATATTTACACCGCTCAGGAGTTCGCCGGGATTTCCGGGGGTGGGGGGGGGCAGCTTTGTGCCGAGGACTTTTCTCCCTGACTCTCTGGGCATGGGAGTGGGGTGGGGGGGTGAGAAAAAGAAAAAAGGAAAAGAAAAGTTTCTTTCGGGGGAAGCAGTGAAATAGGAAATGAAGATCCGCTCTGTAGTTTAGCTGAAAAGAAACGCTGTCTGATCCTGACATGTATCGCATTTAAAATAAAACTCTTTTATCTCCCTGCGTGCCGAGCCCCCCAAACATTGTTCGGACTCCTGCAGGGGGAAAGACGTCATAAAATGAGAATTTGTTTCATTGTGGGTCTCTCTGCCAACACGAGGCTTTGCAGGCAACGCCAAACAAAGCGGGTTGCCAGGAGGGGGACTTTCCAGGTGAGCCGGGAAGGGATAGCAACTCCCCGCCTGTCCTTGCAAATGCCCGAAAATAAGTTGTTCAAGAAAACACACCCGTCCTCTCGAAAACCCCCGCTTTCCCTTCCAAGACCCCGTCCCTCTCCCAAATAAATCACAAGTGACTCTTCCTACGCCAAGCGCCCTTGGCTTCACATTAAGTCCCGAAGATTTTAAGAAAAGATGTTGAGGTTTGGGGACGTGTGACGCCCGTCGCCCAGGGTTCAGTGTTGTTGGTTCTTTTCCCGCCAGGCGTGATAAAGGAAAATATTTTAACTGCAACCTACAAGCTTGCTTTTTATTCCTTTTTTTTCCTTTCTACTTTTTTTTCTCCCCTTCTTCCAAGAAACAGATCAAAAGAAACTAATTATAAGGCACGGCACCGAAGTTAAATGAAAATGTAATCCGGCAATGCGGAGAGCAAATTAATTTTTTAAAAGATAGATTTTAGTTAGAAAAAAAATACACTGTTCTCTCCGGCAACATTTGTTAAAACTATGCTCGATTTCGGACTGAAAAATCAGTACTAACCCAGAACTCTGAGGTCACTCTGGCTGCGTTGTCTTTAGAAATTCTAATTTGAAAATGTTCAAGCCTTCTTTTGGGTCTTTGTTTTGATTTCTAAATAGAAAGGTTTGGGGGGTTTTGTTTTGTTTTGTTTTGTTTTTATTCAAAAATACTCCCTCTCGGTTTAGACCCAAGTGGTCTTGGAAACTGGAAGGATTTAGAAAAGGAATTTTGGAAAGTGCCTCAATTGATATGTTATTGCAATAATAAATAATTTAAAAAAAACTTTCTCCCTTTCAGGTGGATGTCATATCTCTAAAAATGCTCTTGACTATTGGAAAAGTGGGCACGAGCACACACATCTGATAAGTTGCTCTAAGCTAGGGGTTGCTTCCAGCGCTAGCCTCACACCAAATAAAGAAGGTTTTGTTAATTTGGCTGTTAATGGTGGGGTTTTGTTTTCTTTTTTTGTTTTTGTTTGATTATTAAGCACTCGTTGGGTCTTCTGCATCCTATATTATCTTCATAAAGGAAAGTTTGTCATTTCAAAAATGCACAAGCTGCCACGCCAAAGGAAAATTACAGTGTTTCATCCTAAAGATATTTTTAAATGTCCAAACATTAAAATACAATAATAAATATTTTTAAATGGAATGAAATGTATGTCTGATGAACTGCTGCTTCTTTGCTGTTTGTTAAAATCTCCAACAAGGCCATTTCCTTAGTCTGATGCCATTACAAACACCACCTTGTTAATCTTCTTACATTGAGATATTAAAAATTATCTTCCTCAAATCTTCATCCTATCCCTGTTTTGTTTTGTTCATTAACTTGACCTACCACATCAACTGAGTCCAGGAGGAAAGAAGTTGACAGATGTGTTATGACATGAAGCGGAGTTATTATTTGTGTGTGTTTTTTTTTTAAGATGAAATCTTTAGTCTGTTTAATTTATTTTTTAAAATGGGAGGGGTTTTATTTGTTTGGCTTATTTTTTGGGTTTTTTTTGTTTTTTTTCTGCTTTACTGTACTTGTTCAAAACAGGGCTTAAGAAAAGAAAGCCAGTCCTCTTTCACTGTATCGGCAGTGAATTTGCACCACCTTCTGGTAGGTTCGAGAATGACGAAAATACCGATGCTTCCATAAAAGAATTCCATTTTTTTCATGCTGCTTCTATGAACATTGTCCTATTTGTATCTAAACCCAGAGCACCACTGAGCTTCTCTAAGAACTCACAGCAGATTTCCTGCAGCCTGATTTTATGAAAATTCTTTGAACCAACAAACCTTTTTTTTCTTTTTTTTAATCACATCCCTGAAAGAGCTTAGAAAGTCCCTGATTCTTGTGTGTTAATTTACTGAAATGCCTGGCAAGAAAGTAAGGAATGGCTATAGAATAGTCCTGTTCTATTTTGGCTTCCCTCTGTAGAGTGCTTGAAAACAAATCAGAGGCCCTAACCGTAGCAGAGAGAAACAAACGCTTCTCTTTCTTGGGTTCATAAGACCCTCATTACCCACAATTAATCATAATGACATGCTGTATTCAGGCTTCTTGCTGGGGTCTGGCAAGGAGCACACAGATGTGGCTTTCTGTAGATTTCAATCCCTTCTGCAATATGGATTTCAGGATACAGAGCTCATTAGTACACATTACCAGCTCCCTGGGTCTGCTGTTTCTCTCAAAAGTGCTGGTCAGCACTAGGGTGCCGAGGGCTTTCGTGGCCTTCAAATATAGAACATTTTTCATGGCCTTCCGGCCTGGTGATAAAGACCACAGGGTCCAAAGGTTGATCTTTTCCCTCAAAGCCAAGCTAGATTTTAACAAATAGAACGTCCAATACTATGCATATGCATACATGTGTGGGTTATATCTATCATCTTCTATGAAGGTCTCTTGTTCAAGGAGAAAATTAACTTGATGATGTACTTTCAAGACTGCGTAGAAAACTAAGACCATGTTCCAGTAAAGAAGGACCCAAATGTTTTGCCTACACAACCAAGCTCATAGAAAGACATGCAATTGGGTGAAATTAGTGGAATCATTTGTTGAATTATTCATCTTATGTTAACTGACAAGCATTTACCGAGCCCCTGACATGTGCCAGGTCTGTGAAGCTGAAACCGACAGGCTGGCTGGCATGCGCTAGTTGTACAGCAGGTAAAATTGTCTTCACCTGAGTTAGCAGGGGCTCTCCAGCAGAACTGTGTTCAGGGCATCTCCCCAGACAAGGCTGTTTGGCAATTTGTATAATGTTAAGACAGTCCCATCAAGGAAGACCAACAAAATTATTTTCTTATCAGCGTGACCTAAGCTCTTTATTACAAACTTAAGATTGTGAGGAAACTATAGGGAGAAAAATATAAACTTTGTTGAGGGATATTCCAAAATAAGATCGTTGTTGGGAAAACATACTAGCCATTTGTCAAAAAGGTAAGTCAACACACACTTTAACTGAGAATAAATTTCATGTTGCCAAAGATTTACATGCAAGGATTAAAATTGGGAAAAGAGGGCACCTGGGTGGCTCAGTCGGTTAAGCGTCTGACTTCCACTGAGGTCATGATCCCAGGGTCCTGGGATCGAGTCCTGCATGAGGCTCCCCACTCAGCGGGGAGTCTGCATCTCTCTCTGCTCCTCACCCTGCTCTCGTGCTCTCTCTCTCTCTCTCTCACTTGCGCTCTCTTTCAAATAAATAAATAAAATCTTTAAAAAAATAAAAATAAATAAAAATAAATAAAAAAAAGAAAATTGGGAAAAGAAAATGAGCAAAAGACAAATAGGCATCTTGGCAGAGAAAACACATAAGCTAATAAATATAAGAACAAACCAGAGACATGCAAAGCCAAGACATAATAAGATACCATTTTTATGTCTATTACCCATACTGATACTATTTTACAGATACCAGAATACTAGTCAATTGGGTAAAAATGTCGAGCAATACCAAGTGTTGGAGAGGATGTGGTCCCACAAGATCTCTTAAACAATGCTTCTGGAAGGAAAAGGTATATAACCACCTTGGAAAACAGCTTGACACATATTATATAACTCAACAATTCTACTCCCAGGTGCATACCCAACAGAAACCCTTTCACCTGTACACCAGAAAAAAAAAAGTGTGTGTTCGGAACAGTTCTAGGCATAATAGTGACCTAAATGTTCATAAATGGGGTCATGTATGAAACACACAGTAGTATGTGGACACAACTGAATATATGCCTCAGTCAAAGTAAAAGGAGACATAGGTACATTGACTAATCTGAGCAATAAAAGAAAAGGATAAACACAGACTTCTGAATGGTTTCTCAGGTAGAAAGAGGAAGGAGGATAGGGTGGGAGCAGAACACATAGAAGAAAGTAAATTACTTCAAGATCTTAGTTATTGGGTGGTGGGTTCCTGGGTGCTTATGACATTCTTAAAATCAAAGGAATAAATGCATGTAAGAGGACCATGCATGCACCAATGATGACAATGTGTCATGGACCAGCAATTCTTTGCACCTAAGATTTAACAAAAATTAAAACAAAAAAAAATTAAGGTGTTTGTACAATTTCTTATGGCAAAGGTTCTTACAGACATATATCATCAGTAGCAAAAACCATAAACAAATTATTGGTAAATATGACTACCTAAAACTTTTCAAACTTTTTGTATCAAGAAACATACTTTAAAGAATTAAAAGCCAAATAAGTTAATAAAAACCTTTTCAGCACATATGAGTTAATAACCATACACATAAAAATTCCTTTAAAGGAACAGAGACAATGGGCTTCCTGCTACCGGCGGGTATGAATCCCGGCATCACTTCTGAATTCTAATCATCACATAATCAGAATAGCAGCCAACATGTATTGAGCCTTTATTATGTGCCAAGCACTATTCCAAGGGTTTTCCATGTGTTTAATCGCCACAACAACCCCAGAAGGTAGAGACTATTATTATCCATATTTTTCAAATGAAAAACTTTTGAAATGTGTATCAAAATGTGATTATACCACACTGGCAACTTCCCATGCCCAAACTGCTCAAGATAAATACAGAGGGGGCTGGCATCTTTTAAAATGTTTTCTTCTGTTCACATCTTGAATACACACATAACTTCAATGCTTACAAATACTGAATCTTTCTATATTTTGGATGCAAAGAGGTCCCAAAAGGTTAAAAAAATACATAGCCCTTAACCAGCAATTCCATTTCCAGGGATATATTGTAAGAAAATGAGTAAGGATATGTGCCAAATTTTCACTGCAAGGGCATTCATACCAGTGCTTTCTGAAATAAGAAAATTATAATAACCTCCATGTAAAATACTAAGAAATTGGCTGAATAAATTGCAGTACATTCACAGGATGCCATAGTCTGCAGTCCTTTTTTTAACTTATCAAATTGTGTTTTTAATTAAACTTTTTATTTTGAGAAAATGTGGATTCATAAGCACTTGTAAGAAATATTACAGAGAGAGCTCCTAAACCCTTTACCCAGTTTCCCTCAATGGTAACATCTTGCAAAACTAGAGAACAATATGGCAAGATACAGAACGTTTTCCATAAAAATGTTTTGTGTTGCCTTTTAAAGCCACACCTACCACCCTCCCACTGCCTTCCCCTCCTTAAATCTTTGGCACCCACTGGTCTCTTTCTACATTTCTACAATTTTGTCATTTCAAGAATGTTATGTAAATGTGATTATACAGTATACAATCTTTTGGGATTGGCTTTTTTCACCCAGCTTAATTCTCTGGAGACTCATCCAGATTGAATCAATAGTTTGTTCCTTTTTGTTTTTTTAAGATTTTATTTATTTATTAGAGAGAGAGAGCACAAGAACAGGAGAGCGGCAGGCAGGGGGAGAGCGAGAAAGAGGCCCCCCACTGAGCAGGGAGCCCGATGCGGGGCTGGACTCCAGGACCCTGGGATCATAAACTCCGCCGAAGGCCGACGTTTAACCGACTGAGCTACCCAAGCACCCTAATAGCTTGTTCCTTTTGATTGCTGACTAGTATTCCATGGTGCAGGTGTATCAAAGTTTGTTTAATCATTCAACCACTGAAAAACAGCTGGGTTGTAGCCAGTTTGGGGCTATTACAAGTAAAGCTGCTATAATCATTCCTCTACAGAATTTTGTGTGAATATTTAGGTCTTCATTTCTACAGGATAAATGCCCAGGAGTGAATTACTGGGTTGTATGATAGTTGCATGTTTAGTTTTTTAAGAACTGTCAAACTGTTTTCCAGAGTGACTGTACCATTTTACATTCTCACCAGCAAATATATGAATGATCCATTTTTCTCTGCATCGTTGTCAGGACTTGATGTTGTCATTAATTTTTATTTTAGCCATTCTGATAGAAATGTAGTGATATGTCATTGTAGTTTCAATTTATATTCCCTAATGGCTAATTTGGATGTTGAATATATATATATATATATATATTGAAAAGAAATTACAGAGTTTGCATATATCCCCTACCTCCATACATGCACAGCCTCCCTCACTGTCCACATCCCACACCAGAGTGATACATTTGTTACAATCTATGAACCTACATTAACACATCATCACCCAAAGCCCATAGTTCAAATTACATCATTTACATCCAAAGTCCATAGTTCACTCTCTGTATCGCACATTCTATGGGTTTTGAAAAATATATAATGACACGTATCCACCATTATATTATCATACAGAATAGTTCTGATGTCCCAAAAATTCTTTGCTCTGCCAATTTCTGTCCCTCTCCCTCTCCCCACTAAGCCCTGGAAAACACTCATTTTTTTACTGTCTCCAGAGTTTTGCCTTTTCCAGCGAGTCAAATAGTTGGAATCATACAGGATAGCCTCTTCAGATTGACTTCATTCACTTAGCAACATGCATTTAAGTTTCCTTCATGTCTTTTCATGACTTACTAGCTCTTTATTTTTTAAGTGCTAATATTCTATCGTATAGATACATGCAGTTTATTTATTCATTCACCTACAGAAGGATATCCTGGGGATGCCTCAGTGGCTCAGTCAGTTAAGCATCTGCCTTCGGCTCAGGTCATGATCCCAGGGTCCTGGGATGGAGTCCCGTATCAGGCTTCTTGCTCAGCAGGGAGCCTGCTTCTCCCTCTGCCTGCCGCTCCCCCTGCTTGTGCTCTCTGACAAATAAATAAAATCTTTAATTAAAAAAAAGGATATCCTGTTTGCTTCCAAATTTTGGCAATTATAAATAAATCTGCTATACACATGTGTGCAGGGTTTTTTGTGGAATAAGTTTTCAACTCTTTGGGGTAAATACCAAGGAGCTTGATTGCTGAGTCAAATGGTAAGAATTACGTTTAGTCTTGTAAGAAACTGCCAAACTGTCTTCCAAAGTGGCTGTACTATTTTGCACTCCTACAGACAATGAATGAGATTTCTTGTTGCTCCACAACTTCACCAGCATTTGGTGTTGTCAGTATTCTGGATTTCAGTCTTTCTAATAGGTCTGTGGAGGTATCTCATTGTTGTTTTAATTTGTATTTCTTTAATGTTGGAGGATGCTGAACAAATTTTCCTATGCTTCTTTGCCATTCTGTATATTTTCTTTGATGAGGTATCTGTTCGGGTCCTTTATGCTGTTTCTGACTGGATTGTTTGGGGCTTTTTTACTTTTGAGTTTTAAGAGTCCTTTACACAGTCTACACACTAGCCCTTTGTTGGATATGTGGTTTGCATATATTTTCTTTCACTCTGTAGTTTGTCTTTTCACCCTCTTAATAGGGTATTTCACAGACGTTTTTAATTTTGATGAAGTACAATTGATCTATTTTCTTCTCTTATGTGTCATGTTTTTGGAGTCAAGTTTAAGAAACCTTTACTTAGTCCTAGGTCCAGAAGATTCTACCTTGCTTTTTAAAATAAAAATATTATAGTTTTATGTTTTACATTTCAGTCCATAATCAGTTAATTTTTGTATGAGGTGTGAGACTTGAGTCAAAGATCGATTTTGTGCCAACTACCCCAGCACTATTTGTTGAGATGGCTACTCTTCTTCCATTGAATTGCTTTTGCACCTTTCTCAAGTATCAGTTCAATATATTCATCTGAGTCTGAGTTCTTTATTCTGTTTTATTGATCTGTGTCTATTCCTCTGCCAATACTTCAGTCTTGATTTCTGTAGCTCTATAAGTCTTGAAATTAGGAAGACTCATTTCTCCCAACTTCTTTAATTGTCTTAGCTTTTCTAGTTCTTATGCCTTTCCACACAGATTTTAGAATAATCTTAACTATATCTACAAAAATATTTGCTAAGATTTTATAGGGATTACATCAAACCTATATACCAATTTGGGCGAGAATTCTCATCTTTACTATGTTAACTCTTCCAATCCATGAACATAGTTTGTCTCTCCCTTTATTAAGACTTTCTTTAATTTCTTTCATTATGATCGTGTAGCTTTCAGTATACAAGTCATGTACATGTTTTGTTATAGTCACATCAACTTTTTGAGTGATTGTAAATGGTAATTTATTTTTAATTTCAGTTTCCACATGTTTATCGTTCATATACGGAACTGTAATTGACTTTCGTTTGTTGATTTTGTGTCTTGGGGCCTTGATGAACTTACTTACTAGTTCTAGGAGTATTTTGGGTTCTGTTTTATATTCCTTGAGATTTTCTGTATAAACAATCATGTCATCTGCAAATAGGGACAGTTTTATTTCTTCCTTTCTAATCTGTATGCCTTTATTTCCTTTTCTTGCTTCATTGCCCTGGCTAGAAATTCTAGCACTATCTTGAATAAGAGTGGTAAGAGTTAATGTCCTTACCTTATTCATGATATTAGGGGGCAAACAGTAAGTCCTTCATGACAAACCAGGATTTGGCTATAGGGTTTTTTTTAAAATAAATATTCTTTATTAAGTTGAGGAACTTTCCTCTATTTTTACTTAATGTTTGTCATAAATTGGTTGAATTTTGTCAAATCCTTTTCTGAGCTAATTGATATGATCATGTGATTTTCTTCTTTAGCCTATTAACATGGTGGATTACATTGATTGAATTTTGAACATTGAATCAATCTGCACCCCTCAAAGACAATTTGACCACGGTGTACAATTTTTAAAAATGTATTGCTGAATTCTATTTGCCAATATTTTGTCAAGGATTTTGCACCTATATTCACGAGAGGTATTGGTCTGCAGTTTTATCTTTTTGTACTGTGTTTGTCCAGTTTGGATATTAAGGTAATATTAACTTCATAAAATAAATTTGAAGTGTTTCCTCTTCTCTTTTCTGGAAGGGAATATGTAAAAATTGGTAGTAATTATTCTTTAAACATTTTGTAAAATTCTCTAGTGAAACAATACAGACCTGGAGATTTCTTTTATGAGGTTTTAAAATTATGAATTCAATTTCCAAAATAGTTACAGAGCTATTCACATTCTCTATTTCATATTGGATACGTTGTGATAGTTTGTATTTTTTGAGAAAGTGATCCATTTAGTTTTTATTTTTTTTAATTTATTTTTATTTTTTGTTAAAGATTTTATTTATTTGAGAGAGAGAGAATGAGAAAGAGAGAGAGAGAGCACATGAAAGGGGGGAGGGGCAGAGAGAGAAGCAGACTCCCTGCTGAGCAGGGAGCCTGATGCAGGACTTGATCCCAGGACTCCAGGATCATGACCTGAGCCGAAGGCAGTTGCTTAGCCAACTGAGCCACCCAGGTGCCCCGAAAGTGATCCATTTAATTTGTCAAATTTATGTATGTAGAGTTGTTCATAGTATTCTCTTATTTTCCTTTGGATGTCTGCAGGATCTGTAGTGATATCTCCTGTTTCATTCTTGATACTGATAATTTGGTGCCCTCTCTTTTTTTCTTGCTACAGGTTTGTCAATTTTATTGATCTTTTCAAAGATCAACTCTTTGTTTCATTTTCTCTACTTTTATGTTTTCTGTTTCATTGATTTCTGTTATCATTATTATTGTCTTCCTTTTGTTTGATTTGGGTTTAGTTTTGCTTTTTTTTTCAGTTTTGCTCTTCTCTCTTTTTTTTAAAGATTTTTTTAAATTTTTTATTTATTTATTTGAGAGAGAGAGAGAATGAGAGATAGAAAGCACGAGAGGGAAGAGGGTCAGAGGGAGAAGCAGACTCCCTGCTGAGCAGGAAGCCCAATGTGGGACTCGATCCCGGGACTCCAGGATCATGACCTGAGCTGAAGGCAGTCGCTTAACCAACTGAGCCACCCAGGCGCCCTTGCTCTTCTCTTTCTAGGTTCTTGAAGTGAGAGCTTATATATTGACTGGAGACTTTTCCTCTTCTCTAATGAATGCATTTAGTGGTATAAATTTACCTCTCAGCACTGATTTACTTCCATTTTTTTATATGTTATATTTTCATTTTAATTCTATTATTTGTGCTTTTCATCACTCTTGAGATTTCTTCCTTTATTTATGGATTATTTGGAATTGTGTTGTTTAGTTTCCAAGTGCCTGGATAGTTTCCTGCTATTTTTATGTTTTTGATGTCTACTTTAATTCCATTTGATCAAAGAACACACCTTGTAAGATTTCAACTGTTTTAAGTTTGTGGAGGTGTTTTATGGCCCAAAATATGATCTATTTTGGCATATGTTCCATGGGCGGTTGAAAGAATGTATATTCTGCTATTGTTGAATGGAGTGTTTTATAAATGCTGATGTGATCCTGTTGCTTGATGGTGTTGTTGAGTCTTCTACATCCTTGCCAATTCTGTGTCTAGTTGTTCTATCAATTCTTGAGATAACAGTGTTGAAGTCTCCACCTATAACTGTGGATTTGTCTATTTCTCCTTTCATTTCCATCAGTTTTGGCTTCACATATTTTTCAGCTCTGTTGTTTGTTGTATCCACATTTAGAACTGTTACACCTTCTTTTTAAATTCACCTTTTCATCATTATCTAATATTTTTCTCTCTGGAAATTTTCTTCATTCTGAAGTCTATTTATCTGTTTTATCTAATATTTATACAGCCACTTTTGCTTTCCTTTGATTAATGTTTGTATTTTATATCTTTTTCAATCTTTTTACTTTCAACCAGCCTATATCGTTATATTTGAAGTGGGGTTTGTTTGCTTGTTTGTTTTAGGCAGGAGATAGGTGGACCATACTTTTCAATCTAGTCTGTCAATTGTTGCCTTTTAATTGGTGTTTTCAGACTATTTACATTAAATTTATATATTGATTTTAGTGCTTAAATCTACCATTTTAATTTTTTGTTTCCTGCTTGTTCTGTTTTTTGCTTCTCTGTTTCTTCTTTTTTCTGCCTTTTTGTGCTTTACATGAACATTTTCTAGAATTCCATTTTGATTTACCTGTAGGTTTTTAAATGTACTCTTTTTACAGAGTTTTGTCTGGTTGCTCTAGATAGCCCATCATATATATATAACTTATCACAGTCTACTGGTGATGACATTTTACCAGTTTAAGAGAAATAAAGAAACCTCATCTCCATTTAATCTCTTTACCCTCCCCCATTTATAATATAATTGTCTTAAATATTCCTACATATATTTAGAACCACAACAGGCAGTGTTACAATTTTTGTTTCAACCATCAAACGTAATTTAGAAAACTCAAGAGAAAAAAAAGTCTATGGAATTTACCCATATTTTTATTTACTATATCCTTTCCTCTTTACTAACACTCCAATATTCCTTCTTTTATCTTTCCCTTTCTCTGTGGAGCACTTCCTTTAGCCATTCTTTTAGGGTAGGTCAGCTGGCAACAAGTTCACTTAGCTTTTCTTCATCTCACAATGTCTTGATTTTCCCTTCATTCTTGAAAGGTACTTTCACTGGGTTCATAGTTCTTTTCCTTTGCACCTGAAAAATATTGTGCCATTTCTTTCTGACCTGTATGGTTTCTGATGAGAAATCAGCTGCCACTGTCATTACTTTCCCCTTATAGGCAAGGTGTCATTTTTTTCCTGGATGCTTTCAGTACTTTTTCTTTGTTTTTAGTTTTTAGAAGCTTAATTATAATTTGTCTTGCCATATATTTCTTGGATTTATTCTGTTTGGGATTCATTAAGCTTCTTGAGTCTGTTGGTTTGGGTTTCTTGCCAAATTTGGAGAGTTTCAGCCATTGTTTCTTCAAGTACTTTTTCAGGCCCATCCTCCTCTCCTTCCAGGACTTCAATGACATAAATGTTGGATCTTTTGCTGTAGTCTTAGGGTCTCTGAGATGATTTTTTAAAGTCTATTTTTTCTACTGTTCAGATTTGGTAATCTCTATTCTTTCTGTCATCTTACTGATTCTTTCCTCTGTCCTCTCCATTCTGCTGTTGAACTCATCCACTAAGCTTACTATTTTGGTTATTGTATTTTTTAGTTCTAAAATGTTTTTTTGGTTTTTATTCATATCTTCCATTTATTTGTTGACACTTTCCATTTATTTTCTGAGGTTTCCTATTTTTGCATGTTTCCAATATGTTCAGAATTGCTCATTGAAGCATTTTTATCATGGTGACTTTGAAATCTTTGTCAGATAGTTCTAATAGCTCTGCCATTTTGGTGTTTGTATCTATTGATGTTATTTTCATTCAATTTGAGATCTTCCTTGTTCTTGGTACGACAAGTGACTTTCTGTTGAAAACTGGACATTTTTGTATTATTACATAAATCTCTAGATCTTATTTAGATCTTTTATTTTATTTAGCTTTCTCTGACATCACTCCAAGAGGAAGAGAAGGGACACTGCCTCATTATTCCCAGTGATGGTAGAAGTTTAGGTTCTCCACCAGGCCTCTGTTTAATACCAACAGGGAGAGTACTCTTCCTTACTGCTGGGCCTGCCAGTAAGAGTTCTGGCTCCCCACACGGTCTCCACCAACATCGTGGTGAGGGAAGCCTCATTACTGCTGGGTAATGGGAAAAGTTCTGATTTTCTCAGCCTCCTGTGCTATCATACCAGTGAGGAGGGGAAGAAGTGTCTCATTACTGTCAAGTGGTCATTGAAGTCCAGGCTTCCCATGTGGTCTCCACCAACACTGTGGTGTTGCAGTTGGGAAGAACTTGTTACCAGCTGGCAGAGATGAAAATCCGGGCTTCCTGCTTGACCTTCTCTGACACCACTCCAGTGTGTTTGTGTTTTGGGGTGCTTCATTATGGTTTGTGAAGGTGTAAATCTAGGCTCCCCACTTGGTCTTTCCAGGCATGAGTGGGGGTAGGAACACAATCTTTTTTCTGTAGCATTCATCTGGAATAAAATGTTTACTGTCTGAAAGTTTTCTATCTTCCTAGGATGCCCCTTTCCTAGTCCTTTGGGTAGAGAGAGTAGTCTTTGCTTGAGAGTAGTCTTTATTTTTTGTTTTGTATTTTTTTGTCCACCCCCATTGGTGTTTTCAGGTTGCTAGCTTCTCCAGTTCCAATTCTGGGATATAGGAGGTAAAACAAAAACCCAGGAAGCTCATCACTGAGTTGTTCTTTGGTTCCTGAAGTTCTTGATCTGATTTGTCTTTTTCTTTCCACCTTGCAGAGTCTTCTTATATATATTTTATACATAATGTTCAGGGTTTTTAGTTGTACTTAGGGATGGAACAGGGAAGACTTCATTTACTCCATCTTCCCAGAAGTACTCTGCAGTCCTCTTAAATGATGTAAAAATATAATTAATGATGGCAATTTCCTTGTAATACATTTTTGAGTCAATTTAAAAGTTGCAAAACACTATAATTATATTTTTACAAGAAGAATATTTATACAAAAATCTAGAAGAGTTTCTAGATAGAGGTAGCATCAAACCTCCAGATGTAGAAATCATCCTGATTTTCTTTTTGCTTATTAGTATTTTCTGATTTTTGACATAAAAAACTTAAATAAATTTGTAAAACATTTCAAAGTATAAATAAGAATTTTAAGGGATTTGAATATATTAGGAATAATTATATTACTATAATTAATTAATATAAATATATAAAATAATATAATAATTATATTATTCCTAATATAGTCAAATCCCTTAATAATTATATTAGCTACTATTAATTGTGCAGCAACTATTTTGTGTCAGACAAAACACTGGGTGCTTTACAGGTATTAATCTGACTTCTATGAGATAGGCTTTACCTGTTCCCATTTTACAGGTGGGGAGATAAGTTCAGAGAATTTAAATCACTCGGCTGTTTACAAAGCTGTAGAAGCAAGGATGCTAACTCAGGCTTAACTGGCTTTCTGCTTCCTCCCAACAATCACTAACATATTTGCAATGCTTTACGGCTTACAAAGAAAGCACTTTTCACATGTGTTCATATTTAGTCTTCTCAATAACCCAGAGGCAAAGTTGAAAAGGGCACTGAAACTTTACTTTGAAAGATTTGGTTTTAGTCTGTGCCTTCAGTGAGATGTGAGATGTGACAAAATGAGAATTTGAACCAGATGATGTCTCTCCAACTTATTTTGTCCAAGTCTCCTTTGGGAATGTCCTCTGGAATCTTCCAATCCAAAAGTCTACCCATAGGGACTTGGACAACCTGTGGCCATGGAGCCTCCCCAGTGAAATAGCGAGCTCAGCAGGTGGATGCAGAAAACATTCCCCAAGGGCCACTGCACAGCATTGCTTCTAGGGGGATGGGAAAGATTTGGGGCCCCTCCCTACCTTTGAGTTAAAACACATCACTCATGACTCAGATTCAGCCATGAGCCCCTTTACTCTTAATTTTTCCCTACCTCAATTTCCAGGGGGAGAAATTCTGCAGCAACTCTAAGAGGAAGAGATAGAATAAGTAGGTACATCTTTGAATGTAGTCAAGTTCTTCTGAATTCTCCCACCTCCTTTTATTTTTTTGCCCATTCACCTTTTTGTCCCCTTCTTCTGCACTACTTAGACCCAGGCAGGCTTTTGACTGTTTGGTGTTCTCTCCCTACTCTCCTCCCCACCCCAGAGCCCAGGAAAGACTTCTTTCCCTCCCTGAATTTGTCTTCTCACAGACCATTTGGTCTTCATACTTGTTTTGTTTGGCTTACATGGTGTTAGTTAAATAATTGGGGTTTAGTTGGTTAGTTTAATGTAAACTAACTGATGGCATTTGAAAATCAAAAGACATCATAGAACTTAGTTGGTGACCCTCTTAAAAAGTTGGAAAATCTGGCAATATTGGGCCACACTGCTCCATGGCACCAATCAGCTAGAGCTGAGTAGTACCCGCCCCCTTTAATGGGGCACATTCTCTCTAGTTTATAGCTAGCTACAGTTCACTGATCACATTGCCTACCAAATGGCATGCTTTTGTGTACTGCTATAAATTATTCTCCCTCTATTCCCTGCCTCAATAGTACACCATTTCTCTTTCAGACTGATCCCAGCCTTCAGAAGGAAGCAACCTGAATAAACTTACTGACACTACAGAAACTTGCTACTGAAGTGTGCTCCTCCAAACAGCAGCATGGACATCACCTGGGGGAGCTTCCTGTAAATGCAGGATTTCAGGCTCCACCCCAGACTTACCGAATTAGAATCTGCATTTTTAACAAGATCCCTGGATCATCTTTATGCATATTAAAGTTTAAGACGTGCTGATGGAGAGTTATTGTCCGGTGAAGCTTTTTGCCCTTCATCTCACTCAGGGGTGTATACATTTTAAAAGAGAAAGGTTTGTAAAATTAATCAGTGAGATTTTAATGTGAATAAAAACTGAAGATATTACATGGATTTTAAGGAAAATATTTTCAGATACACCACCGTTTAGATTTGGAAGATCTAAATCCTAAAATTAGACCTGGAAACCCTTTAATAATTTACAGTCCAGCTCTTATTTTGCAGGTAAAAACTTGGAAGCTCAGAGAAGGGAACTATCTTGTCCACAATCAAACTAGTGGTACAGTTAAGAGGAAAAGACAGAGAAAGCTTCCTCGCGATGTTGCCAGAGGAAGAGGAATGTTCCAGTCTTAGGACTGCTGATCTCATATTATGTTGTAGGATTTCCAAGCAGTTTGTTTTTACTTCTGGTCCTGCTTCATCTAGAGCAGTGGTTCTCAACCTGAATGTGTGGAAGAATCACATGGAGGGCTTGGTAAACACTAGAACTTGTGTGCATGACGTGGACACCTCAGGCCTCACATCAAGTTCCTTCTGCACCTCCCATAAACATCTCAGCTAATGCTCGGGCCTGAGGGTGTGCATCTGAGTGGTACAGTCTACCCTTGGGAGGATGATCTAGAAAAGAAAATCATTCAGGTCCCAAATGAGGCCTTGGAGCCATTCAAGAGGGAATCTCAGGGTCCAGGGTCCCAGCTCCCAGAATATGGCCAAGAAGGTGGAGGATGTGGTCTCCCCACAGGCACTCCCCCTTGACTCCCCAAGATTCTTTACCTTGTAGGGAGGAGTACAGCCAGAAGACCAGATCAGGGTCTCTAAGCTTTGTTACTCAAAATGTAACCTGATCCAGTAACATTAGCATCATTCTGGAGCTTATTAGAAATGCAGAATCAGAATGAGCACTTCAACGAGACTTTCTGGGACTTCTGTGCATACTTGAAGTCTAAGCAGTACTGGTCTAGGCACAGGATCAGGGCAGGGCCTTTTTCCCTGAGTCTGAGGCAACATTAGTCCTAGAGGATGAGAATGGTGCTTTAACTCATTTTTGGGTCCTGTGTAGAATCCACTATCCAGCTAGAAAGAGATTAATATTTGTCAAATTTGACTGAGGTAACAGTAAAGCAATACAAGTTATTTCTAATTTTATTTCACTTTAGTCTCCCAAATGATCATTTCACAAGAAACAAAGTCATTCCAGGACTACTTATGAATGTAGTACGGCAGAAAGAAATTATTTGATAATTAACATTCTGAGAACAAAATGAAGTACTTTTGAAGGGGAGAAGGAGAGACAAAGAGAGAGTTCAGTTTCACCAGACTATTCCATGCACAGAGTTGATCATTTTATTAGTCAGAGAGTAACTCTAGAGAGGAAAGTTCTCAGACCTAATGCAGCCAGTCAGTCTCACATTAAAATCCGTATGCCCCCAAATTATTTTGAAAAAAGGAATGATCTAGAAATACTGAGTCCATTGTCACAAATGTCCGCATTGGCTGAGGCTGAGTAGTGCTGCCTGTTAGCATAGATGAGCATGCTTTGCGCCCCATGACACAGTGTTCCCTGCTGTCTTTCACCACCTCCTCACCGAGGTTCATGTGCCACGCTACTTGCTCTTGGGGATATTTATTTAGTATTTTCTGCTACAGAAAGCCCCCAAGTTAGGCTAATATAAAAGACAAAACATAAAAACCTCAGAACAGAAAAATTTCAACCAAAGCATGCACTCAACAAATATTTGTTGAGTGCTGGATGCCAGGTCCTTAGAGAAACAGGAGAAACAGATGTAAGTTAGATGTGGGGCTTCTAAAATAGCAGGAAAGAAAAGGTAAGTGCACAATCACCATAAATGTTCAAAGTGATCGGGGCTGCATGAGATGCACAGAGGAATAATCACACCCTTAAGGGTCTAATTGGTTCTGCTGTCTGCAGAAACAGAGTCCAAACATTTTAGATCCTCCTTATCAGTGGGATGGCCAGACACGTGTGTTTAAAACCTGTAGCTCTTGGTAAGGATGTTCTCTTTCCCATCCAGACATTTGCCAGGAGGTATATCCAGCCTTCATGTGCCTTGTCAATTGATGGGCCTAAGACTAAGAATCACAAAGGAAAACAAACACACTTCCCCACATCAGAACGTTATAACGGACTTCCCGCTTACATCACTCTCCTTAGAAAGTGATGGAAACCCGAGCGTTAAATTCTACTCTACACAGAGGAGTTTAGGGTAAAGCTATGGAATGCATTATTCTAAAAGGGTCATACAGGAACACACACACATACACACACATATATGCATGTCTATACATACATGTGTGCATTTATATAGATACATATGTATGGATGTATAAAGAGTCCTCTCTCTCCCTCTCTTTCTCTCTCTCTCTCTAAAGAAATTGGCTAAGCCATATTGGTTTCTTAAGGGTAGATTAGAATATCTGAGTGTGTTCAGAGACACCATTAGGAAGGCCCTGCCCCCTCACAGATATCCAGGAACACATTGGGCTGGGGATGCCATGACTGGTCCATCATGTCTTCCCTGATGCTTCTTCCTCAGTTAGTTCTTGTATTTCCTTTCTGACATGAGTTCATTTTAGAAGGAAAAGGTTAAATCTCCTAATCCCTCCCTATGCAGACTGAAGGGATTGGACGCTCTGAACACAAGAGCTGTAACTTTCTTTGGATTTATTGAACTGCATGATTACAACCAGGAAAAAAAAAATGTATGGAGTACTTGGGATATGAGTAGTTTGAATGGAAAGTAAGACATGAATAATTAATGGGGTTAAGAAAGAGGAGTACCTACATTTATTTTAAGGTGCCCCCAGCAGCTCACGGGGGCTTTAAAAATCTTCCAGACTTTCAGGATGCACCACCTCTGTGGAAAGTAACACCAGCTTTCCACGTATTAGTTCAACTCCAAAAGTCCCTAAATAACTGACGACATGTCTGACTTTTAGGGTGGAAAATGCAAGTGCTGAATCTTTGGCATTTTAGATCCCACTACAGAGGATACATTTCAAAAATACATACATCAGAGCCACAGGATGCTTCAGAGTAGCAACTGTCATGGGAGTGGCAAAAACCCAAAATGCTATCCCAGCCCTGCTCCTAACCAGTCAATGACCATGGGCAAGTTGCTTCCCTCTATAGTCTTCCCTTTCCCACGTCTACAGGAAGAAGATTGGGCCAGAAGAAGATGGGGCTCCTGTTAGCTCCAGCCTCCATCAGATTCTGCTCAATCATGGTATGGTAGACTGAAGAATGATCCTCAGAGATATCCTGGTTCTAATCCCAGAACCTAGGAATGTCAGCTCATGTGGCCAAGACTTTGAAGGTATGACTAAGGATGCTGAGATGGGGAGATTATCCTGGATAATCTGAGTGGGCCCTAACTATAACCACAAGGGTGCTCATAAGGGGGAAACTAAGGGGCAATTTGACACAGAC
Source organism: Zalophus californianus (assembly GCF_009762305.2). Classification (NCBI taxonomy): domain Eukaryota; kingdom Metazoa; phylum Chordata; class Mammalia; order Carnivora; family Otariidae; genus Zalophus; species Zalophus californianus. The sequence goes on from NC_045597.1 coordinate 95,414,848, forward strand.
GAGGAAAAGGCCATGTGACCACAGAGCCAGAGATTGGAGGCATATGGCCATACGCCAAGGACACCAGCAGCCACCAGAGGCTGGAAGAGGGAAGGAACAAGTCTACCCTGGAGCCTCAAGAGGAAACCAGCTCTGCCAACAGCTTGATTTGAGGGCACCTGAGCTGGCAACCCCTGGGACTCCCCACTCAGCAGGACCCTGATGCTATAGTCACCCATTTCTTTATTAACTCACCCATTTATTCAGCCGACATTCATTGAGTACCTGTAGGCCAGGGTCTCTGCAAGCACTGAGGGTGTAAGAATGGTCAAAACACATCCCTCCCCTCCTCCGTCTTGGGTGACAAACAGGGACAATAGTGCAGGGATAGTGGAAGGAGTGACACAGACATGGAGAGGCAGAGAAGAAGGGCCTTGCCATTGTTGGTCATCAAAGGGGGCTTCCAGGAGGCAGTAGGAGGGTCATGGGTGCCAGACAAGGAACAGAATGGGAGGTCAGGATATTTGCCCATGGCCATGAAAGGGCAACAAATCTGATTCCAGGTCCAGACACCTCCTCACTGAATCCAGCCTCCACCACTACCTCCCATGCCTATTCAAGGACAAAATTCAGGTTAGCCCACTGGCCAGTGCTTTCTCAGAATCCTGCCTCTTGGTGGTTTCAATCAGTGTTTTCAAATTGAGGTCCATGATCCACTGGTGGGTTGTGAAGTCAATTTAATAGGTCACAACCAGCAGTTTTAAAAGCACAATGGAATTGAATAGAAAATATTAGGGAGCACCTGGGTGGCTCAGTCAGTTAAGCATCTGACTTCGGCTCAAGTCATGATCCCAGGGTCCTGGGATCGAGCCCCTTGTTAGGCTCCCTGCTCAGCTGGGAGTCTGCTTGTCCCCCTCCCTTTGCCCCTCCCCCTGTTGATGTGCTCCCTCCCTCTCTCTCTCTTTCTCAAATAAATAAAATCTTTTTAAAAAATAAATTAAAAAAGAGAAAACATTAGAGTGTGTTGTACGTTGCCAGTGGAGATACTATTTTGGAAAAGTTTAGTTTTAGAAAAGAATGTATACATATATATACACAGGATCATGATGCCAAATGCATTTGTTACTATGGGTCCTGGATGAAAAGTTTGAGAGCCACTGATTTAACTACTTCAAAATAAGCTGCTTTAACCCTTTCTGCATTCTGTTATGCAGACAGCACCGCCCCGGCAGTCCAAAAGACACAATAGCAAATGGGGCCCAGAACTGAGCACTCTCAGCTTTCAGAAAAGGTGAGATGTGAGCCCACCAGGCAAAGCGCAGTACAAATACTGAGCAAGCGCCCAGAAGACTTTGGGACCCAGAAATTGTAGATCTTCCCATGGAGAAGATGGCATTTGAGCTGGTTTCTAATTAAGTGAGCCGTGGCAAGAGTATTCAGGAAGAGGGTACAGCATAGGTAAAGGCAGAGAGGCAGGACAGTACAGAGTCTCTTCAAGAGGCAGGGAGTAATTGGATTTGATGGAGCACATTGTGAGTAAGGTTAGGTAGGGTTCCTGCAGGAAAGAACACTGCAGAGATAGACTGGGACCTCCCGCAGGCCACTGACACTCTTTGACCATCAGTCTGTTTTGTACTCAATGAAGTTAATGGCACTTAACCCACTCATCTCTCTGGTGGCAGAGAATATAAAGAGAGAAGACACAGGAAGATGCATCAAAGAATATGGCCCAATTCACCTACTCACTCAACAGACGTTCCTGCGCGCCTGCTGGGTGGCCAGGACTGTTCTGGGATATGCTGCTGGGTCAGATGCAGGAACTCAAAAGAAAAGATCACCCCCTGTGCCTCAGAAAGTCAGAAAGTGTCACAAGGGTAGGATGCTTGGGCTGAGTTTGGGGGGATGAGTTGGAATTTACAAAGAGGGAGACAGGAACTCCAGGTGGAAGGAACGGCACCTGTCAAGGGTATAGAAAGGATCTGATGTGTCCAGAGGGTCCACGAGGCTCAGGGGGTGTAGACCAGGTTGCCCCACACAAAGATGCCCTGCTGAAAGCCATGGGGGAATCTAAAATTCAGTCAGTTCTGGGCTGACCTCGCCATCAGCCATGGCTTTTCCAATTCACACAGAGGCGTCATCTGCTGGCCAAACTGTGTGCCTGCAGGGCTGGGTCTGCCCAGAAGAAGACTATTTTTTTAACTTGCACCAAGTTTCTGTATGGGCTAGAGAAGGCTTGCATAGGCAGGATTCCTGGGGAAGGCAGATGAGATCTGGAAGGTAAAGGAAATTCACTTGGGCAACAAAGTGAATGCAGGCAGCTTCACCGTCAATTTTCCTTGGTGTGGACTTTTGGACTCTTATCCCCATCTCCAAACATGGCTCCCTACCAAGACTCCTAGCTCCAATACTTAACTTTCTCCCTTCTTGGACCATTCCTGACCATCCATTCTCTTCTTCCAGCCACGGTCGGCCCCTCTGCCACCTCCTTCAAACAGTCTTCCCAGAATCCCCTACCAGAACTAATCACTGCCTTCCATTCAGCCCCTCGTCCCCCTGCGGTCTGCACTTACGCCTGTCTCCTGCATGCAGGTGGCCATGTGCATCCCTGTATTTCAATCATTCATGTTTCCCACGTCTGCCTGGCCCATCGATATCATGGACACATACCTTCAGGTCCCACAGCACACTGTTTGCCCCTTTACAGTTCCACAGAGCTGACCCCAAAGGGCCATTTCTCACTCACTAGGAAATACTTCTCTGGATGAGCAGGAGTAGGGTAGGTGCCAAGAGCTGAATATGGAAGAGCTCTCTCCAGGGAGGGTTTTCAGCTACACAGAGTAGACACTCCCTCCACTTCTACTCCTGCCTTCTCACCCCAAATACTTCCATAGGGAAAAAGCCTTCCAGTCCCTCACCAGAAACCAGACTAAAAAGTAGAATCCTGTGATTTCTGTTTGCCTTAAGGGGTAAAGAACTTATAGGGTCTTCTTTCTCAAGAGAGGTTTAGATACAGGTCAAGGAGCATGAGGACACAAAATACCGGAGAGAAGACGGGGGCACCACTGAAAGGGGTAAAATAAAATAAAATAAAATCAGATAAGATAAGAACCCTCATTCACACACACACACACACACACACACACACACACACACACACACACACCAACACGAAGCACTGGTCAGCACTGCGCAAAATCTGGGGGAAGCGTGGCGCTGTTGTGGACACAAGAGCTACAAAACTGAATGTGAAGAGACCTACAGTGGAAAGTAGATTAAGTAATCATGGTCCTGGCCCTAAGGAGCTCACCTGGGAGACTGCTAGCATTCACAGCCAAGCACAGTGCAAAGCAGATGATAAATTATATGATAAAGCTATATATGTAATGTGGGAAGATGGAGAAGAGTTGGGCTAGTTTGTGCCAGATTATATAGAGGCTTGAATGGCATGGTAAGGACTGGGGTCTGAGCAGGGACATAATAAGATCAGTCTGTATTGACTGATCTACTATTTCAGCTACACTGGAGAGCAGGGATTGGAGTTGAAGGACGAGCTAGAAAGATGTCACAATTAAAAATAATAGTTCCTAATCCTGAGGCCTTCTTTGTGCCAGGCCCTATTCTAAGTGCTTTACGTATGTAACACATTTGAACCCAATGGTATACAGCCAATGTTAAGGGTTGAATTGTATCCATCAAAAAGTCATATGTTGAAGTCCTAACTCCCTGAAGCAGATTCTTTCTCATGGTCTTTGGATGGAACCATCCCTGCTGAAACCATGACCTCAGACTTCTGGCCTCCAGAACTGGGAGACCATCCATTTCTGTTTTTTAAGCCATCCACTTTGTGGTATTTTATTCCAGAAGCTCTAGCAAACAAATACAGTCCGTCTATTATCATCTCACTTCAAAGAAGAGGAAATGGAGACCCAGAGGTCAAATAAACCCAAAGTCACACTAAACCAGTAAGTGGTGGGGCAGGCAGCCTCCCTCCAGAGCCCACACACTCAAATTCCACATGAACCTAGCAGTCAGAAGAGGTCACAAAGGCCAGGGCAAGGCCAGCAATAGTGAGAGGTGAAAGGGCACAAATCATGTCAGAGCCATTTCAAGAAAGAAGTCTCAGGACCTGGTCCCTACTCAGATGTGGGCGGTGAGAAGCAAGCAGGTATTGAAAATGGCTCCCTTAGTTACTAAGAGTGATTAAATCTAGAAATTATTGTAATTTGGGTGATCGTGTGTCTAATATCTGTCTTCCCAACTACTGAGAACTCCATGAGGTCAAGAGCAGTACGTATTCTCCCACAATGGGTACTTGCCCACCCTGGGTAAACACTGGTAAAGATGAGTCCCTACCACATGACTTTGGGCCCCAGAACACAAAAGAAGGAGGGGTTGGGGGCACCATACATGTCTTCTCGAAGGAATGACAGGCTGAGGGGACTAGCCATCTCTGCAGTGTGATGTGCCAAGGTTCTCCCTTCACGGCATCCCCCTGGTATGCAAAGGTGGCACTGTAAGTCACTGAAAGGTTTCTGACTTTCTAGGAAACATGAACTAACCCAGTCAACTTATAAGCAAGAAACCTACCCATCAAATACTCACCAGCTCCCTTGCAAGGAGGCAGTAAAAGGAATTTCTCCTGCCACAAATTCTTCAGGTGGTAAATTTAGAAAACAGTACCAGGAATGGCATGTGCTGGTGGCAAACCAGACTGAAGTGAAAACCCACATTCATGCAGTTCTCAGCCCCTGCATGCAATGAGCCAAACAGGGGAGGGCTCATCACTTAGCCAAGCACAGCTCTAAGTGCTTCATAAACTGCGGCAGGGTTTGGTTGGCCCCCTAACTTTATTCTTCCCCTCCTTCCACAGATAATACATGTTTGGTAGGTCACATGGCCCCCTGGATAAAGACTACATTTCCCAGGCTCCCTTGCAGCTGGATGTGGCCATGTGACTCAGTTCTGGCCAGTGGGACATAAGTGGGAGTGTGTGAAAGTGATGGATAGTTCATGCCCTTTGACGGTTGTGCTTCAGACCTTTCTCCAGTCTTCTGCTGGAACATGGAATTGGATGCAGTCAGACTGGACCACAAGGATAAGAACGAACTTTGGGAGCAGTGGGGGAGTGACCAAAAGAAAGTAGATCCCTGAGAACTGTACAGAGAGGAGCTCCAGGCCAGCTCAGGCTGCACATCTCTAGACTTAAGACAGAGAGAGCAACTGCTGTCTAAGCACTGCTATTTGGGGTCTCTGTTACTCATAGCAAACCTAATACTAACTGTCACATATATATCGGCTTACTTATTTCTCCCAACAAAGAAATGAGATAGGACTCATATCCCAGTTTATGAATGAAGTAACTAAAGCTACCAGAGTACGAGAATAACTCACCCAATGTCATGCTGCTTAGAACATATGAACTCAGGTCTATCTGGATCCAAAGCCTTTGTCTTCCCTCCTATATTAAGGCTGCCTCCACACCTGGGAATCCCTAGGACATTGTGAGCATTGCAGATGCATACAGTTGTGGTGCTTTGGGCAATTTCCCAGTGTGGTTCACCCCCCAGGTCAGTAAGGCCTCAGGTTGGTTCCCTACAAAGGTTCTCTTTAATCGCGGGTCAAGGCTGGACAGCTACAAGCAGCCTGGAGCCTCACAGTTGCATGCTTGTGGTAACAAAGGGAAACTGGGCTCAGGGAGCATGAGTACATCTGTAAAAGCCAGCAAAGTAGACCCAGGCCTTCTTCCTACTCCTGTGGCTTAGAAAGAGTGTTGCTCCCATGCCTGAATATGCGTTGGCCAGGACTGACCACACGTCATATTCACCCTACTTTGTAAATGCTGCATTACTCGGGGTGCTTTCTTTTCAAGGGGCATACTGACTCTGAAGTCTCCTGTGTGGGGGGCGGGATGGAAAGGAGTGGAGGCTCTGGCCAAAAGGCAGGGCTGGATCAGAGATGTGGCCATAGTGAGTACCATGCAAGGGGTTTCTAGATACAAACCCTATAAAACTTGGGACTCTTTAAAAATAACATGCAATCCAATGATCAAATCTGGTGGGTTCAAGGGAAGAAAACGCTCCAAAGGCTCACATAGAGGGTATCTTAAACACAGCTACCCTTTGGACAGTCTAGGCCTCTGAAGACCCCAGGAATTCTTAAGGGTAAAGAAAGGTCGTTTGTTTATTTGTTTGTTGGACTGGATGTTTTTTTGTGTGTGTGTTTAGGGCTGGTTAGTTTGTGGATTTGTTTTTCTTATTTCTAGTACCAGATCAAGTTATTGCACGAACTAGTGATCATGACATTGTAGGGTTGTGCGTCAGAAATGTAAACATTCTCAAGGTCCAGACCTCATTTCTGGGGAAATAGGCACAGACCCTGGAGCAACCACTCTTCTCTTCTTGCCCCCTTGACAGGCATTGCTAATCAATCATCACATGCTTTCCCACAGGCTCCCAGTGGAGCCTCAGATCTCTCAGTACAGCACTGGCTGCCACTGCCAATCAGTGGAGTCCTACTCTCAGTGAAATACCTTCTCCACCCCTGCTGTTTGAGAGACTGCGAGTCTCTCCCAGTCCTGTTTCCAACACTTAACACAAGACCTTGCATGCAGTAGGCCCTGGGGACACATTTGAGGAGGCAGGGAAGAGAGGGAGGTGACAGATGGAGCCATTATAAGAGCCAGGTGAGGGGGGATTCAGCTGACTAGGGCAGACGTTGGATGTCATCCTTGACCAGGCTCAGAACCCCAGCCCCCTTTGTATGCACCCTGTTATACCTGGCCTCACAATACAGCGAAGCCCAGGCACTAGTGAGCTCCTTGTATGCTGTGCGGTTTCACGCACATGCGCTATTAGCTCAGGAGCCAGAAGACTGGGTTCCTGACCCAGTACAACTGCTCCCCAGCTGAGTGATCAGGAACAAGAATTGCCAGCCTGCACCCTCTGGCCTGCTTCCTTTGTGCAGCATGAGAGCCTTGGGCCAAAAGGCTGTTGTTGATCCCCTCTCCAAATCCATAGGTTTCCACTGTTCTTGTCCTCCCAGTGGGCTCTTCTGCCCCAACACTCATGTTCCTGTCTCAACAGCATCTCTCCTGAGAAGGCTTTCCTGAGAGTCCTAGCCCACAAAGGGCACCTTCTGCAGAGCCCCTCAAAATTGATGGCCCCACCCCCATGGAAGGGCCTGAAATCATATTTAGCTTCTGTTGTTGGCAATCCCTCTCCCATGGCTATATAGTCTTTCTCCAACTAGCTAGAAAATTTCTTTTTTTTTTTTAAGGCTTATTTGTTTAATCTCTGCTCCCCACATGGGGCTCAAATTCACGATCCTGAGATCAAGAGTCACATGCTCCTCTGACTAAGCCAGCCAGGTGCCCCAGGCTAGGAAATTTCTTGAGAGCTGAGAATGTGTTTTGTATTTCTTCTGTATCTCTTGAAAGAATCAAAACAAAGATAAGGATAATATAGTAACAACGATGATGATGATGATGATGATGATGATGATGATGATGATGATGATTGCCACCCTTTCGTGAGCATTTCACAACATATGCTCTTCTCTTCCTGATAACCACCCTGAGAAGTGTTACCTTTCTCCCTTTGCAGTGTAGAAGCTGAGGCACAAAGAGGCTGTGGCACTTGCCCAAGGTAGGGAAGAGTTTGGCATCTGGGTGTCTCTGGCTCAGAACCCATGCGTTCAAGGATGCTACTATATGCCAAAGCTTGGCAAGCATTCTGTCCTTGCTGAACACATCACATCCATGCACAGGGCCATTCAAACACCTTCAGTTTGTGACACGTGTTTATACTTCTGTCTGGTTCATCTCTGTATTCCCAGTGCCTGAAGTAATATTCAGCAGATGAACATCTGAATGAATGGAGTTTTTCTAAAAGAGAGGTCACCCCCCCCAACCCAGGTCTGGCCATACACTGGTCCAATACCGTTCACCCATCTATGGCCACTGCTGCCCAACCCCAAGAATGTTACATGCCCATAAAGCTATTAAAACAAGCTAAGGAAGACCCCTCATTTTTAAATTATCTACTCAAATGGTATCTATCTAGCACCCTCTCTGAACACAGCCCTTCGTAAGTAATTCATCTTTCACATTCTCTTTTAGTACATTTCAGGACTTCTTAATAAACTCTGGGCAGCTAACTCATTTACATATCTGATGGCACAAAATGCACATTTACACGGCAGCTTCTAGAGAGAACTTGCCAAAAAATTCTTCAATTACTCCCTGCTAAGTCATTCCACTTTTCAGTGGAACCAGAGACTCAGACAGGACGCAAATTCTTCCCCTTCTATCACTAATGCTGCTGGCCCACGCTAGTTCAGTCCCGAATTTCTCAAGAGTTTTCCAACGCAGTGTGAATACCAACTGCCCCAGAACCTTGTTAAAATGCTGACCCTGACTCAGTTGGTCTAGAGTGGAGATAAAGAATCTGTATTTCTCACAAGCTCCCAGGTAGTACAGATGCTAGGGAAGTAATTCTCTCTCTCCCTGCTTCAGCACAACGCCTCCCCTACTCCCAAGTGCACCCTCCATATTCCCAGTACTCTAACACACTAAACTGGTCCCGTCACTTCCCCTCTTGCAGCTCTTAGGGTCCTATCCATACCTCCTGGCTTGACTCTGGTCACGGTGATCATCTTAAAGCTCAGCCTGTTTCTCTGCCTCCCCTCCCTTCTGTAGCCCCATCACCCTACTTATTCTTCCCCAATATGTAGAGCCTCTCTCCCTCTTTCGTGAAATTCCTCAATAGGTTATCTCTGTTGCTCCACGGAGCCTCCTCGACATCCCTTTTCTTCCTCTACCACTCTTGATGAAAAGCCCTTCCTTCTGCCTCCAGAACAATCCTCTGTCTACTTCTACCAGAGCACCCGGGTACTGACCCAGGCTGGTCTCCCCACCAGACAGAGACTTCTTGGAGGGCAGGAACCAGCCATATCTTGCTCCTTTCCATATCCTGTGATTCAGCAAGTATTTATGGAATGAACAGACAAAGTATTCAAAGTATTCTTGGACCCAATGAAGTAAGATAGTTAATAGAATTTCTCAAAGGAACAATAGCTACTTTGTTTTTAAGAACAGCAATCATCATCACTACATGCACAGACTCATTTTTGAACGCTCATTAGATGTGTGCTTACAGTAATATGTTTGATCATGTTGTTTGCTTTACAAAGTTCAGGTAAAAATCCTAAATCTGAGTGGCGTTAAGCAATTTCTCTTAAGGGTTGAGTGAACAAATTAAATGCACTTATTCCATAACCTGCACGGGGGATCATGTCCCTTGAAGTGGCTGCAACACCATTTTAATTCAGCCCTGGAGCCATTATTTTGTGAAGAATGGTCTCTTGAGAGATTACAATGAAAATCACCAGGAATATTTGACATGCTAGATGATAGGTAGATAAGTAGACAGGTAGACAGGTAGGTAGGTAGGTAGGTAGATAGACAGACAGCCTTCACAAATTAAAAATAAAAATACCCACCACAAATAGGAATGGCATATTAGACCATTACTCTATATAGGCATAGAGGTCACTCTTTACATCTGTGATTTCATGTAATCCCCACACTAATACTGAGAAACTCTCTGTTGTCCCTATTGTACCAATGGGAATCTGAAGCTCAGAGGGACTGAGTGATTCATCAACAGGTGTGTACTTAGTGTCAGAGGCCTCTTTCACTGCTCATAACCACAAAGCAAAACTGCCTCCATCAAATGTTTACATTGGTCCTATGTGGCTCAATGACAAGTACATCAAGTGGTCATCTGGCATGGGACCCAGAGAAAGTGGAGCAGAGCCTCCATTCTCTGTCAGCTGTGAGTTTAAAGCCTGATGCAACACCCAAGATACCCATGTTGGTGGGAGAGATACAAAGCAAATTTATCCTGGATGGAAGCCCACTTGTAGTGGGGAGTAGGAAAAAAAACAATCAAAATGAAAACTGAATAATTCCTGCATAGAACCCATAGCAGCTGCCTGGAGCTAAGTCATGCAAGTTTGCATAGAAGCCTGCAATAGTGGGGAACGACATAGCTAGAATGACTGGGAGGAACATGGTAAGCATCTAGGGAGGGACCACTAAGGTCCAGCTCTTGCCCCATGCCTTCAAATGTCACTTTATTTATTCCCCAAGGCAGCCCTGTGATGCACTTACAGCTGCCACCATTTTACAGATGCAAAGACTAAGGCTCAGAGAGATTGAGGAATTGCTGCCCAGGGGTCAGGACAGCCTTCTGAACTCAGGTCTCTGTTGTGTTTTTTCCATGTAGATTTGTGGAGTAGGCTCTCCTCCCATCCCCCACCCCCCAGTCCCTCCAAAGCCGTCATTCCTAATGGATTTGTTTTTGTAAGTTATCTAAAAACTCAATTGCCGGTAGGCACAGTCTGAGGTTGGGGCAAACACCAACTCTCAGCACAGGAGACTTGAAATTTCAGGAAATCATGGAAAATTTAGTAATTTGAGAGCACTGAGACTTATTGAAAGGGAGGAGATTAAGAAAAAAACAATTTCACTTTATTACTGGAAACTTGAAGAGATGAAAATATGACCTTTTTTCTGCCGCCTCTGCTTCTAAAAAGTGACAAAAGTGTTTCATATTCCTGCAAGCTATATTAGCAGAAACACCTCTAAATGTGTGCTGCCTCCTGGGAACTCAAAGTTTTAATCTCTTTTTTTGTTCTCTGGCAAGAAGAGAAGAGGAATGTCCATGTGGTTTTGATATGGGCCGGGCTCTGGCCAAACAAAGCTGTCACCCAACCAGTTCCTTGAACCATACCTGCCCTCCAACTCAGAGATGCCCTTTCCCACCTTACTGCTAGGTCTTTCCAAGACATCTGGCAGACCCTAAAGAGAAACCTCAGATCAGAGACCCGAGAGCTCGGATACCATCCTAGGAAGATGAGATCACAGAGTACTGGAAAGTATCGTCCACCAACTCTTACTTCTCTGAGCCTTCATTTCCATGTTTGTGAAATGGGGAGATTTCTGCCTCTTCCATGGAGCTTTGTGGGGAACAAAAAAACATTGCACTAATTTTGACTAGTATTAACTAGCATTGACTAGGCATTTAATAAAAGAAGCTATACATATGAGTGCCATTCTCTACAGTCCTATTAAAGGAAGGTCACCCAACAAGGGCCAACTTCAGGGTACGTGAGGGAAGGAGGCACTCTTTCCTTCCACCACTATGAAGGTGGCAGCCATTGTCAAATGACTGCATGTCTAGGGAGCCTGAGGCAGCTCTGTCACACAGGGAAGGAGCTACCCGTGCCCCACTGCAGCTCTGCGGGAAAGAGCTATACGACCATGGAGCAGGCCAATGGCAGGGACTTCTTTAACAGGTGAAGCCTGAACCACTTCAACTGACAACGTGAGTCAGACCAGTGCCCGGGCAGCCTATGCTGCATCCTTGACTCCTTTTGCAGCAGAACTCACATGCTGTGCAGTGTGCCCTGAGCTACAGCCAAGGAGGCAAATGAGGTCTGAAACCCAGCCCCAGCTCCATTCAGCAGGCCAGTTCCCTGGCTGGAGGCAGGAAGCACTTCTTCTGAACTTGCGTAAAGGTAGGTAGGGGCTAGTAGTAGTCATGTGCATCCTCTGGAGTTCATAAGATTGACTATCTTCGATCATAAAAAGAGCCCTCCTCCCTCCCTCCCTCCTTCCTTCTTCCCTTCCTTCCTCCTTTCCTTCCTTTCCCCCACCAACCCTCTTCAAGTCTCCCCTATGTTCTAGCTCATTAAGCCACAATCCCTGCCTCAAGGGGCCAGGGGTCTGATGGGGGCACAGGCATGGTTAACACTGTTACAAAAGGTGCTTCTGAAGAAAGAGGGGCACTTTGCCCAAAGAGGTAAGAAACTGGCCCCAGACCCCATGACTCATCGTCATTGGGCAGAGCCCAAATGAGAAAACTTCATGAAAAGGATAAGGTCGAGGAGCCAAATGAAGCAAGGACATTAGAAAGGGGGAGGAAGAAGGAAGAAAATACGGGAAGAGGGAGGAAACTAAAGGAATATCAGAAAAGGATGAGATGGAAGTGAAAGAATGAAGAAGAACCTGGCTGGCATGAAGCTGGTGACTGTGGTGTGTGTGTCTATGTGTGTGTGTATGTGTGTGTGTGGTGTGTGTATGTGTGTGCATGTGTCTGTGTCTATGTGTGTGTGTATGTGTGTGTGTGGTGTATGTGTGTGCATGTGTCTGTGTGTGTGTGGTGTGTGTGTGTGTGTGTGTGCATGTGTCTGTGTGTATACCAGAGGGAGACACATGGGGAGCATTGAGAGGTCACTTTACAGACTGTCTCACTGAATCCTGCTGTCAGGGTTGTGAGGTGATCTTTGCTAGTCCCATTTTACAGATTGGGAATTTGTAACTCAGGGAAATGAAACCCAAGATGCCCCAGGTGATATATAATGGAGCCCATGCTGTCTGCAATGCACTATAAAGAGAGCTGGAGCTGCCCTTTACTGCTGGTGACTCAACCCCTCCAATGTCCAGTGTGTTCTCCCTGTGGTAGGTTATTGGTTCAAGGCAGCAGCCAGGGGACCTCAAGTCCTGCCTTCAACAACACTGTCAGGGCCTCAAGTGCCACAAGTGGGTGAAGTTAAGGTCACTGACATGGAGCCAAAGCTGCCATTGGCATAGTGTCCAGAAAGCATCTGGGGAGCTGTCTGTTCCTCTCAGCCCAGGTACATGGGGCCTCCTAGTTATGTTAACTAAACAAGCCTAATCATAGAAATGAACAGACCCACGTGATAGGCACAGAGCTCAGCCTCAAGTTCCTGGTGCAAATCCAATTAAGACAGAGCTGACCTCGCCCTACTCCGGAAAGATCATTGCGGGGCAAGAGTAGGGGTTAAGGGGAGGCTAAGAGAGAAAATCATACCCGAATATCCATTAAAGGAGTCTCCTTCTTAAGTAATACGTCTTGTGTCAGGGAGGGTCCAGGAAGAATGTGGAAAAGAATTATATAGAAACTGGGCATCCACCTATTCCCTCTTTTACCGTTTTCCTGAGATTCTGGTTGGGAAACATGTGGCAGGCATAGGAGACGGGGACACATGTCATCTACAGAGCTGGAGTGCAGAGCTGGGCTAGCAATACAGAGCCCCTGGGTCAAGTCTGATCTGGGCTCCATCAAGGAGCCACTTGACCTTTGACATTGTACTAGCTGAGCCTTAATACGATGAAATGCTAGAACTGGACCAAAGCCAACTCATAGGGTGGCTTCAGAGACCCGAGGATCTACAGGACCTACAGGAACTTGAGAAAGTAAAATCTTCTGTCAAGCTTGTCATAATGAGATTGTGTTTGCATAATGAAACAGCGAACAGAAAACACCAGTGAGGTGCCCCAAAAGGGCGGGGGAGGGCTCATTCTGTCTTTCATCCATATATTCAGAATGCGTTGTCTCTGTCTGTTCCAGGTTACAGAAATAAGTACAACACAGTCTCTGACCCAGCGAGAATCTTTCAGAGGCCACAGTGGGAGGAGCTGTGTTTTTCTTCCCGTTATATCCCCAATACTTAACAATAGGTTAATACTTAAGAGTAGATGCTCAATAAATGATTGATTAAATGAATGAACCGCCAATTTTGTAGGGATAAAAATAAACAGGCATTTTCAATAAAGCGTGGTGAAGCTGAGAGATAAAGGGGCCCTGGAAACTGGAATGAGGGGCACTGCGAGGGAGCTGGAGGGAGTGGGAGGAACGGCTCCTGGAAGTGTGTGCTGTGAGGGAGAAGCTGCCTCTGGATAAAAGGTGCGGTTAAAGTACCAAAGCAGGTGTGGCGGGCCTCAGCCCCTCCGGAAGGCCCGCCATCCTCCGTCAAGGAAGGGGGACGCACGGAGAGAGAAGTCAGACGAAGCCTTATAAAGATACCGCAGGCGGCCAGCCAGCGCAGAGAGAAGCCGGAAGGAAGGGAAGCGGAAAAGGCGACTTTGGGTTTAAGCAAAAAACGGGCTGCGCCGGGCACCAGAGACCCAGACGGAGAGCTCGGGAGGGCCCGGCGCAAAGGGAGGAGCGAACTTGAAAACTGGCGAGCGCGACAGACTGGGACGGAGGCGGGTCATCGGGCGGAGCGGCGGATGCGCGCATGCGCGAGGGTGCGAGCGTGCGTGCGTGCGTACGTGCGTGTGTGTGCGTGTGTGTGTGTGTGTGTGTGTGTGTGTGTGTGTGCGTGTGTGTGCGCGCGCGCGCAGATAACACCCAAGCCGATAAGCCTGACAAAGGCTGGGACTAGCTGGCGCTGCGAGGCAGTGACGCCCGAGGCGAGGGGGCGGGTTGCACGGAGCTCCTCGCGGAGGCCCACAGCAGCAAAAACAAAGCCATCTCTTTGCAACAAAAATGAGACGGACGTGGCCAGGGAAAGCTAAATATTTGCGAGCCGATGTGAACAAAGGGGGAAAAGTCAAGCCAGGGAAGTTAGTTTCTGCGCGGAGCCCCCAGCGGCCCCGATCGCTGGATACTTTATGAGAACGTCCTTTGCCCCTGCTCTCCCTGTGTCCCCGAAGGAAAATAAATCCTCAGCCAAATGATACTTGACGGCGTGAACAGAAGACCGTCTCCACACTGTCCCAGCTGGCGCAGGCGGGGCAGGACCAGAAGAACCGCGTGGGTAACGCTGCGGCCCGCGGCTCAGCGGTGTCACCCCCTAAAACGGCCACCAGCGCCCCGGGTGCAGAGAGCGTCGCCCTCCCAGAGCTGGGACCGGTGCAGCGCCAAGGAAGCCTTTGTTTTTCTGATGCTTCCTGCCGACCAGGGATACACGTCCTTGTTATTTCTGCCTTGTAATATTGCTCGATGTACCCCACCCCTGATTCTCAGCAGTGCAGCCTCTCAGCCCCATCCTCACCGCCCACTGTGAGTCACCTCCCCCCTCCCTCTGTTAAACCACAGCCTCACACCGCAAGGCCCTATTGCAGTTATCCATAAATGCAAAGGCGAGGAGCCACCAATACCTGTTTGAGGAGATGGCATTTTAATTAGCACACTCCAGCTGCCATAAAACCCGATCCTGTCCCACCTCCCCTCCCCCTCCCAGTGCCCTCTCCCAACCTCCCTGCTCACCCCCATCTATGTAAAAAAGCCATAAAGCCTTTCTCCAATCGCCTTCTTGGAGTTTATGCAACCCCCAGAACACAGGTTGATTGGAAAGGTCTCTCTCCTGGATAACAACAATTCAATGTGCCTTGACATTTTAATAGCCTGCCGTCCTGGTGAACACAATCGAGCAAGGCAGTGAAGCAAAAATCATTAGGTAAGCAAGATAATCTAAGCGGAATCTGCTGCCTGCACTTTCACATCTGGGGGCAGGTTGCACAGCTGGGGCGGTCCACAAAGCTGGGTTCATCCTGCCCTGCAGCACCTTTGTATGTGTGCACGGATATATCTACACTCGTTCAGTTAGAGATACACACCCTGGCGACAGGTTTTGGGAGATAAATACACTGAGGCAAGTGCAGACTCATTGAAGCCCCAATGTGAAATAGCTTGAGAGTATACGAATTTACAGTGAATCAAAATACCTGCCACCCCATCTAACTACCACCAAATTAAACTTACTGCTCTCAGTTCAGATTTGAATATTGGTTGGGATCCCCTAACACCAACCATTTAAAGGCTTATGTATTTCCAAAATATGTATGTATTCATTTATATAAAAATTTTTAGTATAATGCCATGGCTAAATATGTAACTTAAACATATATATATATGTGTGTGTGTATATATATTTACACGCACAATGTAAAACATTTATGCTTAGTGCATGGAGGTACTATTACAAATGCTTCATGTCTACTAACTCATTTAATCCTCAAAACATAAGTATGTTATTCTCCCCACTTTACAGACAAGGTAACGGAGGCACAAAGAGTTCAAGCAACTTGTCCACAGTCATCCTCCAGTAAGTGGTGGAGCCAGGATTTGAATGCAGGCAGTCTGCCTCTTGCATCCAAGCTGTCATCCACTAAGCCATGCTGTCTCGTAAAAAGAAGTCAAGTCACACAAATAATGTTACATGTCTTTATAAAGTCAGTGCATGCTTTCATGAATGCATATATTTACACACACACAACACACATATTTATGTGGATACTCAAAAGATGCAAAGCAGTGTGACTTCTTTGAGTACAAGCACCTGCATTTATGTGTTCAGTCATATTCATGAGTTGAGTATCTTGTGAGTCCCAAGATCATGTGTACTGAGGATATAATAATTAATTAGACACAAATGCCACGCTCAAGGAGCTCATAGCCTATAGGGAAGTCGAATCGGCAAAAAGATGTTGCCCTTAGGGGTGATAGGATAGAGACTGACACAGAGCAGCAAAAGTCAAGAGGACCCCCCCATCCCCCCTCACCTGCCTCACACATCCCCTTCCCAGAATCTTCTTGGGAAGCCATATACCCATTCCCATGAGGTTGTCATACTCAGAGCTCCAACTGGGAATCACCTTCAAGACCATTTTATAAGCTACCCAAGAAAATGAGTCTTGTTACTTGATAATCACACACAAAACACACACACACACACACACACACACACACACACACACACACACACACCCCTTTCTTAGAAGGAAGTAGGAGTGACATCACAGAACCTAGAGGGCCAACAGATGACAGAAAATTCTCCTGTTGGATTCCAACCCGCCCCATTCGCCCAGGCTCCTCCCTCTCTCCCTGCAAGAAAGTCCGGCAGAGATCCGTTTCCCTGGGTGCTGACTTGGCAAGCTATTCGCTTTATGAATATGACCCTCAGAGGGGAGAGCCCCTCTCAGCAGCCCCCGAACTATGTTATCACCGTTATTAAAGGAGCTTAAAGAGGAGCTGGGAGGACGAGACACCACTGGAATTGCAGCCTGATTGTGATTGATGTGTTCCTATTAGCGCCTCAGTGTTATCTCTCTGGATGGCAAGAACAGCCAGTGGCTTGTAACACAACAGATTACCTGAGTTCTCAGCCTTAGAAGGATGTTTAAATAAAATATAGTCCCTCTTAGCAAGAGGCTCATTTTCTCCACGAGGCTCCCAGACTATTTCATGTCAGCTCTGATTCGCTGCAACTCTCCTCAGTAAACATGTCTTATCATTAATAATTCTTTACAAGCACAATCTCCAAGAGCCCCCTCTCTCTCTCTCTCTCGGTGGCTGGACTCAGACACATCACGCTCCAGTTTGGGTTCCAAGGTGCTTCTCTCTGGATTTTCACCTGCCTTGCCAAAAATGATTGATTACGCTGGGCCAACTGGGTGTCCGGCAATACCCAACAAATGACTTTGGCCCCTAACAGCAGGCCTTGGCCAGATAGAAATCAATATTTCACCATTAAAATCTATCAAAGAAGAGTTAAGGCACCATCTGTCCCTGCCGCCTCTCTATGGTGTGTGAACATTAAATCCGACACTTGTACTACATGGGTAATCAATATATAGTGGTTCACAGATCATTTGTGGTTCCCTTTTAGCAGTGATGGATGTCTGGAATCGTTGTGATTCATTTTGTCAGACCATTAAACAAGATTCTGTCCAGTTCCTTCCTGATTTCATTTAGAGGATCATTCTTCACAGTTCATAAGAGGGAAACGGTTTTACCAATCTGCTTCTATTTCAATAAGTCACTTTATAGAGATTTTGTGTCCTCCAGACTGTAAAAATTCTGGAGAGATAGTACAAACAGACCTCTAAAACTATTCACTGCATGACATATGCATAAAGTGTGAAGAGAGAAATGTAAATATGTTTACCTCTTTATCTGCAAATGTTGGTTTTAACCCCCTCCTGGCTGGAGCGATGGCCTGTGGGGCACTTCCAGAACAGTGCCTACCACAGTGGGAGGAGGGTGAGACTGGTGACTGGGGACCAATTCATAGAGGCAGGGGGAAACCCCCCGACCCTCAGTGGCATGGCTAAAAGCGAATGGGAATGGCTTTTCCAGAGATGGTCTTTCAGACCTTCATTTCTACAGTTGAGATGATCTTGCTTCACACCCAAACAATGGGCAAATGCCTGTCGGTACTCTGTTGCAGCATGCCAACCCAAGAGAAAAAAAACAGTACTGTGCCCTGGAGGCCAGGGTAGGGATGAGCATAAGGACATGCATGATAATAGCAGCTGCCCTTTGAGGAGCACCGACCTGTGCCAGGCACAAAATATGCCCAAGTCTCACCCTTGACAATTTTATAAGCTAGGTACTATTCTCCCCCCTTCCCAGTAGGGAAACTGATGCTCGGAGAAGTTAAATAATCTGCCTAAGATTGCCCTACCCAGGGAACTTGAAGGTCAGGACCCAGACTCAGACCTGTCTGACACCAAAGAGCCTACGTGACTGTGCCCAGCTCTTGGCTGTTGGCCATCACTCTGCAGATGATTTTGTTTCAACCCAAGTGAGTTTTCTTCAGTCTTCCTGGGCTACATACATGCTCCAACCAATTGGGTTGAAATAAAACTTTTATATTATTATTTTAAGTAATTCTGCCACAGGATCACTAAAGCCAAACCATTTTCTGGTTTTGGATTATTGGATAATTATATCACTGTGGCTGATCTCAGTACAGATAAGCAGATGTTGATTTAAATATTAGCATACACATACACAGATATGTGTGTATATATACATATATGCACATATATTTCATATAATTATTATAAATTATATAACATATATAATTGGAAAGATTGAAGATGAGTTAGTTTTTCCTTCTTTCCTGTCTTTTTAAAATAAAGTAACTGAGTCTCAGAAAGAATAAATGCTGGACCTGGGATGAGAATCTTATTTCCTGATTTCCAAGGTAAAACACCATACTGAAAATTTTATAAGTAATAGAGTGTTATTCAATTACAATTTGGGGCTGATATGTCTGTTGAGGGGACAATTGGGAGCGAGCTGTACTATGTTGCAGCTGAGCAAATGGGAAAACCTCTGGGGCACTCTTACTTCTGCACCAGTTCACTAACCACCATACACTCTGCCTGCCACAAGGTAAGCATTCCTTCCGGGAACAGCACGAGGTAAGGCACGTGGCGCCACTTCAAACCCAAGGCCATCAGGGCAGAGCCCTGCTGGACAACAGCACCCTGGGGAAATTCCAGGCAAGGCACTTTGAGGAGGCATGGCAGAGAGAGCTTGGATTCAGGCTTCAGAAAGACTAGGCAAGAACCCATCTGTACTGCTAATTAACTGTGTCACCTCAGATAAGTACTTAACCTCCCTGAGTATCACTTTCCTCATCTAAGAGTGAAGCTAATCATCCGTACCTCCCGGGGCAATTGCAAGGGCTCAATGAGACAAGGCAAACTTTAGCTCAAGGGTTAGCCCTTGTTAGCTGGCATCCGTTCAGCCCAGTCTTCCTCCCTTCCTTCCTCCCCGACGTTACTCCATACATTTGTATTCCACTGTATTTTAGCCTGCATAAAGACTTGGAATGGCATCTGCCGTGTAAGAATCATCAAACTCTTCTTGATTCTAGAAACATAAAACCTAGGAATTAAAAAGAGAATTGAGAGGTCTTTGCTGCAACTGTTGACCCAGCACGGGAACCACATTCACCACCGGCCTGACAGTTCATTTTCAAGGACGAGGAGCTCAAGATGTCGCAAGCAAGCCTGCCTCACTGCTGTCCAGTCTTTTAACCGTAAGTGTCCTGCTAAACCTGCCTCCAAGTAAATCCCATCCATTAGTCCCAGCAATAATTCCAATCCATAACCACCTCATGTTCCGTATAATAATTTAATAGAATGAAAAGAAATGTTCCTTATAATTTGGGTTAAAATTACCTTCTTGAAGCGCTTTGATTATTGGACTAAAATCCAAGAGCTTTGTGACTGCCAAGGTGGCTTTATGCATGTCTTTTGATGTTAGCTCTGAGCACATCCCAGCTCATATTGAGTGAAATGAAGAACTCTTTATTTTTTTTTTCATGTTCTTTTATGAATCCTCCTAGGTCCTTGTCACTCGCTGGGTTTTCTCTGTCTCTGAAGTTCCATTCTTGAGCATGAAACCCAGAACGGCACGGAACGCTTCGGATTCAACATTATGCTCCAGGTTTTTCCATTTCTTCCTTTCTTCTTTGTTCTTCCTATCTACTTTTCCCCCATCTACCTGTCCTTCCACCCACCCATTCTTCCATCACAAATATCCTAGTCAAAGGAGGAATGCCAGGGTCTGAACAATGTCCCTTAACAACGGAATGCAATAAACCCTACCCCTCACAGCAAATGCCAGCCCCAGAATTTGTTGAAGGAGCTGTTCCCACCACCACTACCACTGATCTGAGCCATCAGCATAAGCCCCAGGTGGGCAGGCTAACATCCATGCCAGGGCCTCAGGGTATGTCATTGTCCCTTCACTCTTCCCCAGGGTAGGTCATTGTCTCTCAACTCCAGAATCACAGAATGAAATTTGACAATTCCTAAGAAAGCCACATTGAGCTCTCACGGTCTGTCCAGGTCATTCAAGCCAGAGCAGTCATCTCATAGGACACCAGGCAAAATTGCACAAATGCATCCCTGACCAGGGGGTGGTGAGCCATACTCAGTGAGAGGCCAGCAAGACCCAAGCGCACCTGCCTGGCACATACCTGCGCCCATCAGACATGCAGGGGCAGGTGAGGACACAGCCATCCATACAGTTGGAGGTTTGAAAATCACTAACTCTCCCTCTGTTGGGTTAAGCCATAGCAGAACTACTTCTGATGGAAAAGGTCATGTATTGAAGATTTTCAGGAATTCCAGACATTCTCTTACTTTGTCCAGAAGTAAAACAATATATATATTCAAGATTTTCTCTCCAGATCTAACATCAGCCCATCTTGCTCTAATTTAAGCCCATTCTCTGGGCTTAAGGTTTTTGCCTTTTTATGAACTATTCTCATGTATTGGTTGCTTTGAGACATGGTTTCACTAGTTATCATAGCAACTTTCTGCAAGATAGGTTTCTTTTTGTTTTTAAGATTTTATTTATTTATTGGCAGAGAGAGAGACAGCGAGAGAGGGAACACAAGCAGGGGGAGTGGGAGAGGGAGAAGCGGGCTCCCCCCAGAGCAGGGAGCCAGATGCGGGGCTCGATCCCAGGACCCTGGGATCATGACCTGAACTGAGGCAGATGCTTAACGACTGAAGGTTTCTTTTTCCCTATTATTAGAGGAGAAGCTGAGGCTGTAAGGGATTTAGTAATTCACATGATATCATGCTGCTAATAAATGACAGACTGTGATTCAAACCCAAGCCAGACTCCCCAGGCAGGGCTACCAAACCCCGGGCCATTCTTCCATCGACAATATTCACCTTATAGCTGAAACGGGATTTATAAAGAGTTCTGAAAGCAGAAGCTAGGCCCAATTAGAAACTTTTATAGCTATTAAATAATCTGCTTAACCTACCCCCCAAATCATGTCCTGCTATCTAAACATCAATTATATTTTTTCTAACTTCACTTTCAACTCTTCATCAAAGGGGCCAGCCAGCCTTTAAGACCCCGTGCGGAAGGGACACAAGACCTAGTTGCCCCTTTCAACTCACAGCCACGTGGGGACAGAGTATCACGTGGAGGTCAGGACATTTCACCTCTTCCCAACCAGAAGGCTCCTTGGCCAGCACGTGCCAGGTGCGTCTGTGGGAGCTGGGCTGGTATCCACCGCCGGCAGCAGGGAGGGAAGGTGGGTGGCCAGACCAGTCCTGGCAGCCTGCACCTGGGTGAGGGACTTCCAGCTCAGGCCCTCAGTCATAGCAGATCTCAGACCATCTAAGGCTGTTTCCAGGAAGGCAAGACTGACTCTGGGGTCCCCACACTCCAGGGAAAAGGCTGCAGGGAGCCACCGAGGAACTTTAGAACCTGGGGAACTCAGCCAGGCAGGTCTCAGCGGGCGTTGGGGAGCATAGCATCTCCCAGCGGCACTCAGAAGTGTGACAGTGACCTGCTGCAATGCTGAGGGTACTGTGGACAATTAGTGGGTAGGGCAGGTGACACTAAATGTGCTCTAATGTGTGAGACTGACCCATGCAATGACAAATTGCCCATTCAAAATGCCACGGCACTGCACTGACTGAACCCACCTTTCTCAGTTTACAGAGAAAAAGGGTTTGAATGATTTCACCCAAAAGAACTTAGGGAGAATTTTTTTCTGCCCATGGATGTCAGTGTATATTCAGCTCCTCCCTGCACCCCCCCCCCCCCGGAAGAATGTCATAAAGTTTGTGGCTTCTCCTTAAACACATCGGTAGGGCCACGATCCCCAGAAATGGAAAGGAAAATGATATTCATCAAATGTGCCAAATCCTGCATTAAGTGCAATACCTCACACACATGATCTCATTTCTCCTCCGGAAAAAAAAAAACAAACCAAACCAAACAACAAACCCTGGGAATCAGGTGGTCTAAGGAGGAAAAGGGAAAGGCTTAGAGCAGTTAAGTAAGCTGACAAAGATCACACAGCTCATCCACGGCAGAAGCAAGATACCAACTCAGCTCTCCTGGCTAGCAAAATACCTTCCATGGGGACACGGGAGAGCAGCAAGATGGGGACCCCAAGCATACCTCTCTCTAGGCACCCTAAATCACATCTCAGGTCTTCTAGAAACTACACCAAGCCTGAACAAAATAGAGAGAGACCAAGTTCATCTCGGAGCTTTCTCTCCTCCTCCTGGAGCTCGCTCCACCAACCACCACCGGAGTTAGCTGGAAGACGCTGGTTATGGGTAACTGCTGCCAGGAATTTTTGCTCTTTGTAAGAGTACCTATGCCGTGTGAAAACCATGGATATATACAAAAGCAAGCTCCCATCATAGAAGGGGACTGGAGAGGGGCTTATTGCTAAGGAGAAGTAAGACATCTTTCTAGAACTATTACCGTTCCACAACTTTGCCTCACATAAGCCAGGCTTTGAAACCTGTTGAAGAAGTAAAAGGGCTTTGGCCTGGGTGCTTCTGACCATCTCTGAGAGTTCCTGTTCTCTTTCTATTTGGCCTTGAACCATTGCAATTCAAGAAGGAGGGGAAAGAATAGTGAAGAGAGACACAGGGAAGGGAGGGGAGGTGGTACTTCCGTGTAGGCTCTAAGACTTTCACAGCAACAGGAAAATGGAAAAGCAACAGCGCTGCTGAAAATGGTTTGAAATCTTTCTGCATTTAGCCAGACTGGAATCCCTATTCTATCACTTCTGGGGTGTGTGAAGAATGCAAATGCCCTAACATGGTGGAAAATCAAGTTCTTCATTTGTATAAACAAGGTAGTAATTTCCACCTCACAGTGTTGTCCTTAAGAATGTACATGGAAATAAAGCACCTAGCACTTAGTAGGTACTCAGTCAATGGAAGCACCTAGGACCAATGCTCTTGAAGATGGAGTGCATGGGGGTGCTTTGGGCTAGGTGGTGCAAAGGAGTTCATCACCTCCAAAGCCTCTGCTATCGTCAATCTCTCTTTCTCTTCAAGAGTGGGCGGGGGAGGGGGGAGCAAGGAGGGGAGTTTTCAGGGTAACAAGACTAATCAGGATTTCACCATCAAAGCAAATATATCCAATTAACAGCTATTAAAGAAGCATTTTCTGGCACTGTGCACAATGAAGGCCATTCTATCTAGTGGAAATTAATCTTAATTATTGGTACCTGCATACATACGTGAAAAGGGAAGCAACTCACATTAATCTACATTAAACTTAATAGCAGTCCGTGTATTATCTATTCTGAGTCAAAATTGACTGCTGGCCCCTGCAAGGATACCTGCAGTGCTAACTCAAGTAATTACAGTGCAGTGGGTCTCAAAGAAACAATTTGTTCCCTATATAATAAATCAGCGGCGAGAAGCTTTTTATAATTAAAAACCAAAAGGAAAAAAAATAGAACTGTATAGGCAAATGTCATTTTCTTCTAAAGGAAATTAGGAAAAAGGAAAATGTGTCTTCCTGTTGTCTCGTCTGAAAGGAGGACGAAACACCCATCTCTGATGGAATCCCAAACAGAGAGATAAACATGGGGTTAGGTTTGCAGCACTATGGAAAAGAATGTTTTTAGAACCTCAAATTTAAGGTTTCTAAAAGGCCTTGACTTCATTTCCAAAGACACCGATAAGGCTGAGAGCGATGCCTTATATTAACTGGAATTTTCAGTGGTCTGGGGCAGGGTGGAAGACCAAGTTGATTTTATGAAATTCCACTTAAGTGGGACCCCCTTCCATTCACTATGAGAAAAAGAGGAAGGATGACCATGTTCTTGTCCTCTCTGCTGCCCACACCCTTCACACCAGGGCATCACGCATTTATTCAGTAAATCAAATTGTAGCGGTTGCCCTACCTGCCCTAGACTTTGTTCACTCTTGTTGTCTCTATCTCCAGAAACCTCCTTCACAGGCCCTCCTTCACCTCAACTACTCCAGTTCATGAGGGCTTTCCCTAGTTGCCCGGAATCCTACATCTACGGGTGCTCTGTCACCTCCAGACCCTCTTGTCCAAACTTGACCCCAGCCAGCGTTTCATAAAGTGTGGCTTGCCCACTACCCTTGGAACAGGAAGGATTAAGTGATGCATAGATAACAGGGGCCACATTTGTCAGGTGCTGACCGGCAGGCACCCCATGCCTCCCACATCTTCCTGTGTTCATCGGGAAGACAGCCCACACAACCCCCCACAGTTAGGACACAAGCTTGCTCAAGCCAGATGCTCCCAGACTGGCCACTGGCCCCTGTCATTATCTAATGCAGGGTCCCAATGCAGGACCCTTCATTTCTGGGTCACCCTTAAGCCTTCCCTCACCCTGCCCAGCACACCCCTCCTGAGTCCCAAGCAGGGCTGCCATGCCCAGCGATTGAGGTTGTGCGTATAATGGCAAACGAAAAGGTACCCCCTAGGACTGGGGGACTCAGTGGCCCTGTCAACTTCTGGGCACCCCGTCACCACCACCTTGCCTCAATCTTGACTCTTTGCCCTCTGCCTCCTCCAGCCTCCCCATTCCCTTCCCACGACTCGGCTCTCAGCCCTCAGACCCCTTCTCTAGCCAAAGCCACTCCGTAACCCACAACCTTTCACTGTAGGACATCGAAGTCCGACTCTGACACCGTGCTTGGATCCTTCCCACCCAGTGCCTGCTCCAACCTTTCCAATCAGGCTGCAACCATGATTTTCCCTCCCACCTCTACTCTCTAAGTGTGTGGGTAGCTCTCGCTGTTTCCTCCTACCTCTTATACCTGTCTGCTTTATTCTTCCTTACCCAGTAGTGTCATTTAGCACAGTTTTCAAATCAAAAACCATGTACATGTTCCCTGGAGAAATTTTAGAAAATACAGAAAAAGAAAGAAAGGTAGCCTCTTGGTGTCTACTCCTCAAATCTTCTTTCTATGGATATATAGCCCACATTCATCAAAATGGCAACATAATTGACATTGCTTTTTAAAATGATTTTCATTCATTTCTTTTTTTAAAGATTTATTTATTTATTTATTTATTTGGGAGCGAGCGAGAGTGGGGGCGGGGAGGGGCAAAGGGAGAATCTAAAGCAGACCCCATGCTGAGCGCAGAGCCCGACATGGGGCTCCATCTCAGAACCCTGAGATCACAACCTGAGCCAAAACCAGGAGTCGGGTGCTCAACCAACTTGCCACTAGGCACCCCATCATTCATTTCTTTTCTTTGAATGTATAATGTGTGCTCTGGTCTGTCAGCCTCCTTTTCCAGAGGCAATCAGCATTACCAGCTTATTTTATGCTTTCTAGTTTATGGGTGGGGTGTGTGTGTGGGGGGGGGTAATAGATATATATAGATATATACATATATATCTATATATATCTTTTATACCAGTGATGGGGTCCATCATACTTTTATATCTTGCCACTTTTACTTAATAAATGCGAGAGGCAATTTATATTGTAAATGTAGATCTTCACTAGCTTCCTTTTAAATACATCTCTTTAATTAAAACAGTCACTATATAACAACACAATTGGAGTTGAGGTAGAGCAAAAATTATGAGAGGCATTTGAACAGCTGGAGTTCAGAATACACTGGTCTCCCCTGCATATAATTTCTGTCACCTTCCCTGACCACCCAGCCTTATCCGTAAGTGGTCCTCTGGACCTGCTTGAATGCCTCTGCTGATGGGGAACTCACTTCCTCCAGCCTGAGGTGGTGAGGCTGTCATCCTGAGCCTTCTCCTCTTCACCAAACCAAAATCTCTCCCATTTCCCAGCTCGCTGAAATCCCGTGACCTCACCTTACCAGAATTTAAAATCTATTTCATGCATTTGGACGCTTAATAGCAACCACTCAACAGTGTTTCTTAACCATATCATAGGAGGCCTCCTTGCCCTTTTAACTTAATTTTCAGTTTCTGAAAGGCAGGGAATGAGGCCTGGGTCTCTCTCACATCCCCTTCCAGTGCCTGGCACAGGACATCCCACACTGCACCTGGATAACATCTTCTTATCTCCCAGGTCATTCCTTCCTCCACAGAGCCTTTCCTAACACCCCACCCCCAGAATTTTTCCAGTCGTTGTAATTGTTTGTGAACTGTATTCCCCATGGACATTGCAAAGCCTGTCATTGTTTTCAAATATATGTATTGGGTGAATAAATAAATGGACAAATGAATACTAAGAAGGAAATCAACTGTAGCTTTTCCTTGAAAGGCAGTGATGACAGATAGGGTAGTATTATATTTCTCAAGGGGATCTTGTGGAATCCAAATGCTGGAGATGTTCTCCTCCAGGACCCCCAAGACACTGACTGGGCCACCGCTTGCGATGTTTAGCAGTCCTAGGGCTCCATTCACAGAACACCTAATCATGACCAAAGCTTCACAAACACCAAGTCGGAAGTTAACTTCCTAGGCCATGCAGATTTCAGGAAAGCAGGTCTTAAGAGGGATTTCATCAAAGTCCTTGAGAGCCAGAGGGATGGAAACTAGCCTTTATTATGCTCCCATTTCATGCTGGCAATGGAGTTTGAGGTGAGAGACGAGCTTTCCCTCTTGCAAGGATGAAGAGCGGAGTCCTGGCATCAGCCCTAAAGAACACTCCTCTTGCCTGACCCTCTGCCCAGAACCTGCCCACGACTCTAAGCTGGAATTGTCAGCTAACCAACCAACAAGCATTTCCTGAGAACATAATAGTTACAGAAAGACCAGTTCGGTTTTCTCAACACTCAGGATAGCAGGATACAATGAATTCCCACGAACAGCTAAACGGTACTGTAAAGGAAACACCTCTCTAAGACAGTCCCGTGAGATTACTGTGGTCGGGGGAGCACCGGACTTGAAGGACAAAGCATGTGAGCCCTGGCTTTGTCACTCTCAGCTGTGTGACCTTTGCAAGTGTACTTCACCTCTCTCAACTTTATCCCTACACTGAAAGTAATAATGCTGCCTCACCATTGCCTTGAGGATTAGATGAAACTTGGTAAGATTACAAACCCGAAAGTGGGCAGAGACTGCCTGTGGACTTTAGAAGGAGATGGGCTGAAAATAGGGCACGGAAGGGAGATGTGGAAAAGGAGGGAAAGAGTCTGCCATTGGCAGAGGGAGAAGTCACCCACATGGTACAAAGGAGGACCCTTGACATGTCCATAATTGCTTACTCATCCTGTTATTCTTATCACTCCACAAACATTCAGTGAGCATCTATGAATGGTGACCAAGTCCCACAAAGCCTGCGCTCATGGAGCTTAATGGTTTAACAGGGATACAGACACATAAAGTATTGACTCGAATTCAGTGGGCTCGGGGCTCCAAGGTGAGCGGTGGGGCACATGGGAGTGGCTCCTAATCCAGGCAGGTGTGTTAAAATCAGGTGGCAGCTTTCTGAGACAAGTAGAGTCATCCAGGCTGGGGTGGGGTGGGGCAGAGGGGGTGGAGGTGGAAGTTTCTATAAACTTCCTATAGACTGATGCCTACACTTTCTCAGAGAGTACAAGGGAAGAAGTGACCAGAAGACAGAGCTCATAAATCACGGTAATGAATTTGGACCATACCATACAAACCAACATACATCAGATTCGCACTTTGAGAAAGCAGAATGGGTTGGAGGAGGGCAAGCCAGAGATGAG
Organism: Zalophus californianus; assembly: GCF_009762305.2. Classification (NCBI taxonomy): domain Eukaryota; kingdom Metazoa; phylum Chordata; class Mammalia; order Carnivora; family Otariidae; genus Zalophus; species Zalophus californianus. Next base: position 95,442,867 of record NC_045597.1, read on the forward strand.
GAAACAAGCCAGGAAAGACTTACAGGAAACTAACTAAGGGAGAGACTATAGGAGATCGGGGGAAGCAGAGAGAGGTTTAGAGAATGTGACTCACAGCATTCATGAAAGATTGAAGGACAGGTGACAAAGGAAAGATATCTGCAGTGGTCCCCGGGTGTCCGCCTTAGGCAGTTAGGTAAAAGGTGGTGCCAGCGACTGATACGAGGTTTTGAGGGGAGATACTAAAATTAATTTTGGGTATGTCAAGACTGAGGTTCTTGGGATATATCCGAGTATAGTTGTCCAAGAGCAGATGAAGATGTGGATCCCAAATCAGGAAAATTCTAGATTGGAGACAGAAGTTTGGGAGTATCTAGATGATAAGTGGCTGCTGGGCTAGTGACAAGACCTCCCAGAGAGTAAGAACAAAGAGGGGGAGAGGAGAGCTGGCAGAGAACCCCCTAAGAGGTGGGCAGAAGAAGGGACTCAACTCAGGAGGCTGCCAGTCAGCCGGAGAGGCAGGAGACAGCCCCACCGAGGGTTCAGCGTGACAGAAGCCAGGAAGGGAGAGGGTGAGATAAGACTTTAGAAGTATTTATTGGAGAGGGCGAAGTGGAAGTCTTGGTAACTGGGCAAATTCCAGGGGAATCCAGATTGCCGGTACTGAGAGGCAGGTGAGAGATGGTGGGGAAGGAGACAGCAAGTGCAGGCAAAATTTACCAGGAACTTACTATGACAGTTAAGATGAAAAATAAGGAAGCACCTGGACAGGGATGAGTACAGGGAGGATTTTGAGAATGATTATTTTTTTTAAGGTGGGAGAGTCTCAGGCATGTCTTAACATTCGTAAGAAAAAAACAATGGGAAGAAAAGGTTAAAAAAATATACAGAAGAGAGGAGGGAAATCATGATAGAGGAGAGTCTTGAAGGAAATGGATGGAGATAGAATCCAGGAGGTATTTCACTGGAACAAAAATGAAAGAAGATGCTGCAGCAGTTAGAAATATCGTTCAGGCTCAAGTAACGGTAAATCCTCCAGGACTGTGATTTGAACTCAAATTTTACAAGTCACAAGGTAGCTTTTCACTATCATCAGTTAAGGAGCTCAACAGTGCCGGGGCTCAGAACTAATAACTCTGTGATTTGCCTCATGGTTGCAAGATGGCTGCAGTAGCTGTAAGCATTACATCCTTAAATGACCAATTCACAGTCAGGGAGCAGGGGTTGGTGAGGGGCAGAGTTTCTCCTCACATTAACTCCCTCTTAAAACAAAGAAAAATATATCCTAGAAGCCCTCCAGAAGACTTCTTGATACATCATATTACCTATAACTGGGACTTAGGAGTTAACCCCAGGCAAGGCTGGACCCATTTCCCAGAGCTGAAAGCATCTCCACCCAGGCAAAATTAAGACTCCAATGGCAAAGAAGAAAGGGGTGACTTTCGTTTGGAAATAGCAGTGTCTGCCTCCAAGGTACAGGTAAGGTAGGTCAGTAGGTTTGGGAGCCAAGAGTTGAATGAATTCTCATTAATGTATTTTCCCTGCAGGTTTGTCATCTGCTCAGAGTGGGAAGAGTTGGTGGGATATGAGGTCTGACAAGAGTGAAGAGATTTAAAATAGCCACTATGGAGATGAGAGCATGAACCAACCAACGAAACCTCTAAAATTCCAAGGAGGCCTCAGCAGCGAGAAGGCTCGGGAAGGAAATTATGGATCAAAGGAAAGAGGGAAGGGAGAAAAGATCTGCTAAGTGACAGCTCTGACCCATGTGCTCACGTACACGAGGGTTTCCCAACCTCGGCACTGTTGGCATTCTGGGTCCATGGATTCTTTGTTGTGGGGGAGGGGGCTCTCCTGTGCATTGCAGGATGCCCCACCTCTGGATTCTATCCACTAGATGCCAGTAGCACACACACACACACACACACACACACACACACACACACACACACACACACACCAGCTGTGACAAACAAGAATGTCTCCAAACATTGCCAAATGTCTCCTGGGGGGGGCAAGATGGTCCCAGTTGAGAACCACTGATATACACTATTTTATTTAATCCTGTAGATCAAGAATTGTGGTCCTGCTTTCAGTGATGAGATTAAATGCCCAAGGACACACAACTAAGAACAGATGGAGTCAAAAATTCAAACTGAGTCTGCTGGAGACACAGTCTTCCCTCTGGCCCTGAGTTCCACAGCCCACAATGCACCACCAATACCACCACCAAACAGGAACTCAGCACCCTCGGTCCTGGCCTCCCGCTTCCTGCTGGGGTTCTACACTCCATAGAGTTGCTTTCAGTAGTGATCTGTTTTCCGGAAAGAATTAGTGAGAACTCATAAAAATTAAATCTTTACAAGAGCTCTATACGTTCTTTTCCAGAAAGTCAAATCATTTGGGTGAAAAATGTGGCAACATTTTCCCAAGGACTTGGAGGGGGAAACCACCATCCAGAAAGGAAAATCTTTCAAATTGGAATGTGCTCTAGGCTGCCTCTTTAAATGAAAAACGTCATATGCCTGGGAAACATTATATCTGCCAAAGTAATACGAGGGTCTCGCTGTAATAATGATAGCTTCAACTCCATGCTGCTCTTCATCCCCGGGACTCCAGAAAGGGCCTTAAAAATGAAATTTTATACAAGTGCACACAAACACACACACCATTGGAAAAATTCACACATATATCACTTTGTCCACCTCTCTAATGAAGGTGGAATGTGGTGGCAGATGTTTCACAGCTGCCCGATACTCACCCTCCAGCAGTTTAGGACAGGAAGCCAAGGACACTCGATCCAAGAGGAATTGCAGGGAGATTCCAGGGAGGTAAAATCCAATCCTGCAAATTGGGATTCAGCCAAATGCATGGAGTACCCCTTCACATCACTGCCTCATCCCTTACTCCAAGAGACCGAATGAAGAAAAATGACAGGCATCTATTTGCATCCAATGGGCCATGCTGGCCCCATGAAGACAGCTGGAACTAGAGAAGTTTCCTAACACTTGAGGCATACGTGCTGTACATACAGCCTGCAGCCCAGCCCAATGAGGTCAAGGTTATAGGTGTGGTCCCCAGTCCAGTTAAATATCGTAACCGCCAGCCCACTATAGGATAAATCCTTTCTTAAACGATGCCTCACTGATGTATGTGGGTGGGAGTGGTAAGGGAGCACAGGGATCCTGGAGGGCATCTTGTCTAATGAGATCAGACGGTGCATACAAAGTGAAGTGAAAGGGGGCACCTGGGTGGCTCAGTTGGTTAAGCAACTGCCTTCGGCTCAGGTCATGATCCTGGAGTCCTGGGATCGAGTCCCGCATCGGGCTCCCTGCTCGGCGAGGGGCCTGCTTCTCCCTCTGACCCTCCCTACTCTCATGTACTCTTTCTCTCTCTCTCATTCTCACTCTCTCAAAAATAAATAATAAATAAATCTTTAAAAAAAATACTTTAAAAGTGAAGTGAAAGGAACCACTATCTGGGGAGCATCTCGTTCAGGGCGTAGCTTTTCCCTTGCCATTTCATTAATCCTTACAAGGTCTTATTTATCTGAACTTTACAAATGAAGAAAACTGAGACTTTGCAGAGTTTAAGCAGTGTGTTGGGCTTATACCCCCAGTGAGTCAGATTCAAGCTCAGGTCTACCAACCTCAAAATGAATACATCTGTGCTACCATCATATCAGGACTTAGACTATTACTAACAGCCCAGAAATCTTTTGTGCCTCGTCCAAGTCATTACCCACCCAATTCTCCAGGTAACTGCTGTTGTTCCTTCTGTTATATAGATTAAATTTTGCCTGGTTTTGAACTACATATAAATGGAATCATGTAACATGTATTCTTTGATATCTGACTTCTTTTGCTCAATGATTTGTGAGATTCATCCATGTTTTGGTGATAACAGAAAGTTGTTCCCTCCCATTGCTATATAAGACTCTGTTGTGTGGGTATATTATTATTTCTTTATCCATTTTACTGTTCACTGGCATTTGGGTTGTTCCACTTAGAGAGATTATGGATGATTAATATTGCTACTAACTTTCTTGGCATCTCTTTTGGTGCTCACATGTTTACACATCTATACTTAGGAATAAAATTATTGAATCAAAGGATACACATTTGTTCACTTTTAGTAGATAATGTCAAGTTGTTTTCCAAAGTGCTGTACTAATTAACACTCCCACCAACAGTATGTGAAGGCTCTTTTTGCTCCACATTCTCCAAAATTGATATTTTGAGTTTCTTTTACATTGTAACCATTCTGATGGCTGTATAGTTGCATCACACTGTGGTTATAAGTTCCTTGGTAATTAATGAACTTGAGGGCTTTTCCGTATATTTATTGGCCCCTTGGACCATTCCCTCTTTCATGATGTAGTAGTCTGTTTTTATATGTTGATTTGTAGATTTCTGTTCTCTGTGCAAAAATTCTTTGACATAAATATTGCAAATATCTTCTCTCATGCTGTGGCTTCTCTGTTCAATCTCTTTGGTGTCGCTTAGTTCTTTTTTTTTAGCCCCAAACCAGTGCAGCTTTTATTGCATCTTTAAAATACCATAAAGAAGTCTGAAAAATCATCCGACATCTTGCTGTTGCTGTCACTGGACAACTTAGCTCTTATTCATCAGCCTGCCAAACTGTTCTTTTCAGAAACAGATACCATCCCCAAGTTTTCTGATATCCTTGTTTTTAAAGGTTGTGGTTTGCTGAATCAAATGAGCTGTGTTGTTAATTTTAATGATTTTCATGAAGTCTAGTTCATCAGGTTTTTGGCATGATTTTGTATCTGATTTAAAAAAGATATTTGCCACCTAAGGGGATAAAGATATTCTCTTATACTATTTTCTAGAATATTTATTGTTTACCTTTCATATTTGGATTTGTAGTACACATGAAAAAAATTTGCATACAATGTAAGGTAGGAATTATTTTTCTCCAAATGGACATCCAATTAACCTAGAACCAATTGTTTTTTTTTTTTAAGATTTTATTTGTTTATTTGACAGAGAGAGACACAGCGAGAGAGGGAACACAAATAGGGGGAGTGGGAGAGGGAGAAGCAGGCTTCCCACAGAACAGGGAGCCCGATGCGGGGCTCGATCCCAGGACCCTGGGATCATGACCCGAGCCAAAGGCAGACACTTAACGACTGAGCCACCCAGGCACCCCAACCTAGAACCAATTACTGACAAAGACTATCCTCTTTATTGCCTTGAAGTGGTGCTTTTCTCACAGAGGTCAAGCAACTATATATGTGTAGGTCTGTTTCTGAATTCTTTATTCTGTTTTACTGGTCTGTTTGTCTATCTTTGTAGCCATTCCACCTAACTTATCTACTATAACTTTATAATAAGTCTTTATATAGGGTAAGTTCTCTAGCTTTGTTTTTCTTCCAGGCTGTCTTAGGTCTTCTTGCCATCATAGCATGCTATATAGCCTTGAGAATCACCATGTCATTTTAAAAAATCCTTGGGGTTTTGAATGGAATCGCATTTACTCTATAGATCAATTTTGGAAAAGTGGACAATTTCTACAAAATTAAGTCTTCTGATCCACATTGTGTATCCTTCTATTTATTGGGTCTTCTTTAATTTCCCTCAAAATGTTTTGTAATTTAAGTGTGCAAGTCTTGTTGTTCCTGTACACATAGTCTTGAATATTGGGCAATTTTAATCTCTTATGAAGTGTATTTTTAAAACTTTATTTTTGAATTATTTGTGGATAGTATATACAAACACAATTTTTATATTGACCTTGTATCCAATGTCTTCACTGAATTGAGTTCTGACTTCTAATTATTTATCTATATATTCATTTGGATATTTTAAATGTTTTTTTAAGATTTTATTTATTTGAGAGAGAGAGAATGAGAGATAGAGAGCACAAGAGGGAAGAGGGTCAGAGGGAAAAGCAGACTCCCTGCTGAGCAAGGAGCCCGATGTGGGACTCGATCCCGGGACTCCAGGATCATGACCTGAGCCGAAGGCAGTCGCTTAACCAACTGAGCCACCCAGGCGCCCTTGGATATTTTAAAAACATGATCATCATGTGTCTAAATTTTAATAGTGAGCACACGTGTTTCATTTCTAGTATCAGGAAAAAAGCTTTCAAAATTTCAGCCTTAAATAGATACCTTTAACATATTAAGGTCCCTGTTAATATTCCTTGGTTGAGAATTTTAAAAATAATGAACAAAGTTTCAATTTTTATGAAGTACTTTTCCCACATCTCTTAAGATGATCACATGATATATTTATCTTGTTAATGTGGTGAATTATAATGATTGATTCTCTAATGTTAAGCTAACCTTGCATTCCTGACATAAGCCTCACTTGGTCATGATATTCTCTTCATTGTATATGACTGGACTTGATTTTCTTTAGGTCTTTTGAGTCTATGTTAATGAGAAAAATTGGCCTATAATTTTCCTTTCTTGTTCTGCACTTGTCAAGTTTTGGTACAGGGTTAGGTTGGCTTCAGAAAACAAGCTGAAAATTGTTCTTTTTTTTCTCTAATCTCTGGAAGAGTTTGTGAATAATCCATCTTATCTTGTCTTTAAATGGTTGGGAGAATTCACTGATATAGCTAGCTGGGCTTGGTGTTTTCTCTGTGGAAAGGTTTTTATTTGTCAGGAGGAAAGACAAGAGAAAGAGACAACAGAAGCAGACCAATAGGTAATCCAGGTATTAAGGTTATTTGACACAGTCATTGACTGTGGTTAATACGTATCCATTAGAACACATGGGAGAATAAAATTCCTGTTTTTGGTTTTTGGTTTTTTGCACAAAATTGGCAAGTTGTGTTTTTCAAGAAACTTACCCACTTACATTCTCAAATTTACTACCACAATATCTTCATGATATCATATTACTTCTTAATATCTCTAGGATCTGTAGAGATTTCTTCTTCATTTCTTCATACTGATGCCATCTTCATATGGGTACTGTGTTCTCTCGCTTTTTCTTCATGATCGTTCCTCCTGAAACTTTATCAATTCTTTCAGTCAATTCAAAGAAAAAGCTTCCAGCATTAATGATTTTTTTTCTATAATATGCTCATTTTGTTTCATTAATTTCATATCTTATTTTTATTATTGTCTTCTTTCTACTATTTTGGGTTTAATTTACCATTCCTTGTCTAACTTCTTAATGGATTTTAATTCTTTCTTATTCTTTAATACATACATTTTAAGGATAGATATTTCTCTTGGAGCACAGCATTAGCTGTCTCCCACAAGTGCTGATACAATTTATCATCATTCCCTTCAAAATATTTGCTATTTTTTATTTCTTCGTTGAGTTGTGGATTTAATTTACATTTAATCAAACTTCACTATGGTCAGAGAATCTATTCTGTATTTAATATCAGTCCTCTGAAATGTGTTGAAACTTGTTTTATTGCTCAGTTGATAGTCTAGTCTGGTAATTATTTCATAAAAACTTGAAAAGAAAATATATTCTGCAGTTACAGGGTTCAATGATCTATGGATGTCAATTAGGAGGTTTGTTGTATTTTTGTTGTATTTTTCAAATTTTCTGTAATTCTGCTAATATTTCATCTATTTACTTTATCCATTATTGAAATGGCTCTGTTAAAATCTATTTTGTTAGTAGACTTTGCTATTTTTTCTTTAATTCTGTCATTTTTTTTTTGCTTTACTTTGAGGCTATTTAAAATTTATAATTGCTATTATCTTCCTTATAGGTTGATCCTTTTAACATTTTGAAATGTCCCTATTAATCTCTAGAATTGCTGCTTCTCTTTAAGTCTGCATTGTTGGTATGAATATAGCTACTACATCTGTTACTTTGGTTAATGTCTCCTTGTATATATTTTCCATCATTTTATTTTCAATCTCTCTGTATCTGTATTTAAGATGTCTCTTTTATGGGTAGCCTTTAGTTGAATTTTGCATTTACTTGACAATCTTCATCTTTTGAGTAGTTAATGTACTTATATTTAAAATAATTACTGATATTTTGATTTTAAAATCTTCCACCTTATTATTTCTTTTCTTTTCTTTTTTTTATTATGTTATGTTAATCACCATACATTACATCGTTAGTTTTTGATGTAGTGTTCCATGATTCATTGTTTGTGTATAACACCCAGTGCTCCATGCAGTACGTGCCCTCTTTAATACCCATCACCAGGCTAACCCATCCCCCCCTCCCCTCTAGAACTCTCAGTTTGTTTCTCAGAGTCCATAGTCTCTCATGGTTTGTCTCCCCCTTCGATTCCCCCCCTTCATTTTTCCCTTCCTGCTATCTTCTTTTTTTTTAACATATAATGTATTATTTGTTTCAGAGGTAGAGGTCTGTGATTCAATAGTCTTCATAATTCACAGCGCTCACCATAGCACATACCCTCTCCAATGTCTATCACCCAGCCACCCCATCCCTCCCACCCGCCAACACTCCAGCAACCCTCAGTTTGTTTCCTGAGATTTCTTTCCTAGTTGTTCTTTTCCCTCACTCATCGTTTGTTTTTCCATTATTGTCTCCTTTTGGACTAACCAAGTATTTCTATTATTCCATTCTCCCCCATATTAGTATTAGCTTGTTAATTATAAATTCTTTTATTATTCTGGCAGTAGTTCTTCTAAGGCAGTGATTCTCAAACTTTCTCATGCACCAGAGACATCTGGAAGTCTTTCCAAAATGCAGTTTTCTAGGCTTCATCTCAGATTTTCTGCTTCAGCAGGCCTGGGAGGAACCAGAAATTACATTTCTAACAAGTTTGCAGGTGATGCTGCTGCAGCCAGTTCAGGATTCACACTTTGAGAAATGTATATCTTGATTTATTACAGTCTGCTATAGATTGACACTTTTAGTATTTCCTAGAAAATTCAACAACCTTAGAATTCTTTCACTCCACTTACTCACATTTCTACTTCTAAGCTATAATTTTCATACATTTTAATTCTATCCATTTTTAAATCCCAAAGACATGATTTTGTAGTTGTTGTTATACACAATAAATATCCATCTAATTTATACATTTACATTTGTACTGTTCTTCATTTCTTCTTGCATTTCGGCACTTCCACCTGAGATCATTTATTATTTTCTTAAAGAACTCCTTTCAATATTACTATTAGTGTGTCAGTTGGTAGCAAATTCTCTCAACTTGGCTGTATAAAAAGGCTTCATTTTATTTTGATTTTTTACAGGATATTTTTGCTGGGTATAGAATTTCAGAATGGGGAATATTTTCTTTCAGCATGATAAATCTGCAACTCCTTTGCTGTTTGTTTTGTTTGCTTCCAGCATTTCTGTTGAAAAGTCAACTATAAGTCTTAGTGCTTGCTGTTCCCTTAAGGATAAGATGTCTTTTTTTAAATGGCATCTTTTAAGGTTTTCTCTTTGTCTTTGATTTTGAGCAGGTTGACTATGATGTTCCTGGGTAGGGCTTTATTTGTATTTACTCTATTTGGCCTTCATTGTGTTTACTGAATTTGTAACTGGATGATTTTCATTAATTCTGGAAAATTCTCAGAGTATCTCTTCTGAGATTGCTTCTGCCCCAATTCTGTCTCTCTTTTCTCTTTCTGCATTTATACTTACAGATGACTGGAACTTTTCACCATGTCCCAGATGTCTCTTATGCCCTTTATTGTGTGTTTTTCAGCTTTTTTCCTCTTTGTGATTTTTCTAACCTAACTGATATTTTCTAACCTACACTTAAATTTTCTAATAATTTCTCTTGATATGTCTATTGTTCTGTTAAGTCTATTGAGTTATTTATTTCAGTTATTACAGCTTTCATTCAAGAAATTCCTTTTCATTCTTATTGACAGATTCCAGTTGTGAAATTTTCTATCTTGTCATCTACTTTTTGCACATATTAATCACAATTAAAGACAGTGCCAAATAATTTTAATATCTGGAATTACTATGGGTCTGTTTCTATTCTGTTTCTTTTTCTTGTTTTTCCACCTGGCATGTCAAGTGCTATTTAATTGAAAGCTGGACCTTATGTATAATAAATTATAGAGGATTTAAGTTATGTTCTCTTCCTACATAGGGGTTTTAATTTTCTTCTGACTGGCAGTTAAAGTAGAAAAAAATCACCTTGTCTGAGTAATAACCAAGATCATTCAAGACTTGATTTTTGGTTTTCATAAGGGCTGATTCATTTTTGGAGTGCATTTAGTGTCAGGGTATAGTCTTTATAGGTCTTAATTGAAAGCCTTATTATTTATAAGGCCCTCTTCTTTGTTGTGTCCCGAACTCCAGTAATTGTCCACCCAGCACTGTGAGCCTGCAGAAAGTTCTGTGTTGCTTTATAATCTCTCTATGCTACCCCACACAACTTAGAAATATTGGCAAATGCCTCAAGATAAAAGCAAGACAGAATACTGGGCTCACCTCCCTGAGATTCTCTTTTCTCCAGGCTCTTGATCTTCCAAGTCCCTGCTGCCTTAGTAGCCCTGAGCGCCAATTTTTGTCTTGCTAGTCCCATGAGACTAGCTGATTTGGTGCTTTCTGCTCAGTCTCAGTACCATTCTACTTATAAATCTACAAACATGTTAAGAATAAAAGCACCAGAAAATATTGAGCCTGACTTTTCTCTGGGATTCTGGCCCCACAAAGCCTGGCTGCTTTGATTATTCTCCAATGGCTTCAAGGAGTTAGCTGCTTTTTTATTTTATAGAGCGTTATATAAGCTTTGTTGGGAAATATATTCTCATGCAGGCTATTCAGTCATAGTCAGAAGTGGAAACTGGTAACTATTGTGTTTAAGTCCTCCAGGTGGCTCTAATATGTGGTCATACTTAGGAACCACTGCCCTAACTTATTAGGCTCTCCTGTGCATGTAATTTCCTCTGTCAGGAACATTGTTTCACATCCTCTGCCTGGCTAACCTCTAGCAGAAGCCCTTTCTTACCTAAGGACAGATGGGGTTAATGGCCATTCTGCATAAGCATATAAAATACTACGTCTACTCTGTTTTATCACTTACCTCACCATCTTCTAGTCTGTGTGCTTTTACATTTATCTTTTCCAGCAGACGGTGAGTTCCTTGTGTATTGGGGCAATCTTAGTTTTTTGTTGCATCTTGTAAGTACTTGAATAAATGATTTTAAATATCATAGAGCTCTTTAGTCCTCATTGTTTCCAAACAACAGTCCTCTCTCTCCCTCTTCAATCCCATGGAATAGCTTTTGGATTCAGCCCAACACATCTGGCCTTTTGATCCTTTTTGGCTAATTTAACTCCTCACCTTCCTTGGCTTAATCAGTATGAAGCATTTCTAATCCTGTTACCAACCTTGAATAACCTTCATGCTTTCCCTTTCATTTTCATTATATGCCTGGCATTATCTTTATGCTAAATATATATGTGTATGCTTTTTTGGGGTGTATTAATTCAATCAGTTAATAACCATGTATTAAGCTACTTATATAAGCACAATATATGCACTGGCCAGGGTGGAAGGTGTGGTAGATTTCATTATTTAAAGCTCAACTCAAAGGTTATTACCTTTGGGAAATTTCTTTCTAGGTATGCTATTTTGTGGGATGGTAGTGTTCTCTGTGCAGAGTTCATGGCCTTTTGGAAAAGTGAAATAACCCCATCCTTCCACTGGGAAAGGGATAGAGAATGCTTCCTGCATTACACCAGTTATTTAGTTAACTGCTAAAATAGTGATATCACAATGGAATTTTTCTAGATCTATGCTAGGATAATGCTGTTGGGGGGGGGGGATCAAACTTGTTGACAACCCAAAGAAAAATGTCTTCCCACCAGAGCAGCTGTTGCTAAGTTAATGTGTGTCCTGTCAGTGAGAAAACAGGGGCATTCTTTAAAATGTCTTTTGTTTATTTATTTGATTGCTTGCCTGTTCCAGCACTGATTAGCTTGTTTTACAAGTGCATAGTTTGCAAGGTGTGTGTGTGTGTGTGTGTGTGTGTGTGTGTGTGTGTGTGTGTGCGCACATGCACACTACAGGTGCAGAGGGACTGAGAGAGAGAATGTCTTTCTCATCGTCATGACTCCAGCAAGGATCCATCAGTGTCCTTACTACATTTTCTCCAATGCTGTTGGAATAGTACTTTCGACAGTAATGAAATGGCTTATTGAGAGCACCTAGCCTCTTGGTCTTTTTGTTTTTTATGCATCAAGCATCTTTTTGTGATACCATAGGAAAGAAAATGTGGATCCTGAGAACACTCCATGACAGTCCTTCGAAGGTCAAACTTGGATTCAGTAAAGAAGTCCTGGAAGAGAGAGCGACATGATTTCAAAATGAAGGATCCAAGGAAGTTTGTATTTCTCTTTCCAGATAGCAAGGAATATATTTTATTTTCCTTTGTATTTCCCATCGTACCTACTGAAGTGGTTTCCACTCAAAAAAAACAAAAACAAAAACCGGGGGAAACAAATCCAGATAATGATAAAGAACAAAATAGACTGTCATCTATTGAAGGTGAAGGAGGTCTGACCCTGGCCAGAAATAGGGGAATGTATAATATGAGCTCCTGCATTCCTTTCAGGCCTGAGAGTGATAAGAGTGTAACCCAAATTCCCTTTCAGACTTCACCTATCTTTCTCCTACTTAATTCTTTGTATTTCCTGTTTTTTGTAAATCGACACCAATAGTCATATTCAAGACTAATAGTTATCAATGGCTACAAGTGTAAGAACCTGTTGAATGAAAAAAAAATCCCCTTTACTCAAACATGTGAGAAACTAACTTTTAGAATCTGCTGATTGAAAAAAAATGTATCATAAAACCAACTATGAATTCAGTATCTTTTTAAAAAAGATATTTAAATCAGTATAACCATCTGTGCATATTTCAAACTCAGCATAAACATTTGTGTGTGTGATGTTATGCATAAACTACAGATAATATTTGATATGTATATGAATTTGCAGAACCTTTGACATAATTCCCACCCTTTGTTCCTTGACCCTCTCACTCTAACCCCCCATTCACACTTTCTTAAGGATCTCATCTTCTTTGCTTTTGCACTTGACTCCTCCTACCTCCTTTGCCGGGCTTTCTCACCTGTTTCTTTCCAATAGCCCTTGTTTAGCCATCAAATTATTTCCTGTATCCTTCAAGACCTCTCAGACCCCACTGGCCTCATACAAACTTGGCCCCACTCCTGGCCATCAGTATCTCTCACTCACCCTGAGCCCACTAAATATAAAAAATGGTCTTAAATTGTCTTCCTTGTTTGACTGTTTACCTATTCTGGCCCCAACTGGCTTTGTTTTACAAATACCAATTTTTCAAGAATCCAGCAGTGAATATGCAAGACCTCCAGTTATAACCATATTCATCGTTTTTGAAGAACTCAGATCTGGGCCTTACAGCTTGGAAGGGTCCATAAATATTTGTTAGGAAGAATGACGTTATGAAGTAGGTGCCACTTGTATTCTTAGGTGTCCCCTGTTTAGAGGTTCTAGCTAATTTATGCAAATTAGGTGAGAACATTTGTAACATGTGTGGGGACTGCACTGGCCTTACTGTTTAGGCCATCACCAGGCTGAGCCAGAAGAAAGAACTAGATAATGATGGGCTGAACTTTGCCATCCTGACATCTTCAGTCTTCATTCCTATAGTGTTTAGCTTTGCCTCATGGGTCCCACAGCAAAAGCCTGCCCCCTCTTCCAGAAGATAGCCCTCCATCAATTAAATGACAATTTTTTGTTTCCCCCTTTGTCCTCTCCTTACAGGCTGAACAATCCCCATTCACCTGACTGTTCCCCTTGCTCGTTCAACTGCTGACCTGGTCACTTCCCTCTAAACATACCCTCGTTCATCCTCATCCTTCTTAAAGTGTAGGGCCCAGAATGATTCCATACTACTCAAGATGTAGAGAGGCAATGCAGAGTGTGAGGAGGCACTGACCACCCCCGTTCTGATCATGATGGCCTAAGTCCACACCTCAGTCTAAAGAGAGTGTTGACGTAGAGTATCAGGAGACCTGCCATTTATAATCACCTGATAGTTGTAGGTCTCTGAAGAGAACTTCTAGCTTCTTTGAGCCACAGATTTCCAATCAGAAAAGGTGCCCAACTTCATCTGTCAACTGGAAAATGAAAATTTATACCCATGGCACAATACACTAGACCCATCAGAACGGTCAAAAGGACAGAGAGTATACCAAGTAATGGGGAAGATGTGGAGAAGCCAGAATTTGCATATATTATACTGGGGAGAGTAAACTGGTACAGCCACTTTGGAAAGCTGATAGCATCTACTGTAGCTGACCCAGTAATTCCATTTTTAGGGATATACTCAAGAGAAAGGAGTGCACGGGTCGACCAAAAGACATGTCCAAGAATATTCAGAGAAGCACTATTCATATTATCTCTAAATTGGAAACATCCTAATGCCCACCAACAATAGGATGAATCTAGTGATATATGCATACTATGGAACACTATAGACATGTATTTGGAATGAGTGAACCTTGCAAGCCAGGGTATGAATGGATCTCACAAACAAATGCTAAACAAAAGAAGTGAGACATGAAAGAGCATGTAGTATGTGTGATTTTATTTATATACAGTCAAAAACAGATAAAACTGATCACTGGTATTAGAAGTCAGAATAATGGCTTAAGCATTTTCTGTGTGTCATCTGCCAAAAGGTATAGTAGAGTAGGAACAGTGGCTAGAAGGGTGCAGGAAGGGGGCTTTCAGGGTACTAACATTGTTCTGATCTTGATTTGGCTATGGTTCCATGAGTGTGCTCAAGTTGTTAAAATTCATTGAGTTGTCTGCTTATGATTATGCACTTTTCTATAAGTATGGCAACAAAACTAGGGCAGCTAAAACTTCTTCAAAACTGTCAGCAGTTGAGGAGGGGAAAAAATCAGCTAGTACAAGTCCACCCAATTTTTTACTATAAGAACATTGACCCACTCAGGGCTGGGTCCAAATGGACCATTTCTTTCTTCCCATGTTCCACTGCCAACCTGGTCACTTTTGTATCTGCTCTGGGGGCTCACCACCTCTCAAACTCATGTCTGCTCTGCCTTTGAGGGCTGCACATTAGAAATGGGAAAGCGGAAATCCTACATGTTAAGCATTTTCTGTGTGTCAGACAAGAGATTTAACATTATTTCATTGTATCTCTCCAATCACTCCGTAAGAAGTCTGCTTTACAGATGAGGAAAATGATATATAGAAAGATTAAGGCATAGTAAGACTGACACCCATTTTCTTAATCAGCAGGCATTTTGTCTCTAAATCAGTTTACAACACAGTGGTTTGGATTGATGTCATGTTGACCTCACTGATGTGGCTTCCCGGACTTCTGAACTTTGGTTGGCTTTTGCCCACATATCTGCCTGACCCTTACTGTGTGTGCTGCCTATCTGGTACTGATATCCTCCATGTTCCTGACCTCCAGTAATAATGGCAAAACCTCAGACTCCTGGCCAAACAACCAGGATACCTGTGTGCTTCCAGACAATTTACTGGATATTCTTATCCCAGCATATATCTGGTAGCCTCTGTTTGTGGATTTGCATTGATAAGACCCAAGATGCCAAGAAAGAACCAGATAAACAGAGGTCATACTCTAAAAGAAGGTCTAGGGATCCTACAGGAAGTTCCAAGTTTAAAACTGCAAATCTCTGTGGGGTTTTCATCCTTCACGGCTGGGTCCAGAGAGAAAGTTGACAGAGTTGGAGGTCACCTCTTGACAAAATAAGAAAGAAAAAAGAAAAGAAAGAAAGGAAAGAAAGAAAGAAAAGAAAGAAAGAAAGAAAGAAAGAAAGAAAGAAAGAAAGGAAGGAAGAAAGTAAGAAAGAAAGAAAGAAAAAGAAAAAAGAAGGAAAGAAAGAAAAAGGAAGAAAGAAAGAAGAAAGAAAGAAAGAAAAGAAAGAAAAAGAAAGAACAGAAGGAAAGAAAGGAAGAAAAGGAAGGAAGGAAGGAAGAAAAAAAGAAAAAGAAGAAAGAAAGAAAGAAAGAAAGAAAGAAAGAAAGAAAGAAAGAAAGAAAGAAAGAAAGAAAGAAAGAAAGAAGGAAGGAAGGAAGGAAGGAAGGAAAGAAAGAAAGAAAGAAAAGAAAGAAAGAAAGAAAGAAAGAAAGAAAGAAAGGAAGGAAGGAAGGAAGGAAGGAAGGAAGGAAGGAAGGAAGGAAGGAAGGAAGGAAGGAAGGAAGGAAGGAAGGAAGAAAGAAAGAAAGGAAGAAAGAAAGAAAGGAAGAAAGGAAGAAAGGAAGAAAGGAAGAAAAGGAAAGAGGAAAAGAAAAGACAAGTCAAGTTCCCAAGTGTTCCTGTTTTTGGCTTTTAGCTGAGTGGTATTTCAGAGATTTCTTGTTTTTCTTAAAATCTGTTAGCAATCCCCAAATCTACAAACAGGCTTTAGAAGATGAGGGTAGGGAGGGTAGTGAGAAAGATTGTTTCAGAAGCAATCCCTCTGTGAGAAGAAGCCGAAACCTAAATTGGATACAGCTGAAAATATCTCAATCCTGTAAGATTAGTCTTGACACCAGCCCTGCAGCAGAAGCAT
Organism: Zalophus californianus; assembly: GCF_009762305.2. NCBI lineage: Eukaryota > Metazoa > Chordata > Mammalia > Carnivora > Otariidae > Zalophus > Zalophus californianus. The sequence goes on from NC_045597.1 coordinate 95,459,329, forward strand.
TCTGTGTGTTAAAGGAATTACTCCAAAGGTTTTTCCTTTCTTATTGCCCACTTATTTTTCTGAAAAGCTCTCTTCTGAAGCCCTGTGTTTTACACTAATGCAAAGCCTTTTGGATCATTGTCTTAAATGGATTCCAACAGTAGACGTTTTGCTGGGGACCACGATTAAACAGGTTCCCTGGAATTTAGGCTGGCCTGAGCCAGGGAAAGTATCAATACTCCAGGAGTACCCAGCCCCAGCCAAGGACTTCTGGGTGACCACAGCAACACATACGCACACTCAAACACCCACATCACAACTGAACAGGCCCAATCAAATCAGTGCTTTGCCCTCCAGGGAGTGGTCCTCAGTTCCTGTTTCACCTCTTTGGGGTTTTAATGGTCTAATACCCAATCCCTCACCACTTCCTTTTTGAAGTTACTCCAAATTTCAGGCTTTTGCAGAGAGTGATGATGTTTGCTGGGTCCTCATCCAAGCCAATGGAATAATCCACACATTCTCATTCTCAAGAGTCTCCGTTCTCAACTCATCTCATCTCATCTCTGTACATCATTTTGTGAGATTTATAAAATGGCAATAAGCTAAAATGGGTTTGAATGGAAAATGAGGGAAGTGGCCCTTTAGTGGACCAGGATGTTTGCCTTTACTTCAAAGAAATTCTGGGTCATATGGATGCCTTACAACCAGTTGGGCCATAGGACATCAACATATGAAGAGACAGTGTCTGGGGACCCAGTCAAACCCAAACCCCTCCATAGGGCTTAGTCCCCCAACCTGTTGGTTCACTTCTTCCCTACACCAAAAAATAACTTAAATTCACAAAATTACCCAGAGTGAATCTGAACTCTCCTATTTGTTCCAACCATCTACAGTCATTGAACTCCACCAAGAGGCCTCTTCCTCGGGCACACTCTTCAGGACAGTCATATCATCTATGGGCATAATGGGCCTTTTTCAAGAGAAGTATTTCATTTTAATAAAAATGTGTACCACCATATTTAATCAATCAGGCTGATTGACAATGGCAATAGTTGAGTCTTGCAGCAGATGCTGCTGCTCCCTCATTCTTATTCCAGTTTCATTTCTCAATCAAATCCATGTGTAAAAAACATAATGTGCTGCCAACACAATGTAATAAAACCTCAGCTGAAATGCACACCAGCACGACAGAAACTGATAACTCAAAGTATGGGAAAAGTTAACTTCAGAAAAATCACTTTTGACACCCGCGTATTCAAGCTTTATGGACAAGAGATACATCGCCTCACTATAGCTAACATGAATCAGCCAAATTCATAGATTTGTCCTGAAACAGAAAATAGTAATCTGTAAAGCAACCTTTTCAAAAAGCTGGCAGAAGAATCCTTTTTAAACAGCCCAGAAATCATCCTTAAAATTGGCTGAGTTTGTTTGAGATGCACCATTTGTGTCGTGGAGCAATAAATTAGTCCTGGAGCAGCTTTTTTTTTTTTTTATGGTGGTGCAGACTGGTTAAAGATGATGTATCACTGGTTGTCACAGACTGAACCAGCAGTTTTCAAAGTTAATGATTCAGAGAAGAATAAAGGTAACCTAATTATAGCAGTACCAGGGAGAGAACCCAGTTACTATACTCAAATTCTCAACACCTCCAAATTTCAGATTGGGAGAATTGCAGGTACTTCTGCAGGACTCTATTCTTACAAAAGCCCCAGTTAGGGAGCAGATATGGAGTGCCTGAAAGGGGAATGGGTCCATCATCCAGTGACCCATCAGTATACTGGGTTGCCTAGTACCCCACCCGCCAATTCATGTCTACCCAGAACTTCAACATGTGACCTTATTTGGAAATAGGGTCTTTGCAGATGTGATTAGTTAAGATGAGGTCAGACTGGATTAGGGTGGGCTTTACATCCAATGGCTGGTGCCCTTGAAGAAAGCCAGGTGAAGACACAGATACAGACACCCAAAGGAAAAACAGACGTGTGAAGACCGAGGCAGCAATAACAGTGATTCAGCTATAAGCCAAGAATTTCCAAGGATTTCCAGCAACCACTAGAAGCTAGGAAGAAGCAAAGAATGCATTACACAACCCAGTAATGCCATCATTTGAATGATAATGTGGGAGTAAATTCCTCCAAGGAGTTCACTTACAAATGGGCACAATATGACCAAATAGTCCATGTGATGCCACGATTTGGCATCACAGAATGGTTAGAGTCCCAGGTAATATTTAAATTAGAGGGGAGCCTGCTTCTCTCTCTCCTCCCCACTCATGCTTTCTGTCGCTATTTCTCTCTCTCTCTCAAATAAATAAATAAAATCTTAAAAAAAAAGAAATGCAGGAAGTCACCAGAAAAAAGAAAAAAACTTTTTTTTCTTTTTTCTTTTTTTGACTAATGGGAGATTTTCAAGATGGCGCCCAACACAGGACTTGTTCCTGCCCAAAGTTAGGGAGTTCTACAAAATCTTGCTGCAGCAGGCCCATGCACCAGAAGACTACTCTGCATAGTTGCAGCAGGCAGTGGCAGTTAACGGAGTTCACTCAGCACTGTGTGTGACTGATGGGAGCAATCACAGCGAGAGTTCTGGATCATGGCGGACTAATGCATTCCCAATACAGATCTCAAGCAATTACAGCCAGATGAGAAGCCTGTGCAGAAAGTGTATCAACCTTTACAGAAGGAGGTGACCAGCCCTGTGGACTGCCCCAGATCCATGCTGAATAAGGAAGAAAATTCAAGAGAGGCAACCAAGAATTACACAGGATCCCGGGAAGCACAGTGGGCAGTTCAGCCCCAGACCCCGCTGTTACATCTGCATCTCGTTAACTGCATGCGAGTGCTTGTCTCAGGGTCATTGTTGGTAAACCATCCAGGGTTCCTCCACAGTATGGGTTTGATTCCTCTTGACTCAATATTTCCCCTTGACTTTACGAAGTCCTCAGAAAAGAAGCCTTTTGGATGTTGTGAAAGAAAAACATCTGGCCCACAGTCCTAATGGGTAATGATGACCATAGTCAAGATAGCCACAGCTCAAGTAAGGAGACCTTTTATAGAAGAATTCAGCCTAAATGAGACCTTTTGCTGAGTTACGGAGTAGGAATGTGATCCCCTGGAAAAGAGAATGGATCCATAGTTCATTAGGAAAATCTACAAATCTGCAACCAATTCATAGTCCTTTTATACACTGTCTGATCACCCAGAAAGTCATAGCTATATTTTAATATTTATATAGATTTATATTCTCCCACCTCAAAAAGACTTAGGCACAACACACTTTTACTCAGCTGGGCACTGAATAGGGTACTTTGGACTTCCTCAGAAATTTGATGGTGCTAATTGTTTTCAACCCCTTTCTAAGCTAGCACTACACCTGGTGTTCAGAATAAGCATCCAGCCATCTGAAGATTGCCTTAACCCTTAACCAATGGGAAACGAATGGGTCAGTGTATGAAGAGCCTTCAGTTCACTAACCAGCAGAATTTCCAAATACAGTTTGGTTGTCCAATGCTCAAGGGCTGATCCTCCAGACCCCCTGCAGTGATGTCAGGTAGTATCAAGGCCTGCCAACTTCTGATTTCTTGGGTCCCACAGCCCTCTTATTCAGGGCACTGGTTACCCCTGGATATAAGACAAATTTTAACACAACTGGGACCTTTGGTTAGCATTCACTTGCCAGTCTCAGCCCTCAGATTCTTGAATTATGGCAATCATCAGCACACCCCCCCACCCCCACCCCCCCACACACACACTGTTCAGAAATTTCTGGAATCATTTTTCCGGCTTCTTGTCTCCCTTCATGATCAGATTTGCCCTTGGGTATCATCCTATGCCCCACATTTCAGGAACTAGACTAGTCTAACCATAACTTTTGATCACCTGGGCATATCTGGAGTAAGAAGACTGCCTCCACATCCCATTTGCCTAAACTTCTGGCAACTCCAAAGGGATGCCCAAACCTCCAGAGAAACAGCCCAAGAAACTTTGTCCTAGCTGAGCTTTGATAAGAAGAGAAAAGGTCTAATTCAGCAGCCAAAGAGATAAAAGCTAGAGCCAGAGGCTTAACCAATAGCTCAGGTTAGAACACGATCAAGGTTCATAACCACACAGAAAACTAGGCAAAACAAAACTTGCCAGAACGGGTGCCTGGGTGGCTCAGTTGGTTAAGCGACTGCCTTTGGCTCAGGTCATGATCCTGGAGTCCCAGGATCGAGTCCTGCATCGGGCTCCCTGCTCAGCAGGGAGTCTGATTCTCCCTCTGACCCTCTTCCCTCTCGTGCTCTCTATCTCTCATTCTCTCTCTCTCAAATAAATAAATAAAATCTTTAAAAAAAAAAAAAACTTGCCAGGACACTAGGCAAACCTCTTGAACCAACACGACCAGGGTGCTTCTTACCTCTCACCTCTCTGCAAGACGCTGGGCACAGGTACACAGAAGACTCACTCTGCGTCCCCATTCAAGAGCATGCATGAGAGCCGTGCCTTGCCACACAGACATTGGCTGAGGAGCTCACCATTGGCCTAGTGGGATTTTGTCAAGGAAGGGTGAAGAGGAGAGAGCTATGGACAGACTACTAGGCTGGGACCCTGGAACCGAACGACCTAATCTTGTCACCTTGGTCAACTGGCTTAGATTCCTCATATAGGAAAGAGAATACTTGTCCAAGTAAAATTGGGAGGTGGACGAACTCAGCACTAGGGTTTGACAGACCCAATTATGCACTTAAGCTCTGTCATTTCCTAGCTGAGTATCTTGGAATTAAACAAAATTTCTGAGTTATAGTTTCCTCATCTGTAAAAATGGGGGTCATAACCCAACTGAATGAATCATGCATATGAAGCTTCTGGCTTTGCACAGTAGGCACTTATTAATGACAGCTACCATTATTATCAACCTCACGGTAATCATTATCATAAATAGAAATGAAGACAATGCATGGTGGGTGGTTATAAAGCAGTGAGTTTCATTTTGTACGTTGGTGTGAATGTTACCCTCTTTATATTGGGCGCCTTGGAAAAGTATATACTTCTTAAAAAGCTTCTGCTATTGCTTACAAAAAAACAAAACAAAACAAAACAAAACAAAAGGACCTCCTCTTGGGGGTTTTTTATTCATAATCTAGTTATAACCCCATTTGAGATCTGCCTTATCACATGTTTTTGACCACAAAAATAATGCATCATTCATTCTGATCTAAAAAATATATTCAAAGTAGCATTTAGCTATATTTTAAAAAATAAAATATGTCTCAAAGACTAAAGATTTCCCCCACTGAGGCAACAAAGGAAGGAAGGAAGGAAGGAAGGAAGGAAGGAAGGAAGGAAAGAGGGAAGGAAGGATGGATGGAAGGAACACAGAATCCAAAGGGAAGGTCAAACCAGAACCTCCCAAAAATGTTCATCAGTAGTATCCTCAGAATAAAGGTGTAACTTTCAGGACACTTGTCTTAAAGGTCAACATTATTTAATTGTACACATTTATTGACATTCATTTAAAAAGTCAGTCTGTTTGCATTACTATCTATATCTCTAAGATAATGTATCGAAAAATAGAAGGCACAAATGTGTAAATCATTCCACTTATTTTTTTGACTGAACATACATATTATCTACTTCCTTATACTGTTATTAATTGGTGGTTCATTTTATTTATTTATTTATTCTTAAAGTAGGCTCCATGCCCACTATGGGGCTTAAACTCAGGGCCCTGAGATCAAGAGTCGCATGCTCTACCAACTGAGCCAGTGGTTTAATCATTCATTTGTTCACTCATTCACTTATTTGTTTAACAGATATTTACTGAAGACCTACTATGTCACCTGCAACACAACACTGCCAAGTAAAAGCTCAGAATAAATAAGTTCCGGCTGGGAAGAGTTCTTCAACAAAAATACCTGTTTTGGGTTGTTTTTGTTTTCTTTTTTTCATAAAGGCATCACAGTCAAAGCCTTGAGGTGACACTCTCTGACTGCATGTCGTGGACTGCCTAAGTGATATTTCAGGGGCTTCTATTTCAAGATGGTGAACTGAGGCCAAGAATTTGCCTCCCCCCTTCCCGAGATCCTTTCAAAATGATAGAATGGAATTTTCTAATAATAAAATCAATAATAGTGAAGAGAATAGGAGGAGCGCCATCTCTGAAGAAGAAATTGTTGACAGATTTCAGGAAGACAAAACACATTTGACAGAATGTCAGTACGTCAACAGATAAACCAGAACAGAGGTATCTGCGGCCCTGAGTGCATGAGGTGAGTGACAATGGAGGAGAGTGGAGAAAGGAGTGCGTCTTATAGGCAGGACCTCAGCCTGAACCCCAGCCAAAAAAAATTAAGTTTTTCCCTCTGAAGATATTAATTATTTTGTTTGGTGTGAGTATTGACATCCTAAAGTAAGGTTTTCTTGTTCAGGAGTACCCTAGAGAGAAGCTTGCCAGTTGATATGACAAGTCCCCAGACACAGAAACTGACAGCATTGCTATTCTTCATTCCTAAAAATGAGTTGACACTTAAATATGAACAAACATTTAAAAGGAAAAGATAAACAAACACATCATAAAACAGCATTTCTATTTATTCATTCTTAAAAATTAATGGACAACTAAGAGACTTGAGGGGAAAAATAGAAAAGCACACTATACAGAATTCAAGAAACCGGAGACTTGAAAAGACTTTATATCCAGAAGGGAAAACCAGGAAGCCAGGATTTTTTTTCTTTAAATGCAAATGAAAAAATGGTGAATATTTCTGGGAAATTAAATCCCCAAATTTTAAAAAATAATAACTAAAAAATATTTTTTTAAAGATGTTATTTTTAAGTCATCTTTACACCCCACATGGGGCTCCAACTCACAACCCTGAGATCAAGAGTTGCACGCCTTGCCAACGGAGCCAGCCAGGTGCCCCCAAAACTAAAAAATTTTAATAGAAAGATAAGAAGATGTAATTGAGGAAATTTCCTGTAACGTTGAGCAAAATGACAGAGGAAGAATGATAAGAGAATAAGAAGGAGGCACGAAGGATAAATGTGGTAGGTTTAATAGCCAATTAAGAGAAGTTCAGAAAGCAATAAGAAAGTAGGGAAGACAGTTATCAAAGAGACAATAAAATAATTCCAAGAGCTGAAGGGAAACACAAATATTGATCAGAATTAATTAAAAGAAGACTAAATTCTGGACACACCATGATGAAATACCAAATCAACCCAGGAAAGTGTTTCTGAGATCTCAGTGGGGGTGGGGAGGACTACAAATCAGGAATTGTAAGGGCATTTCAATCAAAATGGATCAGACTTCTCATCAGCAGTAAAGGACCCTGGAAGACACTGGCTTCAGAATATGAAGGTAAAATTATTTTGGACCTAGACTTCTATGTCCAGCTTAAAAACAAGAAAAAGAACATCGCTTTCAGACCCTCACATGTTCAGAATATTTTGCCTCACACATCCATTTTCTTCGAAAGCATTTACCTAAGGATGTGCTCCCAAAAAAGAGAGTGGGGAGGGGCGAGTGGGCAAAACCAAGAAAGGGGGTAACTGTGGAATATAGAAAACTGTAGAGCAACCAGGATTCCAGGGAAAAGGAGCCCCGGTTACGAAGTGGGCCACAGGTCTTGAAAGCAATTGGAAAAAATCACCGAGTTTCAAGAATATTGCCTTGAAGAGGAAAAGTGAAAAGGATTCTAAGAAATTAATTAAATGACTATGGAGCAGGTTGATATTTGAAACATAGGCATATGAGAATATGCGTTTTTCTCTTTATAAGGAAAAGAATCAAAACTTGAGGAAATAAAATTTGTGCAAAATAGTCATGGTCTAAATAGAAAACCACACAAAGTAAAGCAAGTTTGAGAGGGAGGAAAAGTACATTTGACTCTGATGCCAGGTATGCTCCCTTTTGACTGGCAAAGCACCATGACATTGGACCTGGAAAAGAGAAAATGCATGCTAATGGGAAAATATCTCTTCAACAAATGGTGTTGGGAAAACTTGACAGCTACATGCAAAAGAATGAAACTGAACCCCTTTCTTATACCATACAAAAAATAAACTTAAAGTGGGTTCAAGATCTAAATGTGAGACCTGAAACCATAAAAATCCTAGAAGACAGCATGGGCAGCAATTTCTCTGACATCGGCCATGGCAACTTCTTCCTAGATTTGTCTCCTGAGGCAAGGGAAATACAAGCAAAAATAAACTATTGGGATTACATCAAAATAAAAAGCTTCTGCACAGCAAAGGGAACAATCAACAAAAATAGAAGGCAACCTACCGAATGGGAGAATATATTTGCAAATGACGTATCCAATAAAGGGTTAGTTATCCAAAATCTATAAAGAACTTACATGACTCGACACCCGAAAAACAAATTATCTGGTGAAAAATGGGCAGAAGACGTGAACAGACATTTCTCCAAAGAAAATATACAGATGGACAACAGACACATGAAAAGATGCTCAATATCACTCATCACAGGGAAATGCAAATCAAAACCACAATGAGATATCACCTCACACCTGTCAGAATGGCTAAAATGAACAACACAAGAAACAACAGGTGTTGGCGAGGATTGTGGAGAAAAAGGAACCCTCATGCACTGTTGGTGGGAATGCAAACTGGTGCAGCCACTGTGGAGAACAGTATGAAGGTTCCTCAGAAATTCAAAATAGAACTACCCTACGATCCAGTAACTGCACTACTGGATATTTAACCCCAAAATAAAAAAACTCTAATTCAAAGGGATACATGTACCCCTATGTCTATTGTAACATTTATAATAGCCAAATTATAGAAGCAGCCCAAGTGTGTCCATCAATAGATAAATGGATAAGATGTGATACACACACACACACACACACACACACACACACACATATCACATACACACACAATGGAATATTATTTAGCCATAAAAAATGAAATCTTGCCATTTGCAACAACATGGATGGAGCTAGAGAGTATAATGCTAAGTGAAATAAGTCAATCAGAGAAAGACAAATACTGTAGGGTTTCTCACTTATATGTGGAATTCAGGACACAAAACAAATAAGCTAAGGAGAGAGAGAGAGAGATCAAGAAAGAGTCTTAAGATAGAGAACAAACTGCTGGTCACCGGAGGGGAGGTGGGTGGGGGATGGGTGAGGTAGGGGATGGGGATTAAGAATCACTTACCATGGTAAGTGCTGAGTAATGTATAGAAGTGTTGAATCAGATATTATACACCTGAAACTAATATAACTCTGTATAAGAAGAAACTATACTGGAATTAAAAGAAAAAAACTTAGAAAAAGAGAAAATGCATGCTGCTTTGTTCTGCCCTAGACCATACTGACATAATGTAAATGATGATTGGCTTTTAGTTTTTCAAAACATGCATAGACATGTGCACCTGGGTGACTCAGTTGGTAAAGTATCTGACTTCAGCTCAAGTCATGAACCCGGAGTCCTGGGATCGAGCCCTGCGTCAGGGAGTCGGCTTCTCCCTCTACCCCTCACCCCACTTGTGCTGGCTCTCTCTCTCAAATTAATAAATAAAATCTTTAAAAAAATTCATAGACAAAGCATAGAAAACTTAGTTGTTACAAAGCACAAGGTAAATATTATCCACAATGATGATGTAAAAAAGAAAGACATAGCTGGACAGAAGCAGGGAGAGGAAAAGGGAGGAGAGAAGAAGAGAGGATTGAAAAGGCATTGCCTTCATTTTGCAAAATGAAAGGTTAAGAGACACAGTTGAAAGCAATAGAACAAGAATTAGAAATTTAAGTATATATTATTTAAAGCTATATGGCAACCAGTAGAAGAAGCTAAAAATACTACTATAACGATCAAAATTTGGAAGGAGATAGGAAGGGGTGATGTAAGTGACAGAAATTCTCATTCAGCCCTGCAAGAGGCACCGATGATGTCTCGAGTCCACTGAGCCCTAATAGTGGCCTTAGCGTATTATTTTGAGGTATTGGAAGAAATCATTCAAAGTAAAAACAGAAAGGGTTTTGAGGTTCTTGCCTCTGTGTCTTGGGTGGAGGGGCAAGGAGTGTTTGGGGCAAGGATTTTTCATCCTCATCATAAATGTTTTCTGATTTCTTCACTATTACTACATGATACATATTTTTCAGAATTAAAACCCACCAGTTTTACATCAGTGCTCCAGGCAGGGTCCTGGCAGGAAAGAGATGACATGCTCAACCTGAGCAATTGAGCAGAACTTCACAGGACTATTTATAATTGTGTAGGCAGGGGACACGGAGAAACCTACAAGGTTGGCGCAGTAGCCTGCCAACCATGCACAGCCTCAAAGTGGTGGAAGTGTCTGCTGAACCTGGTAGATGGTGGCTGTATGGAGAGGGCTGTGGATATTGCGATTTATTTATTTGAGAGAGAGAAAAAGAGAGAGAGCGTGCACGCACATGGTGGGAGGGGCAGAGGGAGAGAGAGAATCCCAATTCGACTCCCGATGTGGGACTCGATCTCACCACCCTGAGATCATGACCTGAGCCAAAACCAAGAGTCAGACGCTTAAGCAACTGAGCCACCCAGGAGCCCCATGTATATTGTGATTTATAACGAGAAATAGGTATTCAGTCTTTGTCCCCATTTCTGGCACACAACTCCTAAAACCCTGGGAATTTCCGAAGTGATAAAAGCAGTAAAGATGTCCTGAGAGTCACAGCAAACCCCTTCCAGCCCTTCCAACCACATCTGAATTAAGCTATTGAGGTGACTTTTGGAAAGCTCTTGAGGATGAGGGGCTGGTTGCCAGGAGGACCAACAACCTGGTTAGAAGGTTGGAACTTTCAGTCCCACCCACTGACCTTTGTGTGTGGCGGGGAGAGCACCTGGAGGTTGGTTGCCAGTGGCCAATTTTTTAATCAATCATGCTTATGTAACGAAGCCTCCACAAAAACCTAAGCGGACAGGTGTGGAGAGCTTTCAGGGAGGTGAATTTGTGGGAGGTGCTGGGAGAGCATGGAAACTTCAACACCCCTTTCTCTTCACACCTCACTCTATGCATCTCTTCCATCTGGCTGTTCCTGAATCCTATCACTTATAATAACTTTAGTCAGTAAAATGTTTCTTTGAGTTTCTCTCAGTGAGCAGTTCTAGCAAATTAATCAAACCCAAAGAGGAGGTTGTTGGAACCTCTGGTCTAGAGCCGATGGGTAGGAAGCGCAGGTCACAGCTTGAACTTTCAGTTAGCATCTGAAGTAGGAGGAGGGGACAGTCTCATAGGACTGTGCCCTTAACCTGGGGGATCCATCGCTATCTCCAGGAAATAGTCAGAATTCAGCTGAATTGTTGGAGAATTGCTTTGTGTGGGGAAAAAAAAACCCACACACACTGGAACTGGTGTCAGAATAAAGGGCTGTCTGACCAGAGCTGAGACTTTTGTTAGAAGATTCGGCCAACCCGCACCAGGAGGGGGCCAGGGAAATCAATAACTTTTTTATTCTCCTTCTACCCCCGCGTCTCCCGCTGGTGCTTCTTATTGGTCAAACCCAAGCCAAAATCTAGAACCCTGCTGTCTAGGACAGGAGCCACTAGGCATATGTAGCTATTTAAACTAATTAAAATTTAAAATTCAGGTCCTTTGTCCTATTAGCCACAGTTCAAGTGCTCAATAGCCATATATGGCTAATGGCTCTCCCTACAGACAGCACGGACGCAGAGTATTTCCATCATCCCAAAGTTCTACTTTGGACAAGCTTGAGAAAGCACAAGGGAGGGCCGCTGTCCAGGAAGGTCAGCCTCGTGGGCACAGAGCAGGGTGGGGAAGGCTGGGGAGCGGCTCTGGAGGGATACACAGGAGATACACAGTGTGTTCAGCATTTCCAAGAGCATGTCTCATAAGATACTCTAAAAAATATCATAAAATTTGGGGGTGGAAGGGCAGTCAATGGTCATATAAATTTGACAAACTCTACACGCTGTTTTGTTCCCTTGAAGACTCAAAATATATATCAACCTGGTAAGAGCTGTAAGAAATCCTGGAAATCTGTTTAACACTGTTTAAAAACAGGTGTTTTCTGAACTCTTTTGGCTAAGAAAGTTTTTTTTTTTTTTTTTGGTATGGGAAGAATTACAACACCTTTCACAAAGTTCTTTTTATGCTGGATATTTATCATTTTTGGACTTCCAAGATCCTGTCAACCCTCCTTATTTGGAGTGGGAGATCCCGGAAGGAATAAGAAGGTTGGATCCACGTACCCAACACAGAAAGCTGACCAGTGGCTAAGAGGCTTTCGACGATCTGCGAGAGATCATCGGATGCCCCCACCCAGGGGGGTGATGGGGAAGAAACTGTGCCCAGATCTCCAGCTCTGGGAAACGTAACTGACTGACAGCTCCAGCTGCCGACCTTCTGATTCACCCTCGTGTTCCTGCCACACTTCCCCCGGGCCGCTCCCAGCCAAAGGCTGAACATAGCCAAGGCGTTCATGCAGGCCCATTCCTACAGACACGGGAGTTTCAAAACACCTTTGGCTTGAGGATTCCTCATTGGTCTGGTTGAGACTTTCTGAGGACGGCCCTGCGGCCCAACACTCCTGCTGCCCACTCTCCCTTCCTCCTACCTCGTTTCAGAGATGTCAGACCTGTATCTCTGTCTGAAGACTCTGGCTTCCTACCTTTTCTTCCTTCACAGGCATTCCCCCCCCTCCCCAATAAATCTCTTTCATGCATGTGTAACACTGTGTTGGTGTCTGCTTCTTAGAGGACCTGAACCAACATAACTCAAGATCTGAATCTCGAGGAGTTTCTCAAAGATGTGGGAACCATAGAAATAATTCAAGGCAGAGCTCAGCGACATGGGCAACTTTGGCAGGCCAGTCAAGGCTCGAAAGGTTAGTGAATAAACTTCCCAACCTGCTTAAAATCATCTGTCCTTCCACAGTGGTTAGCCCTGAAAACTGAACTCTTCACTGCAGTATCCATTGCTAACGGGCTCTGACCATTTCAGAAAGAGCCGGTGCCTTGTTCATGGTCCAGAGCCTTGCCACACATTTTCCTCACGATTGGACGGGGTGCACAGCTCCTGGCTGAGGTCAATGAGACTGGTATTCTGTGGAGGGCCAGACTTTGGGGAGAAGATATGGGTATTTTGAATACAAGGCACTGTTCTTGCCTTATATCAATCCATACCATAGAGTTTCGGGGTATACACCTATCATGAAGGCTCAAAAAGTGGTTGGCAGCCTTTAGCCTTTCTCTTTTTTTTTTCTTCCCCATTTGTCAAGCTGGGGGGTGGACTCATTACACTTGCAGCCACTCCTGGCTCCCTACAGCGAAACCACCTCAGACTCTGAGGATCTTGGTTTGGAGATGGAGGTCGAGATGGGTGCTGGAAAGCTGGAGGGAGGAGCTGTGCCTAGCTTTCCAGCAGAGGTGCTATTGTGGCCCCCATGGGGAAGGGTTGAGAGTCCCAGGGAAGAAGTGAGGAACAATGCCCAGGAACTTCAACAGTGGGACCAGGCAGGAGCCAGGAGGCCTGGCCACTGGCCGCCCACACAGCGCTCCTCTGCCGATGGCCCGTGTCACCTGCCACTCTGTGAGCCCATCACCCACCAAAGGAACCACAGTTTGTTCGGTTTGGGTCCTGTGCCTTCACCTGCCAGTGCCGTGCTAGGCCTGGGAGATACTGAGATGGATCCTGAGTGGCCCTTGTCTCTAGAGAGCTCACAGAGTAGAATAGATATCAGAAAAAGGGAGAGAGACAGAGAGAAATGCCACGTGGTGGCTTCGACTGCAGAGTCCAGGGGTCCTGGAAGGGCCAGCCAGGCTCCCCAGGGGCAGTGACTTTGAAGCTGGGAGTTAAGTACAAGCAGGAATTTGCCAGACCCAAAATCTGGACAAGGAGAAGATGCTGACCCAGTCTCAGCGACTGAAGTCCCCAAATTCCAAACGCATGTGTACTGATGTCAGAATGGCCAGTTTGAACACCATCTGTACTGTTTGCTCCTCCAACTGGTTGGACCAATCCAGTACTCTCTGTGCCTTAGTCTCTTCACCTGGGAAATGGGGCTAGTCCTTAGGTATCTGACAGCAGGGTGCTGAGGACTAAATGAGATAGGGTATGTGTAGACATTTTCTAGGCTGTATGCAGGGCTATCTCTACAAACACCTGTTGTTCTGCTCATCAATGTTAGTGCTATTACTGTTTATGAATTCAGTGCCAGGGGCTCAGCAGGTGAATAAAACAGAGCCCTGCCCTCAAGGTGATCTAACAATAATAATTTATTGTTAGCGTAAATAATAATTTACGCTCATGCAGGGCTTATAATGTGCCACCTCCATTCCCAGCGCTCTAGGTGTATGAATTGTTTTACCCTCACGACAACCTGAGAAGCAGGTGCCGTGGTCCCTCTCAGTTTGCGGGTGGGGGGCTGAAGCAACGGTGTGTGTGTGTGTGTGTGTGTGTGTGTGTGTGTGTGTGTGTGTGTGTGTGTGTGTGGAGGGGTGTGTGAAAACTTGTGCAAGGCCCCACAGCTGATAGGTGGGAGCGCCCGGTTGTGAACCCAGGTGGGTTGGCTCCAGATGACCCACTCTTCACCACTGTCCCCTACAGGGAGATGGACAGCTGAGAGGCAACCATACTACGATGTCAATACTGTGAATTAAGTTGAGTGAGGACAGGTGACAGTCCGCAAAGGCTTCCTGGAGGAGATGGTCCCTGAGCTGAATTCTGGTGAGGAGGTGGGGAGAGGCAAGAGGAGCGTCCGACTGAAGACCCTGAGGGTTGGGTGAGAGCAGAGCTTCTGCCCTTCAGTGTGGGAGGGGTCAGGTGTGGAGAGGTGGGCAGGAGCGGGTCCTGAAGGCCTTGGGCGCCATGCTAAGGAGACAGACTGTCCTCTGAGGGCAGCAGTGACTGCATTGGAAGGCTCGTTCTGACTACACTGTGAAGGGCTAACTGGGAGCGGTGGGTGTGGGCGACTGCTGAGGGCGGAGAGGCAGTTGGGGGGCCACCACAGAGGTCCATCCCTGGTGACTGCACGTGGAATGTGCCAGAGGGGACGGAAAGTGTGAGGACTGTTCACATACAGCAAACAAACGACGACAGAGAAAGCAGAAGAGAAATTGAAAGCAACTATGGGGTCCTGGCCTGCATGACGGGGTGGGTCAGGGCGGCACGCACCAGCACCTGAGGAGGAAGACCCGGGAAGGGCACAGGAAGCCGAGCCCGGAGATGACAGACCAAGAGTGAGCTGAGGGGAAGGAGGGAAAGAAGTGAGCATCTGCCCAAGGGTCCAGGCAAGTTGGAGGGCAAATGAGTTAGGTCAGACACCAAGAATCTATTTTGATGGAGTTCTGGGTACTTAAACCCAGGCTTCAGTGTATCTAAAGTCCGTGTTTGTCCCTGTGGTTCGAAAAGGCCTTGTTTTCAGTCTTATTTGTCCCCAGTCTCCCTTTGCCAAGATTTCACACTTCGCTGCCCCACTCACGCAGAACTGTTTAATGACTTTCTCAATATCTTCGTCTTCTCGTCACTGTTCCCTGCACACGCACGCATAATAGGATAAGGAGCAGGCTCTGCTGATGGGTATTTGTAATGTGCTGGGACTGATAAATAAACCGATAAACCCACCATTGCCGTCACCAATAATGATAGCAACTGTTCTCAGCTCCTGTTTATTGAGCATCTATTATGTCCCAGGTGTTCCGTTGGGAGTTTCACAAACATGGCCAATAAACAGAGTAGGAGTGACATTTCTCTTTTACAGAGGGAGAAACTTAAGGTTTGAAGTGAGCAGCTGAGGATCACACAATAAACAATAAGTAGCAGCGGGACGTCTGTGTACTACCCGCCAAGGGGGGGGACACAGGCTTTAGGCAGCCCTTTAAAATGTATTTGCATCTAAAAGACGTGATTTCCTTGCTAGGATTCCTGGGGAGAGAGGAGCTGTGTGCTGGAAGGAGAGGGAAGGGGGCAGAGCACAGGGAACAGGGTTAAGTGGACTCAGGTCAGGGGATTACTGTTCCCTAGCCCAGTATTAACAAGCTGTTACCGGGCCCTCAATCAGTCCTGACAGGCTCTTTCAGAAAAGAACAAGCACCTGAATGGGTTTTCGTGTTTGTCATGGAGGTTTACCCAAAGAAATGGGTGGCTCAGTCAGTTAAGTGCCTGCCTTGGGCTCAGGTCATGATCTCCAGGTCCTGGGGTCAAGCCCCTCATGGAGCCCCGCATCGGGCTCCCTGCTCAGCGGGGAGTCTACTCTCTTTGCCCCTCACCCGGCTCCTGCTCTCTCTCTCTCTCAAATGAACTTTTAAAAAATAAAGAAATGGAACACATGATGCAAACATTCCTGGCCAGTTTTCTTTGAAGAACACAGCTTAAAAACCCTTTGCTCACTTGCCAAGTATTTACCAAGGACCCATGGAATGCCAAGCATTGGGCTAGGTCCTAGGGATACAGTGACAAACATAATCAACCGCACCAGTATGAGACGGAGAGGAACAGAGGGTGCCCTTGCCCGAACTGCCTCTGTGGGGGCGACTTGAGCAATGAGAGTGGTCCGTGGAGCAGATGGAGGGCCTTTTGGGCAGAGGTGTGGCTTTCACCACTTCTTGGCACCTCTGCGTCTTGCAAACTTCAACTCACCCCTGAAAACTTGGGCAGGCTTGCCTGGCCTGAAGGCCCTGGCTGGGTGGCGGAGCTTTCCAGTAGGCTTCCTCTGTACCTGTTGCTCACGTCTGGAGAAGCAGACACTAACAGGTGGCCCCAGCTCATGTGTCCCTCTCCAGTCTGAGCCCTCTGGAGGCGAGTGGGGAGATGTTGAGTTCTGTGTCCCTGAAGCTGGCACAGGGCAGGTCCCCAATAAACGCAGTGGAGTCGGTGTCTAAGGACAATGTCAGGACCCTTCAAGTAGTCCTGGCCGACACTGCCCATTTAACCACTTCACAGTTTGTTTTTGAGGAAGACGTATCGGAGGCCAGAGCTCTGCCACCATGACTGGAGCGTATCACTTCTGGTTTTGTTTTCCTCCCATATCAAATGACAAAGTCACATCAGCATTGTGGACTTGGGACGTAATACATGACCTATCAAAGTCCATAGTGGGTTGTTTGTGCTGTGTTGTTTGTGTGTGTTTTTTGTTGTTGTTGTTTTTTACTAACACAACTTGGTAGTTTTTATTGTCTAGGACAATGGTTACAGACCACAAAGACTCGGGAAGACCCACTGCTTGGGCCCAACAAGAGACAATACTCTCCCTCTCAATTCAGAGTCCCCTGGGCTATGAGGGGACAGGCTTTTTCTTACGCGGCTTTGGTAGGTGGTCCATGACTGTACTCAGTACAAGAAGGGCCTCTGAGCCTACTTATGTGGGGGTGGGCGGATAAAGTGGCCATCCTCATTTGCATTACTTGGGTGTAACCCTGAAGACCTGGATGTGGATGGCCGAGTTGTTGCAGATGCGGGTCAGCGGCTCTTGTGTATCAGTCTCTGGTTCAGGTTAGTCCAGGGTTAGCCTCCACCCTGTGGTCAAGATGGAGCCAAGAGAGCTCTTCTTTCTAGAAGGGAGGTAACCAGCACATTTGGTTTTTATTTAGTTAACTTCGACCCAACACATAGTGTTGCTCTTGTCTGTAATTCACTTGAAGCTGTTTTTCAACAAGAACACAGTTCAAAGTTCCTGGCACAGAATACAATGGTAACTAGATAATAATATTTAACATCCATCGAGAATTTCATTTTTTGAACAGGTAAAAGGATCCCATAGTCCAAAAATGAAAATGACATAAAAAGATACACATTGAGAACCTGGTCCCCCACTCATGCCTATATCTGCCCCATTCTGTACCCCTGTTCTCTGCCCCATGAGTCACGGGTTTCAACAATTTCTGATCTGTCCTCCCAGGGTTTTTTATGTGAGTTTGGATTCTCAAAAATGCATCTTCCGCATCTACAGAAATGATGATATGATTTTTCTCCTTAGATTTATTTTGATGAACTGTCCTTGCATTTTTAGAATAAGCTGCACTTGGTTGTGAAGAATTATTCTTTTTGTATGCTGCTGCATTCTGATTGCTAATATTTTATTTAGGATTTATGCATCAATATTCATGTATGAGATTCATTTATTTATTTTTTTTTTTCTATAGCCTTTGTTACTGATGTTATCCTAGCAGGGTTAAAAAAAAGTTGCCCTTCTTTATCTCTGCTCTGGAACAATTTTAATGGTGTTGGAACCATCCATCCTTTAAACGTTTGGCTAAATTTGCCCAGGAAACTTCTAGCTCTGGTGCTTTTTAAATATTAATTCCTTTATAATACTACCTAGTATTTTCTATGAAAATTGACTTATTTAGATGTTCTGGAGTTGGTTTCAGTAAATCATATTCTCCTGGAAACGTATCCACTTCTTTCAAATTTGCAAATTTAGATAAATTTGCATAAAATTGTTTTTAAAATTTCCTTGCTTTCTGCATTTTTCTTGTCGTTTTTGTTTGTTTTGCCTTTGTTCTTTCTTCCTTGATGTCTGAGAAGGCTTATCTGTTTTACTGATTTTGCCTCAGTGATCCAGGTATTCACTTATTCACTTTGTTTTCCCCCATTATCTACCTCATTAATTCTTATTTTAATTCTTCTGCTTTCCTCTGGTTTATTTTGTTGTCCTTTTTTTCCTAACTTTTTTGAGTTGATTCTTAATTCCTTCTATTTCATCCCTTTTATATTTAAATAAATATTCCATTTATAGGCTATGACATCTCCCATGTGTGCTGCTTTAGTTCAATCCTTTAGATTCAAAATCTAGTAAGTAGTAGTATTTTCATTATTATTGGCTTATAGAAATTCTGCAGTTTTAATCTGTACTTTTCCTTTGACTCAAAAGTTGTTTAAATGACAACTTTCTTAAAATTCTGATTTTTTATCAATTTTAAATTTTACTGCATTGTGAATAGAAAATGTCCACATTACCTCTGCTTTTTGAAACTTACTGTGATTTCATTTGTGGTGATCAGTGGTATGGCCAATTAGTATAGCCATTCCACAGACACACAAAGCAAAAATATGTTCTCTACCTTTGGGGCACATAGTTTGATATATATTGATCATATCTACCTTTATGATTCGGTTACTTAAGTCTTTTGTATCCTTGTTCATTTTTGGTCCAACTGATCTGAGAGAATGTTGCTCTTCCTGAGATGTGGAAAGCCTGGGGAGGAGCCAGTTCCAGGGGAAGAGTGGGTATGAAAAAATCATAAGGTCTGTTGGAGAAGTCTGTTAGATCATCTCCACCCGAAAATCATTCTTGTCAAACACTAATTTGAAAAGATATATGCACCGCTACGTTTACTGCAGTGTTATTTACAAAAGCCAAGATATGGAAGCAGCCCAAGTGTCCACTGACAGATGAATGAATGAAGATGTGATATATGTATGTAGTGTGTGTGTGTTGTGTGTGTGTGTGTATAATATATATACCTAACATATACACACATATGTATAATAGAATATTAGCCATAGAAAAGAATGAGATCTTGCCATTTGCAATAATATGGACGGAGCTAGAGGTTATGATACTAAGTAATATAAATCAGACAGAGAAAAGTAAATACCATATGATTTCACTTGTATGTGGAATCTTAAAAATGAAACAAATGAACAAACAAACAAAAACAGCAACAGATCCATAAATACAGAGAAGCTGATGGTTGCCAGAGGGGAGAAGATAAAATCACTCTTGCCATAAAGAAAAGGGCCCCCCAAGATTGACCAAGGTCTGTATTTTCTAACTTTTATTGATACTACTTGACAGGAGAATCTATCTTTCACTTAACCAGATAATTTTGTATTGTTTCCTAATTATTTTTAAGTAGGCTCCATGCCCAGCATGGAGCCCCACGCAGGGCTCAAACTCACGACCATGAGATCAAGACCTGACCCAAGATCAAGAGTCAGACACACAGGGCACCTAGATGGCTCAGTCAGTTAAGCGTCCGACTCTTGACTTCAGCTCAGGTCATGATTTCAGGGTCATGAGATCGGGCCCCATGACCACCTCCATGCTCAGCGGATTCTCTCCCCCTCCCTCTGTTCATGTTCTCTAAATAAATAAATAAATAAATAAATAAATAAATAAAATATTTTTTAAAAAGACTTGGACACTTAACCGACTAAGCCACCCAGGCACCCCTCCTAATTTTTTCATATATGGATTTTTTTTTCTCCCCACATCAAGTTAAAAAAAATCGAGTCCTCTTTTACATTTCTATGGTGGGTAGGACAAGGTCCTATTGATGGCTTGGAGGGATTTTAGTTGGTGATGTTCCTGATAATACCATTTGAGCACTGACTCTGAGCCAAGCTCTCTTCTAGGCACTCTGTATGTCTGAGGCTGTTTAATCCTCGCATCAACTCATGGCATCCCCATTTTACAGATTCAACAACAACAACAAGGCAAGTGGAGGTAAAATAACTTCCTCAAGTTGAATCCATGAGTGAGGGCAGAGCCAGGACTCCAACGTTAGTCACTCTGCTCTGTTGCCTCTTTCAGAGACCGGCCCATCCAGTGGCTTCATTCTGTGAGGAAAGAGACTCAAAGTTGTTGTGTCAGCCGACAAACTACTAGCAGAGCTAAACCGAGATCCGTGAGGTTTGGACCTTGATCCAGAGCCTTCCCACCATACAGCACTAATCCTCATGTGCAGAGAAGCAGTATTTTGTCCTAGAAAGAGGGTGTAATTTGCTGGATGATATGGACTAATCCTTTGACAGCAACTCCTGCCTGCCTCATGTCATAGCACTGCAGAGCTAAGACCACAGCAGATGCAAAGAAAGAGGTTTTCAATCGAATGCTACCTGAATGATGTATACTTTTGATTTCTGAACAAATAATTCAGTGTAAAATAAATTAACTTTTAATATGATTAGGATATATAAAATAACAAAAAACTAAGGTTCTACAAGGGATAAAGGCTCTAGGTGAGAGGACTTGTGTTTTTGACAGATATCTCTTGCACTCTGCAACTCCCGTGCGCATGACCTTCCTTCTTCATTTATAGGTTGTGGGTGTGAGGCTTGGCACTTTCCCAGGACAAGAACTGAAGACAGCCCATGGAAAGACACACTAATCAACCCACAGGGGAGAGGAGGATCATTAAAAAACAACACAGAAATGGTGAGTTTCTTGTATTATCTTCAAGTCCAGCTCTCAGTTGCCAAGTCCAGCTCTCAGTTGCCAAGAGTGACCTAACATTTCCCTACATAGTTTGGCTTCGGAGGGCAAAATTTGTGTTTTGTTTTGCTCCATTCCATATGTATTCCAGTAATTATGAAGAGAGAAAGGGGTTTAGGACAAAGGGGAGGGCAGACTGACCCAGTGTATCAACTTTACTAAGAAAGGACATAATGGTTTGGCAAAATAAGACAATTTCATTCTGAAAGTATAAAGACATCCTATACTAGTGGAATTATTTGGCTTGCCAAAAATCAAAGTTGTTTAGCTGAATATGACAGGGACCTGAGCCATATGACTACAGGTGGTACCCCTGTACAACTCCACAGAGGCTTCTAGAGACAGGCTAGGGAACCTGATTCCGATGCTGGAGCTGGTGGTGTTCCACCTGGATCCATTCATGGTGAGCCAGCAAGATGGGATGGACAAGCAGCCCTGACAACCTGTCCTCTACTAGCACAGAATCTCTGGGAAACTGTGATCTTTCTCTTGAATCATGACATCATGAAAAGATTTGTCCAAAGGTAGTCCCACAACCTGCCTGCTTTGGGGCTTGCAGCAGAAACTGAATAAAATGCATTCCTCTCATCCTCAAGTGCAAATCAATCTCTCAAGCCTTGTTAACCTCACATTTGGTAGATGCCAAATGAAGAGGAGAATGGCTAAAAATGTAGGATGGTTTCCTTGGGAGAGGTTCTAGACTCTCTTTTCTCAGTTTGCCTCGTTTTCCTTTCAAACGAGAGACTGAAATGGTTGAGTTGGTCTGGCTCAGATTCTAGGGAATCGCATCGGTGGGGGTCTCCAGCCTCACTGACCTAAACGTTCTTGTTTGCAAAAGAACATCCTATTTAAAAGGAAGTGTGGCCAATTCATGCTTTGACACATGGATTATCAGGAGTCTCCTCTGCTGAACCAAGTAAGAAAGTTGAGCTGGGAACTTTCTTCCTTGCTTCAAATTTAAGTAATAAATTAAAATGTATCTGGCAAAAGTGGGAAAGGGGTTGAAAAGGGTGAGTTTTGCATGAAACTGAGTGTAGGTGTTTTCTGAGCACCTCAGAACTTCAGGTTTCATGGGGGGCTCCAAGTTCATTTAGTTCAAACCATACATCTGATGACTTCCAGTAATCTGGATAATCTGTTTGGTGGACGCTCTTCTCTTCCCATGAAGGACACAAGTTATCTGCCGGGCATCTATAGCTTATGTATTACCTGGAATCCAGCCTTAATCAGTGAAGGGAACAGTAGCAAACTATCTTAGTCATGGTCACTTAGTTAAAAAGAACGGAAAACCAATTTAAATCCTTTTTGAAGAGTTTATTGGAAGGAACATGTAGGTTTCACGAGGAGTAGAAAGATAACAAATGGTTTTCCTCTCTTCTCTCATTTCCTATTGTCTCTCTCGGCAACTAGCTCCTTTCTCTTGCTTTTCCAGCTTCTGTTTCATTATGACTTTATGGCTCTGATACAGGACACTTGTTTTTGTTTTTGGTTGGTGTTGGTATTTTGGGTTTTGTTTTTCTTTTTTTACATTTACCTTATTTTTATCATGTCCCATTTTTTCTGTGGAGAACCAGCCTTGGGAATTGGTCTGGCAGTGGACGCTTGACTTGACCAGAGCCAACAAGATACATTGAGACCTTTGCTGAGGTTTCTGAGAGATGGCTTGTGAGTGGGAGAGGACACGAGGCTGGCACTGCCAACACCATCCTGCCTCTAGGAAGCCCAAGACTAATGGCGACACAGCAGTAGACCAAAGGGACAGAAGCAGCTACATCCTGATGCCAATTTTGGAAAACTGAATCCCAATTATATGTGAAGCCAGTTTCATGAGCCAATAACTTTCTTGCTTGCCTAAGTCATTTTGGATCAGGTATTCTGTCAAGCATAACCCCCAAAGTCCCAACTGATACAGCCATCAGCCCTGGATTCCCCGCCCAGCCAACCTCGTTCATCACCATGACCTTGCAGTTCTAGTTTCCTCATTGGCTTAGTTAGGAAGGGCATGCTCAGGAAGGAGTAGTTTAAAGCGGTATGTAGGGCTATCCTTTGCAGAGCTAAAGGTGGGGCAGAGGGAGAGGAAGTAATTACCTTCTTGAATTTATAGTAAAATTAGAGTCCTTGATCTGACAATAGCCCTAATCATATTTTTTTCCCTGTCTTCATTAAGGTCATGAATGTCAAAAATATAGGGGATAACATGCAAAAATCACGTCCAACTTCACAAATAATGCTTGTGATGCTTTTTCATATGCAAGTCTAATGGAAATTTAGAAAATGACGGGTCCATCTTGTCATTATTCTCTTGTGGATGTACCAACAACTTTGAAAATGTTTTCAATATGTCAACTTTAATTTTAAAATTGAAGACAACAGAGTAGCTTGAAAGCTCAGATTTAAGTCATAAATGAAAATGTATCTGGTAAGAAGTGCATTACATCCTATTTCTTCATTATGAGAATATTTAACTTAATTCTTTGATTTAAAAATATCTCCACTTTAATACATCATGATTCATATAATCTTTTCCCACACCTCTTCTTTCAAGACCTCTAACTTATTTCATCAAAAAATAATAAATCTCAGGCTCAGAAATCATTTCCTAGCCAAGAATTGTACCATTGATGTTGTTCATTATTCCAATTAAAATTTAAATTTGTTTAGGAAGGGCAAGGACATGACTTTCATACACATGTTTAAGTTCCACGTCTAACATTGCATTTCCCACCAACATACATACACCTGTGTTGAATCACAAGCAGTCCAGAGGCATCCTGAGAAGAATGAGCGCTTGGGTTCCGTCTCTGGCCGTAGAGTCTACTTGTGTGACAATGGCAGATTATGACCTCTGTAGGCTTCTGTTGCTTCACATATAAAGGACTGATCTTACATCTTTATAGATAATACTGACCTCATAGCCTTAATGGAGTAAATGAGGTGGTAAATATAAAGCATATAACTGATACTCGGTCTTATTTACCAACTATTACTTAAGGTAACAAATACTTGCCCGTCATGACAACAACATTTACAACTCACGAATGCTCATTTCCTACCAGTTGTCAACACCGCCATAAATCTGCCAGAGTTATAAAATCAAATCTACGCTTTTCATTAATTGAAATGTTATTGCCCTCTTAACGCTACTGAAATGTCTCATTCTGCTACTAGCTGGCCATGTGACCTGGAACAAGCACTTAAGCAATGTGAGTTGCGCTTCTTCGTTTGCAAAATGCCAAGACCAGACCGTCCTAACTGTATTTGTCCTAGATGAATGTTAGGGTCCCCTCTGGCTATACCACTCTTCTCTGTGCATCTTAGAATTCAGTTCGGTGGCCACGTGAGGCCTATGAATCATCATGGGGTAATTACACCCTGATTTCAAATGAGCCCATATTCTTTTCAGAGGAAAAACCACTGCCATTTAAACCTAGTCTCCCAGACAAATATCAGCATCAGGATAAAAAAAGAGAGTGAGGTGATATAATGGTATGATAATTCACAGGCTCAGCGCTTGTAATTTTGGAAATCTCTAAAAGTTATTTCTCAAAATTTGAGGATGCATTTTGTGACATAGGGGTCGTCAAAGAAAGGTGTGCCACAAGGCATGATGGACACCTCTCCATTGGGTTTAGGGTCTACTGTTCCACATAACAGCTCCAGACCCAATCTGCCTTACTTATTGAAAATGCTAATGATTGATTGGTATACTTCTATTTTTCTGAAACTGCAAAACAGAACAGTCTAATTAACCATTCCTTTGGTATTTACTCTGAAACCAAGTGTGCATTTCTTGGCCTCTTCATATGCAATCAATGCCAACTCCCACGCAATTCCACAGAATTCTTGTACAATTTTCACTTGCTCTGCCCAATTTTTTTTGTCTTAGCCTCCCCTCTATTATCTCACAAATGGTGAACATTTCAGAAATTGCAATGCCCTTAAAAGGTCTCTACACATTTGTCTAGAAGACATTCTGGGTAAAATGCAAGAGATGCCTTCTCACTGAAGTGGGGAAGAGAGCATAAATTAAATTTCTAAGGGATATAGCCAGAGAAGAAAGTGCTACGTGTTAAGAGCCCAGATTCTGACAGATGGCACGCAGTGCATGCTGTTTAGCTGGGCAGTGCTCAAGGGCTCGTGCCATTGCAAATACAGAAACAATAAAACTGCTTATTGATTTTAAAGAGACCTGTAATTAAGTATGACATTCTAACAGATAAAGGTTTACCAAGGCAAAAGAGCCAAGACTTAAGAGGTCTTAAAATGAGATACTATTTAATGGATTCAAACATCACTCCTAGGATGGCAAATCTTCAAGAACTCCAGCTTGTGTGTGTGTGTGTGTGTGTGTGTGTGTGTGTGTGTGTCTTTATGTCTGAGTTCAAGAACATGCACACAATTCATCTAAAGTTTCAAGTGGTGCGTGCCCATTTGAAATTTTCTTGAGGTTAGGAAAGCAAAGGTTGCAACCCTTACATTCAGTTGCCTTGGGCAAGCAAAAAATAAAAAAAATTTTAAAAAAGTATCTGTCAAGACCCAGGTCTTACTGTTAAGGCTAGAGTTGAGAAATGCCCTCCAAATGCCTTCAAGTCAACATTAGCTATGACAGAAGCAAGACTATTATTTAACAGTAGCAGCAAATGTCAAAAACAAACTGTGCCTGGAGTTTTGACAAGACACTGTTGAAAGAGAACCACTTTTTCAGCACTTGTGCAACCGTGGAGGAGAACTCGACAATATCTGGAGGTCTGGTAATAGGATTTCCAGGCTGCTTGGTGGTTTCCTTCTGATACACAAAAAAGGAGTAGCAAGTGGCGGACATGAGCAAAAAACTGGAAACAAGGAGGCCCAGGGAAAAGAACTAATATATCAGAAATCGGGTACCTATAGCTAATTAAAATGTAACTCCTTCTTGGGGAAACTGCAGTCTCACAGTGGTGACACTGTAAAGTATGAGGACAGAGCCATCATCCCTAGGCAAAAATAAGATGCTGACAAAACCCATCTCCTATTTCCCACATCCTTCCTTCCCGCTGGTGGCCTCATGCCATCCTGTGACACCTTCTCTGAGCTTCTCTCCGTGGATGACACTCCCCAGCCTAACCTGGCCAAAGCTCCAGCCCAACAATCAATTACTCAGCATAATCACAATGAGCCATTCCCTGCCCTACTTCCTTAGGAACCTGGTCCCTGAAAGGAACCTGACAAGTGAGTCTGTGGATGGTGGTTGGTTGGCATAGTGGATTTGTGCATGATTTCATTTCGACAGAAACATTAGGAGAGTATCTCAATGCAAAGGAAATGCTAACGTGCTGGCTCAGTACCCATACTTTGAAGCGGGAACAAGAGGAAAAAGGAGAGGAACAAATATTTAACTGGATGCCTGTTTACATTACATATTATTGCATTTGATGTTCAGAGGCCTCAAAAGAAGATGATAGTGTATCTCCATTTCATAGATGAGGAAACTGAGGTTTAGAAAGTTTGGGGGACTAGCTCTGGGTCCCAGTCTATAAGGAACTCATGCGGCGTTCAAGCCTGGGTTTGTTGGATTCCCAAGGCACTCTACCAAACCTCAGGATCATACCTGAATTAGCCTCAGAACATTCTTTTTCAAGAAAAGTCTGATCATGATGGTGACTTGATAAAAAATGGGGATGCTATGAACTGTGGCAGATGGGGCAGTCTCAACTTGTAAGCCTTCTGGAACAACTCCCACAGGCAGCTGTGGACTCTTCCCAAGAAGCATGCCCTGCTTGCAGGCTTTACGGGAGTCATTTAAACCCTCAAAGAGAAGTCGATCCCCATGTTTGACATCCTACCTCCCACCACTTCCTCTACCTGCCATCTTCACTACTTCCAGACTGGACTTTGGATTCTCCAGAGTACAATCATCACCTGTCTGCCCATGTTGTTTTCCTGTCCATCCCACGCCACCAAGAAATGCCCTCCCCTCCTGGAGCTGAGTTTGACCCTTCCTTCACATCTCATCAGTACCTGTGTCCCCACCCTTCAGAGGCCTTTCCTGGCTAGTGGGTTAACACCATGTTCTTACTCTGACAGAACACATCGTCTATACAACCCCCACCCCCCACATTTGCGCGGATGCCCCAAGGCCAGTACTCATGTATTATGGGGCACATCAAAAACAATACCACCCAGCATTAATAATTCACACAGACATCTCCCAGACTGAACTTTTTAAAAGGTCAGAAGTTAAAAAAACTTGTTTTTTTTAAACCTGTTAAAAACCTGTTAAAAAATTTTATCACCTTTCTATTCTGTCAGACTTTCACAAGGGACTGTGCCTGAGGAGGCTGTGGTAGAATATCTATTATCAAGAGAGGTTCAAGGTCCATGTCTAGGCATCATGGAGAGCTGAAGCCATTAGGCTCTCTCAGAATACTTACAACAGCTTTCTAAAATAGGCCAGGTTCCAGAGTGGAGTAGCGTATTAACCAGAATTATGGTTAATACGCTTCCATGAAATGGAGGTTGCATCCGAGTCAGAAATGCTTCCAGTGCCAAGTCACTCACTCTAAGGGATGGCCAGAGAAATCTGTTGGAAATACTTATGGGAAACCACTTGTAGGGCCTGGCAGGGCCTGGTGAGGAGGAGGATCCTTAGTCACTAGAGCCAAGTCAGACCAGGGTTTGAAACCCCGCTCAGCCTTTCAAAAGAACAGACGTTGGCAGGTGTAAAACAGTCCGTATCTGGAAGGGTGTGGTAGGGATGGTCACAGGAGGCACAACGCAAACACCTGATTCATTTCCTTCCCCTCACTTCTTCTTCTTCTTAGATTTTATTTATTTATTTGAGAGAGAGAGAGAGCAGAGTTGGGGGGGGGGAAGGGGCAGGGGGAGAGGGAGAAGCAGACTCCCCACTGAGCAGGGAGCCTGATGCAGGACTCGATTCCGGGATCCTTGGATGGCGACCTGAGCTGAAGGCAGGTGCTGAACCAACTGAGCCACCCAGGCGCTGCCCCCACCCTCCAGCCCTGGTCACTTCTTCTTTTAGATGACAGGAAAAGGCAAAGGTGAGGCGTTCCTTCTTTCTCATCATTCTAGAACTCGGATACTAAGTGTATATGTTATGTATTTTAAAGACTATAATGTTAATTTTACCACCAAAAAAAAGTCTCTTATTTTCTCCTAGTTGTGCTCACTATGAATCACTTAGGACAGAAAATATGCTAGTGGGCAGAGAGTGCCAGAAAACGCTTTATACCAACGGTGGCGGACACTACCAGTGATCACCCGTATGTGGTTCTTCTGTCCTCCGGGGGAGGGATTACACATCCCAGCCCCGTTACAGTTAGTTGGAGCCAGAACCAGAACTAATACTATCAAATATTTAAGGAGCACAGATTTATTCTTTCTGGAGAAAAAAAAAAAAAAGCTGAACCTGACTCAACCTTATTATGAATTTTACATACATTCTAGAAAGATGAGCTTCAACGTATACTGACTTGCTTTCTCTTAGGCAGGCGTGACACTGACACGCACTAGGTGTGAGGCACAGAAATTCCACAAAGGCTTGTCTTTACAAACATCTTTAAGCTTCATCTTCAGAATGTCAGTCTACGGGCGCCCCAAGCCAATATGCAGAGACTCCACACAGCAGCTGCGCCCAGCTGATCCTAAAATGATGGGGGAGCACTTTGTCTTTCTATAATGTCCTGCTGGAAAATCTCAGGCTTTTGTAAATGCAGGAAGGTTTTTTTTTTTTCAAAAAAGAACTGCTACTGTCATACTTTGGTTGGGTAGACAGTCCCAGAAGATCTAGGAGTGACATGTTATGACTATGAAGGGAATAGAAATGAGTTTCATTCAGTGGCAGAAATTCCCAGGGAATGCATTTTAGAAACTTTTCTTCTAAAACAAACAGATTCAGCACTTGGGTTCTTGCTTTCCTTTGTCTCCTCAATTGCTCATCACAATGAATCAGTCCATGATCACATTCTGTACAAGTTTCCTTAAAAAGTGTTTTTCTAAGAAAGAGACAAATCTTGCAAATGCAACAATCGTATGGAGACACAGTAGTGCGGAGTGAATTTATTGTTGTCAGAGCAGTAATAAAAAAGGATTATTTTTAAATGGCAGTATACTTCCTAAGGGCTCATTACTTTTAAAGCCCACCTTGGGGAAGCCACGGGAAGATTAGCAGTTGCAAATCCTGCCATGAAAGCAGAACAGAAGGACGCACTTGCACCAGAGCACGGTTTCGATTTGGAATCAAAACCGCCCCTTGTTCATGAAATCCTCACTGAGTCCACAGCCAGGGAAACAGTGAAAGGGAAAAATTGCCCATATATGGCAATAGTTTGGACACGAAGCTCATCAATAGCCCATTCTTTCCCAGGCACATCATTCTCTATCTGATCTGCCAAATCTGATACTTAACAACATTGTCTTCAGAACAGTTGATGTACCCTGGAAAAGTCTGTCTTGTAAATCACAAAGAAAGCTGACAGGCTTCACAGATTTCATCAGTGGTAAAAAGAAGGGAGGCATAAAGGAACAGATACTAGTATACTTAACCCCCTGGCACAACGAACTCAACAAACTAAATGTATTTCGAGAGGAAAAAATAATCTCAATATCTCAATTTTTATTTTTATTGAGGCCAAACAAGAAGCCACTGACTTAACCTATTTATCTCAGCTCCTAACTAAATTGAGTTTTTGAAACATAAAGACAAAGGAACAGGCAGATGGCATGATTTCGTGGTATAAAAAAAAGGAGTGGAGAAAGTTGAATCAGGGAGACAGACCACTTAAGCTGTAGCTTCTCTCTCCTATCCTAGATTCCTAGAAACAACAACAAAAAATTAAAAAGAAAAGGAATCCACAACTATACTGCCAAATAAGATGTATCCTCCATGGACCAGACACTACAAGGAACTCCTGAAAGCAAGAAAACAATTGAGAGCAGATAGATGAAGAGAAACCACAGCTCATAAACCCTGAGGGAGGGGACTTGCTAAAAATGAAACCAGAGACATTCTGGTCAGAGGTAGCCGACTCTCAGAGATGAAAATACCCAACTGACCTGATGGGTTCAAGCAGGCTCTTGTGGAAGCAGCCATTTGGCCGACTCTACACTTCTCCCCCATCTTGGACCAGAGAGAGACAACACAGTATCTGCCCCAGATGAAAGTGGTAAGAGTGAGGACTAAGTTCACAGAAGCACGGCAGTGCACCCAAGGCCAACAAGGGAGCACTCACATCCACAGACAGGCTGGTACAGGCTGAAAAGTTCAGAACTTTAAAAGTAGAATAATTAGGGCGCCTGGGTGGCTCAGTTGGTTGAGCAACTGCCTTCAGCTCAGGTCATGATCCTGGAGTCCCCGGATCGAGTCCTGCATCGGGCTCCCTGCTCAGCAGGGAGTCTGCTTCTCCCTCTGACCCTCCCCACTCTCATGTGCTCTCTCTCATTCTCTCTGTCTCAAATAAATAAATAAAATCTTCACAAAAATTGTAAAAGTAGAATAATTAATATCCCCAGAAAACACAAGAATGATGACACACTTCCACAAAAAAATAAAATAAAATAAAGATCTTGGAAATTCAAAGTGTGATCACTGAAATTAAAAACCCAGTGACAGCTGAATGCTGAGTGGACACAGAGCTGGAAGATCCAGTTAAGTAATTCTTCTAGAGTGTAGCACAACAGAGAAAAGCCAAGGGATATATAGAAAACAGAAACAAAAGGTCAAAGATCTTTTGAATAGAGGAATTTGAGAAGAGAAGAAAAACAGAGAACAAAGAAATAATAAGAACAATCCACCCCCTCCCCCCAAAAAAGGCCTGAAGTAAAGAGGAAATGTCTCTGACTGAATAGGATTAGTGGAAAAAGAAATACTCCTATACAACCTGTGGTGAAATTTCAGATGATGAAAAAAAAAAAAAAAAACAACCTAAAAATAAATAAATAAATAAAGGGAGAAAGGACTCTATTTAAATCCCAATCCAATCAAGGCATCTGGAAAAGTATTTCATTCAAATGGTTGGGAGGACTACAAATAAGACCGGCCTTTCCACCTGACCTCTGAGGTCCTTCCAGGTAACACTAATACTGCTGCAACAGCTGGGCACCCAGGCCTTGGGTCTCCACTCCACTGCTGTGCATCTCCACCCACTTTGGTGAACTATGTAGACAAAGCTGTTTAGATCACACCTTGGACCTCATGATCTGGAAATGTTCCACTGAATTCCTGACTACAAACCCCAAGCCTTCATCCTTCTTGTGAAAAAGGGTTTTTTACCTCAGGGCATGCAGTCCTTTTAGCTCACCTCATTTTTCCACACTGTTAGGTCAGCACTGTTGATTCAACTTCCTTCCCCCAATTTGCCTGGATCCCATGATAAAAGATCCCGTGATATTTCTTTAGGAGCCTCCATTCATTTTTCACATAGCATTTGTGCCATGTCTTCCAATAAATTCCCAACGAGAATCAATCTATCCCATCACAATTGCCCTAAACTCCTGGGCTGCTGAGTCCCCCCTCCGGCCGCCAAGACATGGCACATCCATGTTGATTGGCTCCACTGCAAGAATCTCATCTCGAGCCTCACCTGAGTCCTTGAAGGTCTCAAAATGTTCTAGAAATTCTTTCTTCATCTCTAGTCAGTCCCTGTAGAGGCTGTCCAAATCTCCACCATTCCCTCAAAGTTCTCTAGGTAACCCCAGCTCCCCTCACTCCTAATATACGACTTAGTATATGATCAGACTTGTCCCAAATATATTTTGTAAGCTACTGGTATACAATGAAATATTTTAAATGTTAAGATAATATAGGTTAGGAAAAGCATTTTTCAACATAAAACAATCAGATACATCTCCCTTATCTCTAAGGTTAGTAATTCCTTCCAACTGCACTCCATACTACCAGCTCCCCTCTGCCATGAAGTGCCTTCTGCTCTGGTTTCAAGCACATCACTCTTCTATTTCTCCTCCCACTTCTGACCACACCCCTCCACCTCCTTCACCAGCTCTTCTGCCAACATGCCAGGAGGCCTCAGATCTCGTCTCTGTTTGCTGTAACATGCTCCTTGGGGATCTCATCCACCTCCACAGCTTCCAAGATGATGGACACATGACAAAGACAAGCTCCCTCATTTACATCCAATAGCCCAGACTCAAATGTCCAATTGCTTATGATGCCTCTTTACCAGATGTCCTGGACATAGCTCCACCCTCAACTGATCAAACTCATTAACTTTACCCGCTCACCTGCTTCTCTGCATTCCTCTCTGGTTTATGGAAATACCATCCACCTAGTTTTCCAAGAAAGAAATGTTAAGTCACACTTCTCTTCCTTACCCTTCACACTCAAGTCATCAAGTTCAGATGACAGTCCAAAATGTATCTCAATGTGTCCCTCACCCTTCCTTCCCAAAGTTAGGATCTCTCTTTCACCTCAAACATTCCCCTCATCTTATACGTGTCTACACCAATGACTGGCAATCTGGGCTGCATATTAAAACCGCCTGGGGAATTTATGAAAATTCTCATGTTCAGGGCACACCCCAGGCCAATTATTTTAGAGTCTCTGGGGGTGGGAACCAGGCATCAGCATACTTTTACAAGTTCCCATATGATTCCAAAATGCAGCCAACTTGAAAATTTTCCCAGAATTGAAGACGTGAGCACACAGAATGAAGTGCATACTGATTACCAAGCAAGAAAAGTAAAAACAAATCTAAAGCTAAACAAGTCAAAGTGAAACTGAGTAACGATGAGGATAAAATACTGTGTAAAAGCTCCTGGAAAGAAAAAACAAGATTACCTACAAAGGAAAGAGAATCACACTAATAGCAGATTTACCATCTGCAACATTAGATGGCATAAACAATGAGTTAAAAGTCTTCAACATAATGGGAGCGGGGCGGCAGGGGGTGGGAACTATGAACCAAGAAATCTAAGTCCTGCTAAACTGTTCTGGGAGAATGAAGCAGATTCTTCCAGACATGCAAAGCTAGGACTCCACTACACACAGACCATCACTGAAAGAATTACCTTACAAAGAACACACAGTTGACCTTTGAACAACATGGGTTTGAACCTCACAGGCCCACTTATATGTGGATTTTTTTCGATAAATGTGGTACAGTACTGTAAATGTATTTTCTCTTCCTTATGATTTTAACATTTTCTTTTCTCCATCTTTATTATACGAACACAATATACAATACATACACAAAATATGTGGCAAATCAACTATGTTACCAGTAAGGCTATGAGTAGTTAAGTTTTGGGGGAGTCAAAGGTTACACACAGATTTTGGACTGTGCAGGGGTCAGAGCCCCTACTCCCACATTGTTCAAGGGCCAACTGTATTTTACTGGGCAGGCAAGTGAGCCAAGATAATTAGAGAGCTATTTAATAATGACCAAGTCTGGATTCCACCTAGAAAATACAAGACGTGTGAATGTATGCACCACTAAGAGGTTCCAGTGTCCTTGATTAAAGTAAAATAGCTCAGTGCAAACAAATAAATTTTATAACAAAAGTACTAGCAGGATTCTGGCTAGCTAATTTTAATTGTTTTCCTGTGCTTTCGTAGAATTTATAGTTTCAGTTTTCAAGCATTCACTTTCCAGAACTTTAATAAAAGGAAGCGCTGTCAATGTGGCAATAAAAGATGTCTACCGCTTTCTTTCGTTGCAAAAAAATGGATGTAATATATTTACATGCTTATCAAAATAGCAAAACAATTTTACTTTTTGCCATTAATATCTTTTCTTGTTTTCTAGATGATCTGAAAATAGCTTGAGAATTCCCAAGTGATAATCATTCAATTCCTGGAACATCAGACTTGGTTTCCTTTTATTATTTCTTAGTAAATTCAACCATACATGTTGATTTTATTAAATTAATCCTCAGTATTAGATTCTAAGATTTAGCACGAGGAAGAAAAAAAGACTCTTAACCAAGATGATAGTTATATATTTAATACATCTTGCTTTTAACAGCAATTTTCAAAGTAAACACATCATAGACCTTATAACTTATTAAAGATTTATAGTGCTTACAAAGTTGATTCTAAAAATATACCTTATTTGTTCTAAATGGATAACATTATCTGGAAGATAGAATAATAAATTATAGTAGTATGTTTACCACCACTATAGTTAAGATTGTATACATATATTCAATATGAAATCCTTTTAGGATCTTCACACTTTCAGCCTTAAAATGTAAAAGCAGATTAAAGTTTGGCATAGGAAATCTCAGTCTGACAGCAACGGTTTTAAAAATATCTAGTTGACATATTACGAGAGCATGGGCACATGCACATACATTTCTACATGTACATTCTCACTCAGTCCAACACACACACATACACACACAAAGACACACAAACCCAAAGTAAGCAGAAAGTTCCACCCTTGTGTATCAGACAATTGTCATCAATTTCAAAAATAAAAATTGAGAAAAAAGTTAACTAAAAATATGTTTAAACCACACTTAAATGTTTCCCATTGTTGGAAAGATATGCACAAAACTGCTATCGAGATCTTTAACATGCACAGTATATGCCATATCAGCACATTCTGGAAAAGGCTCGAACTGTTCACTAATGGACATATGAATACGTAAAAAGAGATGTGCTCATCCATTTCCCAGATGGCATTCCACTGACAGTCAGTCACGTGACCCAGCCCAGCTAATGTGGTTTGCTTGGTAGAACCCAACAGATTACAGAACCCAAGAGAATTAGAAACTTCATGTCGATCTGTTTGGGGTTTCTTGGGTGTTCCATGTGCAAAAGCAATGGGTTACTGCACTGCAAATGACAATATCATTTAACACTTGTGGCACTGCTAAAGGTCACTTTGGTATCTCTATAACATATTTATTCTAGGTAAATTTCCCAACGGTGCCTTCTTTTAATTATATATAGTCTTGTAGACTTAGACTAAAAACAATTTAACGCTGATAACCCTCTCCTGCTCATCACTTTTACCTCCAGTAGAATTCCTTTTTGGACTCTCTCTAGTAATGCAGGTTTGAAAATGTTCTATGGAAGTTCATTTTCATTATCAATTTAAATACCCCAAGCTCTCTGAGACAACACTAAAATAGAAACTAACCACATGTCAGGGCACCCATAACTCATACTGCTGTGATTAGAAAATGAAAAGGCACAACAGTAAGCAAAAGAGAATCTACCAACTTTCCATTTTTCTTTTTCTTTCTCTTTTTTGGCTTTCCTCTTATTTCACTAAGCTTATAAACTGTTCAAGCATTCTTATACTCTGCATGACAATAACAGTATTTTGGCACATCAACATTGTGATACAATATATGGTATGTTTAAAAAAATTAATTAAAAAATTTCATCTATTAATGAACATGTTGTTTCATGTAGTGCATATATATTTTATAGTTATTTAAGTCAAATACATCAAGGTTTGTAACTGATTTTACAGAGGAAGCAATCACAGATTGCAGTAATATATGCATATGTGCATGTATATGTGTGTAAGTGTGTCTGTGTGTGTGTGTATACACATATATATCTACACACACACACACACACACACACACACACATACACACCCCAATCAAGGGGAAAACTGCACCCTGGCAATTTTACAGTCTGAAGCTTTGTTGATATAGCTATCATTTACATGCCCTTTTCATCTTGTTTTTCTGTACAAAAGATATATTTTTGCCTTCTTCATTCCTGATGAGATTTTTCTGCGATAACTTTACATTCATACTGTAAAAATTAAAAGGTTAAAAGGTTAACAGATTAAGGTTTATTTTGAATAGCAATTTCCACACAGACTAGAAATTGATACTTTATTAACATATGCCCACTTTATTTGTCAAAGAATCTGAGAGTTATGCAAGGATTAGAAGCAAATGACGAATGTGATAGGGGAAAAAGTTCACAGTTGAGAAGTGAAAGAGACATGGAAACGCAGGCAAAAGACAAGGTTTCTGCACTACAAGCAAATAATAACAGTATGATTCAGATCAATCCTACAACACAAAGGGAGGCAAAATAGGTTTCTCTGAGTACTCGGTAAGGCAAATCAGCAAAGGAAAGGTCATGAACTTAAGGACAGGACTGATATGGTGAATTCAGGTAATATTTTCTCAAATCACTTTACAATTTCAAGGGGAAAAGTCTATTACGTTAGCAAAACCTTCTGGTCAAAAACAGTATTTTAGAAGTACAGTTACAGATGTGCAACCACAATTCAAGATAAAGGAAACTAATGGGTTTAAGATAATTGGGTGGCCACATTATCAAAAAGACAGCCACTCAATTCTCCTAGCAGGCTACAATGATGTAAGTGACAGCGCTTATTCGTGAAACTGCTGTGGCCTTTGGATGCTGTTCCTGATCCTGCCATCCATGACAGGGGTGACCAACAGCGTCCTTATTTACAGATTAGTTAAAAAAATTAGAGGGTAAGTCCTATCACCATATCCGTAACACATTTTAGCTTTTCTACCCAATGGTTCCTTTGACTTTTAGTATGCTTGGCTTGGAGAAAACTTGTCTTACATCCCAATAACAGATGAAATAAGCATCAGCTTACCATTGCCAGTTGTCGACCAATGTTTCCCATTGTTATGCCTCCAGCAAAAAATATACACGGTAACCAAGAACGAACATAGAGAAAATCTGGAGATGTATATCTAGAATAACAGAAATGTTTTTAACAACCCACAGAGGAAGTATACACCGATAATCATTAAGAAAATTACAATGGAAATAAGTTACTCTGTACATTAAAGTGGCTAACCCAATTTTTAAATCTCAATTCTGAAATCAGTTGTCATTTATTTCTTTTAGCAAACAAGCACCGAAAAGAATACTTACTGATAAACACCATTATAGACTAGCAGTTGAGTGACCAAGGTTGCCAAGAAAGCAATTCCTACTCCAAGGCCAAAACCACTTCTAGATCTATCAAAGGTCCACCAGAGTCCAATGGAGAGTGCAGCCAGTGTGAGAGACAACTGTATGTTGTTATCAAAATCCACTTTCTGAGATCAGTGTTAAAGAGTCATCTTAAAACTTGTAACCAAATAATACCACCTGTTCATTTTTCTAAAATAAGAGATGTTACTATTGAGACGGGACTTGATTGCTTATTCTAGGGTGAGTTCAGTCCTTTCATACAATGCAGGTCACTGGGTGAGATTAAAACTGTCTCTGATATTTACTAAAAATACACAGAGGGCATGATATTTCATTAATAGATCCCACCTACTTGTAGTTCCCCCCAGCCCCCCAAAAAAGCCCTCTTTCTACATTCACAATTATAAGATCAGACCCATTATTTGAGAAATGCTTTGCTAAAAATGTAACCAGAAGTCTTGGAACACAAGTACTGCTAAAGGAACACACTTTTGCTAAAAAAGAAACCAATATTACTTCTCAAACAGGTTCAGAATTACTTGCGAATCATACAAGAACTTGAAAATAGAAGAGTTGACAGCTATTTAACAGGGTACCACATTCTCTATATGATTTACTGACAGACACATTTTATAATAATGCAGTTCAGAAACAAGAGGACCAAGGACACAGTATCCCTTTCTATTATGTCAACTGTTCTAGTTTTAATTTGTTGAGGATAAAGCCTTGAAGTGAACATTATCTTGCAACCTGCCAAGCTATTTTGGTGCCTGAGACTTTCCGGTATAGGACAGTTTGCTCAAATGATATTTTATTTCCGTCACTTACTTAAGCATCTATTCACAAATGTGTGGCCCTTTTCTACTCCAAAATCTCTGGACAAAACGAAGCTTTACAAATTCAATTTTCTCATTTCTTTGCTAGAGGATTACACTAAAGGAATTAATTTCAAATATCATTAAAAGGGCATTATCTATGTCCCAAAGGCCACATCTTGGCTCTATATCCAGCTCCCCAGGGGAAACTAGATAGCTCGCCAACTAACTGGCCATGCTGCAACTACAGAGAAGAGAGGAGAAGTTCAAAAAATGCATATAAAACTATTTCCCCACTTCCTTTAACATCCTGTCATTTACCACCCACTTCCGCCCTTACCACACTAGCTGGTATCTCCAACTCCCTCTTTGCTTACTTCTCAGCATCAGAGGACGGTTGCTGGCCATTCCTTCAAGGTCATTTCTTGATTAGGCTTGATTTACCCCAAAAAACCCTAGAGTTTATGGTATGCTTTCTGCAAAAGCTTTTCTTATTCTTTAGCAGGCATTATACCTAACACTCCAAAGGAAAGGTTATATGCTCTGATTTTTCTACGCAATAAACATTCTTATAAACAGTAGAATTTGATATTCACTGAGTTCCATCTTTGATAACTAAATTAACTTCATTAAGGGTCAAAGGAAAATAAGGTTTCTAGGGTAAACAGGTAAAATACCTCTACCTGAAAAATAGTACCATGGGATTTTCTCTAGTCTAAGGGACCTAATATTATTAAGTCTATGTTATAAATTTTGCAGACATTTTGGACTTTGCTTCAATGGCGGACAGAACAGTTAAAAATCGCTATATTCAGGTATCTCATTGACAGAGAAGGAAAAGAATGACGGAGGCAAAAAATTTAAATTAGATATATAAAGGTTTTTAAATTCTAGAAAAGGCTATCTAAACTTCTCTACTTAAAAACACCTGAAACATCTGGGGTGGAACAGTCTAATCCACCAGTTGGGAGGGAAATTTAGCATGCTTAGGGGGCTCCTGAATGGGAGAAGGAACCCTTCCTAGATTCGAGCCAGGATCTCTGGGGTCTGGTCTCAGCAATGTCCCAGCCTTGCAGTATGAGTGACTTGGCAAAGTACCTAATCCCTCTAGCTTTCATTTGTCTTATTATCTTTAATAAAAAAAAATGTGGAACTGGGTGATTTCTAAGTTTTCCTCTAGATACAATATTCTATGAGTCTATCTTTTGAAGCCCTCCCAACCACTAGATTTGTTTGTTATAAAATCCTAAATCTCAAAGATTCCTCCAAGCTAAACATGTTGGGAAATTCTTTAATACAAAAGGAATGGAAAAACAGACTAGTAACGCCACTGAGGGGCTTCCAAATTCACAGATCCCCAAGGGCTAGCACAATTAGGAACAGAAAGGCAAATGTGTTTGCAGAATGGAGGACCTTGCCACTTGCCTTTGTTCCTCTCCCAGGCTTCTCCAGAACACCTCAATGCTTCCCATAACAGACATAGGAATCCACCTGCCACGTGACCCACCCTCTCTCCCGCTAACCACCAGCCGTGAGCCCACTGCAGAGGCACAAGAGGGAACCCCGGGCAGCCTGACCTGCACTGCATGCTCTTCCCAGCACCAAAGCTCCTGACCCCTCCACTCTCTAAGCCACATCTTCTAGAAAAGGGACGACTGAACTAGCCAGTCACAGGCTCTCTTCTCCAAAGGAAAGTCAGGGGTGGGGAAGAAGAGGAGAAGCAGCAGGGAGGATGACAGGATGAAAATCTTATGAGGGCAAAAACTTTTGTTCTGGGGTGGACATTTTTTTCTGTGGTATCAGGGAGAAGGGAAATAGAGGCTACTTTACCCTTCTAGCCGGGATACTCTAAGAACACTCATTACTCACGAAATAAAATGTCAGAATCCATAAATGATCAAACTTTAAAAATATGTACCTTAGGGACAAATGTTCTTTTTGGCCCATGTCTAAGCTGAGTATTTCCACTTATGCCACCTTTAAGAACATTCATGAGATTTGCTGGCGTCGATTAAAACCAATAGATGAGTCCTTTTTTGGAAAAAAATTATAGGTTCCTTAAATTAAAAACAAACCAAAAAACAGCCAGCACCTGAAGCCACCACATGTCCTCACTGGCAAGTCTTAAATGAAGACAGAGGAAAGAAATTCTTTGAAAATGTATGTGTTTCAATCTTGGAGTTACCAAAACTGTATGGAATTATGTAACCTAATTTAAGAAAAACATGCAAAATGTTTAAACGAGCAAAGTTTCTCAATGATCCTGAAACTCGGGGATTTAAATGGAAGGCTATACCCCACCCAGTAACTGCACGGCTGCTACTGTGATGTTTCAACAATATGGCACACATTCTTTTTACGCTAAGGGGACATACCACATTTTGACAACAGTGAAGTTGCAACGGACTATTTAACCTTTGGTTTGTCCGGGCTGCTCTGTGATTATGTATTTCGTTACAGCAGAAAGGATACAGCACTGGCATGATTTATACCAACAAAGACGGCTACGCACCGCATCACACTGGACCACTCTCTTTTAAATTTATGTGGTTCTCCTAGATGCCTGTCAATGCAGGGGTATAATAACCCAATCACAGCTGTGGAAAAAAGGAGAAAAAAATTAAGTCATCTCCAATGCTATACCAGCAAAACTTAAGCTAAAAGAGTCACTACAACCCCCACAAGCATTTGAAACACTGTTTCAAAAGCTCTCCAATACTTAACATCAATCACCCATATTTTTAAACTTACCTCCCCAAAGGAAAAAAAAAGAGGTAACACCACTGCAGAAAGCACTGCAAATGATTACAACAGTATTCCAAATCATAACTGGCAGAGCGCTATTTCAGGGTATGAGTCACAGTTTAGCAGTTTGGACTAGATGGCTCACGCTACTACGACTACTATCTCTGAGATTTGAAAACATCAAACCAGCTGGCAGTTAAACAATGTTCTCTCTGAACCACATAAGCATGAAGAGTGCTATAAAATGCCCCAAACTGTCTAAAGAGAAGCTGCAAGTGTAAATGTGAACAATAAGGTCATCCCACACACAGTGTGTGTTCGGATGGCTATAGCCGGCCTGTTCTACAGATTATTCTAGCGCCTCTAGCTTGTCCCCCTCCCCGCTGGCCTTCTAATGAGTCTCTAGATCATATTGTCAAAACAGGGAAACTTGCAATAGAAATCTACACGTAAGCCTCATTCGGCACACAGAAAAACTTAGGAAACAATCTATAAGAACTATACGTTTTCGGTTAAAATTCAAATTCACTCTTAAAAATCAGAAGTCATTTTGGTACATTTCTTAGTTTTGGAAAGAACATCTTGAATGTTAACCATGTAATTATGAATAACTGCAGGCAAAATGTCTACCTGTGATTGAGACTCCAAATATTCACACCCAATTTTTAATTAAAATACATGTCAAACTTCAACATTTTATTCATTAAATGGGAGAAGATTTTAAATGCTAAGTTAGTCACTAAAAAAAGACCTTAACGAACCAAAATATTCTTCAACAAGTTCTAAGGAAAATGTACTTCTACAGATTAAATTTAACAGGAAATAGCTAGGCAGCTTTGACTTGCTAATCTTCCTATAAACAGAATGGTCATGTTGCCATTAAGTAATAAAGACACAACAGTCACGTCAGTTGAAAGGGGCACCTGGGTGGCTCAGACGTTAAGCGTCTGCCTTCTGCTCGGGTTGTGATCCCGGGGTCCTGGGATCGAGCCCCGCATTGGGCTCCCTGCTCCACGGGAGGCCTGCTTCTCCCTCTCCCACTCCCCCTGCTTGTGTTCCCTCTCTCACTGTCTCTGTCAGATAAATAAAATCTTAAAAAAAAAAAAAAAAGCAACGTTTAAAATGTCCAGTTCTACCTATGATGTATCTTGAAATTACTGTACCAAAATCTGAGTGCCTGAGTATCAGGAATCCCCTGCCTGGCCTGGTATTGGCTAGCTCTATCTTACAAATGATGTATTCAATCTTTAAGGAAAAACAGAAATCAATTAATATCAAAAATCACAGGCTAGCATACCAATGGAGCAGTATTAAAAAGAGGCCGCACAGTCACCCCTCCATCTGGAGGTGAGCGGCTGCAATGATGCATGTGTGCTCTAATCCACAAATCTGAAAGTACTCTTCTGAGTTAGGCTTTTGCTGAGTATAGATGGTTCACAGACCATCAAGAGATTAACAACAAATTTCAGCAATGCGGACCTCCAACAACTGTTAGTAAATTTAAAACTTTCATATCACATTCCTATTTAAAAGGCTCAGCTCTAAAATCCTGGGAGATTAACTGACAGCATTTCCAAATTCCTACAAAATTAAAATGGCAATAAGCATGCCTAACAGTTGAAATACATCTAAATGAATATTCTCTCTTTTTTTTTTTCTCAAGGGGTCATGAAACTAACAGCTCATGTCATTCCTCACTCTCGCTCTCCCCCTCTCTCCACCCTTTGCCTGTTGCTGAGTAAAATCAGCTAAGATCAGGCATTCCAAGTCAATTTTCCTCAGCAGCTGATGCCATAGGTAAAGAATTATCACACAGAGAATACTGACGTGTGTGCAAAGATATAAATAAGTAAAATTGACTAGATTTGTATGCATGTGATGTCAGACTCAAAAGTGAGAGACAACTGAGGAGAGAAAGCAAAAACACAAAAAGGAATTTAAACTGCCACGCTGCCAACCTTGGGATTTGCCAATAAAAATCAAATCCATTGAGTATGCATGGTTCTCGGTTGCTCACTGAGAAGGAGAATTCGAGGAAGCTTGTCACTTCCTATTAAACGTCTTCTTCCTTCCCTTTAAATAAAGGCATGGCAGAGTCTGATAGCGGTATCTATGGCACAGTGAGGCTCCACCGTTTGACAGCTCAGCAGAAGTATGTTTGGGTTTCTTTTCTCTTTCTCCCAACTTTTTTATTTTAACAAGAGATTGTTAAAATCATGCCTGTGTAACATTATATGCAAACATCGTCCTGCTTAATCGGAGGGCTCTCTGATGCAAAATAACATTTCTTGGGATAGATTTAAGTTACTTCCCAGTGATCAGTTCCAGCATACCAAGCCAAAACCAGAAGTTTGTAAAACATCAGTATTAAGTCATCACTTTTTCAGGGTAGTGTGTTTAATTCAGTGATGCACTAAGAGGAACAGTTAAATCAAATGTTTTGCAAGGAGCAGGGGCTGAAAAAAACAAAGCCATTGAATGAGATAGACTTTCATGGAAAACTACGACAGGATATGCAATGTTTCATTCAATAAACACTTAAGCTCCCATAATGTGTCTGGTTCTTGATATTTGCTGGGGATTTAAAAAGAAAAAAGAATAAGACGTGATCCCAGCCCCAAAGTGAGCACAGAAACGATGCAATACAGTAATATGTTACGGGTGGCACTGATAGGGCCTAGTCAGGGCCCAGTCTTTTCCTGGCATGCGCTGAGGGGAGGCAGGGTGTTGGGAGTGTCGGGAAAACGTCACAGAAAAAGTGGCCCCTGAGGTAGGAGCCAAGTTCAGCAGGTCAGTGGTGTGGAAATGGCTTTCTAATCCAAGGGAAAAATCTGAGGAAAAGCATGGACAGTGCAAAATATCCACCATCACCTGGAAACTGTAAGCTTTAGGCAAAAAGGGAGCTTCAGAAAGACTCTGAAAAAGACAAAAGTTGGCAAGGGTCATATCACAGAGACTACCCTGCAGGCACTGGGGAATCAGGAAATAATGCCATTGCATTTGTAGCAGATAGAGAGGTACTCACTCTTACAGTGCTGAGTGTATAACAACACATGATGGGGACTGGTGGCTGGTCAGAAGACAAAATTAGAAGCAGAAAAAGAAAAACCTGAAAATTCCCATCAGAGCGGTAGAGGGCCTGGACCAAGAGACAGAGGCAACATGGAAACTTGGAAACTTGGGAGGTGGCAGCAGAAGTCTTGCAGGGCTCTCTGGGAACTGCGTAAATGACTGCCTGGCTAAACTGGAAAGATTTGTTTTTTCTTTTAATGTTAGATATTAGTTTCATAGGTATGAATATAATTTGGTTACTTGCGATTTTCAAGTCAATTTCCCTAGTTATTTTTACCCACACAATGATAGTTATCTTTTTCCTCTATTCATTCCTCAGAAAGATTCCTTTGCAGCCCTCCGCAAGGTTCAAAAGGTTTCTAACTCTGATTCTAATGCACTGCACACATTGAGAAGTTAATCACCTTGAAACACCAGCCATTATTAAATTAAAAATAGAGAACTAAGAAAAGAAAAATGAGATCAAAGGAAATGTACCAGAGTTCTCTACTGGTTGTCCCTCTAGAAGCACTGCTAACAAATTTTCCAGCACTAGGTGCTATAGGGGAAGAGAGCAAATAGCCAGGGACCCTTCTGTTTGCATGCAGAAAGTAGTGATTCTGGAGAATCTCCAGAAGGTA
The DNA here is from genome assembly GCF_009762305.2 of Zalophus californianus. NCBI lineage: Eukaryota > Metazoa > Chordata > Mammalia > Carnivora > Otariidae > Zalophus > Zalophus californianus. Next base: position 95,503,618 of record NC_045597.1, read on the forward strand.
GCTGCTCTGTCTATGAATATTAGTTGGATAGGAAAAGCAAAGGACAATTATCAATTTTTCTGACTTAAGATGGTAAGAACCTAGAGTGTTTTGAAAATGCACACCAGCACATGTACACAAAAACATACACATACTTCAAACACATGTAAACATGTACACACTATGTTTCTTATATCATTAACTTCCTATTTCCTTGATATTTTCCCTAAAATTGGGGGCAAGAGATGCAAGAATCCATTTTGGCAACTTTCACAAACCTGGTATCTTCACTCTCATCTACTAAATGCCATGACTCACCCAACAAAATCAGTAGCAGAATCAACTGGAATCTAGGTTTCCAAATGCCTCTCTACTTCCGTGTGCCCATGTACCTACCTCGCGGAATGCACTGCTTTCAGGAGAAACACTTAAGCAAGAAATGTAAACGTAAATCCCCCAAATGGAGAAGTATGAAGTTAGGTTTTAAGTGTAACACACCTAGTGGCTGGGAAAAGGAAGGAAAGCAGAGACAAAGTAACTGAAATGTGGTATTAACATATGGAATTTTCCTTCCTAAATATGAGTTTGTGGCAAAAGTGCCCATGCCACAGGGACAGACGCAGCCCCTGGTCCTCTCCTTAATGGAGGTACAGTGAAACGTCAGTCAAGTTCTCCTGCCCCAGCCACAAATGTCCCACACACAACGGTATGTTCCATCCAAGCCTGGCATTTCCTCTGCAAGCTTCAAAAGAGGCCCCGTGAATCAAGGGGAAGTGTGAGGAGCTTCCTCTTTCCCCTTCTCCGGCCTGTGATGCTGGACCCAGCTGCACCATTCACCAGCTCTGAGCCCCTGGGCTCAATGACATCCTCTCTTCATCTCAGGTTCCTCATTTCTCCAAAGTAGGCACAATGCCAAAATCTCACTCCCAAAGTTGCCCTACAGATCCCTGGGGTTAAGGGATGGGCCTAGCACATTAGGAGGCAGTCAGTAAGGAACAGTTTCCCTCCCCTGACCTTCCTTTTGTCTACTGAAAAGACATGTTCTTCCAAATCCCAAAAAGCTTCAACTGGTAGCCAGACAGCAGCTATACCATACAAGAAAATAAACAAACTAGAAAAAGACGATGGGAAAACTTAATTTTTCTCTTTTGAGTTTAGATGAAAGAAAATACATGAGGACTAGTAGACACAACAGAGAATGATAAAATGTAATTTATGCTTTCTCCTCTATTTGGACGAGCTTGCCTAGTCTAACTTAATTTTTCTCTTTTGAGTTTAGATGAAAGAAAATACATGAGGACTAGTAGACACAACAGAGAATGATAAAATATAATTTATGCTTTCTCCTCTATTTGGACGAGTTTGCCTAGTCTCTCAGAAAATGTAATAACCCTGGGGAAACTACGAATCACTGCCTTTATAAACTTTTAATGTGAATATTGTAATAGAGACATCGACACATAAACCACACTGAAACCTTAACACAACATGCCTTTCCATCCACGCAACTGTCCAGTAGGTTCCACGAGGTCATTCTAAAACATCTCACATCTAATTCCTCCCCCTTCAACCTCCAGCTCGAGGATGGAAGTCAAGAAGGATATACATTATACTGCAAGGTATTGGTGTATTTTAAGTATGAGACACCAAATGGACATTCTAAAAAGCAATTTCTTTCTCGATCAGATTTTTCTTCTACCACACAATGATGGCTTCCTCCTATTACTTCCTTTTATAAAATGTTATTAATCTAGTGGTCTCAATCATTAGAAAAAGCTAAAGAGTATCCATTATGGAAGCTCCCCATTAAGTATGCTTTCTGAAATGCTCCACTTTATCTGTGACACACTGTCCACCAAAAAAGATCTAAAATAACTACTGAAATAGGATGATGACTTTAAGCAAAGAGAATCTACTTATTAATCTCTTTAAGTATTCTTTATCCTTAAAATACATTTGAAAATAAGATACCAAGAAAAAAAAAGCATGTACAAAAATCTAAAAAAATAACATGAAGCTTGGGGCACCCAGGTGGCTCAGTCGGTTAAGCGTCTGCCTTTAGCTCAGGTCATGATCCCAGAGTCAGAGTCCTGGGATCAAGCCCTGTGTTGGGCACCCTGTTTGGCACAGAGTCTGCTTCTCCCTTTCTCTCTCCCTCTGCCTCACCCCTGCTTGTGCTCACTCTCTCCCTCTCTCAAATAAATAAAATCTTTAAAAAATAAAAAAATAACATGAAGCTTTGAACTTGAATAACGCTACTCCATCTTTCAAGTTTTCATCTACTTCAAAAACAAGGCCACAACACACACACATCTAACCCTTAAAACCACAGTGACGATGATCATCAAAATAACTAAGAGTAAGACTTAATATGAGGTGAGCTGAAGAAAAGATGAAAGAAAGAAGTTAAAAGCCTCATCCCAAAGGGAAGCAAGATTCTTTTAAGATTAAAATTTTAAAGTTCATAGGTCAGACAGAAATCAGACACAAGAGTACCTACCCTGTGATTCCATTTATATTACATGGGGGAACGGGCAAAAATAACCTAGGGACAGAAAGATCAGTGGAAGCCTGAGGCTGAGTGTGGGGAATGGACGGCAAGAGAGCACAAGAGAATCTGTGGGTCATGGAAAATGTTCTACAGCCGGACTGTGGTGGTTGGTTACATGATGGTGTGCATTTGCCTCAACTCATGGAACTGTTCATTTAAAACAGGTCCACTGTCCTGCATTTAAATTAAAGCTGAAAAACAAGTACTGCCCAGACAACATCCACACTCATGTGCCCTCCTTCCTTTCTAAGCATTACAGAAGCAACCTACACCTACCTGAGGCTGTGCCACAGCACGGCGGTACCCACCATGCTGAAGAAAAGATGCTTGCGATCACGTCAGGTGGAAAGAGCGTTACATTTCTCTGAATCTGAAGTAAATTTAACACTAATGCAAGAAATACTCCAATAAAAAATAGTACCACTCCACGAATCATCAAGTTCACACTCCTGCTAGTGACAGATGAAATGTAGGGGCCACGCTTTTTGGGTCCAGGTGACTCTGTCTCTCCTTCTGCCATGATTTCATAAGTTCAGTATACCAGCAAGGGGGGAAAAAAGGCTTTCCAGCTGAAAAGCCAACTGTCTGTGAATCAATGCAGACTGGCGTTTCAACAGTTACAGCATCTTATCCTAAAAAAGGACCTACCAGAAATCCTGTAAGAGATAAGAAAAAAGAAATCAATGTTTGTCTAATAAATGATCATACAATTTTTCTGATTTTAATACTAATTAATTTCAAAGTACAAATAATGAAATGACAAGCTTATCTATTTATTTAAATTAGTTATTTACTAAATAAGAAGTGGTTTAAAAAGCATTCTTATAGGCATGATATAATAAAAAAGTGTTACACTTAATATTTCCTAGGACAGCCTAAGTGACCTGCGAGGCTAAAGGTTAGAATAATAGTAAAAACAGCTTGCTCTGCTTCAAAGAAAAGCAGAGCAGGTTACCTGAGATAGTTCCACCAGAATCTGGAAGATTAAAATCCAGGTTTCTGTTTTTTTCTACCTAAATCTCCAACCCCATCAGTTAGGAGAGATGGACCTGGAGATTTAGGTAAAAATCTTTATACTTTACAAAAAAATAAATGAATTTATACAGGAAATCAACATATTCTAACTGAAAATTCTATACTACTCGCAATAAAATGTGACTTGCTCATGAGGATGCCCTCCATAGGGGACCAAAATGTTTTCACGTTTAATGGTTATGTATTTGAATTTCTGCACAAAAGCATCTTACAAAACACAGACTGCCACCCACTTACCTACACATACACCAAGCCCAGAAAGCAGACCTGACCAACTCTTGGTAGGGCCACAGCTGTGTCCCACCCCTGCCTGGACCTAGTCAGCCCTCTGTTGCAACCACAGAGCTACTGTGACAAAGCTGCAATAGGAAGCAGAAGAAAGGAAGCTAAGAAAATGAAGAGTAACCTCATGGCTAGATTGTAAGGAGTTTTAGCCACGTGGCTCCTGGAAGCCAGAGAAAGTGGTCTTCCTCTTGTGTTCATCTGGTTAAGACAAAGAATATCTGACACTTTCTGTGAGCACAAGACCCATGTGTAAACTGGGGGTTGGGGAGAGGGGTGCTGACTTTAGAAATAACCAGTATGAAAATGAGAACATTTGCGAGTACTAGTAACTTTCATAGCCGATCAGTTCCATGTGATAAACACAGACAACTGACTGTTTTTGTGTTTGTTTGTTTCACTGACCTCTGTCACATCCAAAGCTCTGGACCCAGATCACAGGGGGACGTCTGTCCTCAAGCCAGTCCTCATAAACCTAACTTAGTCTATAGCATGACTGAGCTCTATAGCTTAGGGACTACAGAAAACAGTACGTCTTATGGCTGATTCATGGACAAATGCACTCTACACACCAACTGAAAACGCCTGGAACCCCTCTCCTTCTGATCTGATCTTGCAGACTCCTCCCTGCTGTGCTATCCAGCAAATTAGCATGCCAGGTATTTAGTTGCTACAGGATTCTTCATCATCACCATCAGCATGACTCTTAATATAGCACCCATTTATGGAGGGCCTACTCCATGCCAGACATAGAGTTAGCCCTAATCTTCGAAATCATCCAAAGGTAAGAATTATCATCCTCATTTTACAAATGAAATGCGAAGTCAAAGAGATTTAGGAACTTGCTTATCATCACATGACACACAGTATCAGAACTGAGTTTTACCTTAGGTCTGATTCCAAAACCCATCCTCTTCCCTCTAAACCTGAGCCCCATTCCAGTCCAACTCCTCAGACTTCTTTTTTGGCACATGGATTTATGGAAGGGGATTTGGTTACTGAAAAGACAGCAGACATGGAAAAACTAACTCAACTGTAATATATTCTCAATAAGTAGGCAACCGTATAACAGCACAAAGACCATGAGAGTAAATGTACCAAGGCCTTGAAATTTTCTTCAAAATTACTAGATCAAGGTGTAAAAAGATGTTTTAAAGAAAAAAAAAATCAGGGGGTGCCTGGGTGGCTCAGTCGTTAAGCGTCTGCCTTCGGCTCAGGGCATGATCCCAGGGTCCTGGGATCGAGCCCCACATCGGGCTCCCTGCTCGGCGGGAAGCCTGCTTCTCCCTCTCCCACTCCCCCTGCTTGTGTTCCTTCTCTCACTGTCTCTCTCTCTCTATCAAATAAATAAATAAAATCTTTTAAAAAAATCATATAGACAACTTACATACTGTATACCACCATACTATGTAAGACCCTTCACTTCCCAGACTTCCAGTAGACACAGCAACATGCCCCAACTTCTGCTGTTAAAATGGCTACTCGAGGACAAAGTATATATACATTTTAAGTAGCCCCAATTCCTCTAGTGAATCCTCATTTTATGTCTGTGATTCTTCCAAGCGGGAATTAATGGCAAAGGATGTTTTGTGTTGAATTATGTTTCTAAAAGAGCATAGTAACTTCAGCTTAAAAAGCGTTTTTCAGTTGTGCCAGGTCCCAGCTCACAATCACCAGTGTTTGTCAGAGGGCACTGGCATTTTGGGCAGGACAATTCCTTGCTGTGTAGAAGGAACTGCCCTAGGCATTGCAAAACACTTAACGTCCCTGGCTCGTGCCCACTAAATACCAAGGGCATGCCCCCTCGCCCATTTGAGACAACCAAAAATGTTCCTACAATATTTCCAAATGCCCCCAGAGAGGCAACGCCTTCCCACTAAGGGCCACTGATTGCCACAGACTATTTCCTCAAGCTAGAGACTTTTGAAGCTGTTTATTTATGTTATTCTACCACAGCTGTTTATTCAACCTTTCCTGGCAATGCTTGTTTATAGTTTCCTACTTCACTCCAAAAGTTTTCTTTAAAAGTAACACAGTATTTGGTTGGCGACTGTTTATTTGAATGAGTTCTCTTTTTAAAGATCATATTTTAAAAATCCAAAAAGCTGATTTTTATGACTACATTTGAAAGAGCTCTCTTTTTAAAGATCATATTTTAAAAATCCAACAAGCTACTTTTTACGACTACATAATAATACAATATTATATAATTCCTGGAGACAAAAATAAAAGGATGCTTTAAGAATCACAGTATCCTAAAATTTAAGAAATAGAAGGGAACTGAGACATCATCTATCCCAGGGGGTCCGTGAGCCCATATGCAAAACAAAACAAAAACAGTTGTGTATATATGCATTTTTCTGGACAGTTCCATAGTTTATATCAAGTACTTAAAAAGCCCATGATCCAAAAGAAGTTAAGAACCAGTGATCTAACAGTTTTCTCATTTTACTGGCATACCAAACGAGACCCAAAGTGGTCAAGTGAGGTGACAAGATCAAGGCTGTGTACTACTAGATCTTGCTACCACAAATGTGTAAAGTGAACTCCTGGAAATGAACAGATTCATTAAAGAGATAAGAAATTCCACAAGACCACTCACTCCCTACTATGCAACAGTTCAGTTCCTTAAAAAGCATGCTGTTTATAATATCAGTCACAAAACAGGGGAGGGGGTTATTTAAATAAAGTAGGGGGATTAAGTATCCCCTTAATCTGTTTATTGTAAAGTTCAGGTTTTCTGATTAGGTATTGATATTTTTTTTCTTAAAATAAAATGTACCTATATCTTTAAATATTACTCTTACATCAATGATAAATTTGATTCTTCTCCAAAATTTAAAAAAAATCTATATTTGAAAAATTTAGATTACTCAAGAAATAATTTGCTGATTAGGGAAGAAGTCTTTGGTATAAAGATATTATTTAGAGAGAACAATACCTCAATAGATCTCAATGATAATCCTGGTACAGAGGCAAGTGTTTTTAATCCCCATTTTACAGAACAAAGTAAGTTAAGTAACTTCCTGAGATGATAACACTGTTACCAGGTGGCACCAAGACTGGCATCCTCCCCTACATCCCCAACACTGTGGCTCCTTCTAGAGTTCTTTCCCATTTCACCACACTGCCCCAACTACAAGCACCATACAAAAATAATTCACTCGCCACACAAGTGGCAGCTTTTAAAGTCATGCTGATCAACTACTGTTAACACCAAAATCATGTGGGTGTTTTTTTTTTTTTTTTCCAAAAATTGACAAATAAAAATCTCCCACAGTATATAAGAAATTCTTATTCTTCCTTGAGCCCTGACCTACAATTTCTATAAAGTACATTACTGAACAAGAAGAAAAATAGTTCAAATAGTTTAGACAGATCAATAACAAATCATCAAAACTGGAAAAACATTAGTCCAGCTATATGGCAGTCTGTTAATGAGTGATATTATTCCTTTAAAAAAAATAAGTGATAAATGATTTAGGACTTTGTGAATGAATTCATTTGTGAATGAAAATCAAAGTTTATGTCTTCCACTGAAACAACTTTCAGGCAATAGGCATTTGAAAACAAACAAACACAAAATTTTCTAGTAACCTTAAGAAACGGTTGTATTTTATCAATTTCAACAACTTCTCAAACAAGATCATTCATCTTCCAATGACTAACAGCCACAGAAGTATATTTCTTTCCTCATATCACCCTATCTCTTCAGGTGTTTAGGTCAGAATCGGCTACTAAATAATAAAACTAAATTACTACCTCACATCTTTCACCAGATGCTCTCTTAATTATAATGGCATTCTCAAAACAGAATAAGCATAAACATCAGGAAAAATACACTTACATCAATGAAAAAATTTAACTCTCCTTAAATAGAAGCACACAAATGTGAATCATAGGCTACGCACACTAAAACTTCTAGAAAGACAAACATTTTGTCTTGAAGACGATGCAACTCATCTTTCTTTTCTATGTTAAGACCCAAACACGGAAACCATTAAACAAGCAGCATTCACATCCCATTACTACTTTTAAATGTCAAGTCTCAGTCACTGAAAAGGTTACTCTATCATTTGGGAATAATTTTCTGATAACAAATTACTGAATTGCATTCTCCCCTTTCCTTTACAGCAGACCATTAGTAAAAACAACAGTTGTCAGTTTAAAAAGAATCAACCTCTTCCACTTTGTATCAGATATGTACTGACAACTACAACAAATCACACTAGCCAACATAATGTGCCCAGAGAGAATGAAAGCGGAAAATAGGAAGAGTACCAGGAACAGTACCCAGCTAATATTTTTTCCCTGGAGAGCCTATTAGTCAGGTATCCCTTCATTCATTTTCACTCGGTGGTGGCAATCAGGGCCAAGCCCCAAAGCTGGAAAACACAATCTAGCCACTGTTTGCCTTCATTCTCCCTGTACCTAGCTAGCACTGGAATGTGCCTTCCCCTGCAACCCTCAGCTCCATTGCCAATACTGATCTGGGCCAGTTCCCGTGGCCCAGGAGTCAAGTCTATCCATTCCTTCTTAAACCATCTCCTCATCAATCCTACAAAACAGGAAGCCCTTCATGGCATATTTTCCTAGACTATCGAGCTAACACCATACTTTTATAACTTTTTTCCAACATTAACAGGGCATGGGTCATGATCACTTGTTTTAGCACACTTCCTCCCACCCCCACCCCCCGTCCCCTATCATCCACACCTCTTTCCTTTTCCAGATGGTCAATCCCCACTGAGCAACCCCAAAATCCCAGTAACTTATCACCAACTGACTTCTAGGTCCAGGCAAGTGTTCTCTTTGGATTGACCCACACACCTACGCCAAAGGTGTCCAATTCCAATCCAAAATGCCAAAGTCCCACTCCTCAAACCAATATCAACATACCTTCTTGCGGATTCTAAACTTACTACAAAAGCTACCTTTTTGGATCCATCATCCTCCCCAGCCTGAGTCTCCCTGGCTACCAGCCTCCCAAGTCCTGACAGCTCCATGCTTGACAGCTCGCTGACCTCCAGCTTCATCAAATCTCCAGGGTCGCCCTTCCCGCCGTCCTCCAGTCTTCTTTCCGCTCGGACACTCTTGCACTGTCCGAGGAGCCTCGGCCTCTCCCATGACCTCCGCCCGACCCCGCTGTCTCCTTCCGGACCTCGCCGACACTTCACTAGGTAAGCGGGGCCCCTCGCCCTTCAGGCCCCATCTGTGGTCCTGGCTACCCGCACCTGCCAGCAGGGTTCCCAGCCTGCAGAAACACAAGCAGTTCCTCTTCCCGAAGGCCATCCCCCTCCTCAGGCCGCTTCCCTCAGCACCACATCTCCCGAGCTTCGCAGGGGGACCCCAACTCACCCCCGCCTCCGCCATCTTCTGGGACCGGCTGCCGCCCCCCCCCCCCCGCCTCTTCCTCCTCCCCTCCCACAACTCCGCCGGAGCCCCACTGCGCCTGTGCAGTCCACGAGGAGGCGCTCCGACGATCGGGGCAGAAGAACTTCCGGTTCGTACCCGAACTTGTTGTTGGGCCGGTGAGACGGGGCAAAAGGGCTTCCGGCTTGCCTGAAATTGGTCGCTGCTTGTAGGCGTGGACTGTTTAGACGGTGGGAGGTGGCTAGATCAGCTGTTGTTTGCTGAGCAGGCAATTGTGGGTTGTGATGAGTATCCAGGCCCTGTGGGCGGTGTAAGAGAATCGCGCACTAACACACGCACACTCTCTGGGAGGCGTGACCCTCAGCGTGTCCCTCTGCTCCAAGGGGAACTGAGGGCTCTGGAGCGCAGGCCGCCGGATCTCCCACCGGAGACGCTGACTCTCAGTATCTTGTGCTTTTGCCGGGCTTTACTCTTTACCTTTTCCCCTTCCCTGCTAAATCATAAAAGCATGATTGATATCTCTCTCATCTCCGTCCCACAGCACTTCATAAGGTTTTTATTGATAATCGTTCCCCAAGTTCGACCAGGTAGCACACTTTGAGCTACCTCTTTGGAAGAGCTTTAGAGGTCGATAGCAAAGTAGAGAAAATACAAAATCTTATCTTTGTTAGGAGGTGTGCTGTAATATGGATGTGATCAGGTTACAGTGGTCTTGAGGACAGTTTTAGGTGAAATTTGGGCCTCGCGTAATTGTTTAAGAGCTTTCCATAAAAGTGTCAGTTAGTGAAATACCTTCTTTTTTTTCTTTCCTTTGAGTGGTTAACAATAAGATGGATTTTTATGTTTCTAACCTTTATATAAGTACACTTATTTCTCAAAATTAAAATCTAAATTAAATCTGCAACAAAATGCATCTAGGCAAGTATTTATATGATCTTTCTTGTTTTCTCTAATGTTTCCTGTAGCTCATAAATTTCTTTCTTTTTTAAAAGATTTTATTTATTTGAGGGAGGGAGCACAAGCAGGGGAAAGGGGCAGAGGGAGAGGGAGAAGCAGGTTCCCCACTGAGCAGGGAGCCCTCCAGAGATGCAGGTCTGGGTCCCAGGATCCTGGGATCATGACCTGAGCCAAAGGCAGATGCTTAACCAACTGAGCCACCCAGGTGATATTTTGCCATAAATTTGACATAAATTTCTCTTCTATAGGTTTTTATACCCCCAGTAAAATAAGATTTGGGCAGATTATATGGATGGATGAGGAATTTTAAAAGAAAAAGAGAAGAGTACATACTAAAGAGACAACAATCTCAAAAATGTCCTGACATTAAGACTCTCTGTAAAACAGTATGAGTTCTATTCATCCAGCTCATGTCTCCCCTAAGCCATCTTTTTCAAACACTTAGAAATTGCCTTCAAGAAAATCCTTATGGAAAATTTTAGCCTACAGAGACATTTATTTTAGTTTAAATATTTATTTAAAGCTGGAAAATGTTGGTATATTCCAGGAACTGAAAAGAAGGTAGAATCGCTGGGGGGTAGCAATTGAGAAGGAAGAGGTTACAAATTGAGGTTGTGTATTAATATCATGATTGAGCACATACTCAATCTATGTGTCAGACACTGCTAAATTTAATTTCATTTGACCTGCTCAAAAACTCTTTTAAAATAGATATTATGTAGTAGATGAGGAATTAAGACCAAGAGCTGTGATACCCAATCCTGGCTGCATATTAGGATCACCTATGTATCTATTGAAATTTCTTGTGTTTGAGCCTCATCCTCCATATATTCTGACTTAATTGGGCTGAGAAGAGGACCTGAACCATTTTAATAAATTCCTTGTGTAATCCCAATCTGCAACCAGAGCTGAGAATCACTATCTTAGAGTCAATTTGCCCAGGGTGACTTAGCAACTAAGTAAGTGGCAGAGGAGGCAGAAATTTAATCTAGACCTATCTGATTCCAAAACCTGTGCTCTTAGCTGCCCATTAGCACCGTCTACATTCAACAACATGTAGCACACACCACTTGCATGCTAGGAATTTTGTTAAACACTGGGACACAAAGATGAATGAGACAGAGCCTGTGCCTTAAATAAATTCAAGCCTTGTAAGGCAGAAGTCTCAGTAAATGAAACTGGGCCAGCTCACACAAGGTAGAAGCAAGTCAGCTGAAAATTCTGTGATATATCCTTCCAATTTTGAGTTAGAATGGCATGGAAGATAACTGGTGGCAGGAAATCTAGGTAGGTGGCTATTGCAATTGTAGGCTGAGCTAAGACAATGACAGCGGTACAAAGAGAATTGGCAGGACTTGCTGAACATTGATGAGAGGATGAAGGAAGGAAAGAAGTAGAAGATGACTTCAGAGTTTTGAGTTTGAGTGGAAGTAACACCCAGATCAAGAACACAAGAATGGGGTTCAATGAGCTTGAAATACTTGTTGAACATTCAGATGGAAATATCTAGTAGAGCACTGGAAGTGTGCATCTGGGATTCAAATGAACAAATAGTCTGGAAATAAAAATCTGGAGTCACTGACTTATAAGTGGTAGCTGAAACCAAGCTTTGTATGATGTGTATGCTATGTATGGAATTTTTTTTAAAAGACAACAGAGATCAGGGAGGAAAAAAACCCACCAAATTTGACATTGCCATATTTGAATAGTTCAATAAATCTATTTTTATCTGCAGTGATATTAAATACAGTCAACTCATGATCATCCGTGATGAGTTTTTAATACTTTCCAGAATTTCCCTAGCCTCACAGCAAATTTAACAGATGATGCATGGCCATGGAATGCAAACCAATTTTAAATATTGGCTAAATATTTAAGAACACAATATGATGCATTCAGAAATGTAATAGAAATATCCTAGAGTAGTGTTTCCACACATAAATAACTTTTATGCACCCCTAGTTTTGACTTCAATTATTTTATCCTAATATTACTTAAATCTACAAAAATTAGAGTATTCTAGACATAAATCTAGACAAAAAATTCTTAGGCTTAAGCCCATATACCTCTATAAACCAGAACACTTACAAAATAAATAGGAACAAAAGCATAAAATAAGTAAGCTTCAAATTGTAATGTGAAAGGTGTTTTCTTGAACTTGAAGAATTTCAGTAAATATTTAAATCATTGCTCCAGAATAGATTATTTTAAGATAAAACATGCTTTTAATACTGTATGTCATGTGATGGCTCAGTTCTCTCACCACTTCTCTTTAGTAAAGCTTTATTTTTACAGTAAACCCTACCATTACTGGGCCTTTATTTGAGGCAAATGGTCATTTAAATCCATCTCTCTCTCTCTCTTTTTTTTTTTTTTTTGCAAATCAGTGTAAAACAATTACAGGCCAATCTTAAGAGAAATCATGTAACAATACTCTGTTAGAATGTGTTCATCAACATAAGCCAGAACAGGCTTGTATTAATACTTGAAGTTTATCATGTAGATAAAAATCACATCATTTCAAAATTCTTCAGAGGAATTATGGAATACTAAGAATATATTCATGGTCCCTAAAGATCTGCAAATGCCACTTTGAAAAACAAAAAAACAAAAAACCTATCCTAGATTATCCAGTGTTTTTGATTATTTATGCTTTGTAAAATTCCTTAGCATAAATCTCCAATTCTCAAAATGTATTCCATAGAATCAATATTAACAGGTAGTTTGTGAGGGGAGGGGGATGGGGTTCTACATTTGTATTTGGTAAGCACTGGATTAGAAAAAAATGAAACACATTTTCAATAGGGGAATTTGGAGATCCTTTAACATGCCAGGACATGGTTGTCCGATGGAACATGTGATTCTTTCCCTCCTTCAGGGCATCTCACAGGGCTAGTATTTGACTATGTTTACATATTGTCAAACATTTCGGTCTAGTACACTTAAGGAAAGTTGAAGGAATGAAGTTGTATTTTACAGTGAAGGCTGTTTATAAAATCCTCTGTCATCTGTCAATCAATGACATCTACATAGAAAGCAGAAGCGTCATCAGGCATATGGCACACTTTTCAATGCCAAGTGTGGTGCCTATTTCATAATACAAGCTCAATAAATATTTTGGGAGTTAATTAGTATTTTGTTGTATTATTTGTTTTATGTAAATAGCAGTTGCTGCTATTTTGATTTAATGAACTACATATCTTCTGGAGAGAGGACCATGGTCACAAAAGTGTTTTTATGAAGCCCATCATATAACCAATATTTATCTTGAAATATCATAAAGAAATTTGTCTTAGAATCTACACTGTCCAATATGGCAGGCACTAGCCATGTGCAGCTATTTAAATTAAGATTTTATTTATTTATTTTAGAGAGAGAGAGTGTGAGTGTGAGCAGGGGAGAGGCAGAAGGAAATGGCGAGAGAATCTTAAGCAGACTCTGTGCTGAGTGTGAAGCCCAACACAGGTTGATCTCACGACCCTGAGGTCATGACCTGAGCCAAAACCAAGAGTCAGACACTTAGCCGACTAAGCCACCCAGGTGCCCCTAAATTAATTAAAATGAAATAAATTAAAAATTTAGTTCTGTAGTCACACGTATCCAGTGTGGCTACAATAACCCCATATAAACAGGGAAGATTACAGAACATTTCTATTATCGCATGAAATTTTACTGGAAAGCCCTGTATTAGACGACTTACATAAACTTAGTTTCTTTAAAATACTAACAAGGAAGGAAAAAAAAATCAAGAAATAGAGGCGAAATCAAATTATTACCTACCAGCAATTTGTCCTTAAAATTTATAACCTCTTTTAGCATGTTGGAGAAAGAATTGTATAATGCAAAGCGACCCAGTGGTTCTAGTTTTACTTTAGGAAAAAGTTTGAGTTATGGCATTCTCCACTTTCAGACCTGGCACCAACCTCTTCCAGAGGGATGCACCAATTCCAAGACAGTTTGGCTTCTCAATAAGAGTCATGAACAGATGGCCAGTAGAAAGTCTGTACCATGTAATGTAGATCGGGTGGTAAAGAAAAGCCCTCCTACTGAAAACAAAAGTGTTTGTTGGAATGTATTTTAAGTATCATCAAAGAGCTGAGAAGATAAAGATTACCAGGCCAAAATATAAGGGAAAGTAGGACCCTAGAGAAGAAAGCAGAGCAAGAAAGAAACTTGCCCTGAAATGTTTTCCTGGTTGGAAAAAAACTGAAATTCTGTTTTGACAGACTTTTCAGACAAGAGGACAAATGTAAAAGCTTGGGGCTGCTAATTTGGGAGTTTAAAAGGTGGGACAGCCAAGGATAGCACCTTCGGCGTAAAGGTAATGGGAAGTGAGGCCACTCCCCACCCACACACGGAAATGAGCAGAGCATAAGGAAATAAAAACTTAAATTTAAGTACCTGTGGAAATGTAGGCACAAGCTGACCCTCAGGCAAATTTGCATTCCAAATTCATTCCACCTCAGTAAGTTAAAAAACTTCATGTCTTTAATTTTGTTTAAAGTGTTCTTAGACTGATGGGAGTCCAAAATACCTGTGGATTGAATGCTTCTTCTGCATGTAAAAGACTTTCCAGTCTTTTACAAATGTCTAGCCCACATCTCATACCTGTGCACATTTTTTAGTAACCTCACCTTAACCAAGTACCCATAGCTTTTAACTTATTTGTCCTAGAAACAAAACCTGCCCTTTTAATATTTCCATTTAATCAATTTACAAATTTTTTAAAAGATTACTTATTTGAGAAAGAGAGAGAGCATGCATGAGTAGGATGAAGGGCAGAGGGAGAGAATCTCAAGCAGACTCCATGCTGACTGGTGAGCCCCATGCAGGGCTCAATCCCATGACCAATGAGATCATGACCTGAGCTGAAACCAAGAGTGGGATCCTCAACTGACTGAGCCACTCATGTGCCCTTATCAATTTCCAAATTTTGAATTACATTGTGCAATCACAACAACATAACTGGCAATAATCACAGTGGACTCTGGATGGACACAAAATCTACTTGCTGGAGCTGGAAGTGCAGGGGGTAACTAGCCCCAGGAATGGAGCCTGCTTTACCAGGGAAAGGAGACTTGCATTTTACTTTAAGTGTAAGACCTTACAGCCTTTCTCAGTGCTGTGCGATACACAGGGGAGGCTCACAGAGAGGAAAGTCTCACCCAAGGTTTACTAGCAGTTGGGTCAAAATAGAAATCAGATCTACTAAGGTTCATAATTCAGTGCTTTTTTTTTTTTAGATCTTAGATCAAGAATTCATCTTGATCTAAGAACCATGCTTGAAATCTTTTAGATCATGTAAAAAGAATTTTTTTCCTACTGTATTAGCCTAACACACTCTGAAATGATAATAGATAATTCTTGGTATATTTGTAGATAAAGTTTTTGTACGTTTCCTTGAAAATATGCCCAGAATATTCAATCTATCTTTTCATAACTCTAGACTGAAAATACACTGAAGTTACCAACCGTTCGGTCATAGTTACAAATGTGAGGTGATTTTATAATAGGGATGTTTATCTTTTGGATATAAACTCATTAAATGTTTTCTGCAATTACCGACCTTAGCCTGCTTTTATAATTTTTTGTTTGGTGGCAAACTCCACAGCACATGCAAACAAATTGAGGGTCGGGGGTGGGAGATGAAGTGATGGAGGTGCTTATAAATCAATCTAGTCACAAGGAGGCAAACTAACCTGAATTCTCGCGGTTGCACTGCTTCGATCTGTGATTATTAGTAAGATCAATGCTGGCTACAGAGGAAAATAAACAACATGTTGCCAAAGAGGGGAGGAGGACAGAGAACAGGGGCAGGGTGAACCCCCAAAGCTCTGAAGGAAGAGGTCAGTAAGAAGGGCAGTCACCTTTTAGTAGTGACCTTGGTGTAACGCTGTCAGGGTGCTTTGGGGGACTGTTAGGAAGTAGTGGCAACTAAAGTCAATAAGTTGAAGGTATATAAAGTCAAATGGTCCCTGTAAGGCTTGGTATGTATCATCAGGCAACAAATAAACTAAACAAAGCCCGAACAAGGTCACCACGGATGAGCAAGCAAATGCAGAACACAACTCTAAGACAAAATCACTGAGGTATAAAACATCAGGGTGAGAAGACAACTGGAAAGACTATAGACTATAAACTATTTGTCAGAGAGGCAATGATAGAGACCAAGAACAGAGAGGCGACACTAGCTATTAATTATTACAAGGGCCCATGCAATTTGCGATCAAAAAACATAACAAGGTGTTCTCTAAGGGATTTATCTCTAGCTAATTCACCACACTGTTGTTTCTGTTGTGTGACACTCTTGCATTCTAATCGAATTCACACATTGGGGTCTTGGATAGGATTCAGTCTCTCCCAGAGGTGAAATGTGTATTCTAATCTCCAATTGAAATTAAGCTAGATTCATAGTTGTTTAAGAGCATATATTGTTTTTATAGGAGACTGAAAAAAGTAGCAGAGAACCTCCTCTGGTTTGCCAATTATATATGTATACGTATATACATTGATTCACAAAAGCAGAGGATTTCATCTGATAACAGATGGAAGACACAAACAATCAAATAGTTGAAAATTTCCCCAAAGAAATATATATAAGGCTAGGTGATGTAACAGACATAAAACACACTTACAGAAAGTCAATGGCTTGGATTTAGATTTCTTCTGGGACTCAGATTTGCCAAAAACAGAAACTACCAAAAGAATTTTCTGCAGAAATCAAGACATCGCTTGAAATGATTTTAAATTTATTTCCTTTGGAATTTCAGAAGCATTGCTTTTTTTAAAGACTAGGAATCAATGCTTTAATAGTGATTACAGAGAATTAAAAGAACTTAGACTTTTCAGAAGATCTTAGATTCATAAAATTAATGTTAGTATTGAAGTATGATAAAACCATTAGTAGAAAAGACATTCCAAGCTGGAAAATAATATGTGTGGCTCAATGAAGTCCTGGTGATGCTCACTATTTTCAGAGGCTTTCTTAGACGCTTGAGCTCCAGTAGGTCCCATTACTCCTCTGTTATTTTAAAAATTGCTGTGGTGTCCACTCCGAGAGCTCAGTTTTATTTCAAGGAGCTTGGGGTAAAGGAAAAGCATGCGCGCTGCATAGAAGGAGGCATATCTGGGTTCTAGGCTCTGCTCTCTATTACCAGCTGGTTATTCTTAGGCAAGCGCCTTGCCTTGTCTGATCCTCCATTTCCTCTTCATTGAAGTACTTCTTGTCATAAGGAATGCATGTAATAAAGCAGTTATAAAACGTCATAGTTATGTGGGTATTACCATTAATCACTTTGATGTTCTCCTTGACAAATGACGTTCCTATTTCTGTTGAATGCCTCCAGGATAGAAAATTCCTCATAAAGGAAACTTGTTTCATCTCTTCAGAGCTCTAGGTGCGAGAAAGTTCCTCTTGAAGTTCAACTATATCCAGCTTCTTGATGGCTTCCCGCAGACACCACTTCATGTGACAACCTTGAAATTGTGAAATTCTCCTCCTGCTCTGCGCTCCCCACAGACTCTTGTCCTTGTTAAATATACCATTTGTTTAGCCATTTTCCATATGACTGGTTCGCCATCCCCTTACCATAATTGTTGCTTTCTTCTGGACATGCTTCAGACTACCAACATCCCCTCCGTAGGGTTACTTCCAGAACAAACACCAAAGCCGCATCACCACGTCCCCCATTTTAGATACTTCCTTGAACACAATGCCCCATTACAGTAGCATTTTTGGCATTCGTATCCTACCATTAAGTTGTATTGAGTTGTTAACTTTAAACAGCTCTTAAATCCTTTCCTTGTGCACAAACCACATTTTCTCTACCCTGTTCCTGTATAGTTGAGGGTAGAATTCGGGGGTGTTTTGATTTTTCCCTGTTTTCCATTGAGGATGATGGGTGCATGCCTAAACAAAAGGGATTATGAGTTTTCTGTTGAATTTCTTCTTGAACCATATCTTTCCACTGTTTCCACTGTTCAACATAATGATGAGCCCCCTTAAGCCTTGTGTTACCTACAAACTGCACCAGCATGCCATCAGAATCTTATCCCAAGCCCTTAATCAACACTTTGCGTAGTACAGCACCAAGCACAGAGGCCTGTGGTGGGCTCTGGAGAGAACCCTGCCATTTGGTTTGACATGAATCCATTCATCAAAAAAGAATTCTGTTTACTTTAGGCCCAGCTTACGTTCAGAGTGGTGTCATTACAGACTGGCAAATACATTTAGAAAGTCAGGCTAACTATTTCATCTTCACTGACACCGATTCCTTTGCTGAGAGCTTGCAAATCATCTCTTTAATGCTTTGTTCTAGAAAATTCCCCAGATGTCAAGCCCATCTCCCAGAACTCACAAGATTCACCTCTGCTTTGAGAATAAGACACTTGTCCATTTTCAGTTTTCCCTAATTCTTAAGGTTCTTCAAAAATTACTGACAGGAGTTCCTCGGTTTTGTCCCCAAATTCTTGTAGTCTCTAGGAAATGTGCCTCATCCAAGCCGTGAGACTTATATGCATTTTTTTATTTATTTTTTTTTAAAGATTTTATTTATTTATTTGACAGAGAGAGACACAGCAAGAGAGGGAACACAAGCAGGGGGAGCGGGAGAGGGAGAAGCAGGGTTCCCGCAGAGCAGGGAGCCTGATGCGGGGCTTGATCCCAGGACCCTGGGATCATGACCAGAGCCGAAGGCAGATGCTTAACGACTGAGCCACCCAGGCGACCTGAGACTTATATGCATTTTGAACAACCAGTGCTTTCTTACAGCTTTCTTCCCTACCTTACTTTTACAAACTAGTATTAGGGTTGCTTTTCCTTCTCTGGCAATCTTTCAGCTGGAGAAAACGTAGGAATTAAAGCAGTGAGGTGGTTCTACCCTCCTCCTCTACTCTTTTAACACTGCAAGTAGCAGGCTCCTTAAACTTTGGGCACACTTCTGTGCCATCTATGAAAACGTGCCTTGAGTGACTTATCACATCCGGCCTGAACCATTTACATTTGGATTGTTCACAACTCCAGTCCTAAATGCTGGCACTCCAGTCTGATCTGTTTCCAGTCTGACCCTCGGACTTATTTTCATCTTTCACTTCTGCTTCTCTCCTGAGACCTACTACTTCCCCACACTCTGATTTTCTCTTTGCCCTTAACTCTCCGGCTCCTGCTTTGGTCCCCCAAGGGTAAATGCCCCTCCTCGGCAAATGGGTTCTTGCCTTTGGCCGATCTTCTTGGGTCTGACATTCCCACCAGGTGTTCCAGCCAACCACTGCTGTGGATCAAACCAGGGAGCAGCTTCCTTGCCTTTAAGTCACATGGCATCACTTCTGCCATCCTCTGTGGGTCAACCGATTGCTAAGGTTGGTCCAGATTCTAAGACAGGAGACATGGACTCCAGCTCTCAATGAGAGGAATGTCAGAAAATTTGCACACAGGCATTTAAAATGCTACCAGGTTAACAGAGCCCAGCAAACAGAGCCCTGGCACCACACGGCAAAGCCATCTGTTACTTGTTCTTCCTTCTCTCTACATAAGCGTACACATCCTTGGACGCTTAGCATGTTTCATACACCTCCCCCTATCCTGGCCATTAGGGTCTAATATTCTTACAGGCTTACATTGCTGTCTTACCTTTGAACACGATTGCTTGTCTGTTTTCTGTTTGAATTCATCAGAGAGGACCCTGTGGAGTTGTATCAGTTTATTAGGGGCTTTTCCATTGCTTCCATTCCACTGTATCACCAAAAATTAACCTTGGAAATATTTCATTCCTTTTCTTAGAGTCCCTATAAATGGAATGCTAGCAATCCCTTTCCTCTGCATAACCCCGCTTACCATTTACACGCTAGATACTGACCTCTTGTTAATGCTTCTCATCCCCTTCTTAGGGTGGGGAAGGTATAACCACATGATGAAGAGTCAGACAGACCTGAGAGTTCATTCCTGCTCTCCCTCACTAGCTACCTGGCTAATCTGGGGAACATGATTTTACCTCTTTAGAAGAGTAAATTTTATGTGATAATGGGGATGACAGTAAGATTAACTGACAGTGGGATTAATTTTTTTTTAAGATTGTTTATTTATTTGAGAGAGAGAGAGAGCACAGCAGTGGGAGGGGCAGAGGGAGAGGGAGAAGCAGGCTCCCCACTGAGCAGCGAGCCTGATGTGGGGCTCGATTCCAGGACCCTGAGATCATGACCTGAGTCAAAGTCAGACGCTTAACTGACTGAGCCACCCAGGTGCCCCTGACAGTGAGATTAAATGAACGAATATAGACAGAGGATTTAGCACATTAGTAGGCACTCACTAAACAGTAGCTGTTAATCTTATTCATCTCTTACCCATATTTTTTTAAGATTTTATTTATTTCTTTGAGCAGAGGGAGGTGCAAAGGGAGAGGGAGAAGCAGACTCCTCGCTGAGCAAGGAGCCCGAAATGAGGCTCAATCCCAGGACCCCGAGATCATGACCTGAGCCGAAGCAGACGCTGAACTGACTGAGCCACCCAGGCACCCCCATCTCTTACCCTTATTATCTTTTAACTGAAAATGGCAACAATCTCTCCATTCTGAACTCCAGGTGTGCAAAAAACAGAAGTTGTATTATCTGTGCCGGCCAGGGTGTTTGGTACAGAAGAACACCCTGTGTTCTTCACAAGTAGTTGCTTATGTTTTTGCCTGGTTTTGTCAGCAACTTCAGCAAGATCTGCTAGGGTCATGGTGACCCATTCCTTCCCTTCTTTTGTAACCCTTGCAGCACCTACCTCGGGCCTGAGCTACCAGGTCCAGAGGTGCATCCCAGATCACATAAGCTGTCCCTACGTTGAACAACTGAATGTCAGAGCCAAGACTGTTGCCCCAACTTTCTCTCAGCAAATAACTCTAGGACACCTTCCTACAGAGAACTTAATGTAGGGGAATGCTGCTTGTCCAGAGTAAATACTGGTGGGTGTATAATTAGTCATGAGTCAGCGTGTAAATAAATTGCTTTATTTGTTAATGTGAAAAGCTCTGCAGAAATACAAGGTATTATAGGAACCAGGGCTGAACACAGGAGATAAGGTACTGTGGGGAGAGAACCAGTGAGTGAAGCATCAGCGTGTGTCACGTATCCCTCCGAGGGGACAAAGCCCCTAGGTTCTCTTCCCTCACTTTCTAAGAACACTGACTCCCCTGGGTGAATAATTTAAAGGACAAATTACCACTCTTCTGGGTACCAAAGCCAGCCATAAGCTGAAATTAAATTAAATCATAAAGCCCTACAAGAAACTGAAGGAAGAGTCAGAAGTATAAAACCAAGGGAATTCAGAGCTAAGCATGAAATATTAGAGGTAGTGCAATGTCCTTGCCTTCCTGTGCTGATGAAGGGAAAAAGTGAAAACCACCCCAGCACAGACTGAAAGGACCACCATCAAATATCCATTGTTAAGTACTTGGTAGTCACTATTGCAATGATTTCAATTCCTGTGGGGTATTGGAGGGAGGTAAGAGAGACACCACTAGATCAACTTCGAGTCCTTGCACCTCGGCTAACTAGCTGGGTGACCTTGAGCTACTCACTATCTAACCTGGCCTCTGGTTCCTTTACCTCTGAGTTGAAAACGATGAAATCAGAGTTTGTGTTTCTAAAGTGTTTTGTTTGTTTGTTTGTTTGTTTTCCGTATCAGCTCAACGATCATAGTGAGCTAATAAAAGCATGTACAAAATTTGCCTATGGAAATACAAAAAGCTAATTTTTTCACAGCACCAGACCTAGCACCACCATCAAAATTTCCTTCTACTCCTTGGTATACTCCTTAATATGAGGTCAGGAGATGGGGGGGCGGGGGTGGGAAGGTGCAACTTTGGAAACAGAAAACTATGAAGTGTTGTAATAAAGCACTGTGTCCCCACACTTGTTTCCTCCAGATGGAAATGAGTTGTTTACATGTGGCGTAGAGGGAAGGTCCCACCCTGAATGCAAGAGCGAAGGAGCACGTTAAATACCCCAGGTTGGCTTCTTCGAGAGGAACTCAGCATGCCTGGACTAAAGTAAAAATCCAACCATCTAGCAATCTACAACCATGGAATAAGGAAGAATCGTGAACAAGTTCCTTTATTTAATCAATACAAAGCAGGGACATTGGTAAGCAGCCTGGCAGATCTCCTGCTGCCAATGTGGCATGAAGGTTTAAAAGAAATTAAAGGCTACAAAGCAGATGGTGTTTTCCAGGGTGCTACATAGTGAAAGACCTGGGACATGTCCTACGTTCAGCATATTAAGCTTAACTCTAGCAACATCATGGTTAAGCCTGATCAGCGTCTACTGCCATGACATACCACAGGAACAGGTAAATAAAATCCTAAAACACACTGGTCCTTTTCCTTGCTAGAAAGCTGTACTCGACCTCTTAGCCTCCATGAGTGAGAGCGGCAGTAAAGGCCACATATCAGGAATGCTCACTTAACTGGTGGTGCCCAGATCTCTGGATTTCAGTAGCCAGTAAAATTTCAAAGGGAAAGAGAGAGACCATCATATGGAGGCCCAATTCGAAGCCATTATTTCCCCAAGTAAAAACATCTACTATCCAAATGACATTGTTTCATAAAAGGAGGTTTTAACACTAAAACAAAGGAAGGACACTGTCTCAAATAAAGGATGGTCCTTTAAATAGCTTATATTTAGTTTTTGGACACATTTAACTATATTGCTCTTTACTTTTCTGAGCAGCCATGGATCAGTGAAAATTTCATTCTGAGCCAGAATGATTCTTAAACTGGCATTTGGGAAGTCCTGCTCTTGTTAAGATACTCTGAGAACTAGAAAGCCGCTTTCTCCAACAATTCCAGTCTCACCTTTCCTCAAGGCCGAACTTTAAGCCCCATTTCTACTTTGAAGCTTTTTCTGAATACCTATGACCATTTATGATCTTGCTAGTTCCTGAATTCTTACAGCAATTAGAATTTTAATTTAATCTCTATTTTAATAGAGATTTAATTAATAAATAATTTAATTTATTTAATCTATATTTTAATATAATCTAGTACTCTTTTTTAAAAAAGTTTTTATTTATTTATTTGAGAGAGAGAGCACACAAGCGGGAGCATGAGCAGGGGGAGGGGCAGAGGGAGAAGCAGACTCCCTGCTGAGCAGAGAGCCCCATGCTGGGGATCATCCAGGTATCCTGGGATCATGACCTGAGTCGAAGGCAGACGCTTAACCAACTGAGCCACCCAGGCACCCCATAATCTAGCACTCCTGTTTTGTGGGAAAAGGCTTTGAAATTTAGAATGTTTTGTAGATAACAGTTCCGTTTTTAATGAAACACTAAAAGTTTTCTTACCAACTCAAGAGAACCACAAGTTAGACATCTCTGAACAAGAGCTTAGGAAAGAAAAAAATGCAGAGTAATCTACCATAGAGATGAAACGTCCATTATTCAAAATGCATCTGAACTTGGCTGAGGTCTTTTTTTTTAAATTTTTTTAAATGTTTTATTTATTTATTCATGAGAGTCAGAGAGAGAGAGAGAGAGAGAGAGAGAGAGAGAGAGGCAGAGGCAGAGGGAGAAGCAGGCTCCCCGCAGAGCAGGGAGCCCGATGCGGGACTCAACCCCAGGGCTCTGGGATCATGACCTGAGCCGAAGGCAGACGCTTAACCCATCTGAGCCACCCAGGCACCCACTGGCTGAGGTCTTTTAAGGTTGAAAGTATAGAATTCAATACAGTTTGATCAGTAGGCTGTTGTATTGAAAATGCTCTGGTAGTACATCAAGAAAGGGTTACAAGACCTTAGATTTTAATATTGTCCCTACTTTTTACCAAGTTAAGTAAGCATCAGGACAATCACTGCCCTACTTGTTCCAAATGGCCCATATTCCCATTTAAATAGAATAGAAAATTGTCTTAGAGATCATCTAGTCTACCCTGTTGTTTAACAGATAAGATATCTAAGGTAAGTGAAGTGACTCACCCCACATCCCAAGAGATCAGTATTAGCATTGGAATTTCTACCATGATGTATGATCTTGTAGGTATTTTAAATATAATAGTCTTATATCCCCAAATCTCCAGGTATATAATGTACTACACATCAGTGCAGTCCCTACAGGGCTTATAAAGAAGACAAGCTTTTCCTAACCCTGTAGGTTCTCCTTTTTGCTTTCTTTTTACCCTGGACTATTACTTCTTCCGTTCTCTCATCCCCTATTACTTCTTCCCTTCTTTCATCCACTATCCCTACCCTCTCCCCTCTCCATCCTACCCCCTGTCCAAACTCCTTAAAACCTAAGTTCTCAAGAAAGGCTCAGATAAATTATCCAGCCAATGTAACATCCTCATAATCCTTATGGACTGAAGGTCCATATGCCCAAACATCATATTGGGCATCGCTAAATGTGTTCCTTGTACCAGGGGTCCTTACGATTTTACAAGGTAGAGAGATAAACCACCAAATTAAATCTTTATTCAAGAGGTAAGTGCAGTTTTCTCTTTCTTTGAAACCACCACATGTAGGCAATAGTTTACTTTCCAAGTCAGCCACACTCTTCTTTGGTGCCCTCATCACAATTACCACAGTCCTAGGTACTTTAGCAATCCGTATAAATCTATATTAACAAATAAAGGACGCTTCTTCATGTTTCTTCTTTCGGAACTAAAGCTTAACTAAAGGTTAACTAAAAGCAAAGCCTTACGCTTTCCACTTAAATACAACTTCGAAATATTGAAACATTTTAAGATGTTGGTATCAAAATCAATCACTCATACCCAAACACAGAAACAAACCTAGACTCCCATTTCTGGAACAAATATAGCACAGGACCCGTGCCAATTCTCTAAACTTCTCTGGCCACAAGTTTTCACTTTTGTGAAACAGAATGATCGTTCTTAAAAAAAGACTGAGGTATTGGAGGGTAGGGACCACACCTTTTAATCTTCCATATGTTACCATATAGAGCCTCGTCTGGGGCTCTGCCCATGCAGATGCTCAGGGAATGCTTGCTAACTGAAGATTTTTATGATCACTGATAGAAAGACAGCATAAATGCAAAACACGATTTTTCCCTTGCCCCGAGTTACCCAGGAGCATCATTCTCATTCAGAGATGACCACATTTCAGAAAGTGGGTCTCATAAAACATACAATTTAATGAAGCCATCTGGGAAGATGATCGTCATATAAATGCAAGATATTGATATTATCTGGCTACTTGGGGAAATACCATGTAAATGAAGGTACAACCCAGCTCCATAATTCAAATCAAGTATTGATGTACAAGGTCTTTGGATAATGGACTTTGAAGATTGATATTTCTCGCAAATCTGAGACTACTTTTCTCTCCTCCTTTGCAATTTTGCTATTTTTGCAATAAGATTTTATTTTCCTTTTTGGAAAACATCTTTTTTTTTTTTTTTCAGCAGGAATCTATCAGTGTCAGCTGGGAGTCCTGAAACAGAAAATTTACATCTGTCTTTATCGGGGTTTTTAACTTCTCTTTTTTGAAGCAAGAAATGATGCAAACAACACAGGCATTTCTTTCTTGCTCCAGTAATTATGCAGAATGTTGTTCAGTTATTCAGCCTCCCAACTGACTCAGCTGCTTTCTTTTCTGTTTTATTCTTCTAGAGGGAAGGTGTGTTCTATTCCTGATACTATCCTAAAGACTGTTCTGGATGAAGCCACCCAATGATCTGTACTCTCTTTTCACCATGTTACCTCCTTTCTCGGAGAGACAATTGCTAAAACAATACCAAGTTCAGTCATGCCAGTAATCACAAAATGAACATTCAGCTAGCTCTGTCACTCTCCATCTTTTACTTGGTCAGGGAAAGGGATGGAGCATTGCCTCCACACTTAGGATTCTGCCTTACTACCTCTGCTGAGGGAATTACCTCTTGCATGGAGGCAGCACCTGCCCCCACAGTGTAAACCGAAGCTCCTCTGGGCTCTTACTGTCTCTGCTGGAAAAATGCCATCCAGTGTTTGTGCCCACTTTCTAAAAACCCTGAGTCCGTGTGGCCCTGGCTATCTCCAGACTCCTCTGCCATCACACACTCACCAAAAAATATATAAATACAGTCAATATCAACACTCTTCCTCAAAGTTGTGGGGGGGGAGGTGTTCATGGACATTGTCTGTGGTGGGTTTGCTGGTCCTAGGCACCACACAGAGTGTTCATGTAGAGAATGTGCATGACACGGGTTGGGGATACGGAAGCAGAGAGGCTGTTCCAAATGTTTTGCCTGGCTGACAGCTGGGGTAGAATACAGGCGGGTAGCTGACAACATATCCTTGATCCTTAATCCTTTTCATTAAGAAATGTTCACTGGAGAAACTCCTCCTCCCATTGCTCACCGTCTTGCATCCCTAAATCACAGCTTCGAAGCAAGTGTGCCCAGAGCTGAGGATCAAGACACTCATATGCCCTGTATCCTAGAGACAAGTTTGTACACTGAGAAGCAAGGTCAGAAGAATCTGCTGGCCCTCTTTCTCCTCGGGCTGCCAGGACCTGTCACTACCCATCCATGATGGGAAAATAATAGTCTGAGTTTCAGCTGAATAAGCTGATGGGAGGTCTAGTGTCTTGAAACCCATATAAGCAAGCCCATTTAGTGAATGCTAGGCCAGATAGGGTAGTGGACATGGGGGTACAGAAGGGAGAAACCCAGTTTGTGCTCCCAGAGAGTTCTCAGCCTGACAGGAACATCATAGTATATTTGACTATATGGATCTGTTAATGTTCAGCCTGACAGGAATATCATAGTATATTTGACTATATGTATCTGTCAATGTTCTCAACATTATTTTCCACGTTTAGAACCCCCAAATGTATTTTTCATGAAAATAAACTGCAAACATGATGACAAAAATAGCGTGAACATCCCAAGGGACTGGAACTCGGACTGCAGAGATAGCAAGTACAGAAATTCCACCCAAAGAACTGACGGTAACAGATCAACAGTGAGCACACCAAGAGAAACAGCAGATTTGCCTCAAAGAAAAAACATCGGTACCGGGGAAAGCCTTTCAGCTTCTCATAAAACTTCAGACCATTATGGGAACTCAACACTTATTTTAATAAAAAGGTATCTTTGTGTAGAAAAACTAGTCTCTCAGATAACCACGTTTTCTCATCATTCTGAGATAGGTTATCACAATAGGTGAAAACAAGTGGGATGCGCTCTTCATCTTGAGTCACAATATTGGTGGGAAGGTGAGGTTTTGCACACGGAAAAATTAAAGCAATATTGAGTCACACTGTAAAATACTTTTAAAACCCTTTGTCTAATATCTGAAGATTCTATGGAGAAAAAAAAAAGATGTATGACCATAACCAAGAGGTAAAAAATTGAGTTTAGAGGGTTTTTCTAGTTAATGGGGGTGTTGGGGGGAGATGGGCAGTGACAAAGGGCTTGAGGTTTGGAACCTGGGAAGAGCTGATAAAATGTTTTTCTGTGCAAACAAAAAGCCAAATGCTTTCTAACCGTTCCCTGAAGTGATTTTCTGTAAGCATCAAAAGTCTAAGACCAATAGGATTTTGTACTCTGTCATTAACGTGTTTGGGAAATTTTGAGTCAAATATAGATTTGTTTAAAAAAAAAACCCAGAAATTGTTTTTCTGATGATTTCTTTTCGTAGCAAAAAGACTCTATGGGAAACGATGAAGAGAAAAGCAAAAATTACCCATAATACTGTGGCAGAGAGATAATCAGTATTAACATTCTGGTGTGTACTCTTCTCAACATTTTTCTATGCATGTGCACACACATGTTAGCATATACTTTTTTACAAAAATGAAATCATACCAGGCATATTGCTTTTTTGTGGATTTTTTCCTTAATAACATTTCATTTTGCATCTCAATAAATACAGGTCTAAGTGAGTATAGTGAGTTATGTTCCCCCAAATTTCATGTCCATCCAGAACCTGAGAGTGTGACCTAATCGGGAAATAGTGTCTTTGAAATTTTAATTATTTAAGGGTCTTGAGATGAAATCATTCTTTTTTTTTTAAGATTTTATTTATTCATTTGACAGAGGGAGAGATAGCGAGAGCAGGAACACAAGTGAGGGACTGGGAGAGAGAGAAGCAGGCTTCCCACGGAGCAGGGAGCCCGATGCGGGGCCCGATCCCAGGACCCTGGGATCATGACCTGAGCCGAAGGCAGACACTTAATGACTGAGCCACCCAGGCGCCCAAGAGATGAAATCATTCTGTACATAGGGTCCTTAAATCCATTGACTGGTGTCCTTATAAGGAAAAAGAGGGGGATTTGGACATAGAGAGGCCCATGTGAAGACAAGACAGAGCTTGGAGGATGCTGCCACAAGCCAAGGAACAGCTGAAGGCACCAGAAGCTGAACGAAGCAAAAACTTTCCCCCTCTACACTGCCCCACTGCCAGAGCCTTCAGAGGCAGTGTGGCCCTGCTAATACTTTGATTTGGGACCTCTGGCTTCCAGAACAGTGATAGAAGAAATTCCTCTGGTCTTAAGCCACCCAGTTTGTGGAAACTCCTTAGGGCTGTCCTAAGAAACCCATACAATTAGCATTTTTCTTGGCTGCATAGCATTTATTGTGTTCCATTCCACGTGGAGGTACCACAAGGAATGTAATATAGTGATGGATGTTGTTGATGGGCATTTAGGTGGCTTCCAAGTTTTCATTATTGCAAATAACACCGCAATGAACATTTTTGTTCAGGCAACTCTGTGCCCTTTTATGAGGAGGGAACATAACTTAATGGTTAACAGCATAGCATGGGTCCCAAAGCCAGAGTCACACTGCCTGGATTAGAATTTGGGCTGCATTACTTATTAGCTCTTACCTGAGGAGTAACTTAGCTGGAGATATGCTGTTATATGAAAAGATTTTTTTTACAATGTCTGACATATAGTAAGTACTAAAGACATGTTTCCTATTTATATTATCGGAGATGGATAATTCTTTCTAGTTCAAAGGAGAAGTACATTTTCAAAAGTCAAATGCAATCAGAAAAGGCTCAGGAATAAATCTAGTAAGCACCAGAGTTCACTTTTGTTCACCGGCATACACACTTTCATAGAAAAATTAGAGCAGAAAGACTATGAATACTTAATTTCTAACACCTTCAACAAAACAAAGAAAGCACATTAGGAATTTATTGCCATTGACTTTGAAAAGGTAATTGTTAATTGTTCAACACATTGTCACTTAAATCAAACTACCTAATTTCAACCCTGGTTCTGCCACCTTTTAATCTGGAGGACATTACTAAACTTCCAAGCTCCTGAATTTTTCAATCACATACTGGGATAGTTATTTCAATCTCATTAGGACTATTGGAAAAGTAAACTGAGGTACTTTATGAAAGTGCCTAGTATAAAACCTGCAACATAATAGAGGCACAAAATAGTATACTACTATCACTAAAAAAAATTAATGTCTAAGGAAACTCTGAGGAATAGTCTATTGAGTAAAGAAGACAAATCTAAGATACTTGCAATCACATCACAGATGAATAATGAATAACGGTAGTCTACAAAGCTTTTTGACCATGTGCCCAGTAAGTGAAAAAAAGTTTGCACCATGCTCCTCCAACATATGGATATTTAATTATAAAGTTTAAATATGTATGATGGTTTCCATATGCACATCATAAAACTCAAAACTAGAAATGTAAAGGGACAAGATGAAATTTTTAAAGTTCCGGCATTTTCTTTCCATACTCCAGTGGATCATCCTGAACACCCACCACCTTGGGTTCATGCATTTCAATTTAAAGATTCCCGATCAGGGGCGCCTGGTGGCTCAGTCTTTAAGCATCTGCCTTCGGCTCAGGTCATGATCCCAGGATCCTGGGATCGAGCCCCGCATCGGGCTCCCTGCTCAGCGGGAAGCCTGTTTCTCCCTCTCCCATTCCCCCTGCTTGTGTTCCCTCTCTCGTTGTCTCTATATCTGTCAAATAAATAAGTAAAATCTTTAAAGAAAAATACAGATTCCCGACGATAAAATATTCTCAACTACAAGATGGTATAGAGATGGAATGGGCACAAGGATTTTCAGATCACCAAATGCACATGGAACTAACCAGCAAAACATTTTTGGATCATGTGAATACCTATCTGTCTGGTAGATGGCCTGTTGCTCATTTTTCAAGATTTGGTTCTAAGTCCAGCCCCTGCATGAGATTTCTGGCACTTCCAGGTAGAACTGATAACTGCTTCCCTTGAACTGCCCCCTACCTATACAGAGATCTAGCATGCATCCAGAATACCTGATTGCATTTACTAGCTTCTGTGTCTCTCTCCCCATCTTGAACATCTGCTTCGCAAAGGCAGGGATCCTGTCATATACTTCACTGATGTTCAAGTATTTGATATACAGTATGACCTGAATAAATACTTACTAAATGAATGAGCTAACGAAACTAGATAGCTGTACGGTTCATAAAAAGTAGTATGTCCTGGAAACACATAGAAGGAAAAAAAGAAAATGCTATGAAATGTTAAGTACAGCCTCTTCAACATAAGAGCATGTTTAATTAGATTGTAATGTCTGACTTTGTTAGCAGCAAATTTCACAGAATTTCCCAGTGAATTCCCCAGATACTGCAATGGAATTCTTGGTTGCTTCGCTCCTCTGCACAGCTCTCCTCTGCTCTATAGAGGAGGGGAGTTAGGCCTGGATGGGGATGTTTATGTACTTGCTAATCATACGTTTGTTTTCCCTCCAAGCTCAGTTCTGCCTGCCAAGAATAGCTCAGGATGACAATCATTTTCATGCTTTCAGTCAAACAAAGGCTCCAGAAGGACATGAAAGAAGGGGAAAAAACCCAGAAGTTGAACATCAACAACAATGAGGAAAAAGAAGAAAATAAGTTTAAATATTCTGCTCCCATATTTTGCTATCCCATCTTGGCGTTTTAGTACTCCTGTTCACCTGAAATTGGAACATTGTGGGGCTGTTGGGACCAGTAGATTTTGAATAGCTACAAGAATTAAGAAGACTCCATTCCACCCTACACTTACACCCTTCAAGAGTCAACTTGAGTTTTTAAATCTCTCTCACCAACTCCCTTTGTCTTTCACATGAACTTGAAGCCATGACTAGCAAATGTTCACAGTATTTATTCTTATGTCTGTTTCTTTAAAGCATTGTTTTCCAAAATGGGTCCCATGACATGTTCATAGATGCTTCATGGAAAAAGATTCTGTGGTGAAATGTTTGGGATATTCATGGTTATGCAAGTTAAACAGATTTCTTTGCAACAGGCCTTCTCGTGTCCTTTAATTTTCTGACTTACCTGGTCAATCTCTAGGAGGAAGCATAGTTCACACCAAAGAACCCTCTTTTTCCGGAATCATCTGGCCAAACTCGTGTTCTGATTAATGCACTTTTAGAAATATCACCCTTTTGGGAACCTCTTACACTGTTGGTGGGAATGCAAGCTGGTGCAACCATTCTGGAAACCAGTATGGAGTTTCCTCAAGAAGTTAAAAATAGAGCTACTGTATGACCCAGCAATTGCACTACTAGGTATTTATCCAAAAGATACCAACACAGTGATTCGAAGGGGCACTTGCACCCCTGTGTTTACAGCAGCAATGCCCACAATAGCCAGACTATGGAAAGAGCCCAGAAGTCTATCGACAGATGAATCGATAAAGAAGATGTGGTATATATATTCAATGGGATATGATTCAGCCTTCAGAAAGAATGAAATCTTGCCATTTGTAACAACATGGATGGAACTAGAAGGTATTATGCTAAGCAAAATAAGTCAGTCAGAGAAAGACAAATACCATATGATTTCACTCAGGTGGAATTTAAGAAACAAAATGGATGAACAGGGGGAAGGGAAGGAAAAATAAAATAAGATGAAAATAGAGAGGGAAGCAAACCATAAGATACTCTTAACTATAGAGAACAGACTGAAGGTTGCTGGAGGAGAGGTGGCTGGGGGGTGGGGTAACTGGGTGATGGGCATCAAGGGGGGCACTTGAAGTAATGAGGACTGGGTGTTGTATGCAACTGATGAATCACTGAACTCTACCTCTGAAACTAATAATACAGTATATAGTAATTAAATTGAATTTAAATAAAAAATTAAATTAAAAAAAAGAAATGGCACCCTTTTGGTTTAGCATTTGGCTTGAATTGGGAGCTCCTGTCATCAGAGACACAGACATTTAGAACTACCTCGGTCATACGGATTGGTGTGCAGCTCTTGACAACAGAGAGAAAACACTGCAAATGAACTTTCCCAGATGGTCATACAATGAATTTCATTCTTCTGTGGGCTGACACCTCTGTACCCTGGAGCCTGAAATGCCAATCCTGCAAAAAGAGATAGGCTAGAAACTCAGGCTGGTAGAAGAGCCAAAGGACCTAAAATGGGGCACTGTGGTTTTAGGAATAAGCATCTCAGGACCTATTTGTGCATTTAATCTCTCACCAATCACTTATCAGAAGAGGAAATGCCCTTCCTTCTTGGGCTGCTGTCATGGAGAAGCTCATTTTTTTTCTATTTTTACTCCCACCCACCCCAACACAGAAACTTCCTACTATACATAGCCTTTGTTTCCTGTTCCCACCAAGAATATCACCTCTCTGCCTAATTCCTAGAGTCTTCAATCTCCTGCTACTGCATGAAGACTTTCCTTCCCACCCACGTTAACACTCCTTCCTCCTTTCTCTAAATACACTACTTAATGGCTACGCCAGAGGTGAGTAAAGCTTGGTCCTCCACGCAAATGCAGCCTGCCATCCATTTTTGCAAATAACAATTTCACTGGGACACAGCCACACCATTCATCGAAGTATTGTCTATAGCTGCTTTCTCTCTACAAGGGCAGAACTGAGTCGTTGAGCCAGAAACCACATAATGTGTAAACCTAATATAATTATTATCTGTCCTTTACAGAAAAATTTGCCAAACTCTATACTGTCTCTTTAGTACTTCTCAGATACAGCCTCACTTTGTGCTGGGACTCATACTTTTGATGTTTCTGAATGTCTTCTCAGTGAGTCTTAAGCCCACTAAGGGCAGGGTCTATGATGTGTACTTTTTTTAAGTCCTTTGTAACACCTAGCCCAGAATAGGTTATCAATAAACATTAGTTCATCAATGGATTTTTTATGGATTTTTTTGAATGAGTACAATTTTCCCAAATTCTCCCGTAAAATATTCCTGGAACTGAAAAAGAGAGAGTAAATAATATAATATTATTTTCATGCCATTTCAGTCTAGTGGTTTGCAGTGGTAAGTGGGCATGGGCTATTTACATCAGTTCACTTCAAGTTTTCTCTGAAAATAAAAATAAAACCTCAGGGGAACATTTCTTCCTAGTAGTCTGGAAAATATTATACTCTCTATACACAAATTGCACAACTTTACTACTTTCCTCCATTCTACTATATACTGATTCCAGCTACCTCCAAACAGCTACAACACACACACACACACACACACACACACACACACACACACACACACACACACACACTACTGAAGGGTCTGTGAGCACTAGCAGATAGAATGTGGACAGGCAGAAATTGATCAATATAGTCTTCTGATGGCCACCATAGTGATCTTGCTAATGGCCACTTGGTGAAATGAGTGGCCGGGCTGAGACCTGGGTTCCCAGCAAGGACTGGTCTCCAATGGCCTCTCATTTGAATACTGCAGGTTGCCTATGTATATGAGCCTCAGATAGATCCAACTGGAGGAGACAAGAAGCTCTTTTGCACGGCCATATTTTCTAGTCTGAAGACTTCTCCAGCTGGCATTTGTCAAGGCAAATGAAAATCCCAAGTTAAAAGTCATAAAAGCCAACAAGGAAAACCTCCTCATGATTAGCAGCTTGTCTACTCTCAGATGGGGTTCAATCAGCCACTCAAAGTGCTTATTTAGTTTGTTCGGTGCCAAGAAGTGGGTCCTAAAGTTGTGTGCCTGGTTGACGCACACACATCTGCATTCTTATGGCTCCAAGTGGTTGTATGTGCTGGGCTGAATTATGACTTTGTGTAAATCCACCTGCAATTTGTTCTCTACCCGTGAATACAATTGGCTGGGGGAGAAGGGAAGGCAACATTCTCAGAGCTCTCCTGCAGGAAGCCTCCAGCTCCACAACTTCCAGCCAGGCTGACCCATCTTGGTTTCTGAATAAGTGTGAGGACCGACTTGGAGTTAGGTGTGATGCGATCTTCCCCTAGTCTGGCCTGGGGCTGGTGGCCCAAGCAGAAAGAGTTCGATCTTTTGATTGTGAAATTGCAGCAGCTGATATGTTCGAATCTGCAGAAAGTAGCCTTTTTATAAAATTAACGGTTTTCCGTAGTTACAATTTTCATGGTGTCTACTGGTGGAGACATGATAGGACTTATTCATAGAATTTACATTCTAGTGTTTTGATAAATATATAAGATGTTGAAAAGGAGTTTTGTGAAAAAGTAAACGTTATTTATCAGGGCTTTGCTTTCTTTTACATTTTGCTTTCAGCTGAGCAATACTGTAAGTTGTGTGATGATTTTTATTTGTTTCTCATTTATTTGGCTTTCTTTCTAGATCCTATACCTAATTGAATCCAAATAAGAACAGCGCCGAAACAACCCTAAACATGGCATAGGGGGAAATGTGTATATCCTTTTCTTTATATTATCTTTTGTTCACATCCTGAGGGCTATGGGAGGCAGAATGTGGTGAGGTGCTATTTTATAGCATGTTTAATGCTTATCAGTAATTTTTTGCCCTGACCTTCTGCCTCAGACAATTAATTTTCTTGAACTGCTCACACACCAGAAGAACATTAGGGAGGAAAAATAATGTTAGTACTAGTGAATATAATCTTGGAAGAAAAGCTGTGCAATTATTCAAAGACCTAATCTTATCTCTTGTTTCATTTTTATATCACAAGTCTACACTTAAAAGTATTAGATACACTGCCCTGCTGTCCCATACCTTCAAACCCCAGTAAATAAATGCTGCTAAGTGCCACCAGGAGTGAAAGAGCTTGTAATGAGAAGTGTGAGGAGATATGTGCTCCATTCATCATTCTGTTCAGTCCAATATTGAGGCTCTTGTTATCAGCAGGATTCGTGGCGGTGTCATTGTGGCCGGAATAAATCTTCTGTCAGTGTGGGTTGGACTGATGCCCTATTAAAACTCTGCTTTCACCTAATCACAGAATGACCTTTCGATGTCTTTAATTAACCTCTGACCTGAACCATGCCAATGTCTTGTTGGTAGGTAAATCTATGGCATGACATTTGCTTATGACACTACATTTGTCTTGGTTTAATCATCATACCTTTTGGATTATGGCTTGAATGAAATACAGTTGGGCTCCCTGCTAATAGTTGGATTAATTTTTAAAAGGTTAGAACATAATATTTTCCTCTGAGCTCCCAGTGATATCTTTGCCGACATTTCCCCCTCAGGAGTTGGGGTCCCCCATTAAAGTAAACTCAGGTGAGCCTTCAATTTCACCAACAATGTCATTTTTCCTACACAAAGTTATGCCTTTTGAATGGCCTGGGGAGCCAGAAGCATTCTAGATCCTACAGATGACTTTAAAGCTTTAAAATATGAGCTATCCTCACTTGTCCAAGACAATAGAATGCAGCAGTAGCATGGAGTTAAAAGAAAGAAAGAAGGAGCAGGGGAAGGAGGGAAGAAGCAGGGAAGGAAGACTTTCATCTCACTCTGGGAATGTGTTTTTCAACTCCGTAATATATGTGTGCCTCAGATCTTGAGATTTCTTTGAAAAATAAAATCTCATTCATATCTCATTCCTCCACTCAGAGGAACCCTGTTGGTGACCTCCTATCTGAATTAGTCACTATTACAAATGTAAAATATTTATAAAGAAATACACTTTTCTTACACATAATCGTAGTTATAAACTGATTGAAGTTATAAATTGATTCATTTAAACTGAGTAAGTCTTTTAAAATGGCAAGTTGGGATTGGCTTATAAATCATGACATTACATGAATAAAATAAAAGTTTTGAGCTACCTAAGATTTATCTAATTTTATACTCAATCAGAAGCCCCATGAAGGGTTTAGACTCGATGATCTCTCAGGTCTTTTTCAGTTGTAAAAGTCTATGATTCAGTGTCTCAATATTATAAATTCTAGGTTTATTGAGTCTGAATTCAAAAGGTTTTCCTGCCTTTAAAATACAATTTAAAAGTTATATTGTAAAGACTTTTGGAGCTGGAAGTTTTCAAGTGTCCCACCTGCCTTTGCTCTCCTCCCTGCCCCTTCCTCCTATCTGAGCCTTGTAAGGTGTGGAGAGTAATTCCTACCAGTAGAATCTTTTGGAGATTAGAGAAAATGTATATATGGCACCCAAAACAGTGACTGGCATGCAGTGATTCCCAATTCATTCTGGATGCTGGTGGATTTGTTAGTATCTGCAGTTTGCCGAGAGATATTACCTCCTCAGATTGCTGCACTAGCCCTCCCCTAATCTCTTTTCTTTAAAAATTATACGATTTAATGGTTAACAACTTTGGAGTCACCTCAGGGTTCAAATACCTGCTCTGTCAGCAACTTACTCGCTGTATGATCATGACTTATTAACCTTCCACAATTTCTCGTCCATAAAGTGGGAAAATAATCGTACCTAATTAATAGACCTATTGAATGAGATAATACATGGGAGTCACTGTGTCTGCTCCACATTTTATCTCCATTACCTAATATACCACCTGGCACCCAGTGAGTGAGCACTCAATAAATACTAAGATTTAACTATTAGGTAAAATTGTTCTATTAATTTAATTATATGTTAATATTATCTATGTATTATCCATCACCATCATCATCAATGAACTCGTTCTGATTCTAGTTCACATCTCTTTTAGTTTAGAAGTGGTAGTTACATATTTTAACAAAAGTGGGCTTTGGTTAGGTCCAAGGCTGAAGTCGAGAAATGGTAACTACTAATGATATAATCTCTTCTGCTTAAGTATTCATCATTTAAGAAGTA
Organism: Zalophus californianus; assembly: GCF_009762305.2. Lineage (NCBI taxonomy): Eukaryota > Metazoa > Chordata > Mammalia > Carnivora > Otariidae > Zalophus > Zalophus californianus. Next base: position 95,540,743 of record NC_045597.1, read on the forward strand.
TTTACTGAGCAGCTATTATGTGTCAGGCTCTGGGGATATAATAGGAGGGTAGAAGACACACAGTCCCTGCTGTGTTAGAGCAAAGAGTTTATAAGAGAGACATTGATGTTAATCATAGAAGTACACTAATAAAGGAACAATTGTATCACTTGGCCAAGGACCATGGCAGAGAGCTATACAACTCTATGAGTGGGCTTTGCCATAGTCAGGAAAGTGCATGAAGGAGGAGTAGCAGAGGATAAAGAAGCCTAAACAATGGGGATTTATATGCCATGTTATAAAATTTTTGTTTTATCCCAATATAATAGGAAGTAGGGGATAGTGCATTACGAGCTTTGGGTTTCCAAAAGCTTACCTTGATGACCATGTGGAGAGTAAGTCTGAAGGAGACAGGGGAATATATGTTAAATGTTACTGATTTACACTGCACAAAACCCCAAAGAAGTAGCCTCCATTGTGATTCTTTCTTTGAATCTCAGAAAAATTAGGTTAGGTTGATACCTTCTTATTAGACACAAAAAGGTAGAGGAAAAGAGACCCCCAAATATGTAAAGCTTTCCTTTTACAGTTAGTATCAATACTAAGGACCAAGAGGTACCACATAGGCCTCTGAAATCTTCCTCTCCTACTTTTGCTATAACTACAAGAGAACAAGGCTGTCCATGTTTAGTACCTCATATTATGGGCAGTCACCTGCTCTCTAACTGGAGGGTTACATGCCAAGCCAATGACCTGGCCTCATAAAGCCTCACTGGTTATTATGCTGATGGGGCTGGGCTATATAATGCAATTAGAGTTATGAAACTCACCTCTAAACAAGGTCCAACAAGGGCAGAGGAAAAAAAACACCTCTAGATAGAAAGCTCTCAGGGCAAGCAACCTCTTAAAGAGGTAGAGTGGCTTTATTCATATTTCCTTCTGCAAATATTTATTCAATTCTTATTGTGCAGCAGGTACCTTGCAGGTATTACATGGTAAACTAAGCCCAGCCTTGAGGGGGACATCTGCTATGTGATTTAAAGGGAAAAGTTAGCATTTATGAATCCACTCTGTATTTGATATTGATTTGGTCATCAAGACAACTCCACAAAGTAGAAATAATGATCTCTGCTATGGGAGAGTTAGGATTTGAACCTGGATCCATTGACCACAAAGCCTTTGCCTTTCCATTACACCACACTATTTGCCAAGAAGGTGCCCCTTTTCAGAGATAGCTCCCCAAGGAGGGGAAGCTACCAAGATTCGCCCTCTCTCCAGTGCCCCCTTTTTAAAGCCACAAGACGGTTTCTGGATCTCAGCACCACTGACATTTAGGAACGGATAATTCTTTGTTGTGTGGGCCTGTCCTGTGCACTGTAGGATGGTTAGCAACTTGGTTAGCAACTTGGTTAGCAAGTTAGCAACATGGTTAGCAACTCTAGCTACTTGGTTCCAGTAGCGCTCCATTTGTGATGACCAAAGCTGTCTCTGGACATTGCCAAATGTCTCTGGGGAGCACAACTGTCCCTGGTAGAGAATAAAGGCAAGAGGACAAAAGACTGGACTCTGAGGTCAACCAGGATTTAAAAGGAAGGCCGAGGAAGAGAAACTAGTGTGAACGATCAAGAGAGGAGACTTTCAAGAAAGAAATTATTGGGAAAGTCAGCTGCTCTAGAAAAGTTACATAAGAGATGAACAGAAAAAAACATCTTTTAATTTGGTGATGAGGAGGTTTCTTGGTGAGTACACGAAGGTGAGTCTCAGAGGACTAGGGGAGGAGGAGGCTGGAGGCAGGCAACAAATGGAATACATGGGATGGAGTTAGTGAGAATGAACTCTCCTTTCAATGAGCTTAAGAACACTGTAGAAGTGATGTGCAAATGCTGAGTCCAGGGCTTAAGAGCCCAGAGGTATCTACTTTCTGTATCTTGGTATACTCTCTGGAAGCCCCAAGCAGCTATATAAGAAGTCCCAGCACCCTGAGGCCACCACACTGTGATCACAGTCTCAGCCGAACCCCACCTTCCACCTTCCCTGCCAAGTGGCAGACATGCAACTGAAGTCATTTGGAGCCTCTAGACCAGCCCGCCCACCAGCTGAAAGCTACTGGGGGCAGGATTGCCCAGCCGAGTGAGCCCTGCCTAAATTCCTGAGCTACAAAATCATGAGATACTATAAAATAGGAAGTTTTAGGATGATGGTTTTTTTACCCAGAAGTATGCACCTGGACCACACCGCCGTGCTCATCCCAGCTGTCTTCTCCCTTCCATGAGATTTAAGGAAGAAGAATGTTAGACTGAATGCCATCCTGTCCCCACTGCTCTGACAGTAACTGCTAAGCCTGAGTTTTATGCTATTAGCATGTGATGCTCAAGCACTCAGACTCTAGAGTCATAGAGACCCAAGTTTAATTCTTGGCTTCTCTACTTTCTAGCTGTGCGAAATAGGGGTGATTAAAGGTCCTATTCATAGAAGCACCAAGCTTGAGTGTGTTGTGTTTCTATAAAGTGCTGACACAGTGCCTGACACAATAAATGTTTGCTAAATGTTAGCTCTTACTTAAGTAATGGATTTTTCCATCAAAGGATAGCAAAACATCACATACTTTATAAGATGATCTGACTTGGACTTCATAAAAGTTTTCACTAACTTCATCCCTCCCAACTAGCAGAACTAATGGGAACTTCTACCCATACCTTATGCTTCTTTATAACCACAACCACAGCCAAGTCTGATCCTATTGGTCTTCTTGTGGCTTCCAACCTCCAGTTCTCATTGTTTGACCTACAATGCCCCCCCACCCCCCGCCAACACACACACACCAAGAAAATGCCTCTAAACCACAAGTTCTCCTGTGGGAAATGTTAAGTATTAAGGGATTGACTTCTGAATGTCTTTTTAGCAACCACAAAAATTCCAGTTCCAATTTGTGTGACATGTGAATCACTCCTTTGGAAATAACTAGAAAAAAAGGAGAAAACTAACTAGGTGTTGGGGATAGAAAAGAAAGAATAAAGTAGAAGTCACTGGAGGAATAGAGATTTTTGTAATGAAACATTGGGAACTCTGAAAGGACATGGAAAAAAAGGAGAAAATACCTATTTCTGCCAGGAGGCAAAGGACGGAGCTGTGTATGAACAGGGCCAAGGGCAGAGCTGAAGCTGTAATCCTGGCAATTGGACAGATATTCCAAATACACCAAATTAGCCATGAAGATAGCGCAAGGCTGTTTCCATCTTGGCCACCCAAACTACTCTGCACTTCTGAACCCGCAGGGGACCCAGGATCTTGGAAGTGAGAGTTAATGATTCTGAGTCATAACATTAACAAACACTGAACATTTAAGTAGAGAGGCACAGAGAGAAAATGCCTTGTAGCATGCATATTATCTGAAAAACCAATTTATAAACATCTCATTGATCTTCTCCAGGAGGGAACTCCTGCAAAGTTGCTAATAAGCAGTGGGGGTTAAGAAAACATTAATTATACAGCAACCATCATAACTAATTTAAATGGGTGAATTGTCACCAGAAATTTATTTAGTGTGCTTTTTACCTTCCCAAACACAAAAACAGAAGGTAAATGACAACCTCGGACTTTTAACCCCAATTTTCACATTGTCAGAAGTTCCTTATCTTCCATGGGCTTTTCAAGAAGAGGACCCAGAATTGACATTAACACTAATGTATGGAGAGTGGGGGGGGGGGGGCGGGGCCATACTAGGAATACGTGGATTTAACAGAGTGTTGGTAGCCCCTCGCTAGGTAGTCCATCAGATTCTTCCAATGGGAACAGGCCGACTTTGTAGAAACAAATTGATCTGATGCCTTTTGAGTCAAAGTACTTCAGATGTGTCTCTTTCGCTGGGAACTATTCCTTGTGACCACAGGGCAGAGAGCCATGGACCAACTACTTCATATTTGCAGAGGTTCTTCTGAGCATTACACTGACTCCACTCAGCCCCATCTAGACCTCCCTCCCTCCAACCAGGGCTCTACCTGGTGGGGTTCTCGTGTGAGCAAGGAACAGAAGGAGGAGCAGTCAGATCTCATATTCATAAAGAGCCTGAAATTTAGACTTTTGACATTTTCTCCAAGCAAATTTATATAAACACTATACTTTTTGGAGTGTTTAAACATTAGTTTTTTTAATGTAAACATTCAAAATCTACTGCATATGTACCCCCCGTTTAGGCATCTCTTCATTTTTGGTATATCTGACCCTCAAAAATGGAGTGGTCTGGTTCTTTCCATCTGTGGGAACCCCCAACCAACCCAATAATCACCTACAGCTCTTTCCCCAAAATATTGAAACTTCTCAAATGAAGGGAGCTAGATAGATGTTAAGCTGAAAATGGGAGTGATAAATGAATATGCAGTGGGCATATGCAGGTCAAAAGGAAGATACTAAATTCTATTCCATTAAGTCCCACTGGAAGGTATATCCCTCAAGAGCTGGGGCTCAATCTTTCATCTCTATATCCTTAATTCATAGTACAGTGCCTAGAACACAGTAGGAGCTCAATGCATGTGTGTCAAACGGGTGAATGAATGAATGAATGAACAACACTAGCCCGGACAGACTATTCTTTATGCAATATATGATACTGTCAAATTCAACTGCCTGCAAGGGAATCATTTGTCTATGGAGTAGGCAAATTTTCAATCTGAGGCTGACTTCAAGCCATTGCTCAGACCACATGCCCAGCTAAAGGAACATAAATGATTCTTAATATCCTACCAAGGAAAGCATAAGTGGGAGAAGGAGAGCTTCAGCTGGAAAAATCAGAGCATATTCCCAAACCAAAGAGAAATTCCTTTTGGATTGTCAATTATTTGGGATTACCTGGGCCTGGGTCACAGACCATTGGTGTGGATAATCAAGAATTGACTGCTCATGTAGATGTTAAGCCTGCTTGGACTCGGGCATCCCCCAGTGGCCTGATCACAGCCTCCACTACTCCCCACCACACAGAGCTCAGGGTAGGAGGTGTAAATGCTGGCAAAGTTGGGGGGCAGGGACCTTTGACTAATGCCCCCAAAGATTAGAGTCTCCCCCAGAGCTGTAGGAATAAAGTGGGCTTTGTCATGCACTTGACAAGCAGAGCAAAGGGTGAGAGAAGTGAGGGCATCATAGAAGAGAAAATCGGGAATCGTCTATGCCAGTTGCATTTTCTTAGTTGCTACAATCTCAGAATAGACTATCCTAATCCATCACCTGTATTCAAAGCAGGGACAAATACGAGCAAAGCTGAAGAGTCGAGAATCCTGCTTTGGGCACTGCCACCCATTGTCCTCACTGCTTTTTCCCTGCCACTTGGCCTCCACTGGTGTGCATTAGTTGCTCACAGCCTTTCCCCAACAGCTTCCTCTAGGGATGATCTACAGTCCCAGCCTCTCCTACTGCCTGATAGCCAATTTCCTGCTCCACATTCTGTTCTGCCAGAGGCCTGCCCTCACCTCTCAAAGGTTAAAGCTAAGACAATTTGATAAATTAACCTGGGCTTTTAGATTCATGTGTTAATTGGCACTCTTTCTAATAAGAGTTTTCAGAAGACCTTTGCCCATTTGTGTTGACCATCTAATGGCGTGGCCCGGAGGGAAGGCAGCATTGTGAGGGGGTGGGTGGTGTCAACCAGAAGGAGGATATTTTGGGAATCTGTGAACTGAGGCTTGCAAGACACTTCTGGCTTCCTCTAGATGGATCAGTCTATAGAAGCAGGTGACGATCAGGATTTCCAGGACTGAGGGACGGGTCTAGGATGTCACTTGCTATTTTTCTACCCTAGGGGGCTCTCCTGAAAGCATTTTAGATGGTTTTCACTTTTATCCTTCTAGTTTCCTGAGAGTACTTAAGCAAACACAAAGAGGGACCATTTGAGAGATTATACGTAACATCAAAATCAATACTGAGGAAGGGGGCCCACCATGAACTGAAAATTCAGTGGCCCATTCTATGAAAGGAAAGCACTGAGAACCCAGAAACAGAGGGTCTGCCCCCACAGTTGAGCTGTCTAAAGGAGTCCTTAGCCTCACCAGAAAGAGTGGGATAATTTATACGTTAACATTTTCTTTTAATGTGGATAGCATTTTCCTCATTTATAGTTAATTAGGTTAAGCATGCATGGGGAGCGAGGGAGAAAGGCTTTTAGTGATGCTCTAAATGATTAGTAATTTGAATAAAGTAAAGAACCTCTCTAAAAGATGGCGCACTGGCACATATTAAGTGGGTCCACTCTGATGTGGAAAATACTGTGGTAATTAAAGCACCAAGATGAAAAGATATAGAATGTGCTAAATATTTTAAACAGGTTTTAAGCCATATGTACATGTGATATAAATGGCATCAGAACAAATGGCTAAAGACTGAACATATTGGATATTTGGTATCCTGGGAGCCATCTTTGGCCCCGGAGTCACACCAACATGCCTGGGCCCAGGGACAAAGTGGCAGTGACAAGCTTCAGGTTTCTCATTTGTAAGACCAGAATAATAGTAGTGCCCTCCCTCACCTTGGTGGTGTCATTACGATGAGAGATAATGTATGTGTTTCACTTTAGCCAATAGTGGGCTCCCCTAAGTTAATAACAAATATTGTTATAAGATCAATACCATCCCTCCTTTGTTTGACTGAGTCAAATACTTTAGGCGTGCTTTTCCTGTCTTCTTCCTTTTAAAAAAAAAATTGTTTGTTTATTTGAGAGAGAGCAAGCAGGGAGAGGAGCAGAGGAAGAGGGACAAGCAGACTCCAGGGCTCAGCACAGAGCCAGATGTGGGGCTTGATCCCGTGACCATGAGATCATGACCTGAGCAGAAATCAAGAGTTGAGACGCTTAACTGACTGAGCCACCTAGGTGCCCCTCCTGTCTTCTTCTTTTTAAAGAATCAAGACTCTTAAATTTATGGCAGCTAATCTCATGCAAACAAGGTGGAACTCCTTACATATATGGTTTTCCCCCTAACAATAACCTAGTTGGAAGAGTTGCAAGTACTGCTTCCTTACCAATAATTTTCAACAAATAGAAATATAAGCAAGAGGGCACCTGGGTGGCTCAGTTGGTTAAGCATCTGCCTTTGGCTCAGGTCATGATCCCATGGTCCTGGGATCAAGTTCCCCATCGGGCTCCCTGCTCAGCGGGGAGCCTGCTTCTCCCTCTGCCTCTGCCTCTCTGCTTGTGTTCTCTTACTCACTCTCTCTTTCAAATAAATAAAATCTTAAAAAAACATATATAAGCAACAGAAAGTTTTTACCACAGTTTGCAGGACATTGTTTATTCCTTTCACACCGCATTAGCTTTAGGCAGTCCTAGCATATCCACCAATCTTTGTGTTCTACGCCCAGAGAGGCCAGTGAGTGTGGTATCAAATGTCCCAGGGAACTTGGCCTGGTCCTGGCTTCATCACCCCCTATCTGCGTGATCTGTGGCTGGTTTCCAGATTCTCTGGACCTCTGTTTCACTCTCCATAACATGGGGACTGCCTTCGTGAAGTAAATACAATTATTTAAGTGAAAGAATTCTAAGTCCCCATCCACAGGTCAAAGAATTATTTTTCTAGACACAAAATTTTAATGGCTTAAAAAGACCATGTGCTCCCCACATTTCTCTGGTTGGCTTCTCTCTCAAGCTCCTTCTCCTTTACAGCCTTCTTGTGAGGGGACCTGTAAGATTCTTCTAAGTGGAAAGAGTGTGGGCTGTGAGGCCCGGTAGGCCGAAATTTGAATCTCAGTGCTTCTATTACTGGCCATGGGAGCTTCGGCAAATGGCTTTGTGGTGGTCTGGGGGCCTCAGTTTGTTCCCTTGGCTGAAACAGCACAGGGCCCACTCACTCACGAGGTCAGCATGAGGATAAAATAAGGATAAAGAGGGCCTCGCGCAGAGTCGGTATGGACCAAGTTTTAGTTCCTTTCCTTCCAACAAGCGAACAGGAAAACTGGTGGATTTTCAACCCCCCATCCCCGTGGACTCTCAACAGAGGCCCCTGAACTCGTCAGTAAAAAGATTATTTTTAACGATCTCTCTCTCTCTCTCTCTCTCACACACACACACACACCACCACCACCACTACCACCACCACCCCTAGACTATACCTACCCTCTCCCGCCTTGCCCACTCTCCCCAGAAATGAAGCCTGCTTAAGACCATTTAAAAGCAGTGTTCAGACCTTGCTGGGGAGGGGGTCACTGCCTACCAGGTTCCTCGCCACACAACTGCCTTCAGGCAGCTGGCTGGATGAGGAAAAGGTGGTTTTTTTTTTCCATTGTTTTAATTTAATTCTAATTGAATGTATGGTTGGAGATGCCTTAAATGGACTCTTTTTTTTTCCTGGTTAAATTTCCTCGGGGAGTGTACCCCAAGACCTCTCTCTTTGTGATAACTTATTCTGGCCAGCAGAGCCAGGGTCTATTTATTACATCTCCCGGGCACCCCCCTCCAAAGCTCTGGCAGGAGGGGCCCCTCCGCAGTTGCTGATGACTAGGGAATTACTCAAGTGTGAACTGTTTCACTGTCTGTCACTTTGCTCATTAGGCAAGTGAGAAAATGTATCTATGGTTCTGTCTCACGGTCCTCATTAGCTTAGCGGCACATTTTTACTTCCCTTATTTGTTTTAAAGATGAATGCATAAGAAACAGTAGTCAGCCGGTGTGCCTCAGTATAATTTTAAGAAGCAAAAGCCTGGATAATCTTATTATCTTCCCAATAATTGTGTTGTTCAGACGATAGGGATAGGGTAATTGCCTCTATTGCTTTGCCAGCCAGGGTATAGGGGTGTAACTGTTTTCAGTTGTAGTAAAAACTGAAGAAGTCCTCAGCACTGGGGTAAGATTGTGGTGTTTTGGAAAGACAGTAAACAGAGAGTCCAATCAAGACAGGTAAATAAAATAATGAGCCCGTACTCTAAGAATGCTGGGTTTGTTTGTTTGTTTTCCCTCCCAATACTCTAGTTCCTGTAGGTAGGAAATGTATTATTACTCTCACTACGTTTGTGTTAAATGTAGTTCTATCCCCACCTGGAGATTTAGCAAAAGGTTCATTGGGAGAGGGGGCAACGAGATGGGAGGGATATAGGAGGGGGGTGTACGTTTAAGATTTGATTTTTATGGAGGATTCTTTACAGGTATTTATGGTTGTTTATCATCTCCAGATTTATTTAGTGAGATGATAAAACAGAGCTGAGATCGCCCAATATCACTCAAGAGTTTGACATTCTGTTTGCCTTCCTGATAGAAATGTGTCAGCCTATTTCTTGTTTGCTGCGCTTGACTTGGGGTGTTTAGGATCCATTTTTGTTCAGCCACATAAATGTTGTTCCAAATTCATTAGCATACGAGTGGAGTCCCAGCCACAGCTACCCTGTGGCTGAAGATTTAAGCGGGGACTGTGTGCCCCACGGGGCTAAAGGGCAAGATTGTTACGCTCTTTTCTTTACCTAAACTTAAAACTCTAACACACATGTAGCATGTCGGAGCTGGAGTTAGCTGCTAGCATCAGTTCAAATCTAGGTCCGCATAACAGACGATATAGATGAGCTAGACTGGCAAATATGCCGAGTATGTTTCTGTTTATTTGCATTTACAGATCTATAGTCAAAATTTAAGAAGTGTGGAGAAAGAAGCATGCTCTCCTATTTTTTTTTTAAAAACCTGGATTCTTTTAGTCACAATGCCAGCTAAAATGCCTGATTTTCATCTCCCTCAACGATTTTCTTCATTCAGAGAAATGAGAATGCATGTAACCCATTCAAGGGAAATATAATGCATTATTATAATAGGACTTGGCCTAAGTAGCTAATCACTTTTTATTAACACTTTTTGGCCCAGGGAGTTGGGATTTCTCCAAGCTGACTGTCAGGGCAGGGATTCTGGGAGTCTATATTAGTAATTAGCATTACAAGATCTCGACTCCTGGGGTGATTCAAATTAATACAAAATAAAAGTGCAAATTTCCAAATAGCTTTGAAGGTCTTATCTATTATTAAATTTCTGTTATTAAAGCTTTTTCCAGCCAGTGTGACAGAGGAGTCCAAAGCAGAAGGTTTCCTTAAATATCTGCCCAACTCGTCTTGGACTCTTTAAAATTAAATAAAAGAGCATACAGTGAAAGATCAAAAGAATTTTCTGTACAATTGAGTTACGCCTTGGCAGTAAAGTTTTCCACCAAACCAAATCCCTACAAAGCAATATGAGTTTCATGGTTGCAGTTGCTTTTGGACTTTCCTTGATACACTTGGCAGCTATCTTGAGAGCATCCAAAGAACTGCTGGCAACATCAATCACTCATTTCATAAGCAGGCGCTAAGAGGCGACAGGAGGGCGCTTGGCACATTACCATCTCTCCACCATGGAACCCCCCCACCCCGCCCCCAGGCAGGAAAAAAAGAGGAACAGTGCAGCATAGAGACATTATGGAGTACTCGTCTTCGAATAAGGTTCTACTAATGTGTAAATAACCTGCTTTCTCTAACCATGTCTTTAGCAGACTAAGTGGTTAATTGTTATTGATCAGCTCTGCCCACTGTTCCAATATCAGTCATTATTGAAAATAATCTCAGTATCCTTCATTAAGCATGCATCTGTTTCCATGGGAATGAGTTTTCAACCCAGAGAGCTACTTGAGTGTTATTGGTTTCACTGGTTGTGCCTGCACCAAGGGCTGTGGTTGCCCAATCTGTCATAGTTAATCAACTCTCATCTCTTAACACTGGCTGCAGTTATCAATGAGGTAAGGATTAATATTCTGGGCGAAGCAGATGATAAATCATTTGTATATAATTAGTGTACAGCAAGGTTAGAGCTGACATGAATTTTTATCTTAATTATGAGAGAAATTTGTTCCATTAATTTAATTTAGTTTGCATGAGTGGCTAGACACCTAACAAAGTTAATCTTACACCTGTCATTACAACATTAAGGAGAGAGCCTCATGTTGAGGCGCTGGTCTCGGGTCCTCCCGCGATGAAGATAATATTGTTCATCCTGATGTGAAAACAGATAGTCGTAGACAGAAGATGTAAAGTCGACTCTCTTTAAAGATGTCCGGGGGATTTATGGGAAGATATCGAAGCAACTCGACTGGCGTTGCCACACTTTGGATCCCACGGTCCCCTTTCAAAATTACCTCGCCCCTGCCTTGTAAATCAGGTGGGAGACACGAGACACAAGAAGAGATTTTTGTTGTTCATGTATAGATGTGAGCTTCAGAACTGAGGGAGAGCTTTGCTTTGTGACAAGCTCTTGCATTTGTATCAAATGAAATGAATTAAGAAATGTGTGGTGTTCGGGCTGTCTATTCTAAGTGCTTCGTGTTTATGTTATAATTGAACAGAATAAATCACATAACTCAGTCTACTGTACAAGTGGTAATTATGCAGGCATCCCGAAGGCTTCAGAGTACTGCACAAACCTAAACCCGGTCCTAATTATCCACGTAATTACTAAGTCTGATCAATCATATTTGATTGATAGATGAGGTGGGGCTGTTTATGCAGCAGAATGTGATATTCTTTATTTTCCTAATGGTTGGCTACCCACTTAAGATTTTAAAAAAGAACAACAACAACAAAAAAAAACCTCACTAACCTGGATTATTTAAAATGGTTTCCTTACAGGCTTAGCTCTGTGCTAATTGTTTTGCCAGGGATGGCCGACCTGGTGCAGGGGCAATCTTTAAAGGAAAGGGGACAGAAAGTCACAGGGTCACAATACGACATCTTTGCATGCACTCTGACTGAGGAATGATCCCAGCGATGTCGAAACAGACCGGAACAGGGAATCGTGGAAGAGACCATTTCCGAAACTGCCAATTTGTGATATAAGTTCGAATGTCCAAAGGAAAGGGCCCTTACATTTTAGGAAACCCCGAATCAGCCTGCAACTGAAATGCGAATTGCACAGTAACTCAGATTAATGTATTGTAATATTAGTCCACAATTATCACTTGGAGATAGGGTCAAGAAGTGTATAGTTGGTTATTCACAAGAAATGACTGATTTAAAAACAAAGAGCTCTAATGGAATTCAATAGTGCTTTTCAGTCATTCTGCTTGGCATCTCTATTACCTGAGGTGATTCACAGTCCATTATGGGAGCTTCCGTGCTAATAGAATGTCTATCTTCTGTAATACAGACACATCAGAGCACTAACTGGGAATCTGTCACAATGAATTTCATCTAGATTTCACTTCATCTCTTCATGGACTGTAAAATTTGCTCTTGTACAATGCCTAAATTTACTGTGGGTAATTGAGAGAGATCTATAGATGCAGCAGCACTTGGTAAAAAGCAGTTTTCCAAAGATCTATTGTAAATTGTGCAGCTTTGCCTCAGCTGGGGAAAGATGATGGTGAACTGAATCTTGCCTTTACTAATGAGATGTTTTGGTGAGTTCAAAAGGGAGAGGGGGGCAGATGTTTTAGGGGATTCTGCCACGTGGAAAAAGGAAAACAAGGGAGGCACCTATCTTTCATTCTCAGCAAAGCTTTGCAAAAGGGACGAAAAGAAGTTTGGACACAGGCCTCATTACCTTCCATAGGAAGGATAAATCAGGGTTACAAGAGACATAATATTTTCCAAATCTGCCTGCATTTACTTGGCAGAAAAAGAATGTCTCCTGCACGACCCAGCTTTCCGGGAGCTTACATTTGCCTCCGCTTGCGGCTGCAGGTAGAACAAATTCCATCTCTCATTTGCTAAACCTTCTGTTTCACAGATTGTTAATCCTAACTAAAATATTTGGTATTAAGCTATCTGCATGAATTGTTGATAAAGAATTAAGATAACATTTGAGCTATTAAATATAATGTGTGCTCATATTTTTTCAATGGATACTTGGGTTACTGCTCATAAAGTATACACACTAACCTCTTTTTTTTTCTTCTTCTTCTTCAAACCATTTCCCTTTCTTTATTTTACTTATCCCCATCAAAAGCTAAACAGAATCACTGGGTGCCCTTAACAATCGTAGGGTTTAATATTTGTTAGCCAATTAGAATTGTGATATATTCTATAGCTTTTTTCCTAAGCCAGGAACTGAATAATAGCATCATGCTTCACTGGCAGTGAAGTGAGCTGAGGCTTTACATTAGGAGAAAATCAGAATGGTATGACTGCAGTTCATTACTGAAATAGGTAACTGATGAACTGAAAAGACAAAGGGCATTGTTAAATGAAATGTCATTATTAGAGGTGCTCATGTTTAACAAATGTACTGTAAGTTAATTCAGTAGTGTTTTCTATAAAGTTCCTCACTGAATGTTCGCTGCTCATTTTTACTGTCTCTGCACACCTAATATCTCCTTAAAAACGTATTAAAGGAAACAATGTCAACCCCCAATCATGGGGAGTAATTAAACCCACGTCAGAACCCTCTTCTGAGTTCAGGTACTTGGCGTCCCTTTGATCGAAGACCCTGACCAGACACAATTGTGTTTTTGTTCCCAGATCTACATGCAATATGCCAGGATGTGCTAAAAAAAAAAAAAAACAAACAAAAACAAACAAACAAAAAAAATCATTTTGCAGAAGACTTCAGAAAAATGTTTTCAGCTTAAAGAGAAAAAAAAAGCCATGAAACCCCTTTGGCGTCTGTGCAAAACTGTTTGCTTGGCTCTGGAGGTGATAAAAATAATTTATGAAGCTCTACATTTTTAGCGAGAGGAAATGACCTCAGCTTTTGGCAATCTGATGCAGTTAGTGAAGCCTCTCTGTACTACTTTTATGGATTTCCTTGAGCTGCATATTATGTGACCTGTATTTCAGATTTATTGGCAGATACATAAGGCACATTAAGTAATATAAAATGCAGTGAATGCATCAAACAACTCAGCAGGGACCGACAGACCGCAGGCAAGAGGCTGCCTCTTCGAAGAAGTTACTCACAATCGGATACCTGTTTATGCATTTGTCTAACCAGGTTCTGAATTTTTGTTTTAAATAAAGACATTGTTTCAAAGCAAGAGTATCTAGCTGAACACATTATATAGTGGGTGGCAGGAAGAGGGTGTATGGCCAACTCTAAAATCTAATCAAACCCTCAGGATTTTGCGTGTGAACACTCTTGCTTCCAGTTTGGGGGTGGAGCCTGACTTCTCAGTTGGAGAAAAGGGGGCCCTCGGCATATTGTGTTTGGTTCTAAGCAAGATCATAAAATGGCATTTTGATGAGGGGGATGCAGACTGACCAATAATGTCTTTGGGTAAATACCTACCATCCTGATTAAGAGAAGAAAAGTATCTTGGAGGATGTGTGTATTCAATAGGGCCATACACTCAGCACTTGAAACAGAGCCAGCAGAAGTTTTGTAAAACCTGCATCCCCACCCCTGTTGCCAAAAGTAGTCGGGGGCCCACCCACTTGTCAAAGTGGAAGGAGGACCAGTATGGTGGTGAGGAGGCCTGAGTTCTAGCTGGGCCAGCTGTATCATCTTGGGCAACTCAGGCCCTCTCTCTGGAGTTCACAATGGGACTCTTGGCATCCCTTCCAGCACCAAAATCCCTTGATTTTTAAACAATGAAGTCCTAAAGATTGATGTAAGAGAAATGAGATCACAGGATGCAGGGGGACACCTCGACCAGGAGTGAATCACTTGGGAAGTTTCAGGCCCTGGCATAAACTCAAAGGGAAAAATAATGGACACGTGGTTTCATAGGGGTAACTTCCCATTCACCTTCTTGTGCCTGTTACATTTTACCGTTAACTATTACCTTTAAAAATTGCCCTGTGAGACTCAGATAAAGGTACCCCTTTCCAAAAAAATCTCCTGGGTGCCTTCCATCCCATGATGGTCTCTCCGTTCTCTGAAAGTAGAATGCTTTTTGTCTGTACCACTTAATATTGCCCATAGGAACAAGTAAGTAGAGAGGTTAAAGGCTCAGGTTCTGGAATCAGATGGCCTGAGTTTAAGTCCTGGTTCTACCACCCTTAGCTGTGTGACCTTGACCTTGGCCAAGTCTCCTAACCTCTCTGAGCCCATTTTCCTCTCCAGGAAAGCAGGGGTGACAATAAGAGTGTTCCCGTAATCGGTTACTGTGAAGATGAAATGAGATCCAATTTGTAAAGCATTTAGCACAAAGCATGATACAGAGTAAAATTCTCAATCTGTATTAGGTCTGATGATTATTGACACTATTATTATTACTCTGTTCATGCCTTTTCTTAACAAGAGAGCAAGTCATTAAAGGCAGAGCCACCCAAGCACGTGGTCATCTGTGTTCCCTACAGTGTTGGGCTCCCATTATGTTTCCAGAACGTAAGTACTGATGGAGAAAGCCCTGGTAAGGTGGAGAGATAAGAATGAAGCATTAACAGTAATCGATAAAAATACCTGTGCTCCTGCGGCACAAAGAGCAACTCTAAGAATGGCTACCATTATTAAACATTCACCTTATGCCAGACACCTCAAAGAAGTTATTTCCAATCACTACTCTGCAAGATCTGTGTTCTTATCCTTGTTTCACAGAAACAAAAATTGAAGTTCAGGGGAAGTGAGATATACTCACAAACGATACAACAATGAAGTGAAGGAACGAGAGTCAAACACAGGTCCGTCAGCCGCCAGTGTCCATGTTTATCCTATAGCCCCTCCTCCCACAAAATTACTGACCAATCAGAAAGAAGCTCAACCTCTGCACATGCGCCGCAGCCATCTCCTACTGGTGAGGGGGGGGAGAAATTGAGAGATGAGACAGCCGTAGGAGCCCACAGTGCTGAGTCACAGCGCAAACAAACGGGTGGCCCGCAGATGAGAATCAGTTTTCCAAAATGCACAATGTGAAAAGAAATGCAGAATCAGGATCATATGGGCCTCCATCCTGGGTCACCGTGGCATTAACCATCACCAGGATTCTCTTTGAACTCTGAGGATATTGGCTTAAAGACAAAAGGCGCCAAATAATTAAGACATTGAATATGGATATTAAGTAACAATAATATGATGCCATGTTACTTAGAAATACAGTCATGCCTTACACTTACCTCTTCCCTAGCACTTCCTAGAACACTCATCAGCATTGAGGTACGAGTAATGAGATGGGGGGATTCACATTGGCAAAGTTGGGACTCAGCCTGAGAAGACGGGATTAGGAGAGGCAGCCAAGACCAGCCATAAAATCCCAGTTGGAAGTGCCAGTACTGGTTGTGGCTTGGACTGGGGCCAAGGGAGAAACACGTGGTCCGTGCATGACATGTTGGGGGCCATATTGTCAGGAAGGACATGGTACTATGAATGTCTTTGTCTGATGGAAAATATCTGGTCTCTCTATGCAACCATTTGCAGACCTGAATGTTGCCCAACCTCCAGGAATATCTCATCCTAGACCTGAGCTGGTCCCTTTGTTTATCCAAGGGCCAGGTAGAAATGCTTGGGATGATAAAACAGTGAGTACTGGAATACATTTGCCCGGGGTACACGTTCTTAAAGTGCTTCCCAGCAAAGAAGGCCCAAGCTCTGCTAGCTAATTTAATCAGAGAGTTAAGGCAAGAACCACCTCTCATAATTCCAAACTAAAATTAGACATTCACCTGAAAAATTCAGGTAACCAAAACAATAACGAGAGGGACTTTGTTTATTTAAATTATGAGGATAATTGCCTCAATTCTCCAATTCCCCTCACTCGGGTAGACTTGGCTTGAGTATATCAGTATCCATGGTGACTCATCTAATAAGTAAACTGCATTAGCTCTGCTACTAGCAGAGAGGAAAGGAAAAGGTCTTGAAATCTATCTTTCGTGGCTTCCTTCCAGAGCAAGGGATTTCATTATATCCTGAAGACATGAGGCAGTTCAAAGAGATCTGAAATATGGAATGAGAAGGAGGAGGAGGAAAAGTTTGGGCTTATACACTTGCTTTTTAGTTTTGTTTTTATATACGAGAATCAGACACTAGAAACAGAGACTCTAGGGGGAGGCTTTATTCTTCTGGTCCAGGATTTTGTTTTGGTTTGTTCTATGGTTGATATCTTTCCAAAGAGTTCCCCCACACGAGGAAGCTTTCACATTTCCCCTCATGTACATAATTTTAAATAAGTATGACAGGGGATCCTTTAAAAAAATACACATACATGATTTTCTATTCCATGGCTGGAATGAGACTTGATGGAACGAATGCATAATGGTACCTGTTTAATAAATCCAGACAGTGTGGAATGATAATAGAAATCATCCCAGAAGAGGCGCCACAATTTTCCTGCAACAGCAGAACAATACTTGCTTTGCATCCATCTACTTTTGAAAACCGTTTTATGATTACAAGCATGTAAGCTATTCTAATTATTACTGTAAATAATTAATCATTTCCTTTACAATCACTTATTAATTAGCTGTCATAACAGTGTTGTGAGTTAGGTGGAAGACAAGGATTCAATATTCAGTTATTAACACCTAATTAAAATATTCATTGTTTCCCATATGTTGTTTATAGCTTTGCTTCCTTCCTCACACTTGATCACAGAATTTCTCTAACAAGGAACAATGTCCTCCATTTGCTTAGCGACATCGCCATCTGTTGTCGGGAAGTGGAAAACATCCGTTTTGGGTTCCGCCTAAACAATAGCTTAATCTTCACCTCAGCTTTTATTTGGAATCGAAAAAGTTTGGTGCACACTGTTCTCTTCCAAAATGTTTTCCTTGACTTTAAGGTATTCTGCTGACTAATCTCAATAGCATCATCTAAGTGGTAAATTAAGTGATCCCATTAACAAATTGTGGTCAAATATTCAAACTGCGGCGACATCAAGAAAGAGAGGAAATTAGCTAACTGACGTGGTTTACATAAAGTCATAAGGAGGGGGGAATTTAAAATTGATCACCAAATGACCTACTAATTCACTTTCCGCTAACTCATCTGTGTAATGGAAGTTCACGTTTGTCGAGGGATCGCTGAATGCCAAGCACTGTTCATCCTGTAACAGTCCAGGTGTGATGACATTGTTATTGTGCCCAGTTTACAAATAAGGAAACAGAGGCACTGAGAGTAAAATAATTTGCTGATGTAGAGTCCGCTACATAATTTGTGAGGCCCAGTGCAAAATGAAAATGTGGGGTCTCTCATTTCAATACCGAGAGAAAAATGCCATTAAAAGTACTGGGATGCATACAAAGCTTTTGCCTGTCTTCCCAGTCTTCCCCCCCCCCCCCACCGCTATGATTTCTTATTTGCTATTTTATAGCAGTCTAAGCAAAGAAAATTTTATTTTTAAGTTATAAGTATGGATTATATCATTTATTTTTATATTGTGCAATATCAGTTTTAAAGGCAAACATAAGAACATTTAACTCATATGCAAAATCAGTGAAATTACACAATGTGTTCTTTTGTAGTTTCTATATGTCTTGCTTTTTTTCTTCTCAGAACCATGGAAACGCTGCACAAAACTAACTCAGCTGTTTTTATTTCACTTGATAAGCGCACATTCTACCAACACGCTCTACCTTTGGCTTGTTGATGAGTAAGGAAGGACTGAAAGGAAAAGGAATTAGAATTCTTTTCCTTCCCGTGTCATCATGGGCAGCATAAACGGGTGGCTAATACAGAGAAATAATACATAGTGGGATGCAGCAGGGTTCCCTGCCATTCATGTATCTTAGAATGCCCCTGCCTCCTCTCTGCCTTCAGAGCAAGTCCAAGTGCAAACAGAAAGTCAATCAAGACATAACAGGTTTTACCTGGCATGCACTTTGGGTCTCACCGAGCTCCTGCATATTGTGGGCCCACCAGAACTCTGTGCTCCTGGGACCACTGCGGACTGTAGAAGGGCAGGAGCCGGCAATGAGCAGTTGGCACTCACACTGAACTCATCTTCTCTACTCACATGCATGCTCTGACAATGTCTGGGCAGACTTCACTTCTAAAACACAAGCTCAAAGATAAAACGATCAAGCATTTCAAAGAGGCACGTATTGAATGGAGCACTGGGTGTTATACTCAAACAATGAATCAGGGAACACTACATCCAAAACTAATGATGTAATGTATGGTGATTAACATAACATAATAAAATAAAATAAAATAAAAAAGAATTTCAAGACAGAGACTGCAGAGCATGAAACCCAGTGGGAGGCTCTCTGCACATGAAGTCCCGCAAGACTGCGTAGACCACACACCCACGAAGCTGACCCCCGAGGTGATGGCTATATGCAGAACCCAGGCAGTCTGAATCCAGATCTCCTTCTCTTACCCACCATGCCCTCCTGCCCTCAGACTGTGCCCAGAGGCACCTTTACAAGGTTCTACTTTACGTAACCATTATTCATAGAATTAAAATAAAGATTATACCAACTTGTCACCACGTAGAGAGGGACTGTGTGAGAACAAGGACCATGTGGAGGAAAGCAGAGTGGAGAGATGCAGAGAGAAACAGGTTCCTGAGCAAGCATCGCTTTGGAGCATCTTGGTTGAGCCCTCAATTACATACATGAGCTAATAGAGTCCCCTTTCAGCCCTAAGCAAATTTGAATCAGGTTTCTATTTCCTGCAACAAGGAGTCTTGCCCTAATACAAATGATGATAGAGAGTTGAGAATCACCCGTGTAAACATGGTCATTGAAACTCTAGTAAGGCTGTAGTGAAAAGAGGAGCAAAGATAAAATTCTAAAGAATCTCAAGGAGGGAGAGAGGAAAGAAAGAGAAGCCAGCAAAGAAGACTGAGGTGGCAATCCGGGAGTTTTCAGGAGGCAGAACAGAACAGAATGTCCATCAGGCAGCAGTAGGCAATGGCTATGGCCAGCGCTGGGTACTACAGAATATTTAAGCAAGATGAGTACTGAAAAGAGTCTCCTGACCTGGAGAATTAGGAGGTCAGTTGAGACTCATGCCAAGAGTTCCCTGGGTGGTGGGAAACAAGGCTGGGGCCTGCGTATGAAGAGTAAATGGAAAAATCTTGTGTTTAAAATGATAGGTTGAGTACACATATTGATCACTACTTCTTCCCGAGACTCAACTCACATGATAAGAAAATAATAAAGTTTAACCAACAAGGATAATGAGAACGAGAGACCACAGTGCATGAAAATTGGCACCTGCAAACGTAAAAGGCCCACAAAACTTTGGAAGTGGGAAAACTAATGGAGGACTGGTATCTGGTTTTACAAAACGGAGAGAGAGAGAGACACCTCAGAGCCCCCTTGGGTAGCAGTGGGAGTGATTTACCACCAAGAACCCCAAAAACCCCAGGGCTGAGGGGCCAGTAGCTGGGAGAACAGGAGCAAGGGTCCAGGCTGACAATAGGAAAACTGTCTGGAGCCTCTGTTATTTTTTTTTATTAACATATAATGTGTTATTTGTTTCAGGGGTACAGGTCTGTGATTCATCAGTCTTACACAATTCACAGCACTCACAATAGCAAATACCCTCCCCATTGTCCATCACCGAGGCTCTGTTAGAGCAATTGAACACATCCCTAATCTCCCACCCCATCTGTTACAGTTGGGTCACTATCCCTCTGATTGCCACAAGAAACCAGAGACTCATTCTCTGGAAACCCTGAAAGGACCAGAATCTTGACTCTAGAACCCTAAGCCGAGTGGAGTCATGGATGAGGTTCTGTGCCCCAAGCTGAGAGATTAGGGAATGGCTCTCGGATCATGGCTATGGGCTACAGCCCCTCCTGTCTCTTGCATTTTACCAGAACACCAGTAGTCAGGTGTATATGCCCAAGCAAGACATTGAACTATCTTCTCTGCGGAAACAACACAGAGTACAAACAATGGTGGTTTGTATTGTGGCACTTTCGCTAAGTGGGAGATACATTTAGCAGAATCCCCTTCCCTGTGTGGTTCTGGGTTAGGGTGACAAGAGAAATCTGTGTGAAGTTTGGAAAGAAGAAAGGAGGGAAGCAGACTCCATTATATTCTGAACATCAACGTAGGGCGCTAGGTGCCACTGCAGCCCCACCCCCACCCACTTCCCCAGTTCACAGAGGAAATTAGGGAGATGACGGAAGAAGTGCTCACATCAAAGTTGCCCAGAAGAGTCTGAAGTATCCCTCCAGTGCTCAGCCACTGCAGCGTGGACAGCGTGGCTGATACAAACACAACAATGGATCAGAGCACAGCATCTGAGCCACTGGTCAACTGCACTCATTGTAGGAAATCTGAAAGGCACATTCTCAAGGGTGCCACAAAGGTGTCATCAGCCAATAGGGTAATAGGGAGGCTTGTGTTTTTCCTTCTTCCTACTCTCTGTGTTAGTTTCCTGGGGCTGTCATAATGTACAACAAGCTAGGTGACTTAAAACAAGAAAAAATCGTTACCTCACAGTTCTGGAGGCTGGAAGTCCAAGATTAAGGTGTCAACAAGGACATGTTCCCTTTGAAACCTGCAGGGGAATCCCTCCTGCTTCTTCCTAGCTTCTGGTTTGCTGGCAATCTGTGGCATTTCCTGACAGGCATCTGCATAATTGTAGGTGGTTGAATTTGTGGGTTTTCTTTAACATTAGCTTCTCTTCCTTATGTTTCAGATCCTGATTCTTATCCGTAAAATGAGAGCCATTGTCTTAGCTTATAAAAAGGATTAACACCAATACCAATAACATTTTTTTTAAAAGTCCATTTTTTTTCCACAAAAATTCTGGGTTCCTTCTGTTTGCCAGGCATTGTGTAACGCCCATGGACATTCCAGTCAACAACACGGGCACATCCTCTGCAGTTTCATGAAGTTCACAGAGAAGAGGAGAGTTACATATATTGGGATTAAAGAAGTTGTGGTATGTTCATACAATGGAATACTACAGCAGTAAAAGTAAAATGCTGCTAAACACAACAAGCTGGGTCCACCTCACAGCGACAATGGTGAGCATCTGGAGGAAGTTCAAGAACAGAAAAACTAGCCTATGGTGATAAAGGTTAGAAAAGAGAATCATCTACAGGGAGGGAGGGAAGGCACAGCCTTCTGGGATGTTGGCAATGTTTTATAGCTCAATCTATGTGGCAGTTCCTTGGATTTACACACCTGTAAACATTCTTCAAGATTTGGCACTTTACTGGGTGTATGTTATACCCCAATACCATGTTAACAAATATCCCCACATAGAATTAATCTTTGCTAAAAAGGCTAGCTAGAAAAACTAGTGTTCCACAGAGGACCTGATCTGACCTGGGGGAAGTCTAGGATGGCTTCTTCAGGGAAGTCAGAGGAAGCTTCAAAGAGGGGTCAACAGAGATGAGCCTGTGGTAGGTGCTGAGAACAGCTGGGCCTCTGGGAGATCTACGACCAGAAGGCCTGGGGCACAGGGCGCAGGAAGAGGGAGTGGTGTGAGGCAAGTGTGCGGAGGTGGGCTTGGGCCTGAGCCAGCAGCCACTTGGAGCCTATGTTAAGGTCATGGCACTGAGACCTATGGAGAGGCTTTCAAGGAGGAAACATACCACAGATGACTTAGAAGACAGTGGATGTTCCATTCAGGTACTTTTCCTACTGACTGGGTTGACAACTGAGGGTCTCTGGGTAGTAATACTTAACTTTCCAATTTGCATTTAGGGGAACCACTTATTTAATAGGCCATAACTTGCCTCCTTACTTTTTCTGTCCATCCTGCACAATAGAGCAGTGCCAACTAAGTCGGTCTCTGACATACATACAGAATCAAGAATGGACACTCCTCTCCCAGATATAACCTCTGGAGGATGGACTACATCTAAATATACAGACCAAGACCTTTATGCATAACCAGCCAGCATGGTCAGCTAGTGTGCCATTGCTCAAACAGGCTTCCATGGGAACACCAGTGCTCCATGGAGCACCAACTGATACCTATAGTTAAACACGATTAAGAAACAAGACGTGTTGGTGTGGAGGAAAAAGATTCCTCATGCACTGTTGGCAGGAATACAAATGGGTGCAGCCACTGTGGAAAACAGTATGGTGATTCCTCAAAAAATTAAAAATAGAACTACCATATGAGCCAGTAGTTCTGCTACTGGGTATTTACCCAAAGAAAACAAAAACACAAATTCGAAAAGGTGTATGCACCCATCTGTTTATTGCAGCATTATTTACAATAGCCAGTTATAGAAGCAGCCCAATATAACACTGTATGTTAACTATATTAGAATTTAAAAAATCAAGAGATGTTGGGCACCTGGGTGGCTCAGTCGATTAAGTGTCTGCCTTCAGTTCAGGTCATGATCCCAGAGTCCTGGGATCGAGTTCCTCGCAGGGAGCCTGCTTCTCTGTCTCTCTCTCTGTCTCTCATGAATAAATAAAATCTTTTAAAAAAAGAAATTTATTAAAAAAAATCGAGGGATGTAATAAAGATGTTCATTTGTACATATGAAAAAAATAAATACATTCAACCGGATACATTTTAAAAAATACTTGGTCAAAGTTGTACAGTTTTTCTATGGCGGGACTTCTCAAGGGGTTTCTTATGTTAATGTTATGATCCTCTAACAGGGGAAAACAACGTGCAACATTTCCAAACTTGTTTGAGTCGTGCAGCCCTCTCGGGGTGAACTATATGAGCAATTCAAGTTATTATTCAGTGGAACACACTGTGGAAAGTGGTGATCTGAAGTCTGACAGCACAGTGTTCAGGTATTTTTTACTAGTTAGGGATTTATGGCATGATGGCAAGCAACAATCTCCTTCATCTTAATTAATTTTTAGAATAAATGACAGAAAGCTGAAGTTGTAAGTTTATTCTTGTCTTCCACCAAGTTTTATTTCTTCCATCACTGCTATCTGCTCATCTTCTTTATTTGTTCTTGGGAAGCTCATTCGTCTCCGTTGGCTGTGGATTATTCTCTTCTCTGGTAATCTTAAGTACCTAAAAGAATTCCCTAACTCCTTATATCATTTGCAAGAAGCCTTATTGCTTTTTAACCCCTTTCAGAAATTACCAGAAAGTGACCCGGGCTCAGATCCCCATCCTAACGATCACTATTGATACGTGAAATAATGCTTTTCATATCTCAAGTCCAAAATCATGTTACCTGTTGTAGACAATTTTAGCGGAACAGACTGCAAGAACCCTAGAAATGTTAATTCTGCTGCATCTGACATATTGAGAATTTTTGGTATTCAACCCAGGCTTTGCATTTTCTTTGCAATTTTCAAAATGCACAGCCTCACACTCTCTTTCAAAGGCTCTGGTATTATCCAGAAGCAATTACGAAGAAAAACGAAATTACCTTTCATCATTCTATCTATTCAGGGCCTTGGAAATGCAGACTGACAATGAGCTGACAATTATTTGCAATCCACTTTCAGTTAATTTCACCATAAATTGAGTCTGAGGACTGCTGACAAATAAAATATATTATTCATCTGAAAACATTCTCTTTGGGGCTCCAGATCTCCAATCTATTTCATTAGTGATCACGATCAAACTAAGTTGAGGATTGATTTATGCAATAGTTATCCCACTGCGATAATTAATTAGGAAAATAATAGTTTGCTGGAGCTTTGAAAAGGAGCAGTTTCTAAGGCTCTTTGATAAAATAGAAAAATTTTAAAATAATTATGAGGCAGTGTCCCTAAGGGAGTAGATACGTCTTGCCCTTCCCTATTTCCACAAGTCACTAGACTTAAATCACTGTCAGGGATAAGCTCCTTGAATCTCAATTCGGTTCATCTAACAATTTTTTAGTGTGTGCTACATGCCAGGCACTGTATGCTAAGTCTGTGAGTATTACAGAAATGGAGCATCCTCAATGAGTGCACATGGGCAGGTAACCATATACGGTATTAACGGTCCTAAAAAATGCTTATAATAGACATAATAGCAAAGGGCTTTTGCAGCCATACAGGCTCCAGGGATTAATTCTGCCTGAATCATTGGGGAATGCTTCATGGGAGAAAGTGGCATTGGAACTGGTCCTATGACAAGGGGGAAACTTTCAACTGGGGCGGGGGTGAGGGGATGTGGGCTAGAGGGAATGCAAGAGGGATACCAGGCAGAGAGAAGAGTATGAACAATTGCAAAGCACTAGGACAGTTCCAGGTGGGTTTGAGAAGAGGTAAGAAATCCAGGATGGCTTTGAGAGGTTAAGAGGGGAAGACATGATGAGATCAAATCGTGAAAGGGGAGCCAAGTGCACAGACTATTTGTACTAAGTTGGTTTTTAAATTGGGGTCTGCTGGTCAAATGATACATCTGGTGGCAGTGTTATGAGATGAAGGAGTGCTGGAAGGTATGCTAATTGTTCTGATGAGAGCCAATAAAGAACTGTGGGAGAGGAAAATAAGGATGCAAGAAGGAAGTTGGGAATCATTCATTCATCTCCTTAGAAGTCAAGGCACGTTGACGTCAGAGTTTGGAAGGATCTCATAGGTGCTAAGGTCATGGAGGTTGTGAGCAAGAGATGGTGAGGAAAATAAATTATGAATTTAGTGTTAAAGTCTCAAGGAGGATGGGAGTGTCTTGGAAGGTGATAACAAGGAGGATGGGAGTGCCTTGGAAGGTGACAGAGGAGGAAGATGTTTCTTTTCTCTTTGATTCATGTATTCATTCGAAAACCTGTCTTTGAAAACCTACTCCTCTGGGCACTGGGAGTACAGACACCAATAAGACACATTAACTCACCAACTTCAATCAAAAGGGGACATACCATCTTTAGGCAGGAGGAGAACTCAAGGCTAGTTAACAGAACCATAAAGTGGAAAGCCACAGGATTCAGAACAATGTGTGTGTACAGATCAACAAGACCGTGTAAGGAAATGGGGGGAAATGCTGCAACTCTAACTTTGTGTCACTTTTCCAAGCAGAAGACAAGACTGGAAAAGGGTAAACAGTATGTATGCTATGACTTAATCCCTCTGAAGAACTTTTTCTAGGATATATCCATTTACATTTTATTTCTCAGAAGTAGGTCATGTGTCTACTAATCTCCACGAAAAGCTGGGAACTGTAGAAATTAACTGAGCACATTTTTACACCCAATAGATTCTAGAAAGGGTGCAAGTGAGAATGAACATTACATAGACAACTAGCAAGTCCATTTTGCATGTTTAAATATATTTTTATTCTGTCATCCCAGTTGATGAAATCTTACCAGAGTATAGAATTCTAAGTTAACAGTAATTTTTCTTCAGAATTTTGAATGCATTGCTCCACTGTGTTCTGACTTCCTGTGCTACTCTTGAGAAATTATGCCATTCTGATCCTCATTTCTTTGTTATGTGACCTGGTCTTTCTCTCTGTAAGTTCTCAGCATCTTGTCCTTATCTCTAGTGTCCTGAAATGTCACTATAATGTGTGTGGGTATGAATCATTTGTCCACCCATTATACATGGCCCTTGGAGAACCTTTTCAATCTGGACACTCCTTTATTGTTGCTTTGGAAATTCCTTCTCCTGTTGTCTTCTGTTACAATGTCTGACCTCCTGGATATTTCCATGGCTTTGTCTTCCAGCTCTTCTATAGGATTTTTAATTTCAGCTATCATTTTTCTCAAATTTCTAAGAGCTCTTTTTAAATATTCTCATGATTACTAATTATAATCTGTAATTATCTATAATTTTAATTATGTAATTAAGGTATGCCAGGCTGTTAAATGAGATTTATAAAAATAAATTTGGAGTTTTGGCAAAGGCTCAAAGCCCAGAATGTAATGCACCCCCATATTCCAAAGGAAGATGCCAGATCATTCATATAGGACTTATTATGAGACAATAAAATCCTGTTCTTCTGCCCTTAGCCCACCTCCTATCTCTACCCCATATATGAAAATAATACATAAATACATACATAAGCAAACAAACAAATAAGGCTAGAGACTCTTTAGAGTGGGCATTTTTTTTGAAGAGTTACATGTAGGGGAGTGAACATTTAAAATAGGTATTTCTTTTCATCTCTTTGGCCAAGCAAGGGTCATGAACATACTCAAAACCCTGGGATGACCTGTCACGGATGGAGACCAATGTCTCAGCCACCAGCCAGCTTCTCCTGAGCTACTGAAGCCTGAAGGCCTGCTCTCTGTTGCAGCCTGGGAAAAGGGTGGGGGGAAAAGGGTGTCATTGGGAGAACTATACCCATGTCCTCTGAATTTAGGGGGATCAGATGGGTGGGGGACAGGAAGATTAGTGCCTTCTACTCACCTGAGGCTGCCTGGAGATGTCTGAGTAGAACAAAGGAGGGACCAGAATGGAATGGCCTAAACTTCCATAGTTAGAGACAGAGATTCATAAGTTTCCCCCAGAACTAAGGAGGAACCAGCAAAGGAAGAGTGAGCTTGCAAGGACCCCACCCAAGAGTTCTGCATCTACAGAGTGAGCTTGCAGCAGGAGTACGTGGAAGGAGAATTAAGGGAACATCATGAGATGTCAGGTGCATGGTGCTTCACCTAGTAAAGTGAGGAGAACAGGGTAAAGTCAAAAGACACAAGGCAGTGGGAAAAAAAAATCCTACAACCCCCCCCCCCACCTCCGGAAAAGGGTCAGCTTTGGGGCACTTGCCACACAGAGGCATCAATGCCAAGTACAACAACCCATTCAAATACAATTTTCCTTTTCTCTCCTAATGCGAGGGGCAGAGGGATAAGTTAGTAAATGGGGCAAGAACAGGAGTGAGAGAGAGATAAAAGCATAGACCATGAACCCCTACCTCCATTTTGCGGAATTCAAGGTTAGATCCAAGCTAGGAAAGGGGAGAAGATATGAATTGGATGAAAGATTGAAGATTAGATTTGATGGGACTCTTTAATATCCGAAAAGGAGACTATTTTCATCTGCAAAAGTACCCAGAAGAGCCTTAGAATCTGCGCAAGATATCATCCAAGTGTGGGGGAAAGGACACCTAGCAGAAAAACTTTAAAGAAGATGGATGGGAAGAAAACCTGGTTGTTTCCTGATTATGCCTTATCAAGTGTAACCCGTTTAAATCAGCTGTTTATAATAGCATTTTCATTTCCCTTTCCAGTCTCTTGGTCTTTGTAGAATCATACTTTTGCCATCCTTTTATTTGGATTTCAAAAGAAAGAGAAGACTGAACATGTGTCCAGTCCCTTTTATAACCACAAGTCAATACAACTATACTTTTCTTTGCCCCAAGAGCTTCTTTTCTAGGAAAGACTAAGTTGGCCTACTGATACTCAAAATGAGAGGTCAACAGATAGCAGGCTGATTCCACATTTCCACTTAAATGTTGAGCATATTCCACTTACATAAGCTTATGTAAGAAAAGAATTATAACTTGTAGCTACTGTTTGAACTCCTCTCTCTGAAAGGATAATCCTTGCCTGTCACATCTGCCATCTGGTGGCCACTCTGATAAACACATTATGCTAATATCCCCACATTACATCTTTTCATCCATTCACCCATCAGGCCATCATCCAACCACCCATCCTTTATCCATCCATCCATCCATCCATCCAACCATCCATCCACTCATCCATTCCTGGTGCACTTGTCTGAGGCAGGCTCTAGGCATGCAGATAAATAGAGCATACATAGTCTTGTCTTTCTTTGAGGAGCTAACAATCTATGAAGAAAAAATTGTTTTTGAGAGATTTCTAAGAGCTCAGGCTCTAAGGTTCAAGTCTATATCTTCAACCTCTTTTTTTCAATTGGATTCTTCCTTGTAATTTAATAAAAGATACTTAAGTCTTTGCCAAAGAAAGCCAAAGAAACAAACCCTCCATCAATCATGCTACCCCAACCATCTTCCTATCATAGTCAAGCCTTTCCAGAGAGGAGTCAACACCCTCTCTGTCCCCTCTTTCTTGCCTCTAATTCACTTTAGTATTTGTTTCTCTTTATTTTATTTTTAGTATATTTTGATTATAAAATAATTTATATATGCAGAAGATAAGAATAATGTACTAACTCCCATCTACTTATCATATGCTCTATCAAATATTGACATTATACCGCATTTGCCTCAGATCTTATTTCCCCTAAAAATAAAACATAGATAGAGTTGATGCCCTCCTTTCTGTTCCTCCTTCATCCTCTCCAGAGAAAACCATAATCATGAGTGTAATTCTCATGCACGTTTTCACACCTTTACCACACGTTTCTGTAACATAAGCATTGAATAATATTGAGCGTTTATAAGTTTAAAAATCATTATGAATGCTGTCTTCTTAAAAGTTCACCTTTATATTTTTCATAGTTATCATGTTATATTCAAACATGTAACTCTAGATCATTTTCACTAGTGTATATTAACCCACAGAGATATCACAAATCATACATCCATTCTTCTGATGACTATTTGGTCATGTTAAGTACTTTTCTATCTCAAACCATGCTTGCCATGGACAGTGTCATGCACATTTCTTTATTCGCATGTGCAGTTCTTGAGAAGAGGGCCCTCTATCCTTCCCCCCATTCTAAAAAGCGAGGAAGTAACTCCCTAGGAATTCTCTCCACTGAGGGTCTTCACTGGCCCATCACATCCTCTGGCAACAAGAAAGTTGCTATGCCAAGCACTGGACTCAGTCATCTGTCCACACAACCCGAAAACAGAAGTGAGTCACCTTCCAAGTTGATCCCACTTGTAATGAGTCCACTTCTGAAGATCAAGAACAGCAACAGATTTTTTTCTCTATTAATGTAATTCAGATTTCTTTTCCTCTTACTTTTATTGCTATTAAGGGATGATACAACGGTTCAAATAAATGCTTGTTATGATTATAATTTTTAGAGTGATGTTTTACAATTTTAGATTACTTAAAAGCAATCTTATAAACTCATGATTTTTGTGTTATTCTATTTGTGGATAGAGTAATTTTGTTGTTAACAAGTCCAAAAAATAATCCAGAAACATGGCAGCAGTTTTTGTCTCTATTGAGATACGTGAAGGGTCTTAAGATAACATTTTAGAAATCTACAATACATGTGTGAATCTTAAGAGTAAATTATTTCCGTCTTATTTGATTTCAAGATAATGAAAGCATAATGTATCTTTATTGCTAGTTAAGAAGTCCATTGATCCAGAAAAAGTATTCTTTGTCATCTCTTCTAAAGTAATTTTGGGTTTTCTCTTATTTACTTTCCTATGGAAGCTTGATGGAACTATAATTCCTAGGACAATGTTAATTTCCTGAGTGCATTGTTTCCTTTTTTTACATTTCCAGACAGTGTCAGGGTTGGATTTTTGGTTGCGGCTGTTTACCAAGTCCCCATAACTTGAAGAGTAGTAGGAATTTTACATGAGCAGTCTTGCCACTGCGGACATTTGAAACTCAAAGTCCATTTCTGTAGACCAAGGGCTGAATTGATTCCAGTGATAGGACTAAATGTTTACCAAACAATTTTTCTTAAGCCATCTGATTGGTGCTTCAGTGAGATCCAAATTCCTTCTTTTATTTTTAAGATTTTATTTATTTATTTGAGAGAGAGAGAGAACAAGCACGAGAGGGAGGAAAGGGCAGAAGAAGGGAGAAGCAGACTCCCCACCGAGCAGGGAGCCCCATGTGGGGCTCAATCGCAGCACCCTGGGATCATGACCTGAGTCAAAGGCAGACGCTTAACTGACTGAGCCAGCCAGGCATCCCTATCCAAACCCCTTCTGATGGTCCAACAGGTCCTGCCTGATCTGGGCCCCACAGCCTCATCAACCACCTTGAGCCCTCTGTGCTCCAGCCCCTCAGGCACCCAGAGCTCCTCTGCTTGGCCATGCAGGTCCCTCAGCCTGAAATGCTTTTCCCTACTCTGTGTCTAACTCTTACTCAACTCCAGGTCTCCAATGTCATGTCCTTGGAGAAACTTTCACTGACTTCTCACTCAAAATCATACCTCCTGTTTCTCTTTTTCATCCCACCTTTTAACTTGCCATTAAGAGCACTGACTTCACCATGCAAACATATAGTTGTTGATGTGATTATTTGTTGACTGCACGTTCATCCCACAACTCCACTGTTCATTTTCTGTATCCAGTGTTTGCCAGGCAGGGGATGGTATTTGGAGGGACAATTCTTCCTTGTACGTACGGTGTATCAGTCAGGTGATGCCATGATGACCATGCTTAGCAAACAACTCCAAATCTCAGTGCTCAGACCAAACATTGATATCCTGCTCACAGGGCTGGCTGGATTGAGCTGGGCTGGGGTTTCAGGTTCCCTCCCTTCTCTCATGCCTGTTTCTCAGTCAGAGGCTCAGGCCGGGGGAGCAACGGCTGCCTGGGTAGGTTCTCATGATGGATGGAATGACCATAAAAGAGTGATGGAAACACAGAAGAGTTCTTAGCACTGCAGCCCAAACTGGCACAATCCCATAGCTTCCCACATTCCTTTGGCCAAAGCAATTCTTATGACTCAAAATCAATGCAGGAGCCTTGACATCCATAACAGCTGGGTGCTAAACGTTGATAATACCTCCCAGTCACTGTGAAAACTCCAAATGCCCCCTGGATGCTGAATCACTGCTGCCACCCTCATTGAAATTGCTTCTCAGTGCCTGGCACACAGTAGGCACTGGATGCATACGTGGCGAAAAATTGACTTTGCCAAATCACCCCCTAGAACCTTCGTTAAAACTTACTTATTGACTAGGGAGTGCAATGGCGGTTTAATGTCCTTTAAACAGTAATTATTACTTTCATGCAAAGGTACCTCATTTTAATTTTTTAATTATTTAATGAGAATTTTTTTCATATGTTTAGTGACCATTTCTTTTAGA
Organism: Zalophus californianus; assembly: GCF_009762305.2. NCBI lineage: Eukaryota > Metazoa > Chordata > Mammalia > Carnivora > Otariidae > Zalophus > Zalophus californianus. The sequence continues at coordinate 95,572,273 of NC_045597.1, forward strand.
AATTCTCTCAAGTCTTTTGTCCAATTTTTTTTTCTTTCGCTCACTTTTGTATTAAATTTTTCTTCCTCATTTGTAAGAACTCTTGTCACAGGTAATGAACATTTTTCCAGTTTGCCTTTCAAATGTTTTACTGATTTTCTGACAGGACAGGCAGACATTGTTCCTACTTACCTAGCTTCATCTCACCCTTTTCTTGCATGGCCTGCTGCAGTAAACATTTTTACTGGCACACAAAATGGACACATTAAAATGTATTTAACCACTCCTTTCATGGGCTATTGACATGGTTTCCAGGTTTTTCTCTCACAAATAGCATTGTGATGAAGATCTTTGTACATAAGCCCTAAAAGTGGCAGCATCACATCCAAGGATATTTTTTAAGTTCTTGGTACATTTTGCCAAATGACTCCCAAGACTCTACCCTCCAGGACCCACACCCCAGCTCCTCACACTACAGGTGCTGACGTGCCAGGCCCTGCTGATAAAGCCTTTACCAGCCAGCCTTGTCTGGCGGCAAGCAAGGTGAGAGAAGAAACAGTGGGTCTGGAGGGGGGATAGAGGCTGTCCAGAACATCCCAGATGCTCCTTCTGCCTGGAATGCTTTCCTCTGAGCTCTTTTCATGGCGCCTTCTTGAGACTTAGATCTCCCCTCAGAAAGTGCCTGAGTCCTACCCTCACTCCTCCATCTGGAAGAGCCTTGGGCTCCAGCTATTCCCCATCATATTTTACACTGGGATTTTTTTCTTTCCTGAAGAGCATTAATCTAGCCAATATTATCTTATTAAGTGGCATGTTTCATTTCTGGCAGTAACTATCTTGTCTGGCTTGCTGACTAGTTTCTCCAGCACCAGGAACGATTCCCTGGCACAGAGGAGAGTGGGGCTCAAATTGGCTGCTTATTGGAATCACCTGTGAAATTTTAAAGATTTCAGATTTTAAAAATCTTGCCTACCCAAAATAAGAAATTTTTAATTATTAAATCACTTTACCAAGAAAATGTGAGATCTCATTTTCTTCAGGAGATACAGAATGCGTGTGTGTGTGTGTGTGTGTGTGTGTGTGTGTGTGTGTGCGCGTGCTGGGTTGTGTCCAGAAGCAGAGGAGGTTTAGGTTTGCTTGCACCACCCGGGCCTTCATTTTTTACTATAGAAATGTGATATGCTAAATATCGGATGGTGTGTTGTAAAACTTTACTGCTTGAGAATAGATTAGTATATGATTAAAAATTTTCAGGAAGAACTCATTTAACTTAAAGACTCTTAGCTCATTTATGGATCTTAAATTCTGTGTTCCACCGTGATCTATAAAGAAACTTATGAAGTCACTGTTCACTACTGTGCTGCATGTAAAACAATATACTCCAAGGGAAAAAAAATTCCCATATTTATGTCTTTCCCCAGACCAATTAAAGCAGAATCTCTGGGAGTAGAATCCAGACTTTGGTAGCTTTTAAAACTCCCCACATGATTCCAATGTGCAGCAAGTTTGAGAGCCATTGACATAGAAGTAATATTTGTTGGATGAATAAATGTTTGATAGATGAATAAAAGGACATCATGAATCAGAAATTTGGGGCTCTGGTCTCAGCACAGCCACTAACATGCTATTAGTCACTCTACTTCCCTAAACACACACAGGATGCCTTTAAGAGCCCTTCCTTCTTTAAGACTTCATAGTCTCCTTCTTGGTCACAGCAAGAACCAAGTTGGAAGGGCTGGGAGAAATGAGAACAAAATGACTGAGGCTTTCTAGAAAACTTCATTCAGGATAAAGGTAATCCTAACAGGAAGCTCTTTACTATGGCACCCCCTTTTTTTTACCTAAAAAGGGAAACTATTTGTGAGGTTCCTGAGAATCTTACACTTAGAAAAACATCACACAGCTCTACACTGAATGTGCAAAGGAGAGAGAGAATGATCCCTAATCCCCAAAGATCCCACTAGGGTTGCAAAATGTGTGTATGGGTACCCTGAGTGGAGAGGGACAGAGAGGCATTTATTCCAAAGTCCTCACAAACCTCCTTCTCTGACATTGTCTGTTCAAGGTCTTCTCCAAAGCTGCACTGGGGCTCTGCTCTCAAACACAGGAAGCCCAAGCTTTCTTGACTGCTGCCATGGCCATTTTGCTGGGATCTTTCAGGAAAAAAAAAAAAAAAAAAGGCATGCTCCCAACCCAAACTCTGCTACTGTCACCTCACACAGACAGTAAAACTGGGAAAGTTAGCTGCTCGTTTATTTAAACATTGCAAAGGTATTTACAACAGGGAACTTGTGTGTGGCCTACCTGAGTTCTATTATTCTCCAGACCCTATTCTCTGAACTACTTTATATACAGCTATTTAGGCTTGCCTGCTATGTGAGATTTTGCTATCTGTTCCCAGGTATCAATACTTTCTAGTCATTCAAGAGCGGCCATAAATTATCCTCCATTCCCTCTCATCCTATACCACCTCAGGGAAGGGCGATTTTAAAATTACAAAAATAAATACATTTGGGAAGTTGAGAATGGGTGCCTTAAAAATTGAGATTCATTGGCTTCCCAATGGGTGAGTGCAAGATGTCACATAACTCTGCTAAGAGAGTTCCCATTTCAACACCTTAATTTCCTTATTCAATTTTCTCAAATTTGGGCTGCCTGGCACACAGTTTTGTTAGCAGTATTAGCAAACTGCATTTAAGAAGGAAATGGTAGTTCTTAGGGCCTTTGAGACCACATGGGTATTGCGTCAGGACAAACTCCAGGAAGAGTACCAAAAAGCCCAAAGAATTCCTTCAAGGACAAACATTTACTGAGTATCTACTTATTAAGATGCTAGGTATGCAGAGAGGAAACACACACACACACACACACACACACACACACACACACACACCTCTTGATCTCTAGGAGCTCAGAACTTCACATCCCCCACTCCCCCCCATCCCCCCCCAGAGGGAACGATTTCTTATACAGCAAATTTTCATGTCACCTCTTTCTTCATCGCTAAAACGAAATAAATAAATTCATAAAGCTGGAGAAGCCCCTTTGAAGCAAGTGAGTGTTTGGAGGGGGTCTTGTGGCCCGGGAGACAACCCTTTTAAAATATAACTGCCATCCATCTTCTGGGACAGACAAGGGGTGCATCTTGTAAGCGACCTGGCAGCTAAAATGACGTCAAAACCGAGTTGCACTCTCAGAGATGACCTTTTCCTAAGAAACACTCAGAGCTAGGGATGTTGGGAGAAGGGGGATATTATCCCAAACCGGGTTTCCTGGGAAACAAGACGCACTGGCTGGAACACTGTGGAAGCAGCGGGCGTGCCGCCTTTCTCGGGGGCTCCGTTCGCTGGGCCGGATATGCAGCGAGAAGTTTGCCCAAGTGCGCGTGAAGCAGGGGACACCCCGATTCAGCTAGAACCGGGCCGGGGTCTGGAATTCCCAAACGCATTCATGCCGGAATTCGAACACCAGAGCGAGGGGGCTTCCGAAGTCCGGCTCACGGAGCGGACAGCACCCCCACTTGGGGCATCCGATGCCTGTGAAACGCAGAGAGGGAGCCAAAATGCAAAATTTCCCCGAGATGAAGGAATCGCCTCTTTTGTAAAGCACCTCGGAGAAAACTGCGGAGCTCCGGAGCTAGGGTCCCGCGAACACCGGCCCGAGAGCCCAACGCGACAGTAGCTCGAGCTTTCCCCGCCGACCCGCCTTGCCCCGGGCTGCTCTCACGCAGGCGCAGTTGCGCCGCGCTCGCGTCCTAGCGCGCATGCTCCGCCGGGCAGCCGAGCTCCCGGCCGGCGGCGGCGGCAACGGCTACGGAGGAAGTTCCCGCTTTGCCTCCACCCCGGTAGCAGCTTCGCGGCTGGGGACAGCTTCCTCCGGACGCTCCGCGATCTTTGCCGCCGCCGCACGTCTGTCACAGGACCATGGGGTTGACCAAGGGGCCGGAGGGCCAGGGTCTCCCGGAGGTAAGGACCTCCCTCTCCCTGACACGTCCGGGTTCTTAGGAGAGGGCCGAGCCCGCGGGGCTGCTGGCAGAGCGGGTCCCGGGCAACGTTTGGGGCGCCCCGCCCCCTTCTCAGGTGTGTCCCCCGCGGGGAGAGCTGGCCCAGTGCGCCGGGGACCGAGCAGATCCCCCTGCCTGGACGGGGGCGGAGACAAACTTCAGCCGCTCTCGGGTCCCCCGGGACGGAGGTGGTCTTTGAGCCCAATACCTAGCCCCACGCAGCCCCAGGCGCCGCGGGGCCCGGGGTCCCACTTCCCCCAGGCAGTGTTCCCCGACCCCTAGCGCCGCAGGGCTCCCCCGAAGCCCGGCGCTGCTGCGCCCTGGGAGTCACGAGACGCGTGCTGGGACGGTCCGGGCTCGGGTTGTGCAAAGGGTGGTGACCTTGTGGCGCCTGCTGCCGCCTCGAGGGGCCGCGGGGTCCCGACGGCCCGCCCCACTCGCCTCGGTGTGTGCAGGGAATGCACGCCAGACCCTTGTAGCAGCAGGAAGTTTGGGAACCGTGCGCGCCCTGGGTTGTGTGCTGGAGGCGACGCGCTGTGTGGCCCGGCAGAGCGCCTGGCGGAAGCGTGGCTGCTTCCCCAGAACGTAGCGGGTGCCTTTCCTTCAGGGGTGTTTATTATTAAATACTCACCGGATCCTGAGGGATAGGATAATCAGTGGTTTGCGGATTTCCACATTGGCTAGGAATAAAGGGAACGTGCATTTCCTTTTGGCTGCAAGTGTCATATAGCTAGGTGGTTTGCACGTGTCTTCCAGTCGCTTTACTCCAAAGCTAAGTCTAAAGTACTAGATTCTGGAAAGAAATGGAACCCACACTGCACCTCTACCCCCCCTCCTAAAGTTCTGAAGCAGGCATTTGGCAGGACTGATACCTTGACATGTTGAGTGGTTCCTTCGCTTTCAACTGCCTGTCATCCCACCCACCCCACCCCCTGCCAATCCTCAATTCTTTCATCCCACAAGTAGCCAGTAATTGAGGGATCACTGTTCTGTGCTTAAAGGCTGGGGATATAGTGATGGAAGGACAGACTTATCTGTCAGTGTATGTTCCCAGAATGTAAGTCTATTTTGTTGTAATCTTAGGAAAACCTAAGAAATGGCATGTTGTCAGAACCCTTGTATTAGGTAAAACCTTACATGCAAATTACATCGATGGAATGGGGGATTGTGAAGACTGAGAACTGTATCCTGGTATTTGATATTTCTTTTTTTTTGGTCACTTGTTTATTTTATGTTCTCATCAAGTTTTTGCCTGGCCTTTTGCTACTGACTCCTGTCTGGCCTCTCAGGTTTCACCTTAAATCCTTCCAATTGAGTATCCCACAGTACTATAAATGGGGGGTCTTTTTTTTTTTAAGATTTTATTTATTTATTTGACAGAGAGACAGAGACAGCGAGAGAGGGAACACAAGCAGGGGGAGTGGGAGAGGAAGAAGCAGGCTTCCCGCTGAGTAGGGAGCCCTGATGGATCCCAGGAGTCTGGGATCATGACCTGAGCGGAAGGCAGAGGCTTAATGACTGAGCCTCCCAGGCACCCCAATGGGGGGGGGTCTTTCTAAAGTAAAAAGCAACATGATCCTCTGAGTCCTTCGTTTAACCCTTCTCTGACTGCCAGGAGGCTGGGTCTGATGTGTCACTTTTCTAGGAACCTAAGACAGTTCTTGGCAATTAGGAGGCATACAGGATAGATATAGTTAAATTACTATCATTTAGTTCAAAGACCAGTACATATGACTATGGATAGTCTGTGTCATTAAGCTGTCACTCATCCAGTTAATTCCTTAAATTCAATTTTTTAAACCCTTTACTGTATGTCTGTGAAGGACAGGAAGATAGCTAGACTTGGCCCTGCCTTCCAGCTTCCGTGAACTACAGTACAGAGCAAATGAACATTTAGCGTGCCTGGTTTAAGAGCTCACAGTCTTTCATCTTTATCAGAGTTTTAGTTTTTTAACAATGGATGTATTAACCAATCTGATGGCTTTTTATACCCTCAAGAGAGGGTATTCTTTCAGTCACTATGTGTTAGCCCTTTCTCATTTTCAGTATTAATCTGTGAAGTGAATGTGGAGTCTTATTAACATTCTCCATTCAGTGTCTTGCACCAAGACGTTATTTCACAGGTTATATTGCAAAAGTGTACATATTTCTCCATTCTGGGTGTGAGTGGATAAAAAAACATGGGCCATGCATCTGCCTTGGGGTTGGCCAGTGGGTGTTCATTAGGTACAAGGCAAAGCAGGAATGATCCTCCTGGGATGAAATGTCCTCTTCTTGGAAGTGTTTTCATGATAAGTGATGATTGAACAAATGAAGGGTTCCTCTTTTACATCCTGGGAGTTTTAAGAAAATACTTATTATCACCCCATTTTTCTCTTCTACTCCATCTTTGTGAACCATATTGCTCTTTACCTTCTCATTTCTTTGAGTCTCCCCACTTAGAGATGTTGCTTAACTATCCCACATCTTTTGCAAAGGAAGAGAATGTGTGAATAATTAATATTACTTTGTTTTTCATGTCCCCTAAGAACCAGGGAATACTTTGATAGGCTGGACCAAGGTGATTTGAGAGAGGAGTAAAACAAGCTGTCACCTGTACCACCTCCTATTGCAAGAGACTGTCAATCACTTTAATAATTCTTCGTTCAACTATTTGTTAATCTGTAAGCTCCCTCTCCTGGCATTTGTACTTCAAAATAAACTTGAATTTCCATTATCAGTGTCATGACTATGAAAACATTTTGTTAATCCATGACTGGCATAGGTCATGCACTTTATGTGATGATTGAACGTGTCATTCCATATTTAATTGTCCTTTGAGCCTAATGCTACTTCAGAAGAGGTGTTAAACATGACTGAATGATATATGGGTCCTTTCCTGATCCAGCTAATAGCCCATTTCAAAAGACAGGCATATATATTAACACCAGACATTTTACTGAGAAGAGGTTGAAACTTAGTTGTATGAATGGCAAGAACTATAAATAAAATAGAAATGCAGAGGAGTGACCATTTCAGGCTGCATTCATCAGGGTTGGCATCAAATAGGAGCTAGAATTTGAAGCTGGTTTCTGGGTGGTTAGAGAATATCAGAAGGGAAGGGGTGTGAACAGTGAAGAAAGGGGAATGAGCCATGCTTGAGACTCGCCATAACCATAACTGGGTTGTTTTAGAGGGAGGTAAAGGATGAAGCTGAAAAGATAGGTTGCAGCCAAAGATCTGAATGCCAAACCAAGAACTTTGGAGTTTATCTTACAGACAGTGTATGATGTGTTAATGATAAGGACTGGGGGATGAGCTAAAGAGGGAAGATGCAAAAGCTGTGATTTAGGAAGGAGTAAGGGAAACAGATTAACAGAAGAAAGATTGAGAGGCTATTGCAATAGTCCTGGCATGAAGTGTAACTAAAAGGGAAGAAGGTAAATGTGACATGTATAGTAAAGGAAGAGTTTACAGGCATTGTTGGGTGAGGGGTAGTCAGAGGTGGGTACAAGAATTTGAGCCAGCTATACATTGGCCGTGTTTTATATAGAGTACTGGTTTTTTATGTTCTGCAGTAATGGAAGAGAGGAAAGGTACCATTCATGAAAGCAGATGGAGGCAAAAGTACTAGAATATTTCAGTTGTTTTTAAGTTGTAGATCAACACCTGGGAGTGAAGGTAAGATACAACTTAACTTTTTAAAATCAGATCCCTATTCATACATTAGATGAATTTATTATTTTTAAGGCAATCCCATTATGTGGCAGTAATCATCCTTCAGTGTATCTAGGTTGAAAGCCCTCCTTGTATTTGCTTTAGGGATCCAAAAGAGAAGTGCAGAGAAAGATACATATCTGAAATCCCTTCTTTGTTCTTGCCCTGTTTGTCAGTAGCTTCTGGGACCAAGATGTGCATGAAGTTTAAAAACAAAAAACAAAAAACCTTCTTTTTGTCTGTAAGGAGTTTATAATTTAGTCGGGAACCTGTCAAGTAAACAGTGTGTTAGAGAACAGGGAGGTAATGTGCTGTAATCTTCCCGTATCTGCTCCCACCACGTCGGACGATTAACACAGCTCATTGACGCCTGAGGACACTGTTCCTTATGGCAACCCTGTGTCCCCACGCTCCTGCATGAACAGTGGGACAGCCAATGTCACCTGCTCCTTAGCTATTAAATTGTGGCATCAGGGGATACACCCAGTGTTCCTTTATTTAAGTTAGCTTTTACCAGCCTAACTTTTAACTTTTGTTTTAGGTAGAAACAAGAGAAGATGAAGAACAAAATGTCAAGCTGACTGAAATTCTGGAGCTTTTGGTTGCAGCTGGGTATTTCAGGGCAAGAATTAAAGGCTTATCACCTTTTGACAAGGTAAGGGGAAACCTTTCTAATCATTAGGCTGTGTTTTGTTGGGACGGAATGGTTTACCAGGGCAGAGAAAAGAGGGAGAGATTGTGTTTTTACTTTCTCCAGTGTCCATGTTTCTCTCTGATTCAGGTTCGTTATTAGAAGTGTTCCAGTTTCCTATTACAAGAAAATAAAAATGTATCAGTAGATATGCCTTGAATTCCTTTTCTGTGTACAGAACTTTGGGAAGTGCAAAAAAGCATTAGAAATGGTTCTTCCTTTTAAGGAACTTACAGTTTGAGTGGAGAGATAAAAGTTATGTAAGATAAAATCTGAGTTAATAAGGAGCTGTCCCAAGTCAGTGTGCTCACAATTGCCACATATTCTAATGATGGTAAATTCTGAATTTGGAGGAAAGAGAAGTCACTATGGGGTAAAGTCTTAATTCAGCAGAACCTTCAAGAATCGTGCACGAGGCATAGTAATAAATGTTGAGGGCACAGAGATCAGACCAAGGCCCTGTACTCAAAGAGCCCAGCTTCTATAGAATAGGGAAGGAAGACAAGTAAAGCAACATACATAGAATCAGTGTCACGATGCAGTAAGTGCAGCAGAAATGAAGCTTCCAGATCAGACAGAGCAGGCCAGGAAATCTCCCCGGTGGAAGAAAGTGTTGAGTGCTCCAGTGGGCCATGGCCTGGCTTTGCATAACAATCACTGTGGACTATTTTATAATACAGATGTTGAGGCCTCACCCTTTGATAGTTTGGTTAGATCTGGACTGGGGCCTGGAATCTGTATTTTATCGGCATCTCACATGTGTCTAAACACAGCCAGAGATCAGAGTCCCCATCAAGCTATATCTGAAAAGGATTTTGTTTCAGGGTGGTTTTTTAACCTCAGTCTCGTTTGCATCTCTGAGAAGTCCTCTGAGAAAAGTAGAGCAGGGATTCTCCTCTTCTTTAGATACAGGAAAAAAACAAGATGTATGGAAATTCAGTAATGAGCCACAACTTGAGCCTTGCAAGTGTCTGTCAGCCTGTCTGATCTGCAAAACACATAATTCCTCTGGAATCTGGCACTTACCTGAAACTGGATTAAGACTTCTCCTGGCTGAGAATTAATGTCCATCCCCCTCAGTATAAAGAGGATCTGTGAATGATATGTCCATTTCATTAATATAAGTCAGCTCCTCGGTCACACTAGCCACATTTCAAGCGTTCAGTAGCTGTATGTGTATTGGACAGTATGGACACAGAACATTTCCATTGCTGCAGAAGTTTTATTCAGTGGTGCTATTTTAGATGAATTGTAGTTGATGGAGTCAGAAGGACACATATAGTCTCTCTCTAAAGATACATACTTTGTATGGTCATTGATTCTGTAAAAACTTGTATTTTTTTCTCCCTTCCATTTCTTTCCCTCTCCCCAAACTAGAATGAGAAAACAGATATTTTCTTTGTGTCTTGCAGGTAGTAGGAGGAATGACTTGGTGCATTACCACGTGCAGCTTTGACATAGACGTTGATTTGCTCTTTCAGGAAAACTCTACAATAGGACAAAAAATGTAAGTTATCAGAGTTTGCCACAGAAGAGCCTTAAGGGGAGAAGGGAGCTAACTTCTGAGAGTCTACTATGTGCCAAAAGTTGTGCTAGATGCTTTACATATTTCATTTTAATTTTCATTGCAATAGGTATTATCACAGTTTTATAGATTATGAAATGGAGGTTGATAGAAGCCACGGTCACATAGCTAGCCTATAAGTCCTTTAATGCTCAGACTATTTCTGACACTTTCTGTCTCTCTCTCTCTTTCTTTTTTCCTAGTTTCATTGAGAGATTATCGTCACATAACATTGTATTAATTTAAGGTGTACAACATAATGATTTGGTATATATATTGCAAAATGATCACCACAGTAAGTTTAGTTAGCATCCATCACCTCATATGGTTATAAATGTTTTTTCTTGTGATGTGAACTTTTTCTTATCACAACTTTATATGAACTTTCTTATCACAACTTTTTCTTGTGATATGAACATCTACTGTCTTGGCCACTTTGGAATATACAGCACGGTATTGTTAACTCGAGTCTCCTTGCTGTACATCACATCCCTAGGACGTATCTGTCTTATAACTCCAACTACCTTTTGTACCTTTTGTCTCCCCTCACCCGTTTCCCTCACCCCCCACCCTTCACCTCTGGCAACCACCAGTCTGTTCTCTGTTTCTATGAATTCAGTTATTTTAGACTCCATATACATGTGAAATCATACAGTATTTGTTTTTCTTTGACTTCTTTCACTTCATATGTTGCCCTCAAGGTCCATCCATGTTGCTGCATATGGCAGGATTTCCTTTTTTCTTTTCTGGCTGAATAATGTTCCGGTGTGTGTGTGTTTGTGTGTGTGTGTGTGTGTGTGTTTGTGTTTACACACACACCACATCTTCTTTATCCATTCGTCCATGGATGGACACTTAGGTTGTTTCCATGGTTGGCTATTGTAAATAATGCTGCAGTGAATGTGGGGTGCAGATATCTTTTGAGATACTGATTTCATTTCCTCCTGTTAAATACTCAGAAGTGAAATTGCTGGTCATACGGTAGTTCTATGATTTTTAAAATTTTTAATTTTTTAATTTTTTAAAGATTTTATTTATTTATTTGAAAGACACAGTGAGAGAGGGAACACAAGCAGAAGGAGTGGGAGAGGGAGAAGCAGGCTTCCCACCGAGCAGGGAGCCCGATGCGGGGCTCGATCCCAGGACCCTGGGACCATGACCTGAGCCAAAGGCAGACACTTAATGACTGAGCCACCCAGGCACCCCTATTTTTTTATTTTTTTGAGGAACATCCATACTGTTTTCCATAGTGGCTGCAGCAATTTACAATCTCACCAGCTGGACAAAGGTTCCCTTTTTTCTGTAGCCTTGCCAGTGTTATCTTTTTAGTTAGTCTTTTTGAGTTTAGCCATTCTAACAGGTGTGAGGTAATATCTCATTGGTTTTGATTTGCATTTCCCCAATGATGAGTGATGTTCAGCAGCTCTCATACTTTTTCAAATGCTCTCTAAGAATTTCCAGTGACTGCTTAGTTTATCTCTTTCCAAAGGCAGCTGGAAGGAATGTATTGGATGGAAGTTGAATAGTGAGGAGAGAATCTTTCCTTCCCCATTGCCTCTGTGTAAGGCAGAGCCTCACTTTGCCTGCCGTCGAGAGAAGGCAGCATGGACTCCTTGCTAGAGGTTTCACCTGAGTGTAGCCTGCCCAGTCTTCCATAGCTCACCAGGGGCTTGGGGATTTCTTTAGACCACTAGGGGTCCCCAGTTCTGCCCAGCCCTGCCATTGGGCAGCTGTGTGACCTTGGACAAGCCTCAGTTCCCTTATCTGTCAGGAGAGGGATTTGTGATTTCAGATCTGTGTGCATCTGTGACTTATTTAATCATTTTTCTGAAGCTTTATTCTCCCCCAGGAAAAAAACTCTTCTAAATGGATTAAAGGTGGCTTACAAATATGTATATGAAGCAGTGATAGAGAAAAGGCGAAGCAAAGCAAAAGGAAAACAAATCAAGTTGGGGATAAGGCTACAGCATTTGTCATAGGCCACAACATGCCTTGTTTTCCTAAGGGTGGGCCACAGATTCGGCTCTAAGCTTTCTGGCAGCCAATAACAAGAGAAAAACGTGATAAATTACCCAAGTCACAGTTTCCATGCAGAATCACCAAAATTCTTATAATAAGACCAAAGGACATCTCTGGGCTGCTCATTAAAGAGGACATATTGTTCTCTGTGACACTGTGCTTGTGAGTGCCCCGCCATGAATAGCAGAGCTCTACATCTGTAGCATCTGTCATTCTGGGACCAGGGCATCACAGCCAGTGACCTGTCGTGAAGAGTCCTTTACTGGGAATCTCCAGGATAGAGTCTAGGCATGTGGCTCTGCTCTCTGCCGGCTGGGCTAAATCCAGACATAGATTTTTATTCTTGTGTGTTTATTTTGTTTTTATTGTGTAGGTGCTACATCCATGAAGTAAAAAAAAAAAAAAAATTCAAATACTGCCAAAGGGAACAAAATACACAGCTAATGTCTCTCCCAGTACCCTGGTTTTATTCCCTGGAAGAATCATCTTTGCCTGTTTAGGTTTTATATTTTTCAGAGAGCTCACTTCCACATCTCTAACTTTGTATGTTTCATTCAGATCTGATAAGAGGAGGAATTTAGCTCACCTGTGCTACTCACTACATCCCCTTTGTCTCCCATCCTCCAGTCTTGTAATTATTATCTGTTTTTCTAGGATCACTTGAATAGCTTTAACCTATATAAGCTTCTGTTTTTTGACTCACTTTCATAAGATGGTTTTTCCTGGTTCCTAGCTATGTATGGTAAATGTTTTGCTATATGTTTTTCCTTCTTACTTTCAGCCTCCATTTACCATCATATCATTATTCTTACAATGTTCAGGGCATAATATTTATAGTCTATTTTCTATAATAGCTATTAAATTGTCCATGCTTTATCTACAGATAGATTCTAAAAGTAAATCTATAAACAGTGTTTAATAAGAACTAAGAATTGTGGTGGTGCCAGAGAAAAAGAAATGTAATCTTCTGGACCATAATGGTGCTGTTTGATAGAGAATATTCAAAATATTGCAGTCAAACGGAATCCTTATTTATTCATTGACTCACCAAATATTTATTGAGTCCCTGCTGTGGGTCAGGCATTGTTCTGGGTACTTTGGATATGTTAATGAAAAATGTCCTGCCCTCACAGAGCTTAGAGTCTTTGCAGGGGGGAGACAGACCATAAACAACTAATTTAATAAATAATTGAATTATATATAGAAGTAATACATGCTATGGAAAAAAATTACAGCTGGGAGGGTATATGAAAAGGGAAATGGTTTGGAGGCAGTTGTATAACTTTAAGTCAGCATGGCCTTATTGAGAAGGTGATATGGGAGCTAAGACTTGAGAAAAGAGGGTTCCAAGCAAGGGAGACTGTGAGTGTGAAGGCTCCAAGCAGAAGCTTGCCTGGAGTATAGTGAGGTGGGGGGGGGGGGGAGGGGAGGGCGGGCAATGGAAAAGGTGCAAACAGGTTGTGGGGGCCAGATCAGGTAGAGCTTTGTAGGTCAGAGTAAAGACTTTGAGTAGTCCAAGTGAGATGGTAAATTCTTGAAGGGTTTTGAGCAGAGGAAGAACATAATCTGTTCATAATCAGTTTTAGAAGGAACCATCTGATTACTGACTAAGGGGGTGAAGTTGGCAGCAGGGAGATTCTTTAGCATACTGTAGCCAGGCTCGCGGGAGGAGATAGCGGCCAGGACAGTGGGCTGGCAGTGGAGGGATTCTGGATCTGCTTTGAAGGTAGAAACAACCGGATGTCAGGACAGATTGGATTTCGGTGTGAATAAGAGGGAGTCAAGAATGGTTCTGAGGTGTTTGGCCTGAGCAAGTGGAGGTGGTCTCTACGAAAAGCCACTGAAAATCAGGCACACTGTAATTTGTCCCGTAATTATACAGCTTGTTTTCCTTGAGTTTCTGATTGCCTTTTTTTTTTTTCTTTTTGACAAGGAAGCACATAGCCTTACCTGTAGCTAAGATCAGCCAGATTCTTAGTCTGTTTATTAACATAAATTCAACACCTTCTCGAGGACACTCTTGATTGAAGCCTCTTTCTGTTTCAGCTTAAGGGATTGCTTTTGATACCTGCGGCACCCCCGATATGCTGGGGTTTCTTTCAGTTGCATTCTTTCTGCACCAGTCTTACCACTTCCTAGATTCTCTCTATCCCTTCTTCCTAAATTCCCTTGGTGTTTTACAGTGGTTCTTAGCCTCTTTTTCACCTTGGTGTCCTTGGGGGTTATGATACTTTCCCATCAGTGTGACAGTACTCTTAATAGATACTAGAGTACAGTGTTTTTATACAGATTCTTAATCTGAAATCTAAAAAACAATGAAAACAGGTTTTTTCTTTCTCAGTGTGGATACAAAACTCATTTGGGAACAAAACATGACCTGAACTTTTTTAAGGCTATTTATAGTCTATATTGATCCCACTTAGGTGAACACTCATAAGTTTTGCTGCAGAAATAATAATTTCTTCAAGTATAGATTTCACTTGGGCTCTACATAATATACAGTATATATGATTTACTCTAGCTTTCACTTGGGTTCTACATAATATATAGTATATGCCTCTTAGGTATAGGAATGTGCAAACATCTAAAAAGTTCTGAATTCTGAAACACATGTGGCCCCAAAGGGTTTGGATTAGGGGTTGAGGATATACAGTATTATGTTCTCTTGTAAGTACTTGATGTGCTTTTAAGTGCAGAGCCATGAGCTATAATTGTGGGCAGAGCTGGAGACAGCGGTTTGCAGGACTGAAGATCCACCAAGACTCCTAGCAATGTACTGAATTATTCAAAAATCTTTTCTGTTTGGTTTTGTAGTATGTTCTGGTTAGGTGCAATTTAGACTATTAGCCTTACGTTTGCAGTGCCTCAGTATGTCCCAGCTGATATGATGGGGGGGCAGGTAGCACTGTCTGAGGAGTGCACTTGCCTCTTGAGGGCTTCATTATCTTTCAGGTTGTTTTCTGTGTGCCCAATTGAGGCCTTTCTGTTCTTGTTGATCCTTTTTTCTTGAGGGTTTCATGAGCTTCTGCCTTCTGTCTATATCCTCCTTCTACCCTCCCAGCCTGTCCTAAAGCCCCATGATGGCAGAGTCCTGTGCCCAGAGGTCATGAGATTTTAGGCTTCTATTTGAGTTCAGTAACACACAAGTAGGAGGCACCTCGGTGCAGAGCACTTGTGCATGCATTTTACTATTTCATCCTCACAGTAAATTTGAATAAAGTAGGACAGGCATCATTCCTTGTTATATGATGGGAGTATTGGACCAGTGGGATCAGGTGACTTGCCAGAAGTTCCAGAGCCAGCAGTGGAGCTGTAATTTAGACCGTGGTTTAATTCACTCTCTTTCAAACTGCAGTGGAGGAGGAAACAGTGTACTGAACACTCTTAAAAACTGAAGGAATCCGACCAATCACCTGTAGTAACAAGTGGGCATTGTTCATATCTTAGGCTAGGAAACCTGACTGGGGACCTCTGCATTTGTCACTTTCCCAGATTTTCAGAAAGTCAGAGGGTCTACCCTGAGCTCCAGGGAGAAACGGGCTGGTGGGCTTCTACAAGAAGTCCTCCTGACTTTTGCCTCCTATCCCCAGGCTGCCTGTGTCTCCCTCACGTCCCTCCCTCGGGCCAGCAATGTTTGTGCTTCCAGCTGCTTCCATATGCTGCCAAGTAAGACCTCAGTCTTGGCAGTGGTTTCTGGGAGGCAGGTTTAAGAGGCTTATAAACCCGGAGGTGACCCAGGGCATCCTTCCCTCAGGGCCCTTATGACCTGGGAAGTTAGTCAGTGTCTGATGAGTGGCCAGAGACAACCCGGTCTGAAGGTGGAGAGGGTTGGGCTAGATAGTGTTGGGGGTCCGAGCCTCTTATTTTTAAGCTACTTTAGTTGCCCATGCAACCAGTAACCCTGTGCAGACTCAGATCTGTAGCCACTAGGGGGACCTTTTCTCCCACTGAACCCAAATATAACTGAGCAAAAATGCCCCATGTCTATCAATAGTTAATACCTGCCCTGAGCAAGGATGCCAAGTCTGGGTCATCTTCATTTGCTAAGCTTGGAGTTTAGGGAACAGGGCCAACTAAGCACCAATCTCTTCCCCTCACAAGTTTCAGAGAAATTAAACAAGGCATGAGAGTCTGATGGAGATTAAAATAAAAAATAAAGTGTGTTATAGAGAGGACCTTAAATATGCTGCCAATTGGTTTCGTTAATACTTGCCCACCAAGCTATCCCATTTGAGCCCCAGCAACAGTGGGACAGCCATAGGCTTCCCTACTGGGCCAGCCACACATTTCATGACAAAAAAGATGCATGTGTCCTAAAGACAGGCTGCTCAGAAAGGAGAGACTGCAGTAGTGGCTGAGAAGCATATGACAATTTCCTTCCATGTCTCGGACCTTTTGGATAATTCACATATGCACTCCCTCTGCTGGGGCTGAAAATGTTCTCCCATAGGCTTCCCTCCTGGGAATGTATGCAGTGGGGTGTCTGTTTTCCCCTGTCCCTATTTTTTTCTCTTAACATATTGGACTTGACGTTGATATTATGATCCGTGGAGCTACAGGTGTGACTACTTCTCTCAGCAGTTTTAACCCTGGTGCCACCATGTAAAACTACTTTCCAGGAATAAACATAATTTTCTTGTGTATTCTCCAGGGACCATTCCTTGGGGAGCCGCTTAGCTTTTCTCCCTAAATTTTACTTAGTTCCCACCAAGACCAAGGGGATGGAACATACTAAGGGCAGCATAGGTAGGACAATAATTGCTGTCATCCAGGCCTTTGTTAGATGTTGGTCTTAAGGGTGTCTGTCTTTTGGGAAGGATTATGGAGCTGCAGAAAAATAAAAGTTTCTTTGAACAAGGAACACTTTGGGTAGACCCAGACTTGCTGAATTTGAAGCTTCTGGTAAGACCTGGGGAAATAGTCCTCACTTGCAGAGAAAGCCACAGTAGCTGCTGTAACCAGCTAAGATTTTTTTTTAAAGGGTTTTAGGTGGGACTCTAACCTAAACTATCCATGTAAGCTGAGCCAGAGGCCCCCATTTCTCCATATGGCCCCATAAGGACATGCCTTGCGACTGTTTCTCAAGGCAGACCCACTAAATAACCTCTGCTCTCTCCTCTTGAGTCTGATCCAATTAAGATGTAAGAAACAGGAACCCGACATCTAGAGATTAAACATCAGCTGAGTAGAGAAGGGAACTGAAGTCTGCCGTGGGGTGGACTTGCACACAGATCGCTCTATCACTCCAGCCGTGTAAGTGCCCCACCCAGGTACAGGCGGGAGCAGGGGGAGGATGCTGGCCTCCTGACTGAGCTAGAAGGATGCTCTGGGGTCTCAGGGAGCCCCATTCTTGCCCCCCCCAACTTCCCGATGTTTCCTAGGACTGAAGCAAGGTGTTGGAGAGACATCAAGAGTGCCCCTCGTGAGAAGCAAAAAAGTTCTGCTCTCTGGAAAAAAAAGAACAAGCACGTGGTTTCCCCAAGTCTAGGATTAAGTTTAAAGTATTAAAAAAAATGAAAGGCCATTTTTTATTTTAAAAATACTTTTATACGACAGTGAAGAACTCCCAATTTTTTTTTTTTAAGTATAAGGCCCCATGTTCTGTCTTAATATTCTGGGCACCTGGCACAGGGCCTGGTAATTATTTGTTGCCTGAATGATATTTAGAACAATTTTTTTAATGCGTAACCTAGTGGTTCCCAGATCTTTGGAAAAAGTAGGTCAGTAAAACAAAATGTAAAAGAACATGGGGCACCGAAAACGTTCTATTTTGCCATGTGAGGTTGTTCAATAATAAGTACTACCTCAAACATCAACACAATTTCATAACGAAACAGTGTGGTTTAACATAAAAAAGATAGGGAGAAAAAAATTCTGGAATAAAGCATGAAAGCAGTATTGTGGCCTCAGTCGCACGCATGCATACATACCACCTAAATTGGGCTTATTTTTCTCATTTTGCAGGCAGCCAGGGGAAGCTTGGTCATGGTCTGGCACTGAAAAGCCCCAGTCTTCTGGAATGCTGCCCAGACTTGAGAGATGTCTTAAGGGCCACTTAGTGGTGTTCTCACTCTTTGCTGCTTGTTTTTTCCAAACAGAGCACTATCAGAAAAAATCGTCTCAGTCCTGCCAAGGATGAAGTGTCCACACCAGCTGGAGCCCCACCAGATCCAGGGCATGGATTTTATTCACATATTTCCTGTTGTCCAGGTGAGAGCCTCTCTGTGGTTTCTTGTCCCCTGCACATCAGGATTCCTGCAGCGGGTCTGGCTAGCAGGCCATCTGGCCTAGATCCTGGGTCTGACGGGTGTGGCGTGGAGTTAGGGGAGCAGGGCAGGGTGATACTTCTGATGTCATTCTCAGAAGGTAGCCAGTATTCCATCCCTTGTACCCTGGTTCCACCGCCACCTGTTGTGATCTTTGAATATTCCCATTAATTGGTTTTCATTGCCCTTTTGGTAAAGATAGAACTCCATAGCCCCCCATACTCTGGTCCTGTCCCAGCCTGACTTTACTCCTCGCTCTTCTTTATTCTTTCTGTTCTGGCCCCCCTCTGACTTTCTTTCCAATTTTCTCATACACATTATGCTTCCTCCTGTCACAGGGCCTTTCCCTCAGGCTGGAAAGCTCTTCTCTTTCTCTCATTTCCTACTTAATCCATATTCATCTTTCAGATTTCAGTTCTACCAAATCTTCTCAGGAAAGCTTCTGTTGACCACCCCTCCCCCCCCCCCATCTAGAACAGGCTCCTTTGCTTTATCCATTCATACTGACCATGTTCCTTTCCTTTGTAGGAATCTTCCTTGCTATAGTTTGTCACCCTGTATATCTGTCTGGTCATTTCTGCCCCTCCTGTCAGACCATGAACTTCTTGGGGGCAGGCACCATAGCTGCCTTGCTCACTCTAGTGTCTCCAGTACCTCGTGGAAAGTCTGGTACCATGTAGGCAGTTAGTCTTTACTTGATGACTGGATGTCTGGTGGGAGGTTATTTCCACACTGGCTGTTTTCCAACACTTTGTGATTAAGTGGCTCATGCTGTTCAGCCCCGTACATCCTTGCAGTCTGGTGTCTCAGCCTTCTCTGGGCACTTTGAAAAGAGGAGGAGCAAAGGCCCTGCTGTGTGAACAGCGCTTTGCGAGTGATCCTAATAGAGTTCTTTGAAGCATCTATTAGAATCCCAGTCCTTACATCTGAGGCAAGCGAGATGCAGAGAGTAACTGCTTTGCTCAGGGGCAGAGAACTCGTGTGCAAGACAAGCAAGATTGCAGTCTAAACCCCTTGTCACTGAACCTTATACTGTTCCCACTCTGCCATTCATGCAGCCCCTGCTTCAAGAGTCTCCCAGTCCTGCATTAAGATTGTATAGTGCAGGGGTTGAGAGTGTGGACTCTGGAGACTTCCTGCGTTCAGATCTTGGCTCTGTCACTTAGCTGCGTGACCTTGGGCAAATGACTTAACTTTTCGTCTGTTAAATAGAAACAATAATAGTACCTACCTGACAGGATGAGACTTAAGTACGTTAATATGTAGAAAGCACTTAGCTGAAGGACCGGCACGTTTTAGTAAGTGCTTTATAAGTGTTATATAGTCGTTTCTGGTTTTGTTACTGTTATTGGGGATTTCCCCCTGCATTAGACTTTCAATCAAATCCTATGAAATTTTTAAATTGGAAGCCAAGACTTTAACTCAGAATTTTTTTTTTTTAAGATTTTATTTATTTCTTTGACAGAGAGAGACACAGCGAAAGGGGGAACACAAGCAGGGGGAGTGGGAGAGGGAGAAGCAGGCTTCCCACGGAGCAGGGAGCCCGATGCGGGGCTCGATCCCAGGACCCTGGGATCATGACCTGAACCGAAGGCTGACGCCTAACGACTGAGCCACTCAGGCACCCCTTAACTCAGAATTTGATTCATTAGGTTCATTGGATTTTCTCTCTCTGATGCAGCAAGGTTGGTACCTGATCCTTTTTGTGAAAACAGGTAATAGGGACCCTGTGTTGCTTATAACTGAAACTTCCACCACCACCATGCTGTGAAGTTGTTGGCTTTTCCCCCAAAGCCTGAATCTCTAGGGATTAGACCTTACTCAGCCCTAGGCTAGAACTTTGAGAGCAAAAAATCTGGTCTCAGTAGGAGGTGATGAAAGGGAAGTGATTGTCTGTCGCTAGTTTGGGTATTTCGAACGTCTGAATGTTCCATGTTGTACATGGAATGCTGGGGGGGGGGCCTCCTGTCTGGATGTGAGAACCAAGGTTAGTAGTTCCCAGATTTCTTAATTACATGGATGTGTAAAATTTTAAAGCAAAAATGGAGGCTGAGCCATGGTTGCCACCTGTATTTTGCCAGGTAAGAATATCTTTGAAAGTAACAACTGTCAAAACAAACAGAATCTTAAATACAGAGAACAAATTGCTGGTTGCCAGAGGAGAGGTGGATGGGGGATGGGCAAAACAGGTGAAGGGAATAGTAAAGAGATACAAACTTACAGTTTTAAAACAGGTAACTCACAGACATGAAAAGTACAGCATAGGGAATATAGTCAATACTATTGTAGTAACATTGTGTGGTGACAGATGGTGACTGCATTTATGGTGATGAGTACTGAGTAATGTATAGAACTGTCAAATCACTATGTTGTACACCTGAAACTAATATAACATTGTATATCAATTCTACTTCAATAAAGAAATTGTTTTAAGTAACAACTATCTCTGTCGTTTCCCAAAAGAAAGGCCTTTTAACCCCCAATCTCAGAATAAAGAACAGTCCTTTCAATGGAATACTATGAAAGTATTATGAGAAACTCACCACATGCTTGTAGTTTTTGCCTGTTTTGCTGGAGACCAGTGAAAGAGCAGTCATTGAGCTAGCTGTCTTGTGTGCCTCTAGAGGCTCACCACCTGTGTTCACACTGTTTAGCACAGCTTAAGAACACTCTGGATGCCAGCCCAGAGAAGAATGGGTCTAACTTCCGGCCCCGGTAGTTCTAGATCACATCTTTTTCTCCCATGCCTGACAGGTGAACCCCGTGAGGGTAGGTACTTTCCTCGAATGCTAAGGACCCGCGGCAGAGCTCGGCTATCCAAGAGGTTCCCTCCATAGCCCTTCACTCTAGGAACTCCAAAACAGCGACCAGTTCTCTGAATCCTAAGACTCCTTACCTTCCTCATCTCATCACACTCACCAGGATCCAGCCAAGTAACAATTCAGTGTAGATCTAATTCATGGAGGAACATCTGAAAAAGAAACTTTGAAAGTCCAGAAACTGGATCTCCCCATCCAAAGGAAAGTAGAGAGAAATTGAGTTGAGCAAGGAGTCAGCCTCCTTAGTTGTCCTGGGCCATGGTGCTGGGTCGGGGTGCGAGAGAGGGGCTACAGAAGCTCTGAATACTGTCTGATCTTCTGTCCCGACTTCTGGGTCATTGTTTGGAGGTGGGGTGGAGTGGACTGATGGAAATGAATGGAAGATACTAACAACAAAAGAATATTCCTCATAGAGTTATTTGCACCCACCCCCATCTTGGGCAGCTGTGCCCTAAACATGTCCTTTACTTGAGCTGGCTGCCCTCTGCGAGTAAGCATTCTGTCTGTCTCTGCAGGAGCACCATGCCGTGTGCCACGTGTCTGCTTTCCTAGGTAGCTAAGCCTTGCCAAGTGCGCGGTGCTCATGGGGAAATACAACTACTGTCCACAAACTGCTTTCGAGATGTAGTAGCTCTCTCTGGATAGAGCATGGTGACTCTGACAGACGGCATCCCCCTCCCTAATGCTCTTCAGTTATAAAGGAAATGCATGAAGAGCCAGGGAGGAGAAACAGAGGCTGTGTTTCTGTATTTTGCATTCTTTCTCTCAGAGCACCTGGATCTTCCACAGGTTATGGGGGTGTGCCTATGTGTTGCCATTAACTGGAATTATAAGTAGGGAGCAATGAAGAAGAGCTAGTTCTGCGTATCAGCCCAGTAAAGCTGGAAAACATTTAATAAAACTCCTATGTCCAGTCTTCCGGTGTGGAAGAGCCTTTGAGTTGCGACTTGCAGCCTTGTTGTGCTTGCTACCTACGGAGCAGTGGACAGATTATGTAGTCTCTCTGAGCTTCAGGTCTGTACAACGTGGCTGGCACAGTCACCTTATAATGTTGTGTGGATTAAGAGAGCAAATGCTGTGAGTGCCTGGCTCCCTTGAAGCCTAGGGCTGTGTACTCAGCAAGCCTGTTCTCAAATCTGAATACTTGGGGGAGGTTGTTGCAATCAAGGAGACAAGGGATTGTACTAGATGTTCTCTGAGGCTCTCTTCCCTTTCCCCAGTCTGTGGTGCAAGCAGCACAAGAAAGAGAGTAACGTTCAGATCTGCCACTAGAACCAGGTGTCTGTGTAACTATATTTGTGTTTGCTTCAGGCATTTATAGAGCATTCTGGTCCTTGTGATTTCATTTGCTCCCATAGTAGCTCTGTGATGTGAAAGAAATGATATTCTCACCTCTACACAGAGGGAAACTGAGGCCTGAGCATCCAATGTGAGGCTTTAAGGCTCCTCCACAGCCACTCTGCTCTAGATCCCATTGGATCTCAGCGTCTCAGACGCCCAACTGGCTGCTTTTCGCATAGGACAGTAGGTGCAGATAGTTTCTCATCACCTGGCCAGTTCAGGTATGGCTATTTGGGTTCATGAGTTGTACCATCCCTGAGTTGGCCTTTACCACAGTGGTGGTTCATCCCTACCCTCACATTTCCTAACTCTCTTTCCCAGTGGCTGGTGAAGCGAGCTATAGAAACAAAGGAAGAGATGGGTGACTACATCCGCTCCTACTCCATATCCCAGTTCCAGAAAACCTACAGTCTCCCTGAGGTCAGTATTCTCCTTTTCTTTTCTCATCCAACTGCGACCATATGTATACACTCAGAGACTCCCCAGGAAGGAGCAGAGTAAGCTCAGCCTCAGGCTCCTCTGTGTGATGTCTCTGCCCCTACTTGGGCAGCATCCTTGTTTGTCAGAACTGCCTCTTTAAATGGGCCCTGGGTGTAAAGCCCTGCAATTTTCTCCTTTTCTCTCAGTTTTAGTACTTGATTCAGAACTTTTATTAAATTATAAGAACATGAGTATTTTTTTTTAATCGTCATATAAAGCTTTTCAAGAGACCACCTAGGTCATTGCCTAGGGCATTCCTATAATAACAGTTTAATAGTAACCACCCCCACCACAATAATAACAACAGATAGCCACTGAGTACTTACTACACTCAGTCCCAGCCCATCACATGCCTTCTCCTCTTTAATCTTCACAGCTGCTCTCTGACGTAGGTGGTGGTGTCCCCATTTACAGATGGTGAAACTGAGGCTTAGAGACTAGGTGGCTTGCCCAGGGTGTCAAGAGTTCATAAGGATTTGAACAAGAATGCTTGGCTTCACCAGTATACTTTGTGGTCCCTGCCTTTCTTACTGCTGTGGGATCTGTTTTGGAGCCATCTGCAGAGGCCCTAGCTTCTACCCATGTAGAATATATTCCAGTTCGTTAGAAGATTGAGGCTTCTGCAGGCAAAGCTATGATGAGAAATCAATTTGTAAGACAGGTTTCTGAGAAGTCCGGTTGAGTTTCAGTCTGCACACAGGGTTTGTTTAATCCCTGTGTTTTGTCTTGCAGGATGATGACTTCATAAAGAGAAAAGAAAAGGCCATCAAGACAGTTGTCGACCTTTCAGTAAGTTCCCCTGCCCCTGTGTAAGGGAAGGACATAAGTTCATAGCCTCCAGATAGCCCCGTGATTCAAATCCCAAAACCCTTACCCAGTCCCTCCTGGGATTGCCCAGGTGCTGACCTCGGGTGGGTGTGTGAGGGAAGCCCCTCCTGCCTCAGTGCCCGTACCTGGATGCCAGCATTTATGGGTAGAAAGTGGCATAACCACTACCTTGTGTTTTTCTTAGTTCCAGTTTTCCGGGAGAAATTTTCCAAACCCATAGCCTTTCCTCATCTGTGCCAGTGGCAGGTGTAAACTTTGAATAGCTCATCTTGAACTAGAGGTGTGGTAAATTGAGGTTAGCACCCCATGATGGCTCTGGAGAGGCAGAACAGCTCCTGAGCTTTGTGTGGGACACACTGGGATGGCCTTGGTCACTGCTACAGTGAATCTTAACCAGGGAGTCTGCATTCGTGTGCCCACTCCCCCTAGTGCAAGGGGCAGAGGAGAGCTTTTCAAACCTTTCTGGGCCAGAGCCCAGCAGAACCTTCTCAGTGCCACACACCCCATCCCAGCCCCAGCCTTCCTACCTGAGCTGCTGGGAGTGAAGCCACAGTGCCTGGGGGTAAGTTCGCTTTCTTCCAAAAACAATGCGTAGTGTTATTTTGCATTTTTCCCCCTACTTTAAGAATACATGTGTGGTCTTTCAAGGTGATCACTCTAAAAAGAGTAACAATCATTTGATGACATGAAGTGCTCATTTTAAACAAGAAAAATCTTTGTCACTTTAGAGTTGTGATTTGTATCTTCTTCATAATTCCATTTTGGAAATGGAAGGAGTGGAAAACCTTCAAGATAGTTACATTCTGAAGCCAGATACTGTTCTCAGATACGGTGGCGGTATCAAATAATAATAACAGGACAGGATATGACATAAGAGTAATTTTTTTTCCTCTGGTTATGAAATAGTTGTTCAGTTTAGACATCCCTAAAGTTTTTTGGTTTTTTTTAAAGGTTGATAGATACAGAGGAAGAGAATCAACCTTAATCTCACAACAAAGAAGCAGTTTCTTTTGGTGCTTGGACATATTTCTTCCATTTTTTTTTTTTAAGATTTTATTTATTTGTCAGAGAGTGAGAGAGAGGGAGCACAAGTGGGGGAAGTGGCAGGCAGAGAGAGAAGCAGACTCCCTGCTGAGCAGGGACCAGGATCATGACCTGAGCCAAAAGCAGACAAGTAACTAACTGAGCCACCCAGGTGTCCCTCTTCTATGTTTTTAATGTGCATTTTTATACCGAATTGGAGTCATACTTTAAATAAAACTGCAGTTTTTTTTTAACTTATCAATATAGTGTCTTTGTAAGCTATTAAGGATTCCTCCTAACTGCATTTGTCATGAAAAATATTAACCAGTTTGTTGGATATGTGGTTGCTTTCTCTTGTTTTAAATGATGCTTCATTTCTGGAAAGCTAGGAGAACCAAGTGATGGCATTACCTCTCATCCAGGGAATTGGGGAGCCCGGGGCAGGAGAGGAAGGGAAATTCTCTTTTCCCTGTAAAGGCTGTCCTATTTGAATGTTCTACCAAGTCTGTGTGTTACTTATTCAAAAACGGTAAACAAAAGTAAAATTTTCTAAATGCTTAATTGAATATCTTCTTGTGTAAATCTCACTCTGAGCCCTGGGTAGAGAGTGAGAAATAATGGTTTTCAGCCTTATCACCGGGAAGAAAAGGCCAGCGTAGCTATCAGTCATCCTACCAATGGAACTGGGCCTGGCATCTCCATACCCATTAAACATTTCAGGCCTCTAGAGACACATTCTTTCCTCTTATTTGTAATGGAGTTTTTAAAGAAAATCCTCCTCTTCTGCTTGGTAATGTGACTGCATACGATTAAGGAGGTAATGATAATGACAAATACCTGGTGCCCAGACATTGTTGTAAGCATTTATATATAACTTACCTAGTCCATACAACAATCGTCTGAAGTAGTAGTGTTTTCTTCCTTTTTTTACAGGTGAGGAAGCTCAAGCACAGATAGGTTATATAAGTTGCCCAAGGTCACGTTGGTGATGATGGAGTCAGGATGCAAACCCAGTCTTGTAACTACTATGCTGTGGGCCTCTAGATAAAATGCTGTTTACCGCTAATTCAGAAATAATATCAAGATAAAGGAAAATGGGAAAAATTTGCAAGTCTCTTGATAATAGCTCAGATTGCTCAGTCGATTTCCTTTTTTATGTATGAACTTACTCCTTAGTTGACTGTCAGTACATTTGTAGCAGGAATGATAAGAATTTTGATGGATGGCCAGAGCTGGCCTTTGGGTTTTATTTGTTTTCTTCTTACCCCTCACTCCCAGATGCTGTCTTCTTAGGATTCTTAGCTGAGCTCCATTACCATTCACTTCCCTCCCTCCCGCCTACCACTTCTGCAAGTGCTTTGTCACTTCCTTGCCTTGAAATGCGAGTTCCAGAAGCTTACTGAGACTCCAGGGTTGCAGTGCATGTCCCTAGCTTACCCTCGTGAGTCCTGGAAGGAATGGAACAGCGTGCTGGTTTTCATTCGTCGCCACTCTCCCCAAGGGAAATCTGTCCCGTAGTGAAGGGAATGAAGTCTTTCCTCAGCGACCAGAAACTGTGGCTCTTTGTAGGTCTCGGGTTCTGAAGGCGGTTTCCCTCTCCTTCTACCCTTTTGGAAAGACCAGAAGCTGTGGCTCTTTGTAGGTCTCGGGTTCTGAAGGCAGTTTCCCTCTCCTTCTACCCTTTTCCCAGCTCTGCCCTTCACATGCCTCACCAGTGTTTCTTACCTGCTCCTTATCAACGAATCTAGAATCCCAAACTTAAATTGTGAATGGTAACTTACAGACTCAAATAAGGTCACACAATAGGTGCCTAATTTCTGGACCCGGCCTTTTGTAATATGTGTCTGTAGCTGCCGCGTACTGATTGAGGGCCTTCTGTGTGTTTGGCACCTAATTAGGCATTTCACAAGCATCGTCTCATTAGCGCCTCTCCAACACTCAGCGAGAAATATTATTATTTCTGTTTTATAAATCAGAAAGTTGAAGCCAGAAAGGTTAACAAATTTACCTCCATATTTGCAGAATAGGAAGAGGCAGCCAGATTTTGGTTTTACATCAGACCCCTCAAACATGACAGGTGTGGTGCTCCTCCCATTTCCTCTCTTCGCCTAGACTCTGATTTCCCACATACTCCTGGCACCAGTTTTATAGCAATGATCCTGGCTTATTTCAGGACTCTTGAGATGTTACTCATCTAGGTCCCAGAGGCTCAGAGGCATCCAGAGCGGCTAGGTGCTCTCCCACCACTTCGTCAGTCCTCTGCGGGGTTGTTTACTGTGACTTTTCCACTTGAAGATCCTTTGTCCAGCTAGAGAATGTCTGCCAAGTGGAGACAATCCTGTTGTCTTTCTTCATCTGTGAACATAATACCAGCAGGCTTTTACTTATTCTTGCTTAGATATAACCTCTTGTTAAAAAATAAATATTAAACATTTTAATATTTTTCAAAATATTTAACTCATTCTTATCCTTAGCCCTCCTTATAGGACTGTTCCAGTCTTTTGTACTTGTCCTTGGTTATGTAGCCCAGCCATTTTTTGGTGCATCATTTTTTTTTTTTAAAAAGCTTATATTTATTTTGTACTAGTACCTTAGTAATAGTAACAAAAAATGAAGAAATGGGGAAAAATTACAAAGACTAAGTCACTGTGATACCATCAGCCAGGGATAATTACTGATATATATTCCAAGTAGGAAATACAAAGTTAGGGATATCAATACAGAAAATTAGAGATCCCTAAATATGGCATTATACTGTATATTCTGTTTTATTTTTTGTTCAACAATATAATTGACGCTGTCTTTCCATGCCAATAATACCTCTATAGCCTTTTTACAGGCTGTAGATTATTCATTGTGTGGTATTAATTTAACTAGGTCACTTTGTTGTTTTTTTTTTTTCCATTATGTAGGACATTCTTATAGCTAAGTTTTTCCTTTGATCTTTATTTACTTAGGAAACATTGGATGAAATGGAATTGGGTCAGAGGTTATGCCTAAGACTGTTAGTACCTTTTGGCAGATTGCCAGGCAGAAAGGCTGCTGTGAACTTGAATTTCTGCACTCATCACTTTGGGGTTTTCTCTCTTTGTCTTGGCCTCATTTTTCTTCCTCTTGGGGATTATTCCCAGTACTTTGCTTTCTTCTTGAAATGTGTTACTTCTTGGCTTCTCCATACCTCCTTTTTACAGAATAGCCAGCTGCTTTGTAGAAGGGTGATGGGAGGTGTATTTTCAAAGCACATAAGAAATAAAACTCTTGCCATGCAGGACAGGTCACCCCTTACCACCTTTTCCTTTTCGTGTCATAACAGTCGCTCATTCGTCACTTAGTGTGCTGTTTTACAGCTTACTTCCTCCTCATCTGAGCCGTCAGCCCTCGTATCCCTCAAGTATCCATTCTGTGCAGTGAGGTCTGTTACTCCCTGTTAACCTGGACTAAGAGTACCTGTCAAATTTTACCCAAAGCTCCAAAAAGTAATTGTTTATTCATTGAACATTTTTTGGTAATGTTTAGAATTTTGTATAAGAATAGAGGGGGGGGAAGGACTCTTAGAACTTCCAGTTTAGTTGAAAGAAATGTTTTGCAGAACTTAATAGGATCACCTAGGAGACCATGTCATTTGAAGTTATTACTCCAGTGTGTTCTTCCACAGGAAATGCTATGAGAAATGCCTTTTCGTTCAGCACATAAAATATAAATGTGGCTACATACATAAAACACTGTCAGTACATTTTGTCAATAATAATATATATACATATGTATATTAAAAATATATATCTTACAAGCAAAGGGTATATATATATATATATATATATATATATATATATATATATATCTTTACAAGCAAAAGGCTCAGTCGGTTAAGCGTCTGACTCTTGATTTAGGCTCAGAGATTCTTCTCTCCCTCTCCTCTGCCCCTTCCCCCAAAAAAGTATAGCTATCTATCTATCCTAGATATATATATATCTCTTAGCTTAGATATATATTATCTAACTTAGCTCTTACTATGTGTCAGATACTATGAAATAATTAATCCTCACAATAACTCTACTTGTATCTTTCTTAGAGATGGAAAATCACAGAGGTTAAAGTAACTTGCCCCACATCAGACAGGTAGTAGGTTATGGGGTTAGGACTAAAAGCTTGTTTGTCCACGTATTCATTCAGTAATATTAGTTGCACACTCACTGTGTATCAGATTGCGCTGTAGGAGGTGAGGTAAAAGCAGTAAAGGAATCAAGGGAATTTGGGGTCTCATCAAGGAAAAAGATACGACCATGAGGGGGCAAGCAGCACACATAAGCTTTATTGGAGTGATGCTTTGACAGGTTTGCTTGTAAGATGGGGCAGTCAATCCCTCACAGCAAGCCAGAGTTCAAGGCACCAGGGCTGCATCCAGAAGGGGAGGGGAGCAAGGGGACCCCCCAGGAGGTCCTGGAGATTGTCCATGAGACTGCCACGTCACGCAGCAACAGCACAGAGGAACTCTAGTCAGAGGTCTCTGAAAGAGATCTGCAGCAGCAGTTTTGGGTCTTTACAGTCCCAGGGCTTATCCTATCTGTGGTTAGCAAACACAGTTTTGTAGAGTATGCAACATAGACAGGCTGTAAGAGGCTAAAAATCTGCCTCTTTGGGCCATGTTCGAAACAATTGGATGTGTAAAAATTTGAGTTTGGCCCTGGCGTGCTTTTGAGCCATTAGGTCTCAGCCTGCTGTGAGGAAATAAACCTAAGAGCCAACGTGCAGAAGCCATCTTTGGCTCCTTTACTTAATACAGTGACCTTAGTCTTACCAGCAAATTATACTGTTCGAATCAAGGAACCCTGCGGTGGGATGTGTGCCGGTCCTGAAGGAGCAGAGCAGGGCTCATGTGAAAGAAAATAGAAAAGTAACAAAGTCTGGAGAAAACTCTGCCTCCCCAACTCACCCTCCTCCCTGCAGACCTGTTCCTCTCTCCAGAAATAGTTGCCATCCATTGGTCTTCCATTTCCCTCACTTAGTACCCAGGGGCTTTGTTTCGTTTGTTGTTTTATTAGCGTGAGAATGGGGGAAAAAAAAAAAAGAACAAGCAAATATATTTGTCCCAATTATAATAACTTTTTTGTACAGGATCTTTCAGGACATTGGTCTTGATGGTGGAGACATCTGTGGAGCCCCGTTAGGTGAGACAGAGTTAGTTCGTGGGGCTCCTGGACTGAGGCATGTCTGTGAGGGTTGAGCCCTGAGAGAATGTGTTGAGGTCAGTGGAGGCAAGTCAGGGGAATGTCACTCCCTGCCGACCTGGGTGTGGCCTGGCCCACTGGAGCTCTTAACCAGAGAATGCCAAGTTGATGGTGGCTGTCTCACTGCCTGCTCATTATTTCAGAAAGGAGATACCCGCCGTAATTGTGATTAATCTTTGCTGCAGACGCTGCCCTGATGTTGTGCTCTCCCACTTCCCTCCCCTGCCATTTGAAATGTGACTCAGGAATTCTCCTAACTGGTGTCCTGTAGCCAGACCTGTAAGGTAGAAATCTGTGACTCTCACACCCTGCTCATGTGTCCTTTAGCACAGAGAACAAGAGCCTGTTCAAGGGCTATTAGTCTAGCCCTGGTTTTACAGAGACGGAAACAGGCCCGTTGAAGGGAATTCCCGAGGTCACAGAGCTAGTAAATGACAGAGACCAGACTAGACATCAGTGGTTCTGACACTGTTGCTTTAAAGCGTGACTTAGCAGTAGTTCTTTAAGTTGGCCTGAAAGCCTCTGACATTTAGGTCCTTGTTATTTAAGCAAACCGCTGTAATGATCCATGTGGCAGCCTCAGGTATGTGGCGGTCTCGTGAGAGGACTCACTTGAGATGGCTGGAGGGTGGCGGGAATGCCCACCAGAAGCAAGTGAGGGTATTGGAAAAACCCTGGGACTAGCAGCCAGGGGACCCAGGGCCAGGCCTAATACTATTTTAGAGATCCTGGACAAATTAATTTAATCTCTGCTTCTTCAGCAGTGGAGTGGGGGTAACAGCATCTGCCCTGTCTCTACCTCTGGGAACAGTTATAAAATGCAAAGGTGAGGTGTATATGAGGTGCTTTCAAGTGTAAGGAATAACTACACAAAGGCCAACATTGTCAGTGTTTCCCAGAATAAAAGGTCCTTGTAGCTGTTGGTTTCAGTATGCTATTGTTTTGGAGTCAGTCCTTTTTTTAGAAGAATCCAATTTCCTGTCTTGGGTCATTGACTCTATCAGTGGTAACTAAGGAAGATAGCAGTTAAGCTCAATTATATAGTGCTGCTATAATAGTAGAGCTCAGTGAGAATTAAATCATATGCAGTAACTGATGTCATGTGGATTCATTATATGTTGCATTTCCCCATGAATCTGTTTTACATTATTTATAGCTTCCTATTCATGTAGACACCAGCAGCAAACTAGGAATTCTTTCTGGCAGCAGGTCATAAGAACAACACTCCAGCATCATCCCAGACCCTAGTCCATTCCTTTTCTTTTACAGAATTGTTAAAATTACATAGTATGTGTTACAAAAGGATGTTTTTCTCTATGTTTGAAACTTTTTGTAATAAAAAGTAAAATAATAAAGTTAACAAGAATTATCAAGGGAGGTACAATTCTACTTGGAATAAAAATACTACTATCTGAAGAAACCTGATAGTAGTGCTTGTCCTAGTGATGTCCAGGTAGAGGTTAGTTGTGATGAACTCTGGTCGTGGAGAAGAAAAGATCCAGGGATGAACAACTGGAATACCTCCCTTGAATAAATATTTGCCTACTTGCACCCAGAGCCCTGAACACATTTTACTAAGATATTATTTGACTGCCGGCTCGACACTCAAGAAGGACATTCATTTGGAGCAGGATGCTAAATCAGGTCATCTAGGGGTAAAGAACTACATTAATTGAGCACCTACTACATGCCACGTACTTTGTTCAAGAAATACTATGTTTCAGAATGTGTCCTATACAAAATAGATCTGTGTTTGCTTCTACATTTATAATTAAATCACACTCCAGTAATTTTAAAAGTCAGTGAAAGTTGATAGAGCATTTTGTGTTTTTATATACTTTTTTTTTTTTTTTAATAAACCTCAGCCTGGTACTTTTGTAAAAAAGATACTATTGCTGAAGGGTTTGTATCTACTCTTCTTTTCTGCTATTAGAGTCTAGGAATTGAAATCTCCTTTACCATTTAAGGAATTTTTTTTAAGGATCCTGGGTTAACCTATACACCTGTGATTGTTTAACTGGTTTGTGGCCCTGGGTGGTGGAAAGGTCTGGATATGCAGTGACAAGAAAATTTGTATTTTTTTCTGGAAAATTTTATTAAGGAATAAAAAAATCTGAATAGAGAGATAGTCTTTGCTTCACAAGGCAAGATTCAATATTATAAATATGCCAGTTCTTTCCAAAATAATCTATAAATTTGGTGTGATTCTAATCAGAACTCAACAGTTATTTATTATGAACCTGACAAGTTGATGCTACAATTCATTTGAACGAGAGAATGTTTAACAATAGCCAGGAAATTTGAAAAAGAACAGTGGAGACAGGATAAAGGTCCATAAAGCAAGAGAAATTGAAGAGGGTAACATTGGTACATGTTACACATGTATGCCATTTCAGATCTGGGGAAGGCTGGACTATTAAACTGATGATGTTGGGATTCTTAATTTTCCATTTCAGGAAAAAAAGCTTCTGAATAGGTTAGAAAGCTAAGTACAACCTATACAAGTAACATACAAGAACTTTTTTTTTTTTTACAATCCCTGGTAATAAGAAGTAAGATATAAAATGATAAGTTTGACCACGTAAAATATTAAAATGCCATAGGACAAAAGAAACACCAAGGGGGCGCCTGGGTGGCTCAGTCAGTTGAGGGTCCGACTCTTGGTTTCTGCTCAGGTCATGATGTCAGGGTCATGGGATTGAGCCCCGCGTTGGTCTCCATGCTCAGCGGGGAGTCTGCTTGGGGATTCTCTCTCTCCCTTTCCCTCTGCCCCTCCCCCCACGCTCGCTCACTCTCTCCCTCTCTCTAAAAATAAGTGAATAAATCTTAAAAAAAAAAAAAAAGAAACACCAAGTTAAAGTTGACAAGCAATATCTTGAGTGGAAATATTTGCTACCTATATGAATGTCAAAGGAGCAAACTCCTTGAAGGTGGCCGCCCTGAGTGCCCACTGTTCTCCTGCGGGAGGTGGGCACACTCACCATGATGGGGAAAGACTTGCTCCCCTGACTGGCTGGATGCACCCAGCAGGCAGTTCAGAAGGAGAGTGTTCTCACACTCAGTAAGTCATCTGTCTCATCCACTTCTTAGGATGTTTACAAGCCCCGTCGGAAATACAAACGCCAACAGGGAGCAGAAGAGCTGCTCGATGAAGAATCTCGAGTCCATGCCACGCTTTTGGAATATGGCAGGTAATGAAGGGGACCCAGCCTGAGGTGTCTATTTTATAAAACCCTTGAGAAGAAAAGCTGATTTGGATTGCTTCATTGAGATTAATTTGGATTGTTTGTTTGTTTGTTTTTTTGACCTGAGTTTACTGTTTTTGGCCCAAGATTTCCATCACCAGGGACTTTTCTCTCTGGGTAGCTTCCCTCATGATGGTGGAGGCCTGATCTTTGCAGTTGCCCTCCGGAAATGTGTGTTTAACTGTGCACCCTGGCTCTGCCCTCCTGGGGAGTTGGGGTGTTTGGGGGTATTTGCAGAGGCCAGGAGTGGTCTGCCCTTCATGCCCCTGCCATTCGTTAAAATCTTCAGGGAAAACTACAGAATCGAAAACAATTACTGTAGTTCTAAGTGTTAGAGTAATAGTTTTGGTTTCCCATGAGGGATTGTCCTGAGCAGGAAGATGAAGAATTTAGAAATATTTTGTCACTTCTTAATAACTTCCTAATTTTTTAAAAAGCCATTTTATCTTTTATCCTCATTTTTTACTTAAAAAGCACACAAAGAAGTGCTGCCCTCATTGAATTTCTTGGTTGACCTTGGGTATTAACCTTCATTTATGTCCTGCATTTTCTACATAGGATAACTGATTCCTGGATGTGAGTATGGCTCCTTGTGCTTCCTTTCTTTATCCTGGGAGTGGTTGCTGTATGCTGCTCTGCCTCATATCCCAGCCCTCTTTGGGCGGCTGGGACTAACAGCTCGCCTCCCTGAGTGAGCATCTGAAGGCTTACCCCCTCTGAGGCACCAGACACAACCGGAAGGAAGTTAGGCTTTATTGGCTTCAATACCTTATCTTTCAAATGGAAAAAATTTCCCCAAAAAGTTGACACTTTTTTTTTTTTCTTTTTCTTGTTGAGGGGCTTGTGTGGTGTCAGGTCCGTCCTTCCTAAGAATGAAAGCGAGTCTGTTTCATTCAGAGGAAGGTGTTAGTGCTGGCTCTCAGCCGGGTCTGATGGCTGCTCCACAGCTCCCCAGTCACGGCTGTGAATTGAACTCCTCTTCGGAGTCAGGCACCACCAGACCATCTACATAATTTATGGGGCCCGGGATAAAATAAGAATTACTAGGAATGACTAATTATTAAGAATTTCAAGGGGCACCTGGGTGGCTCAGTCATTAAGCGTCTGCCTTCGGCTCAGGTCATGATCCCAGGGTCCTGGGATCGAGCCCCGCATCGGGCTCCTGCTTGGCGGAGAGCCTGCTTCTCCCTCTCCCACTCCCCCTGCTTGTGTTCCCTGTTTCACTGTGTCTCTCTCTGACAAATAAATAAAAATCTTAAAAAAAAAAAAGAATTTCAAGATAGCAACAAAAGCCAGGTGTGGGGCCCTTCTGAGTTGTATTCCCTGGGCACTGCAACAGGGTTTTCCAGCCAAGCCCCAGCTGTAGGTGGGCCGGTGAGGCCACACTGCTCCGGGTGAGCCACAGCTGGAGAGACAACCTCCCTGGGTGTCCCATGTTCCAGGGCCAAAGAATCCTCAGGGGAATGTTGTGGTTTTCTTAGTTGGTATTGTTCATACCTCCATTTTTTGTCCATTGTCATGGATACTCAGACACTCCTGGGGGTGAAAAGGAGTCAGAGATTCGGTGAATTGTCCACCTCACCGAGACCAGGCTGGTAATATTTCCCTATTTTGTTTTGAAATTCTCAGTTTTAAACTGCGTGTGTCATAGAGGATAGTCATTATTGTCATGTGATGACCGGGTCACTTCAGGACACCCCTGCCCATCCTCAGGAGTGGTTGGTGCGGTTGGGGTCCAGAGCCTGGCGGGGCTTTCTTTAGGGAAGGGAGCAATGCACAGGTTTTCTTTGTGACTCCTCTCAGATTTGGAGTGTACGAAAGAGCAGAGTGTGTCGACCTCAATCTTGGTTCCTGTTGGTGGGGTCAGGCTGATTTCTGCTGAGTTCCAAGCTTAGGGTAGGTGTTCGATGAAGCATTTTGTTTTTTTTTTTAGGAGAGAGGTTATTTTACTCTCTTTATAGCTTTCCTGATGGGGAGAGGCTGAGTTTGTGGGAAGTGGGGAAGTGGATACTTAGGACATTCTGATGGTTTAATTAGCTCAACTCTCTTCTTTGAGAATGGTAGAGACAGCATGAGAAATTTTAAAAAGTAACTTGCCCAAAGTCAACTATTAACTACTCTTAAGAATTATTAGGAGCCTCACACTGGGACTTGAACTCAGGTTTGTTGGACCCTCGTAGGTGCTTTTATCATTAGCTCCAGGTATTGTTTGAGTCTCCAGGGGAAGTTTGGCTCCTGGTTTTAGAAACACAGGCCCAGTCTCTGTTGTTTGGTCTGACACAGAACAAGAAGAGAGTGGTCATTAAAACTGACGGAGCAAATTGGACAAAACTTGCAGCCCCAGCAAGTGTTCGTTTCATTTCCCCTCCTTTGTGGCCATCAGACTTTCTCCTCAGTGTTCAGTCAGTACTGTCCCCTGGACAAATGGTCTTGCCCTTAAATTAGGATCACGTAGCAATACACACATGAAGAGCTCTGAGTAGTTTGTCCTGTGCAGAAAACAGTAAACGTTGACTGCTAGGCGCTGTCAGCAGCAGCAGCAGCAGCAACAGTTTTCAGTTCTCAAATGCCCTTCAATCGGACCTGTAGATTCAAATGCACCTCTTCTTTTACTTCTTGTCCCTCTGGTCTACACCCCTAGCACTAGCCCTGCCTGCCCTGCGAGAAGCGTCACCCGCTCTTCCCCCTTCCCTTCCCCAGCCAAGCCAGGCTGGACCTCCACTGGCCCTGGGACTCACCCTCCTCCATCCTGTCTCTCCCATCACTGTGAACATCATGGCGCCCCTTAATTGCTCATCCCCACCTAGGAATCCACATCCCCCATCTCTTGTCAGTGCCTCCGGTTTCCTGTCTATCTCACCTCTTGATAAGAGGGCAAGTATTTTGACTCCTGGAGTAAGAAGGTCTGAAACTCTTTGGGGTTGAAGGTTACTCATTAGCCTAGGCCCATCGTACATCTGGCTTTGAGGTCAGCATTCCTGCATCTTCCACCTTTTTTTACTTACTTGCTGAAAGGAAGTTGGACTTTGAGCCCTGTCAGCCGTGCTGAAGGCCTTAAGGTCTGTGTGTGCCTGTTCATGTATGGATAGATTGGTTTAAGTGTTATGGTATTGGAAAAACAAGACTCATGGTTTTGATTTTAGACTTAAACAAAGTTGCACGTCTATCATATTTCAGTTTTGGTACGGGTCCAGTCAGCTTTTAGGAGCTAAATTAAAACACCTAACCATGCTATAAAATTGCCGCTGTGGAGAAATGCATTTTATATGTGGTATATTTGACTTTGTTAAAAACCATAATTCAACCGAGTACATTTGACAATCTAATTGACTTTATTAAGTGATTCATGAATTCAGCAGCCTTCCATGTAGCAAGTAAAGATGAGCTCCCAGGAGCTGTACAAAATGGAAGTTTTTTATAGGAAGGAGGGTAGGGTAAAAAGTTATTAACAAAAGAAAACAAAGGATTGTTTCAGGCAAGGTCACCTTCCTTTAGGGGGAAGAGATGGGGTCTTCTGAGGTGATTACCTCATCTTCCTTTGGAGGATGGAGAGGGCCCTTGTGACAGATTACCTCTTTGGTGCTGACCAGAAAATTCCAGATTGATTAGCTTGAAATTCCACTCCTGGAGAGGTTGACACTGCAATTGAGTCTTGGTTTGCTATCACAGGGGCAAGTGACTGTACCTTGGGCCTGTGGCTTTCTCTAACAACTTGGAGGTGGAATTTTGAAGCATAACCACTAGACTACTGGCATTAGCCTATTCCACACTATTTGAGGCCTAATTTTAGTTGCTTTGAAGTCATTCTGTACTTAGTAAATGAAATATGACATGACTCTCCCAACCTGTTTGTATCCTCTGCGATGGCAAGGCCTGTGTCATGCTTATAGAAGGTATTTAGTAAATTAGGAAATGCTTGTGGAATGAACGAAGAACAGAGTCCACAGTCCTTAGTATTTAGGGCTTTTTTATGCCCCTGTTGTGTTCACATTCCAGATATTTGATATCTGACTTAATTTGCCCTGTGGCAGTTGTTTTTGAAGGTTAGTTTATTTTCTAGAATTACCAATACGGTAGTATTAGCCATATGTGGCTGTTGAGCACTTGAAGTATGACCAGTGTGACTCAAGAACAGAATTTTAATTTTAATTAAGTTACATTTAAAAAATTTATTAAGTTACATTAAAAAAATTAAAGACTCATGCTTGATTTAGTTATTGGAGAAAAGTTTAAGTTTGAAATAACTTGAATATGTAAACCTACTAATTTAAAGTTATCTATTTGGCTCTTAACATTTTTTTTTTTCAGACTGTGCTGTTCTAGAAGATGTACATCCTTGATGTTAAAGATCAAGTGTGAGGTGTAGGATATGAGGAAATAAAGGGGGGGTAAGAAGCCAGAGTTCGGTCGGTGCTGACAGCGTAGGACATCAGCAGGGCTGGTAGGTCAGAGCTAACACAGGGAAAGGTGGAAACAGATTAAAGCTCCTGGCAACTCCTGGCAGCACCGATCAGGCTGGCACTTGTGAGGAAAGGGCAGGGCAGACAGGGCAACAGGAGAGGGAGGCGGGAGGGTAGAGCAGCATACGTGTGAAAGATAAAGGAGAAGTAAATGCTTTGTAGTAGAAATAAGTTGAAGCATCCCCTTGTTCTTTGTGAGGGATGATAGGCCAAACAACATGGAGGTCTCCCAGAGACATCTTGACCAGTGAACATAATGAGGCAGGCATTAATAGGCGACCGAGGACAGCTCTTTGTCATGGAAGCCTTCTCATCATGTCACATAGCGAAGGAGGCCTTCAGAAAAATCAGATGGACTCTACTCATTCAGCATACATTTATTGAGTACCTACTGTGTGCCAAGCGCTGTCCTAGGTGCTGGGGATACAAAAGCAAATGGAGCTGTCTGAAACATGCTAAGTGAAGAAGTCAATTATAGACGGCCATCTAAGATTCTGTAAATATGTTATGTCCAGAATAGGCGAATCCATCAAATGACAGAAAACCAATGAGTGGTAGCCAGGGACTGGAGAGGGGGAATTGGGACTCACCGCTGATAGGTATGGCGTTTCTCTCTGGAGTGATGGAACTGTTCTGGAATTAGATAGTGGTGATGGTTGAACAAATTGCGAATCCACTAAGAACCATTGGAGTATATCGTTTCAAATGGTAAATTTTATGTGATACGAGTCATATCTCAGTTTAAAAAACGATAAAAAAAAAAATGAGTGAAGCACTCCCTCCAGGAGCACAACAGACAGATTTATAGGATTCGAGGTAATTATTGTAGCCTGTGGGATGAGCGCACTGATTTCCTTACTTAGACCTTTGGGTGGTCAGAAGGGTCTTCCCACAACCTGTGTCTTTACAAAGGAGTAGAAGGGGCAGTAACTGGGTCACTCACATTTAGTTGTTTACAAATGCTTTATTTGGAAAATCCAGAAAGTTTTGGGTCCTTAGATGAGGGCTCTCTGCCTGAGGGTATGTCATCTGCCCTGAGGGTCTCCACAGACTAAACACCTGGAAAACGAAGGAACACCCAAGGCGCAAGGTTACTTCTAGGAGTGGGGAACTGTGGTGAGACCCTCTGTTGGTCAGGGTTCTGACCAACCAGGGTTCCTCCAGCTAGTTTCAGCAATAGCGGTTGACTCCATGGATCCTTGGGAAGGTTTGAGAGGTGGGATCCAGGCTGAACCGGGGTCACTTCCCAGGCAGCACATCGGAACCGAGCCTCCCAAGGATGCTGCTTCTGCTTCCACCGTGGGGCGGCCAGCTGGTGGCCTGTGGGGTGGGGACGCCGGCCTCACGGCTGCTGACAAACAAACCACGCCACCTTGGCCCAGATCAGGATGCTGCCACCACAGCTGCTGGCCCCAGAACCAGGTCACCTCTGTGATCCACAGCAGCACCACACACCTCTGTGCTCAGCTGGCTACTGCACATTCACATCGCCAGGAAGTGCACCTGATTGGTGGGGCCTACGTTGCATCCCAAGCCGTGGGTGCAAGGGAGTAGAGAAAATAGAGTCTTTGGGGTGCCTGGGTGGCTCAGTCAGTTAAGCGTCCGACTCTTGATTTCGGCTCAGGTCATGATCTCAGGGTCCTGAGATGGAGCCCTGCATCGGCCTCCGCATTCAGAGTGGAGCCTGCTAGAGATTCTCTCTCCCTCTCCCTCTGCCCTCCCCTCCCCCCGCTAAAAAAAAAAAGAAAAAGAAAATAGGGTCTTTTGTTTCCCAGCCTCTGTAGTATAGGAAGATGCAGTAGACATTGTGAAACTAATGCACAGAATCTGTCCTAAGGTCCTTTAGAAACTGTGTGTGGACACTCCGAATTTACCTTCAGTCGGCTGCACTTCATACCTGGACATTTATGCTGAATGAATGGGCACACTGCCCGGGCGGGACTCTGTGGTCTCTCCAGTTATATGACAGCATACCGCAAGGCTAGGTGATGCTTTGGCTTCTTGATTCCTGCATGTTCTTCCACTTCTGTTGGGCTTATTTGTTCAACATACGTTAGAAATACAAAATATAAAAAAAGTAGCTCTCGTGCCCTCTGGGAAGAGGGTGCAGACAGGCACACAGACCGTTGGACGTGACCGCCATCTGGGAGGTGGGGGGAACACGTGCAGAAGAGGTGGCTTGAGAGCTGAGGTGTGGGCGCGAATGGGAAGTAGGAGAACAGCACGGCGTGGGCACAGCTCTCTGTCGGGCAGCGGATGCACAGGAGCTTGTCAGGTGAGGAGGTGAGGCTAGGAGGTTGCTAGGCAGAGCCATAGAAGGGAAGCCCTGATGAAGGTGCCCCAGAGGGAGGAGGCCCTCCACTGATGCGTGCAGACGAGGCCACTGGGAAGCTGGAGAGGGAGTGAGGAGGAGTGGGAGTGCAGTAAGGCTGGGGACCAGCACACCGGCCCAGTGGGTGAGGCATGGCGTGAGCGAGGGTAGAGTCCTTCATTTGCTTTTCTTAAATGGCCGGCATGTACCTTTGTCTCTTTAGAAACTACTTGAAGGTAAGTGAGGTGTGGTGTTTGGCATCATGCTTTTTGTTTTAGGTCGAATGGGTTCTGCATTGTTACACTTGCTTTAAAAAAAAAAAAGAACCTAAAAAATAAACTAATTTAAACTAAAGTGCATTTGTGAGTTTATTTGAATTTAAGGTTGCCTGAAGTGAACACATAACATTGTTGGCATCATGGTTGGGCTGCGTCTGAGAATGGAAAACGGGCCGGACTCCAGGTTCTGAACATAACCATTAGAGAGCATCCTTAGCCCGAACAAATACACTCACATTTGTTTATACAGAAAGTTTTAAGCCTTTTAGCTTAAACTTTGGGCCTGAAATACAGCTCCTGATTCAAAGAGTAATGGTTGCACTTAAAGAGAATATTGCACTCTGTGCCCTCTGAGAGTTCCCATTTATAGTATTCATGTGGCAAATAGAATGGCTGACCCTTTATTCAAAAACAGTGGAATATGTCTGTGGTTCAGGCACTTAAAACATTTTCTCCAGTTACCATATGGTCTAAATTTTCTTTGGTGCTTTTCATATAAAAATCCAACCAAAATGCATTGACCCCAAATTTGTGTGACTTTTGAATAGTAATTGATCTCCCCTTTTTTTGTGGCCTGCAGGAGATACGGATTTAGCCGCCAGAGCAAAACAGAGAAGGTAAGAAAAGCAAGGATAACGGGAGAGAACGTTGGAGAGATGGAAGCGCCCCTCCCCTTTGCCTCTGTCTGACCCTGACGGGCCACCTGCCTAGCAAGAGTGGGGGGGATGGCACTGCGGCGCACCGGGCTCCGGTCCCTGAGCAACCCCGGGGCAGCGGGGATGTGGCAGCTACCTTGGGCCCCTGGATCTCCCTCGTAGCTGCGGCATGCTACCTTTGCAGGCCAGAGAGCTGAAGCAGCAGCCTCATGGAAGGGCTAGAAGTGAAAGGTGATGGGAATCATGGCCCCAGGGCCAACCAGGTGGGCTCTCCTAACTCCAGAGGTGTGAAGATGAAGTCCGCTTCAGGGCCCTGAGCGCTGCCCCCTTGATGAGGGAGACCCTAGACAGGTGTGAGCAGGGTGCTGCCAGTGACATAGAACACAGCCATATATTGCAGGCCTGCCCTAAGACAACCTAGGGTGGAAAACTCAGGTAAGTCAAGATGGGGTTTCTCACTTCACAGAGCAGTCTCAGAAATTTCCCTTAATTTATATATTTATTGATGACCCTTAATTTTGTCAGCTGCAGGGCAGTCATGTAAATATTACAGTGCCAAACCCTTACTGTGTCTCAGTCCCTTTGTTCAGGGCTCTGCATGTTTTTTTTTTTTTTTTTTCCACTTCTCTAAAAAACTCTATGAAGAAGACAGTACCTTTTTTCAGAAAAGCCGAGGTCAGAAAGTTGCAAGGCTCAGGGAGGCTCCGGGATTTGTCCAAGATCACGTAAGCCCTTAAAGTGCCATAATAAGAATCTGAACCCAGGTCTGTGACATCAAAGCCTGTGCTCTTGACCACTGCCTTTTAAATAATAAAGTGCTAACTAAAGTTGTCAGTGGCCTCTTAAAAAGCAGAGTCCTAGAGTCTGAGATCTATGGGTACCCTTTTTTTTCCTCACTCCCCAGCAGACGCCCAGAGTTTCTTGCATCGGACGCTTCCTCCCTCTGCTCTGTTCTTCGGCCTCCCCCCGACCCCCTCTGTCCAGAACCCCTATCCTTCAGTCTCTCCACGAAGCCTGTCCCGGCTCCCAGCCTCCCTCTGTGTTAGGTGGTGGTTGCTGTCGCAGTCAGCGGAGGGCACGGATGGTGACTGGGAGCGTGTGTGCTGAAGTCAGGCTGGCTGGTTTCAGATCGCTCCCCTGCATGACTTCGGACAGTGTACCGACTCGCTGTGCCTTAGCTTGCAGCATCGGTGGGAAGGCTGACTCATCACACAGGAGATATTTAATAAGCACTAGCTATTTTATCAGTGGCATTTATTTATTTATCATAGATTAGGATAGCTTCTTTCTTGGTCTTCTCGTCATTTATTTTTTCCACAGTGGTGTGTTTATTCTGAACTAAACAGTCATTTCCTCCAAAGCAAGGTGTTTTCTGGATTTGAGTATATGTCAGGTGGCATCTGATATATGATAAGAATTTGACGTGTACATTCAATTTGGTATGTAAGTTAGTCTGAAAAGAATGTGTGTGTGGGTATTGGGTATATTAATTATGATTGGAAAAATCATGTGATGCCCATTAAATAGTATTCACCTTGGGCTTGTCTACAAATACAGATACGGGTTTCCTCCACTATTGCAAAATAGAGTATACCTATAAAGCCTTTTATAAGCCAAAATGGTGTGAAGCAAAGAAGCAATTGCCATTAATTTATATGAAAAAATTTTTGAGCATTCCTAGACCCAAAAAATAACCTCTCTTAGGCTTTTCTGACACACGCCGTACTAAGAGACACACAAAATAAATTGAGATAAAGCACAGATGCTCAGATACAATTCTAAGCTCTGGTGGCTTGATGCTGAGATGCTGAGTGTCGTTCCCAGGGGAGGAGCTTGGCAGCCCACCCTCACCGCCAAGGTTACACACTCCCTCTTAATGGCTCACGGCTAAACAAACACTGAAAACTGTTTGCACTTTCACTTTTTATTGTAAAAGCAAAAATCTTTTTCAGATGTCTTTTGGTCAGCAACAGTAGGTACCAATGTAGGTCTTTTGTGAAAGCAGAGTGGCCTAACACAAGCTTCCGAAAGCAGGGGATACCTGTATGCTTGGCAATTAGGAGCTCACAGTGTTCTCTGGGGTCCGTTATAGGCAGGTTATAGAAAAGCTTTCTAGCATTGGGATGGTCTAAGGAGGGTGTCTGAGACCGCCAGTTCTCTTTTTCAACCCAAGAAGACCCTGATATCCAGAGAAGGCAAGCCCACGGTCACCCAGCTGGTGGGTGCAGAGATGGAGTTAACACCAAGCACTCTGGACTTGCAGTGCAGGTTTGAGAAACAGTGTTTAATCCAGGTGTCTTGAGTGTGGTGTTGGGTACATTTAGAGCTTGAGGCTGGGTCCAGAGCAAAAAACTTGATCACCAGGTGAAGCAGTTTGATGTTTATCCTTCAGGCCAGTGGTTTTTAAACTGTTGACCACTCTCGGCAGTAAGAATTCTATTTTTCATCATGATTCGGTACA
The DNA here is from genome assembly GCF_009762305.2 of Zalophus californianus. Lineage (NCBI taxonomy): Eukaryota > Metazoa > Chordata > Mammalia > Carnivora > Otariidae > Zalophus > Zalophus californianus. Next base: position 95,615,618 of record NC_045597.1, read on the forward strand.
CACACACACACACACACACACACACACACACACACACACACACACACACACACACACACACACACACACACACACACACACACACACACACACACACACACACACACACACACACACACACACACACACACACACACACACACACACACACACACACACACACACACACACACACACACACACACACACACACACCCTCCAAAATAAAAGTTTCAGACAGTAGTACTTACCCCTTTACTACATGCAAAGCACTCTGGTGTGTCCTGTTCTCTTATTTTTGCTTAATTTATGTAGATGCTGGCCATACCTGCTAAGGGACTTTCATGTCCCACTGATGGGTCTCAACTGGCTGTTTGAGTAAAACACTCCTTTAGGCAGTGATTTGCTTTTGAAGGCGTTAAAGCAAAGGGGAGCCCCAGTCAAAGGGTAAGTCTGGCAAATGTGTGCGACCTGATAGGAATTGAATCAGCAAGCAGAGCAGCTCGACCTGCTCGGTCTGTGGTTGGACTGGAAGCTCAGGTCTCTAGATTCCCCACTGCTTGGCAGGGACCCGTTCACCTTTCCAGATCTGCGGGTTGTCTTTCACAGATCTGTGTCCCTTTGCATTGTTGTCCTTTCTCTACTGAGTCTTTGTCTCCAGGGCCCAGCTATTTTTGCATCTTCCTTTCCAGGCCGAGGACAAGAAAACGGCACTTCCCTCAGGGCTCTCGGCTGCGGAAAAAGCTGATGCCCATGAGGAAGATGAGCTTCAAGCTGCTGAAGAGGTGTGTGGCCCACGTAGGTCCCTGGGGTTTGTGCTTCAGTCATCTGGGGAAAAATTGCCCCTTCATCCCCAGCTTTGCAAAACGGCTAGCTGCCTCCCACACTGCTGTTAGCTGGCCTCTCACACTCTTTCCAGTTTCCTTTTCTCACCCCTTCTCCCATGAGCCTCACTATGAGAGAGCAAGTAAACAACCCTTGGGTTGCACCACAAAGGTCTGTGTAGACCCACTGAGGAAGGCTTAGGCGCTGGGGTCCACTCACTGCTACTTCTCCCCATTTCTCTTCCAGCAGCGTATTCAGTCGTTGATGACCAAGATGACTGCCATGGCGAATGAGGAGGTGAGGGGAGGCTGCGCGGGGGGCGCGGTGTGGAGGTGGGGACGTGGAACCACCCCGCGCTGCCCCGGGGGGCCTCCTTCCAGAGGGACCCCCTTCATCAGAGCCCTGTCTTTTCAGTACTCAGTGCTTCCTCTTTCCTTAGGGTCTTTCTTTCGGGAAGCTTTTTTACCAGTGCATAGCATTGCCGTCCTTGGGAACCTCTGGGGGTCTGGAAGGACCCCTGGGAGGGTCCCTCTACCCTCTGTAGAGGAGCCGTGGTTCAGCCCTGCCTCTCCATAACCACTCATGCCAGAAGAGCCCTCGTCTTCTGTTTCCTTCCCACGCCATCGGGGTAGAAAATAGAACACCTCATTTATCGTTGGTCTTCCAGAGCTCAAGTCCTGTCCAAAAGGTTTCACCAAGGGCTTTGAAAGGATCCCTCCTTCTTAGGGCAGGAAAGGCCTGTGGTAGTTAAAAGATATTTGGAGAGTTCTAAGATTCCTGTTCCTCTCCCATTTGTCCTTCTTTTTCCCCTGAGTCGTCAGCCCTCCATGTTCCCTACAGGCTCTGTCAGTGATGCTGAGGAAGAGACCCTGAGATGGGGTATTTGGGGTAAAGAATGATTTCCCAGGGGCACCCAGGGACCAGGGAGAATCTGGCACAATCAACCGAATGACTCAGAAGGTAGAGAGATGGCTTAACATTTGGCCCAAGGCTTGTTTTCCCCATTCCTTTTTGATGGATATCTAAACAAAAGCCAGGGTATTCTTCCCCCTGGGAATATTACCTGTTTTTGCTCTATGACTCAGGGCGTTCAGATTTTCCAGTTCTGTGAAAGACAGGCATGACCTAGAAACCTCTCTCCCTGTGATTGCAGAGCCGCCTCACCGCCAGCTCAGTAGGCCAAATTGTGGGACTCTGCTCCGCCGAGATCAAGCAGATTGTGTCCGAGTATGCAGAGAAGGTACGTGGGGGCCCGGCTGGAGTCTTTGCCTCAGGTCATGCCCCCAGGATTTGTTCTGTGTCCCTACACCCTTTTGCATCATCGATGGAGTCAAGTTGTAATTCACCAGCAACATTTGTCAAAAACATGCATGCCATGCAAAGCTGTCAGCATTTGCCCGTTAGCTCAGTTAATTTTCTTCTGCAGTGCCTATTTTTCTATACATATAAAGAGAAAACCTGTCTCTCAAGAGCAATGATCGCGTCTGATAAATAGATTCCTGAGGTATAGCACAGACATTTTTCCTTCTCTACCAGGTTTCTTATAACTCGGGCTCAGTTTGGTGATTGGGTCTAAGAATAAGCTTTGCCACTTAGGAGACAAACTCCATAACTCAGCCAAGCCCAAGGCAAAATTTTTTGTTCCACTTTATTAAAAGGGTGTAGAATGAACTAAAGCCTGAAAGTCATAATTTCAGTGTTAGATTTTTTTCTATCCTAAGAATGGGCAGCAGGACCTTGACTATTTCAGGGAAACAGTGATTAATCATTTTGCACGTAACTGATTCTGGTCGGGCTAAGATGTAGTATCAGTAAAATCAGATTTACAGGGCATTGTTCCACATCCTTCCTTTCCCGGCCATACTCAATCCATCCCCCTAAAATGTTGATGTCTGTTGAAACATCCAGCTTTGCTTTCCCTGTCTCAGAACCTTGACCACAAATTAGTTCTGCTCTGACCCTCCGTGCAATATTCTCCTGAAGTGATTTTACACAGATGATGTACTTGGGGAAGGGATGTCTCCTGAAACTGAGAGTTATGACCTACTGTAAACACAGCAGGTGGTCACCTCCCACCAAGTGAGGGGTCTTTGAGCAATACAGTGAGTAAAATGGCTTAGAATGTCTGGGGGTGCGATTCTCATGTTTCCCCTATGCACCCCCCGCCAAGTCAGTGCTTCTTACTATGGGTTTTCTAATCCAACTTTCATAGAGTCCAAAGTGTCCTCTGTTTCAATTTGCCACCCAGGAAAGGTGACTGTGGTCAAAGTGTCCTCAGAGATTTGACCGGAAAATGACTTAGATAATCCTAAAAGTACAAACCAGCTTAAAAGCCTTCAAAATGTAGTTGAGGAGAATGATTCATTCATTGCCCCAAGAAGAAAGTTTCTTGATTTGTGGTCAGCACACACATGGATGGCAAGAGTGTGAATCTACATTTGCCCTTATGTTGCCCCATATCATTGCTGAATCCAGTTTTTTAAAAAAGACAGCTAGAAGATGGGGCACTCACTGCAGGGGCCCTGACTTTTGTCTTCATACTTGCCCACTGCAGGCAGATAGGAGCTCAGATTATTTTAAGAGGGAAAGCCAGCAGGCTGACCCTCCTTTGTTGGTAATATGCCTCTCCTTGCCTGGGAGTCCTGAAGCTTACCTCTTTCCCCAGTCAGCTCTGCATGTCCATGTCTCCTGGATCTCTTATCCCCTGAACTTTCCCCTCCTCACCCTTGTAGAGTGATCTATACCCAACACGAGTGGCTGCACTCTCTACCTCCATTCCATTCTTCCAGAAGAGAGTGACATTAGAAGTAGTTTTGGACAGGTCTCTTTCTAAGGACATATATAATTAAACTTCTCATGAAGAATTAGAGGTCCAGAGTTCACTGCTTGATTGTGTTGTTTGCATTATGTATGTAGATCATACAGCATCAAAGGTAATGATTTTTAAAATTAAATCCTATTAATCCTATTCCCATATCACAGTCATCTCACATTTACATATTACCCCCCAGGGTTTGTCCCACATATCCATGGTTGTTCCTAGTTGCAGCTATCATGTATATCTAAAAGAGGTAGGGTGATAGAGTTAAAAAGACAGCATTTGAAGTCATACCTTGGTTCATACCTGTCCCCTCTACTTCCCAGCTATATGACCTTGACCAACCTATTTAACCCCTCTTTGCCCTCGTATCTCCCCCTATAAAATGGGATAATATTACTTTGCTGTCAGGGTGTTGTGAAGATTAAGTAAAATGTGACTAAATGCCTCAAACAGTGTCTGGCACGTGATAGCTATTCAGCTAATGGTCGCTTTCATTTGCTTTTTTATAGTCTGCATTTTTTTTATGTGATTTCAAATCCTAAACATTTTCTGTGTTTCTAGCCTTTGCGGTTATTTGAATATTGGATAATCCGTGTGTTAGTACAGCCCAATTCCTCAAACATTTCCCTATTGTTCGACTTTTGTTTGTGTTTGCCATTGTGGATAACGCTGTCGTAAACTCTGAGCAGGTAGTTTCTACTAAAAGGTTTCCTAGGAGTTGGATGTTGGGTTATGACTTCTCTTTGTTGCTTTACAAATAAGCTGTAACAACATAAAATACTGTCAGTGATGAGGGGCTTCACCATGGCCCCACATTTCCAACTTTGTTCATTTGTCTAACTTGCTACTTTAGTACCATAAAGTGGCACCTCTTTCAACCCAAGAGGTTGGACCATGGTTCCATGTTTTGTTTACTCTCTTTTCTACTATGTAAATTGTCTGTTATTCCCTGTACTCATTTATCTTTTGGATATGTGATGTTTTTCTTGTAAATTTGTATATAGTCTGTATTCTATATTTATGTATTTCATCACGGAAGTATTTCTTGGCTGTTCTTTTATTTTTGAATTGCTTTTCATTATAAACAAGGAATTTGTACCTAAATCAGTAGATCTTTTTGTTATTGTTTCCAGGTGACAGGGTCATCATTTTTCCATGGATCCAGTAAAGTAATCCATTACATTTCAGTTCGTCTTTTACTGATTATGTTTAATTCTTTAACTTATGTAGAGTTCACTTTTATTTAGTCTAATGGGATCCGTGCTAATTTTCCTCCTCCTGTCCACTCTCCTAATACCATTTATTCATAATTTCTTTATACTTACTTGGAGATAGCTTACTGTATTTTTGTGGTTTTGATCTAATTTAAACTGTATATGGACTCTTTCTTTATTGGTTTACACTCCTCTAATTTTATGCAAGTTCCATGAAGTTATGTTTGACTTTGTTGTAGTTGTTTGCATTATTGTTTGCTCTTGTTTTATCAGTGGCCTCCCACCAGAGATCACGAGGAGCACACTGTAGTTGAACAGTAGGATTTATTGCTGGTACTGGTGGGGGAGACTGTGCACGAGCGAGAAGCCATACAGCATCTCAGTAAGGAGGCATTAGAAAAGACGTACTATGGGATTTGGGCTTGTTTTAGGGGTTTTGAGGGAAGGACCAAGAAGGTAGGGGCTTTGCTTTGTGTTGGATGTTTTAAGGAAGGGCAATTCTATAGAAGAGTGTCTAAATAAATTTTATAAGATGGAGGAATGAAAAACAATTAAAAAGATGGGGTAATGAGTCAGGGTTAAAGCAGTGTACTCATATTAGCCAGTATAGGGGGATGTTTGGTCCATTTTTGTGATTTGAGCAACGATTAGGTTTTGTCCGTGTTCAGACATGATTACAGAGTGGTCATGTTTTTGCCTTCATCTTCAAGACCTTGTGTGATGTTGACATTCTTTGGAATTACCTATGTTTAACACCAAGACCTAGTATGTGCAGGGCAACTCCCAGCAACATCAAGGCCTTGCTGAGAATGCCAGGTCGGTTTTCAGATGCCAGAGGCTACTTTACTTTTCCTCTGTTCATATAATTAGTTATCTATTGCTGCATAGCAATATTACTACAAAGATAGTAGCTTAAAACAACACACATTTATTATCTCACAGTCTCCGGGTCAGCAGTTGAGCATAGATTAGCAGGATTCTTTGTTTAGGACTCTCACAAGATTGCAATGAAGGTGCTGCCCGGGGCTGCTTTCTCATCTGAGGCTCAACTGGGGCAGGATCCACTTCTAAGCTCATGTGGTTGTTAGCAGCATTCAGCCTGTTGGCTGAAGTCCTCAGCTCTTGCTGGCTGCCAGCTGGAGGCTGCCCTCAGTTCCTTGCCATGTGGCCTTCCCCAACATTGCCACTTGTTTCATCAAAGCCAGCAAGGGAGAGCACCTCCTCATAGGCTAGACATTATACTTCTCTGTAATAGCTATGTACATGCACTCACATCTGTCCCATCACTTTGCTGTTTTCTGTTGGTTAGAAAGAAGTCACAGGTCTCACCCCCATTCAGGGGAGGGGCTTACACAAAGGCCTGAACACCAGGAGGCAGAAGGATAGGGCTTTTGTGGGTTGTCCACCACAGTGTGTTTGTATTTCACTTTAATCTTACTGCCATGAGGGGCGCCTGGGTGGCTCAGTCGTTAAGCATCTGCCTTCAGCTCAGGTCATGATCTCAGGGTCCTGGGATTGAGCCCTGCATCGGGCTCCCTGCTCAGTGGGAAGCCTTCTTCTCCTTCTCCCACTCCCCCTGCTTGTGTTCCCTCTCTCACTGTTTCTCTCTATCAAATAAATAAATAAATAATATATATATATATCTAATCTTACTGCCATGAATTGGGCTGATACCAGGCACTGGCAATTTATCTAAAATCCATGCCCTTACCTTCAGGGTTTCAGTAATGAATCCCTTGGAAGTGGGGGTGGGATTGAGGGATGCCCCAAAGGGAAGCCATCAGAGGCACTTGAAAGAAACCCAAATTAGGCTGTGAACAGGATGGATTTTTGCTTAGTGAAGAAAAGGAAAGGGACAAGATAGTTTTGGGAGGATGAAAGAGTGAAAATGATTTTGTGACCAAGGAATGAATCGAACAGCCGGCCTGGTGCAAGTTGGAAACTTGACAGGCATTGGGATATAAAAATGTGGTAAAACACATGTGCAGGCTTCTCTTTGATTTGTAACGTTCACAAGTTCTTATAGTAGTGTAACATGATAAGTAGCCCATGTGTTTCAAAGCAAACCTCTGAGATATGTAACTCAATTTAATATGGTTCCTGTAAAGCAGCAGGGAAGAGGAATGTGAAGAAGCTTCCAGATATATAATTCATGAGCTCATGTAGGCTCTTGGCCAAGGAACAGCATCTCCCCTTTTTTTTCGAAGGGTAATGCCCTTCTCAGAATGTGCTAGATGAGACACTGCTGTGCTTTTTGGTGTTGATGTCTAATATGCTCACTGCATCTTAGCATTCATTTTTACTGGGAAGGAGAGTCTGTGACTGTGATTTGCAAAGCGCTAAAAAGCCTGACTGTTGAAAACCCACTTCTGCTCTGCAATCCCCCACTAGCTTGAGCCAGAAGAAAGGGAAGGAAGCTGACCCAGGGAAGGTGCCAGGTCCCTAGAAGGGCAAGTGGGGACTCTCCCTAATGCCACATGTTAACCAACCATGTACCATTTCAACCACTTTCATACTTGACAGCCAGCTAAATCATTCCTTGGTCAGCATCTCCCTGAGACAGAATCTTAGAACATTTTGTAAATCTAGAAGCACAGATATGCCTTGGGGAATCAGAAGAATCTATCCTGTGTGCCTTCTCTGTGCTCGGTGCCTTGTATACCACTATCTCATTAATTCTCAGAGCAGTGGGTTGCCTCCTTGCATATAATCTTCTGCCTTCCTTCATCATTATACTTACTCATGTGCAGCTGAAACTCTGTTTATGTGTATGTGGACCATGCTTTACTCCTCTCTGTAACCTCGGAGCCTTGCCGAGGACCTGGTAATGTTGGTGCTCAGTATGTAAGTATGTGATTTTATATCCATTTTGCAGATGAGGATACTAAAGGGTTCAGTAACTTGTCCAGTATCATGTAGCTAAGAAGTTCCAGGTTCAAATACAGGACTGTCTGACTTTGAAACCTGTCTCCTTGGCAAGGTAGAGTGTCTGCAGGGGAAAGCAGGGAAGGCCTCCTTTGCCGTCATCCTTCACGTCTGCCTTCCAGGCTTGCAGTGACAAAGCCTCTTTAGATTCTTTCACCATCCAGCTGCCTACCTTGGGCTAAGTAGAGAGAAGAGGCCAGGTCATGTTGGGAACTAGCCACAGAAATAAGTAAAATGAAAATGGTGTGGCCCAGGCACTCACACACAATCACATCTATGCTGCTAAAAGCTGTGGAAGTTTCTGTTTGGGGTGTGTGCATATGTGGCTTTTCATATCACTGGAAAAGAATCTCCTACAACCCTCTAGGTTGTAACATCCTGGCCAGAACACTGTCAACTTCTTGATGAATTTTCGGCCATCAAAGGACTTATTTGTGGAAGGAATTCTTTTTCTTAATAGGTTTCGGAAATGTTCCTTTCCGGCAGTTAAGAAATTCTGGCACCATTGCTTCTGAACTTTTGATTCTGAGGACCATTCTCTGGCAGTTAATCGGAAGCCCAGACTGTCTTGAAATTATATCTTTCAGGAGCACCTGGGGGAGCTCAGGTAATTAGAGCTGGGTGTAGCCGAAAAGAGGTCATAGCCAGGGTATGGTCAGGGCTGCGCATATAAAAGCACAAAGGAAAGAAAGTCTCCTCTAGAGAATGCAGACAACCACATTTGGTTAGACTTTGTCCCTCTCTTCTGTGATAATTTATATTCCACTATGATGCAAAACCAGCAAAGAAAGCTGACTCTTAAGTTCTGCACTCGCTCACCTGGACAGTATGCTGTGTAGGAGCCTTTTGTTTGCAAGTGATAGAAGCTGCCCGGAATGGAATAAGCAAAAAGGGAACGTTTATCAGCTGTCATAACTGGGAGGTCTGTGAATGCAGGGGTCCTAGGGACTCCAGCAGGCTTGTGTCTGTCATCTCTCTGCCCTGGCTTCACTTTGTTTCTCTCCTCTGTTGCCACCTGGCAGCTTCACCACGGACTGTCAGTCTTCTAGCACCCTCCCCGCTTCTGTGTGTGAAGTCCTAAGGACAATCTCTGTTTGCCATGGCTTAGGTCACATATTCCTCTGGGGGCCAATTGTCTGGGCCAGGCGGCGGCCAGCCGCTTGATGGGCAGCCGGTCTGGAGTGAGAATGAATAGGTGATAGTGGACCCCTGTAGGAACTGTTAGAAACCAAGTGATGCTAGGCACACGCTGCAGCTGGCACCTCCTCAGGGAATTTGTCTAAATCGGATGGGATTAACCCAGAAGAGTCAGTTGTTAATATGTCATCCACCCTCTTGAGGTAACTGCCTTTGTGTTGTTGTCTCTCTACCCTGGTTTTGTATTTCCAGGTAGGGCTATTCCAGTTAGCTTTTTCAAACATTTACAAAGAAAATTGGTATCATTTTGGAGATATTTTCAGTCTTTGACTTGACTTCTTTTCTGCCAGAGGACTGACAGAACTGAGCCCCGAGATGGGATGATTTCCTCCTGCAGCACACACCTGTTGTGCGCACACAGTGTCCCAGATGGCGTCAGGTATGGGGGGCAGGGCAGAGGTATGAGGAAGACGAGGGTGCTGCCTCCAGGAGCTCCTAGTTAGTGGCCAGTCAGCCTGTAAAAAGAGAAATTACAGAATAATATAACCTGTGTGATCTCAAAGGGATGCCAGTTGCTATTTGGTTTGTGTTGCCATTTGAAATGTCAGTATGTGCCCAAAGCCAACTGGTTGGTAAAGTGGATATTGAACTTTTTGTCCTAGGAATAAATAGGCAGAATGGATGACTTTTTTTTTTTTAAGATTTTATTTATTTATTTGACAGAGAGAGACACAGCGAGAGAGGGAACACAAGCAGGGGGAGTGGGAGAGGGCTTCCTGCGGAGCAGGGAGCAGGGAGCCCGATATGGGGCTCCATCCCAGGACCCTGGGACCATGACCTGAGGTGAAGGCAGACACTTAACGACTGAGCCACCCAGGCGCCCCAATGAATGACTTTTTAAAACTATACCCAGTTGAGGTGAAATGGAAAGGGATAGTTTAAGGGGGGCTGGGGACTGAGGAAAGTTACCGATCCCCAGGGACCTTGCTGAGATTAGCAGATCTTAGGAACCTTTGGAGCTGGGAGACCCTGACTACTTTGTTATAAGAATCAGGCCTGAGTCAGAACCACTGTGGCTTCTAGTCAGCTTAGATACGAAATGTTTCTAATCCCATCAGCCAGCCCCACCACAGAAAAGCATTTTTACCATTTTTTCCAGCAGCATTAGCATGTGGAGCTAGGGAAGAAATATGGGACAAGGGAGAAGTTGTCTTCTTGGGAACCTCCTGCTGTGACCACAGATAGAAAAAAGGGTTGGTGTGTTTTTTTTTTCCCCAGGGGTTGGTTTTGTTTTTTATTTTTATTTATTTATTTATTTTTAAGATTTGATTTATTGATTTATTGATTTATTGATTTATTGATTTGTCAGAGAGAGAGGGACAGAACACAAGCAGGGGGAGAGGCAGGCAGAGGGAGAAGCAGGCTCCCCGCTGAGCAAGGAGCCCGATGTGGGACTCAATCCCAGGACCCTGGGATCATGACCCGAGCCGAAGGCAGCTGCTTAACCAACTGAGCCACCCAGGCGTCCCCCAGGGGTTGGTTTTTATACTCCTTCCTTCTGGACTGCGTTTCTTCACACAAGGTCACGAGTGTTAGACAAGTCACACCCTAAATCTGTAAACTTCCAGAGGGCCAAGATTTCATCTTTCATCTCTGTATCTCTGTTGCCTAACGCATAAGAAATGCTCAGTAGAGGCTGACAAGTGTCTGCAAGTTTGTGCGGAGACTCACCCAGTGGCCATGAAGGGTGACTTTCCTTCCTAAGATGGGCTTTTCTGTGATGTCCTGTGGCTCCACTCCTGGTAGCCTCCGTCCAAGCACTGCTAACTACGCGCTATTTTCATTTGTCTCTACCTGTCTCCCAGGACTAGGCTGTTTGCTGTAAATGAGGGCTGGGATCATTGTATACACCCAGTGCCCAATATAATAGGGTTTTCATGAACATTTGTTGAAGGGAGGAAAAACAGGAGGGAGGTAGAAGACAGGACAAGAAGAGCTTTCAAAACTCTCTCTTCCTCTGTGGCACAATTTAGGCTTGGAGAAAATGTGGAGGATAACAGCTTTATTTGTGAGTGAGTCGGTTTTCCCTGACTAGACTGTGGAGGTCCAGGGTTAAGGTCTGTGTCTCTTTCTATGTCCCCACTACCTACCATTGTGCCTCACACATAATAGGGTCTGAGTAAAGGTTAATTGAGCAAAGCAAAGGAAGGTGGGATAGCGAGATTTTAAACTGTAATCCGAATTTAGAGATTCAGGAACCCTATAAATCTGGAGATCATGATGCTAAATGTGGGGTTTCTAAAATATTCCAAGATTTCCTAAAATCTGAGGGACTGATGCAATACACAGTAACAATAAAAGAAAGAGAAAACAATGGTATCAGCTAATGAATTGTCGACCTGGTAGGATTGTCTCAAGGTGCATAGCACAACCTATATCTTTCAGAGTCTTTATCAATTGGGATAAAGGCATAGAATTAATTTTGTCAGTTTTGGACATCACTTAAAGCTAAAAAAGAAGAGGTGGCTAGCATACTGGAGAAAAGAATCAACATTCAAAAATATCTTAGATTGAAATGTTGAGCCCAAACAAATTCATTTGTTAAAGAAGGTATATGTGAACTGTTTCATTTCATTTCAGAAAAATCAGTGATACCAATTCAGGATTTGGTGAGCCTACCATCTGACCTGACAGTAGTTCATGGAGATAAAAGTGGGAAGTTCTCAATTTTGTTCATGCCTCCTAAATGTTAAGTGCTTTCTGGGCAGATATACCATATTGCCGACCTTGGAACCCAGAGCTGTGCCTTAGATTCAGCAGTTACATGAATATGGGTCTTTGAGATTCATGGGATTTCATTAGTGGGAGTCAGGAATATTGAAGAATGTTTATCCAGTTTCGTCAATGGAAGCAAAGAGGGTGAGTGCTAGTCCCATCCCATCTGCAGGGCTCAGACTCCAGTGAAGAGTACTTGAAAAGGTCACTTGTCAGCTGGAGTATTTCTAGAGGGTAGTAGCCAAGATGGGGAAGGGCACTGACATGTTTTATAGCAAGGGGAGAGGAAAGAGCTGTGGATACTTTTAGATAAATCTATTACGTGAAAGAGCAATTATACTTAATCTCCGTTGCTTCAGGGAAGAATGGCCATGTACGTGTTTGAGTCTTTGTAGGTCTGATTCTGTCGGTTTCTGCTGGCTTTTTGCTCATACTTTGTACATGCTTTCAAATTTTGATTGTGAGTTCATATGCCCTGGAAATTTACCAATAGAAATTCTTTGAAGCCTAGAGCTGAATCTCTGTTCTTCCAGAGGGGATTTGCTTTTACTTCTGGCAAGCATCTGGAGACACCCCAGCCCAAGTCCATCACATACATGGCTTGACTTGTGGGTTTTTTGGACCATCCACGTAGTGTGTGCATTTAAATTACAGAACTGGACCAATCTGTTACAAATTCTCACTGCAGATTTTTTTTCTTCTTTCACTTGTTTATGCAAAGTGGTTATTGAATGATAAAAATCAACACTTGAGATCACCTGGTGTTGGCAAGTACTTTCAAGAGAAAAGCCAACCTCAGTGGTTATATATACTTTCCTGGAGCTCCGCTTTCACTAACTCTTTGGCCTTGCAGGTTTTCTTACATTCTTGCTAGCGCATAGGTTTTTTTTTTTAATATTTAAAAAATAAATATTCTGGGGTGTTGGGTGGCTCACTTGCTTAAGCATCTGACTCATGATTTCAGCTCAGGTCATGAACTCAAGTTCCTAAGCTCAAGCCCCATGTTGGGCTCCACACTCAGCAGGGAGTCTGCTTGGGATCCTCTCTCTCTCCCTCCCACCCCCCACCTCCTGTGTGTATGCACACGCTAAATAAATAAATAAATAAAAATATTTTATATCATCTGTTTATTTGCTTTCAATAGAAGGATTCATCAAGGTGCCAGAAACTGAAGTCCGTCTGTTCGGGACATAGAACTGTATCATGTGATAGGGATCTTTCTTACTGACAGCTTAGGGATGGTATTTTAGTACGGGGAGGGAGGTAATATAGGAGAGATTCCTATTTTAAGAAGAAAGTTGATATGTAGATAACCTTTGGGGTCTCTTTCATTATAAAAGTATATAGTTCTAGCTAAAGTAATCATTTTTTGTTTCTCTTAGGAATTTACTATTTTGAACAAAACTAATATTATCGAATGACATTTAAATCTGGTTCCCCTAACAGTGGAAGTTGTGAATATCTGTCAATTGTTAGGAAACATTGAATCTGCACTAGAAGTCGTCTTAATCCACACTGCAGTTTTGAAAGCACGTTCTTAATCTGAAATTGTTGAACAAAATTAGATTGGTTCTTTAGCCCTCCCTCCAGTGTAAACACAAATGGAATTATTTGTGGATGATTGGCATTCGTGGAGAGATATTGCACTTTTCATGTAGAAATCCGTTAAGATGCCCCAAGGATTTACATTTTTTCTGTCAAGGATTTACTTTAAAGTTTCCTCTCCTGTTCTCCATCTGTCTAGCTTTGTCTCATCCTTCCAGATCAACTTCGTCATCTTCAATTTCCTTCTCACTGTGACTGTCAGTGACCAGGATGCCAGATGCTCTAAAAACCTGTTTTTGCCTTTATCAGTCTGCTCTAAAGACCTGTTTCTGCCCTTATCAGTCTCTAGATTGCTTAACAAAAAGTATGTTTGAAAAATAGAGCCATCAGCTTTCCATTGCCTAGGTTAAGACTCTTCAATTCAGCTCTAGAATAAATTGTTATATCTGCACAAAAATAACTTCCCATTAAACAAGGCACTTTGCATAGCACCATCTCTAGACTCAAAGGCAAACAGAGGAACCTACAAATTCATTGAACTATGGGCCTGTTTATGTGCATATTATTCATTTTAATTGGGCTAGAGAAATGTCAGATATGGAAATGGCATTTAGTATTCTGATATTATCATACATTAATGCTTTGCAGATTCAAATTTAAGGGACTGCACTTAGCAATGAGAATTGCTACCTATCAATAAAAGAAAGGATTTTGAAAGCCCATGTCTGCTTAGAGCATATCATAACAGATATAGTCAGTTTGTAGAGTGACTTCAAGGTTCTTTCTGTGCACTGTAAGTATTTTCTCTCTATGTGTATGGTTCTCTGAATCACCTGTCTAGTGAAAGAACTTTCCTCTCTCAATGTTATATAAGTGATGGATGGGCCCACTCCACTGATTAGAGTTCCTTCCTAATAAGGCTGCCTAATCAATGGTTGGGACCAATACATGATTCTCTAGTGAGCCAGGCCGCTTAGATTAAAGTAGTGGTTCTCAAAATTTTCAGTTTCAGGACCCTTTAAGAACTCTTAAAGACTACTGAGGTCTCAGTAGCTTACATATTAATTCATTTACAAAGAACAATAATAAATGCTTTATATATTAACATTAAAGCAATGATATTATCACATGACATGTAACATCTGGAAAACCTCACTGTATAATCATGAGAGAATAAGAATGAAAAAAATGGGGGCGCCTGGGTGGCTCAGTTGTTAAGTGTCTGCCTTCGGCTCAGGTCATGATCCCAGGGTCCTGGGATCGAGCCCCACATTGGGCTCTCTGTTCAGCAGGAAGCCTGCTTCTCCCCCTCTCACTCCCCCTGCTTGTGTTCCTTCTCTCACTTTGTCTCTCTCCATCAAATAAATAAACAAAATCTTTAAAAAAAAAAAAAAAGAAAAAGATTTTGACCCCAAAGACCCCTATGAGGGTCTTGAGGGACCATGTGGCTAAACATTAAATCTAGATAGATAGTAAAAGAGGGAGAAAAAGAGAAAGAGATAGCCAACTAGCCTGGAAACCTTCTTTCCAGATATCAAGATAACTACTGGTTTTCCTGTAAGAAGCGTTCTTAGAAGCGAAGTCAGAGGCCTTGATTTTAAAACAAAGTTGTATGTATGCCAGGTAGGTAAAGAAGCTGGGTGGGAAATACACTTTTCATGGTCTTAGGACCTTGGCCACAAAAGCAGTTCATCAGCAAACCTTCTAAAACTTGGAGACACCATCCAAGCCAGACCAGAGGTGCAGAACAGCACTGAATGAGTATGTGCTTGCCCCCAAAGACTGAGGGAAGTCTGGGGGGTAAGCGAGACACTGTCTCCCCTGGAGCCTGCCAGCCCACAGCTCTATCTGGTCTAGAGCCACACAGGCAAGTTGGAGGAGGTCAGGATATTCAAGATAATCCTGACATCAAACATAGGGACATAACCTGTGGGGTAGTTCCAACGAACAGGGAATTCTATTTCAAATGTCAATAAATCATGAGCTAGAAGGCTTATGTAATTCTCCGAGATAAGTTAAATGCTCTGAAGATATGCCAGAGACATGTAGGAAATCAGTGTCCAGGAATCTGAGTTGGATGTTAAAACCCAAATCTGAAAGTGAATTATAAGAAAAAGCTATTAAATATATAGCAGACAAAAGTGGCCAAATTAATGGCATAGTTCAGGGTGACACCATCAAAGTAAAGGAGATATAATTAGCTCATTATAATTCTGTTTCCGACAAGTGATTTGGAAATTGAGAGGGAGTGGTCCTTCCTCCACCCTCTTTTTTTATACTCAAGTCATTTTCAGAAATAATTCTCCCTCCCTAGACTACAGGTTGTGAATATCTTGATACGACCAAATGTATTTTTAAAAGTTAATTCCAATTCCCAGAGATTCAGATAAGCTGGAGTGACAGTTTCCACAGTCCCAGGTTTCAAGGCTAGATATGTTGTAATACCAAATGCTTAGTTTTTCTATTTCCTTGATGGCCCACCAGTCCAGGAGATGGAAAGCCATATTCCTTACTGTTTTATGCAGCCATATCCTGCTGGTTGTTCCCCACCTCCGGAGCCATTAAGCAGCAAAAACTCATCATCTGTTAGTAGTGCCGCTGAATTATTCAGGGAAATCCTTAACCAAAATAAATGGTGACTATTCCATCCAATTTCTCCTCCTCCTCACTTTCCCATCTCTTTTCCCCATGGGCAGATCTTCTAGACTTTCAAGCTTATGATTACTGCTAAAACATGCAGGAAAAATTAAGTACCTAAATAGTTGTGTTGCACTTGGGCTTAAAGTCAGTACTTAGTTTGGTACTGGGATACTTCCAGTCAAAAAGGAAATGTGGTGGAAATAGGCATTTGTTTAATAAAGCTCATCTAAGCTCTTTTATGATCATCTAAGAAGTATTAGAAGGACTCCTATTAACAGTAGGGGCGCCTGGGTGGCTCAGATGGTTAAGTGTCTGCCTTCGGCTCAGGTCATGATCCCAGGGTCCTGGGATTGAGCCCCACATCAGGTTCCCTGCTGAGCAGGGAGCCTGCTTCTCCCTCTCCCTCTGCCTGCTCCCTCTGCTTGTGCTCTCTCTCTGTCAAATAAATAAAATCTTAAAAAACAAAAAAAACGTAAAATTGACCTTTTGTTTGTCCTGAGGCTGATGTTTGTGTTCCGTGTCCATAACAAGCTACCTCCTCCTCTGTGTGGTTTCTCAGTGCTGTTGCTGCATTCACCCAGAAATCTCTCCCTGACTCACTTCAAGGCCTGACAGGTCTCTGCTGCCTGCTCAACCCTTTTTCTCCCTTCCCTCCTCACATTCAGTTTAAGGAATCTCCTGCTGCCCCATCAGCCACTTCCATCCCTCTCAGATCTATCCTCTGTGAACACCAAAAGAGTAGAAACAAGAAATGGTTAAAAGGGAATTGACCCATGAATGGGGGGCGGGGGGAATAAACTAATAGGCTGTTTGTTGCTTTTCATGATAAATGCTTCCAAACAGTTAAACTTTTTGACCATGTATTTACAATACTTCAGTGAAAGTGAATCATTTCATCATTCTTGATAACTCCAGAGCAGTCTTACAAAGATATTGATATGACCATGTTCTTCCTTCGACGGTGCCTGTTGCCTATATGATACCAGCATAACGACAGTTACATATTCCTATGCACATGCTGATCCCTCTGCCAGGAATGCAGATTCCCTTGGTAAGGATCTTGATCATTGTTTTAGAATCTTCTTCTCTGGACCTGGGTTTTGCATAAGACCCCATGGCTGCCCTGGCTTGGTTTTGACAGGCTGCCGAGTTGTGCTCTGCCCCAGGGTAAGCAGGGATGGGTCTGTCTTTTGTAAACTGAGGTGGGCTTACTAAATCCTTTGGGCTTGCCCTCCCTGTTTCCCACAGCAGTCTGAGCTGTCAGCTGAAGAAAGTCCAGAAAAATTAGGAACCTCCCAACTTCATCGTCGAAAAGTCATCTCCTTGAACAAGCAGATTCTGCAGAAGACCAAACATCTGGAAGAGGTTGGTGTTTTCTTTTTATAATTTCATTCAAGTAATAAGAAACTTTTCTTCAAGAAGGGAGAGACTGGGGAAGGAGTGAAGATGTTTATTTTAGAATGGAGGTTCTAGAACAGGGATTAGCACACTCTAGCCCTTGGGCCAATCCAGCTGCCACCTGTTTTTTGTAAGTAAGGTTTTATTGGAATACATGTACATCTATTTGTTTACATACTTTCTGTGGCTGCTTTCAAGCTCCAGGGGCAGAACTAAGTAGTTGCAGCAGAGACCACATGGCCCAGAAAGCCTAAAATATTGAATACTTGGCCCTTCCCAAATGTGGCTCACAAAGCCTAAAATATTTACCATCTGGCCCAAAATGAGAAAATTTGCCAACCTCGTTCTAGAAAATCACAAGACTTAAGAATAGCGTTTATTGATTGACAAATGTTCACTGAGCGCTACGCTGTGCTAGGCATAAAACTAGGCTGTGGAGATGAATGAAGAACTAACTCATTCTTTTCACACAACATCCTTGTGGAGGAGTAGTGTACTACTCTTATCCTCATTTTATGAATAAGGAAACTTAGAAACAGAGAAGTGAAGTAGTTTTGCCTGTGATCACACAGCTTACTAATGGTAAAACCAAAATTTTGAATATAAAGATCTACCTCATTGTTTTGAGTTGACTTCATAGTGCAACATATTGTATACATACTGTAATTTACTGTACCTGTCCCCTGTTCATGGGTATGTAGATTGTTTCAGGGTTCCCCCCCCAACTGCAAATTTATGTTACCATGAACATCTTTGTACAGTCATCTCTGTGCAAATATGTAAGTATTTGTGTAAGATCGATTTTAGAAAGTGGAATTGCCGGGTCAAAAATACAGGCATTTTCTATTTTGCTCGAAACCATCAAATTATTCACCATTTTACCAGTTTTTATGTCTACCAACAGTATATGAGAGAATCCAAACTCTTTAAATCCAAGAACTCCTGTTCCAAGATCATGCAGGTGGAAAGCAAGCAGGATGCCCTCGTGGCCTTGGTGACAACCGTGGGGAGAGTCCTAGCCCAACAGAGACATGGAAGGAGGGGCAAAGCAAGAGAAGGAGTAAAGAGCATCTCAGGGTCCGCAGCTAGTAGGCAGCTGAGCAGAAACCTGAGATTGAGGAAGGAAAGAGGAATCCAGAAAGGGGGTGGTAACCCGCTGCTGAATTTGGGGGTGAGTCTAGGGGTTAATGATGAAGAAGAAAATGAGGGTAGGACAATCATGAAGGATTCCAGCAAGATAAAAAGTAGGCTAAGCTACTGGGGCATCCCCTATTTGAGAAAAGATGGTCAGATGAGCAGATGAAGAGAGCTCTTATTAGTTAAATTAATCAAAGGGAAGAGATGAGTCTTCCCTTCTTAGCAAGCTACGTCCCTGCCAAGATCCAGCTCGCGTGAGTCTTTGTTGTGAAGCCTTCCTTAGATGCCCTGTTGAGCCAGACTCTCCTTGGTCCTCCTCTGGGCCTGGCTCTGCCCCAGCTATTCTCATACTCTGATCCCCAGCTCACTGGTCAAGATCCTTGCGGGCAAGGACTGTGTCATGTTTGTCACCTCCTCCCACACACCTCATGTGAGCAGAGCACTGGGTAAATGTCAGAGCGGTGGCTGGGTAGGTGCGCGGGTGAGAGGTGGACAGGAAGGTGCGGAATGCTAGGACCCCTTTCTGGAGCCACAAAAGGGCTTCAAGAAAGAGTTCAGTCACTAGTATTTCAAGAGAAAAACAAACTCTCCAGAAATGCTCTCTGCCGGTTACACAACATGTCAATGAAAGTTGTCATTGCACAGATGGCTTCCTTTAAAAAGGGAAAAGCCAGGGCCACCTGCTTCCCTCCTTTATCACTCTTGCTCTGTGCTTGAGTCGGCTACTTGATAGGCCTTGTTGGAAAGGTAACCATTCATCAGACTAGAAGCGTGATTTAGGAGTAGTGATTTCTGAAGGCGACATAATTCTTAATGGGTTGCTTACATGTTCAAGGATGGGGCAAATTATTTTGAAGCAGTCATTGAGATACAGGATAAAATTTCTCATTGCTAATTTGTATGCGGGTAACCACCAGAGTCTGATGTCATTTTCTGCCACTTTCCCTTTTCAAAAGTGGAATTGTACAAACCCTCTGAGCTTTCGATGAATGTTTTCAGATTTCTAAAAGTTCACAGACAGCACGAGGTTATATCTGTTAGGAAGGAAAAGAGAAATGACATTTTCCTGATGTAAGTTTACAGTCATGTAACTTTGAACAGGAAAGGTATTTCATTTTCTGTCTCTTCGTGTTGAAGTCCTGAATTTGTTCTTCTATCTCAGATTGTTTGCCAGTCAGTCATTCTGTGCTAGAATCCTGAGTTGTGAAATGCAGTTTGTATTCTGGGAATGGGCACAGTGGTTAAGTGAACTGATTGTAGCCATACAGAAAAGTCAGACCTGGATTTGAATCCTGGCTTTATCAGTTAGCAGCCGTGAAACTTTTGTCCAGTAACTTAACCCCTCTGAGTCTTTATTTCCTCATCTGTAGAATAAGAAAAATGTCTTCTTTCACTGATTGTGTAGATTCAATGATAGGATTTATGTAGAATATCTAGTTTGTCACCTGATGTGTGGTTGGTGCTAATTATATGAATTTTTTCTTCATTTGTTGTTGGCAACCATTCTGAAATTCCCACATTCACTCAGTTTAAACTGTTGAATTTCCATTTTCCCATCTGTGAGACAGGGATCCCACCCACAGCTGTGCTGTTGTGAGGACTGAATGAGAGCAGATATCTTTTCTCTTTCTTTCACAGCTGCAGGCAAGTCATACCAGCCTACAAGCCAGATACGATGAAACAAAGCAAACTCTGACAGAGGTGAGGAGATTTTCAGAACCGCTTTTGACCTGCACCACTAATGGAATGCCCTCTATCGTCAGTCTGTGTGGGGTCTCAGGGCTCGGGGCCATCTGGGGACAGAGGACAAGCACGTGGTAGTGCATGACCCCTGCCCTCAGGTTACCCGTGCTCCCACGTTCTAAAGCCTCAGCCATCTTGGCAGGAGACATTGCCATGGGCCCTGAGGATCGGGAAGGGCTTCCTGTGGAAGGCCAGGCTGATGGGCAGGGCACGGGCCTCACAGAACTTGAAGGGCCCCTCACGGTGAGTGGGCCCCACTCCGCTACAACCTCCACAAGCCGCAGGCCTTAGAATAGCTTCGAAATCCTGAATTCTTAAAGACTGAGAGGGTTTCTTTTGATACGATGAGAGAACTGCAGAGGGCTGTCATTTGTTGTTCAGAATTGCCGGCTTACTTCTAGGCGGGATGGGGGACAGGGTCTCAGGAGGAGGAGGGCGATGGGTATATTTCAAACCACGTGATCTGGGTTTCGAGTGTGCCACCTCCCATCAGCCGGAGTGTTGTTTACCTCCCACTTCTCATTGCCTAGGCAACCAGGCCAGGAAAACAAACGCTTCTGATGCCGGCTCTGTCATGAGGGGTTTCGATATCTGTGTCCCTCACGTTTCCATAGAAAGCTGCCCTCATCTGGATGTGATGGTCCCTCCTCGTGATTTTGACCGTGCTCGAGCTCTAGCTGTATTCTGCAAGGGCCGCACGCAGGGCCCGCCCAGTACTTCCCTAACTGTGTGGAAGCCAGACTGATCCTCAGAGACCTCTCTGAGACTAAGGCAACCACCCCCCTTCTTTAAATTTCACATGAAATTTGCCCACTTCAAATTCTTGTTTCTGTAGCCATATGTGGCACCACCTTGCTGTCATGCTGACAAAACTTTGTAATTCTGACCTGGGCTCGTCTCTTCAGTGATTGTCGGAATGTTTGAAAAGGGCAGGCAAAAGAATGAGAGTTAGAGTGAATTTTTTTTCATTATTTCCAAAGATGCCTGTGTTGCATTTGGACAGATGAGCTCTCTTTACACTGCTCGGTGACTGCATTCCTATGGGTTGGATGGCCGACTCCTGGGGTGGAACCCTGCTGCTATCTAAACGTTAATGCCACAGAGTCCCTGGCGTGAAGTTTGCCAAGTCATG
Organism: Zalophus californianus; assembly: GCF_009762305.2. Taxonomy (NCBI): domain Eukaryota; kingdom Metazoa; phylum Chordata; class Mammalia; order Carnivora; family Otariidae; genus Zalophus; species Zalophus californianus. The sequence goes on from NC_045597.1 coordinate 95,636,889, forward strand.
GATCAGTTTTTGTATAACCATCTGGGCGAGATTAAAGGCAAAGCGTCTTGATACCAATTTCCTAAGACACTTACGTGCCTTAGGATATAAATCCTAAGTGGCTCTCAAGTCATTTTCTTTGTCCTAAGTCGGGTATTTGTTGAGCTCCTTTCATGTGCTAGAAGGGTAGGGAGTGTGATTTAAGTCAATAATAGGAGATGGTGTTCTTATCCTCAGATAATCATAGCAGCCAGCATCAGTGTGTGCTGGGTGTGCCCTGGGCACCTCCCTTCTACCAGTCCCCGACTCTCTGTGACCACACTAGCAACGCTGTTACCATCCCTGTTCTGCAGATGGGTTACTGAAGCCGTGCAGAGGCTTCCAGAACCCCAGCACTGTCTGTGTGGCCCCAAAGACCTCTCCGAGGGCTCACTCTGTATAGTAGGGCAGTCACACTAAGTCCCATCTATAGGAAAATGGGATCTGTACCAAACCTGGCACTCAGCAGCTTCCGAAGAAGCCTGACTGGTCAGAATACTGAAGACCAGACCCCTGAATAAGTAATGAACTTCACCTTTGGGTCTCAGCCTCCTTATCCGTTCCATTCAAGGATTGGCCGACACAAGCACTCTGACCCCTTTCCCCCCCATGGGCCCTGATTTCACCTTCTCAGTGACTCCTGCCCTCCCGTGGTAACCTGGCGGCCTCAAAAAACAGGGAAGACCTGTCTTTCTGGAAGATTGGGTAAAGTCGAGCAGGGCAGGGAAGGTCAAGGACAGATGGCAGCACGTGACGCCCGCAGAGAGGCTGCGCGCCCCTGCAGAGGTGGGCTGCCCGCAGCGAGCCTGTCCACTTTTTGGTTTCGGCAATCCCGACTTTAATTTCCTGTGTGTGAGGTTGGTTCTTTGTAGTATATGCAGTATTCTCTCCCATTTCTCTCAGGGCATTAATGGTGTCTAAGGTTTTTCTTGATCTATAAACTGTCTTCTGATCAAAATTCATTTGTTCTGTTTTACCTTTCTCATTTTGTGGTCTTACCTTCCTTCACGTGTCTGATAGTCCTTGGTGGTGTGCTTATCCTTGATTCTGAAACTCCCCGTTACCAGCTGCGTGGGTTCTGTCCCCATGGCCTCCAGCCTGCTTCGGGTGATTATTCTGGAAGGGTGGCTTCTACTGTTGGGTGAGATCAGCCAGTAGTAAGTGGTATTTGGGGCCTGGGCACTCCGCCTTTCACCCAGGTCTGGCCGATTCTGGGAGCCTGCCTGCCTCTGGGGCTTGAGCTCCAGCTCGAGGGTAGGGGAGCCAGGCTTCACTGCTTAGCCCAGCTGGCTCTCCCACTGTGACGCCAGCCCCGCAGACCGTCCTTCCTGTGTCTGCTGATCCCGCACCGCAGGCCTCCTCAGCCCTGCCTCTCTGTTGGCCATCTTCTTGGCCCCGAGGTACCCGCTCCTGTAGTTGACCCTAATTGTCTGGGTTTTTTAGGACTTGAGGCAAGAAGGGCTGATTGCAACTTGTGCTCTTCTGTTTTCAGCTAGCACCCTTGGAACCTTTTTTAACTTGTTTCTTGTTTTTTTGGGTTTTGTTTGAGTAGGTAACACAATTCACATAGTTCAAAATTCAGAAAGTACAAAGGTTGTACCGCTGTAGCCCAACCATATAGTTACCTGAGGGTAACTGGTCTCTTACGAATCTTTTCAGAAATATTTCATGCATATACAGGTAACATGTATATCCTTTTATACATGTATACATTCAGGGTATACATTCTCTTATACACACTGGAAAGACATGGCATTGATGTTTTGTACATTGTTTTCTTCCAGCTAACAGTAGATCCTAGAGATAAATCACCATAAAAGAGCTGCTTTATTCTTACTTTTTTTTTTTTAGCGGCTTAACATTCTGTGATATAACTGTACACCTTATAAATGGAAACCCGAGTTTCTTTAAAATTTCTCTTTTTAAATCCTCACTGTCTGACTCAGAAGAAGAAAGTGAAGCTATTCAAGAAGATGGATTTAACCTAGCCCTGCTCAGAGCCATGACCGTGGTAGTGTGGCATTTCAACCAGGTCTGTCTCTCGTAGCCTCTTCTTACTTCCCCCTTCCCACTGACCTGCCGAGAGGCACCTGCTGTCGGCACTACTTTTGGCTTTCCAACCATCTGCTGCTGTGACTTAGAGCTATTGCCAAGGTTTCTTGTACCAAAAGGACCTTTCCGTGCTGTCCTCCCCCACCCCATCCTGTTTCTCTCGTCCACCTGTTTTCTCCAGCGTGCAGCCAGGTCCGGTGGGCTGGGCCAGCGGCCAGACGCGGGGTGCAGATGTGAGCCTGGGGAGGGAGGATGCACTCACTCTGCTGTCCTCCCCAGTCCCGAGCGGCAGCACCTTCTTTCTCTCTCGCAGCTGAAGCATCACAGTGAGAAGCTGGACAAAGAGCAAGCGGCCCTGGAGAAGATAGAATCCAAAGCGGATCCCAGGTGAGAGGCTTCAGCCTATGTGTATTTTCTCCTTGAAGAAAGTTAAGTCTGCCAGTGCCTGGTGGTTTATTTTGTTTGAGCACAGGACCAAGGAGCCCAGGGTCATTGCCTCCAGCCCCACACAGGTCATTTCCTTGCACATGCCCTATCCAGAATGTGGCGACTCCCCGTTGCTCAGGCACGTGCTGACCTATGGTGCCGCCGCACAGAGCCGGCCCCCTCGTTCTCCTGATTCCCCTTGGGAGGAGAAGCAGCACATTTTTACTTTTGCTTTTCTTGGTTTTTCTGTTTTTGAGAACCAAATAATACATTCGCAGAACAAAAAGGCATGTGGTGAACGTCTTCCTCCCTGCCCCCCCCCCCCCCCCCACGTGCCCCAGCCACCCAGTCCTCCTTGGCGTCAACCCTGGCTACCAGATTTTTTACTGTTAACATTTCAGCCCCGCCTCTTTGGGATTAAAGGTGCTTAAATTAAAGATTAAAGGTGCAGTATTTTACTTTATTTTTTTTTTATTAACTAAGAAACAGCTGCTGGGCTTTTTTTTTCTTCATTTTAAATTGTCTTTAACAATGTAAGTTACATGTGAGATTCACTTACATTTGACCTTTTTAGCACCAAATCGGTGAGGTGGTCAAAGCTCCCTGGATGTCACTCATTTGAATGATAAAAAGCCTCAGGCACGGATTGAGCAGCCCCAGATTTGAAGTACATTTTTTTTTTAAAGATTTTATTTATTTATTTGACAGAGAGACACAGCAAGAGAGAGAACACAAGCAGGGGGAGTGGGAGAGGGAGAAGCAGGCTTCCTGCCGAGCAGGGAGCCCGACGTGGGGCTCAATCCCAGGACCCTGGGATCATGACCTGAGCCAAAGGCAGACACTTAATGACTGAGCCACCCAGGCGCCCCTGAAGGACATTTTTAGCAAAGAAGTACCCACAGATTACTTGGCTTGATAATTAGAAACCCTTCTTTCATGATATGGAGCAAAGTCCTGTCAGATACTTGACGTTTTTATTTTCCAGTTAATTCTTTTAATGACCCTAAGCAATTTGTTTCCTTTTCATGGAAATTAGAAACGGTTTATGATGCTGTCTATGCTCTGAGGACTGTTGAGTAATTGGTACCAAGGATCCAGGACTCTTGAAACTCATTGATGTTTCTGCAGTTGACATTTTAATTCTGGGTTCTGTGATGTTTGTTTGGACGGGGCCTGATGGGCTTGGGTATATAAATGAGTAATAATGTCAGTTAAATGGTAGTCATTATCACTTGTGGAGAACCCATTAGACAGTCTTGGGAGAGACAAAGGAAAATAAAAAGGGAGTCCCTCTTTAGCTGGGGGCTTGGTTTTAGTTGTGATTCAGAAAATCCTAACAGCTTTCCATATGTCACTGTTTGGTCTTCTCTCTTCAGTATCCTGCAGAACTTGAGAGCACTTGTAGCCATGAATGAAAATCTGAAAAGTCAGGAACAAGAGTTTAAAGCACATTGTCGAGTAAGTGTTGCTTGATGTCAGCAGACCTTGAACCAGGACTCTTGTGAAATCTCTCACCTTACTTCCCCTTATCCCGTTGCGGCGTCCTACTCGGGTGCCATCAGAAAAGTAGAATCCTGGAGCAGTTCTGTCAGTTGTGTAAGATGAGTAGGGTGCTACAGTGGGTGCCCCCCAGGGGTGCCGGAAGGGAGTGAGATTAGTAACTGGGTGTGCCAAACCCCAAATTGAGAGCACAGTCTAACAAACACTAATTTACAAACATATATGTATGTATATATTTAAAAGTCTTAGAAAGTGTGAAAGAATAACATCATGTGAACCCAGGGCTGTCCTGTAAAAGTAGGTTGTCTGTGTGTCGTGTGATAAGCCCTCGTTCCGGGCAGTCCAGCAGAGGGGCGGTGCGTGCACAAGTCCATTTCCTAGCTTGTCTGAGTTTTGTAAATGTTTGTTTCACTTTTAAAGGAGGAGATGACACGGCTGCAGCAGGAAATTGAAAACCTGAAAGCCGAGAGAGCACCAGGCGGAGAGGAGAAGGTAAATACAGGCTCCAAAGGACCTGTTAGGTGCTGTTGTGACTTCTCAGTGGAAGGATTTCTGGGGGACTGCAGCAGAGAGTCTGACGCTAAGAAGGACCGGCCAGTTCCCATAACCTGGTCCTCTGAAAACACACTTCCCAACTCTTTTCAGCACAGGATTTTCTTAGATTTCCATGCCTCCCCTTTTTCTTCCGCTGGTGGGTAAAAGGCAGCAGTGGGTGTGCACCAAGCAGCCACCCCAGACGGCAATAACCAAATGACAAGTCTGGCCTCTCTCTCCATTTAGGGAAGGGGCATTTCTAGGAATTCTGAGCTCTGTTTCCCAGGGAACCTGTTCTCTAAGTGTTGTACGGCTTTATTGGTCCCATCCTCCACTCCTGCCTAAGGACAGGCCCCACCCCTAAAAGGCAGGGGGAAGCAGAAAACAAGAGGTAGCGTCAGAGCCCCAGCGCACTGAACATTGCTGGATGTACAGAACACGTCCGACCAGCTGCTCTCAGGACAGAGGACTTGCTCCTCCGAGGAGCTAGTGTGAGCTTCCATTAAAAGTTAAGTTAAAACACAGGCCAGAAAGAAAAGTGTTTCTCTCACCAAATGAGATTGTAGGGATTGCTGTTTGTGTTTCCCCTTCTCACACTTCGTTCCAAGCTCATTCCCTGAGGCCCCCTTGTGCTTAGATTGCGCGAGCTGGACATGGTCTCAGAGTCCGTTGACTGCACTCCCTCCCTTGAGAACCGGCTGGGGCAGCTCAGGGCTCAGGGAGGGGAAGAGGCGGTTCCAAGCCAACCAGCACCTGTCCACGTGCCCTCCACTCAGGGACCGGGCCCCTGGCTATGTAGCACGTCGGTCTTGGAGGTGCCTCCGTGCTGGTGGCACGGGACTGGCACGGAGGAGCAGCAGAGTCTGGCCTCCCAGTGCAGTGGTATCCTGGGACCGTCATCACACAGCTGGTCTTTCCGGTTGTTTCTAGAACCGAACCTTTCGGGCTCAGTTCGTCAGCCCAGTCAGCCTCTGAGTTTCTACAAATTAGACTTTTCAGGATCCTGTTTCTCTTCTTAGCAATCACATCTTGTTAGAGGGATTATTACGTTCAAAGACAGTTGCCGTTTAGCTTGTTTGGGTGTGACACCCATTTAAGAATTTAAAATCTGGGGCCCAAGGACACGGTCCCCCTTCCCCACCCCCACCCCTTCCTACAATGCAGACCCACAGCTTCTGTCCCATTCCCCTTACTCAGGAATGTGTGCATTCCTTTTCATCCTTTCAGAGCCTATCTGCTGGAGAGCCACATGGTGCCCTAACCCCTGGGATGACTCATAATGTAAGTATCCACCCATTCTCAGCACTGTCATTGTCCTCCACGGGAGTGGTGGCCAGCCTTGTACCCTCCCCTGACAGTTTCTCAGGCCTACTGAAGTTTTCTCTATGACCACCACTTCCCGTGCGGGCTCTCTGGGGCATTGCCCCATTGTACACACACAGCCCCTCAGATGGAAGCAGAGTCTCCGCAGGGATGGTCCTGAAGACCGCCATTCTGGTGGGTTTTCTCCTTGCACTTTGTGCAGGCAATCTGTGTCTGCTCGGGCATCTCAGCTGAGAAGGGGAGAAGCATGCCTTCGCCACACAGGCTGGTCACAGCGCGTAGGCTCTGAGGGGTGGGGTGCTGCAGGGGGGAAAACTCTACTGTACTAATTCCAAGGTCAGCAAACTGTAAAGGGCCAGATAGGAAATAGGTTCAGCGTGGTGTGCCAGCCCTGCTATAGCAGCCATAGTCAGTCTGGAAATGAAAGAACATGGCTGTGCTCCTATAAAGCTCTTCACAAAAAGAAGCAGTGACGTGAATTTGGCCCAAGGGTTGTATGGTTTAACTCATGGGCAGTAGTTTGCTGACCCCTGTTCTGAGTTAAACCAGTGCTCCCCACCGTCCAAAACAAACATCCAGGAGAAAGAAAAAAAGAAAAAAGAGGAAGAAGAGCAAAGCAGGAAAACTCTAAACACTTGCCTCCTTTAATGTTTGCCTCTTCCCTTTGTGCCCTCAGACTAGAGAATGAGCGTCAGGAGTCCTGTAGTACAGTCGTGTGGGGTTTACGTGCAGCTGAGCCCTGTGGAGGAGCCTGAGTGTGGGGGTGTGTGCGCACGTGTACACACATGTGCTGGGGGAGAGGACACCTCTGACCCCTTTCATAGCTTTCTTTGATGTAGCAAACCATCTAACCATGTCTTACCTCACTGGGCTCAGTGAGAGGTAGCTCCTCTCTTGTACTTCAGTGCTGTCCAAAAGAACTTTCTGCAGTGATGGCAGTGTTCTGTGGCTACACTGTTCAGTATGATAGCCACTAGCTCCTTGTGGCTACTGAGCACTTGGTGTGTGGCTATTGCAATTGAGAAACTGAACATTCTTAAATTTCAGTAAATGTAAATTTAAATAGCTACACACAGCTAGTGGCTATCATGTTGGACAGTGTAGCTCTAAGTAGAAACATAGAAAGCAAACCAGTGTCACTATAAACACAGGGACTTAGAACAACAGATTCTTTAAGTAGTAATTATCTCCTTATCATCATAGTTTTGGGGCGGCACATAAATTTGGGGGATACTTCACATAAGACCCAGGCCCTAAACTCAGCCATTTGAGAAAAGAAAATTGGAGCCTCAGAATGGAAAGATATGATAAAAATATTCAGTTCCAAAAGACTTTATCGAAGAATGAAAGTTTCCTGCTCTTAGATAATTGTGTCCTTTTCCAATTTTTAGGAAGACCTAGACAGACGGTATAACATGGAGAAAGAGAAACTTTACAAGATCCGTTTACTACAGGTAAGTGAAAGCAAGAACAAAAAAACACATAAATACACTTATCTGGGTATCCTGTAGAGAACTAGGAAGTCTCGGTATCTAAGAACGACAGGTACGGAGGCTGCCGTTTTCCATTGTTCTGTCTGGAGTTGAACTGTGGGGTTTAAGATGTTGACAGTAGCACCTCACATCGGTACGTTACTTTCACGGTCATCTCGATGGATTTGATAGAGATCTCTGGGGTGGAGAGTCGGTATTAGCTTCATTTTCTGTATGAAGTAATTGACTCAAATCAGTTAAGTACTTGTCCAAAGTCAAGCAGCTAGTAAGTGCCAAAGCTAGCCTTCAAGTTCCAGAGCTCTTGTCTAGTACTTTTCCTCTAAAATCACGTGCCCATTTTAGTGGTCTTATTTGATAACCTTGGAGGTTTGTAAGAAAGCCATCAAATATGGTTGGTTCCAAAGCTGAAGTCACACAGAGTCAAAATTTCTTTGCAAAATCCCTGGCATTGCCAGAATCTGGCTCATGGAAGCTCGGAAGCCCAGAGTTAGCTCATGTTGTCCTTTGGCTTGGGCCTTCTCCCTGTTCTCCGGGAAGAGAAAGCCAGGCTCCCAACGGGAATGGCCAAAGGGCTGCAGGGGCTAGTGAGTCCCTGTCTCTCCTATCTTTGGCTCTTGCTTACTTTGCTGAGCTGTTTGGTTAAATTCGGGTGCATCAGATTTGTCCTTGATACAGGGACACTGCTAATCTTTAAACAGAATTAAATGAAACCAGGAAAATATACAGCTGCATACTTGAAGACTTTGTGACTGTGTGCTTACTCTATGTATATTCAGTGTTGTGTTAGGCACCAGGAATAGTAAATGGGATGGCCCATCTTCTGGGAGCTGGCTGGCTATTTGAGAACCAAGATATGTCCCTATACATCAAAGTACAAGGGAGTTGATATGCAACTTGCCAATCGTGGGCAGCTTCAGACTCCCTAGAGGGAAGCTACAGTAAAACCATAAGCCTGCTGGGGTCCGGAGCCCGAGCGGGGGCCGTGGGGCTGGGCGGACATGAACTGGCATGGGAGAGATTGAGAAGCCATATCTGATGGAACTTAGCATCAGTTGAGTCAAAGAAACAGAGGAGTCAAGGATGGTGCTTGAATTTCTGACTCGGGTGGGTACCTGTATTCATTGAGAAAAAGCATTAAAAAAAGAATAGGGTTCAAGGGGGTGTGTGTGAATAGGAGTGTTACTGAGATCTGTTTGCGGCTCTTGAAAGTTGGGACACTCAACCAAGTAGACATGTCCAAGAAGTGATTGGGTGTCAGGTCTGATGCTCAGGGTAGTCTGGGCTGGCCATTAGGTGGCGGCACTATGTTGGTGGTAACCAGAGCTGTGACAGTGGGGTGAAACCTGTGTAAGGACAGGCAGTGGCAAAGGATGAACCCCCCCCCCCCCCAGTGAGGTAGCTGGAGGGATGGGGAAGCCAGGGTCTTGTGGAGGCTGAGCAGGGGGCTCAGCAGAGAGAATGGTAAATTTTACTAGAAATCAAGGAAGCTGGAAGCTGACAATTATCCATGAACTGTCTCCCAGAGAAGTTCTGTGGTGACTTAGTGAGAGCAGTGCGGCCGGTGTTGGGAGAAGCCAGCTGCCAGTGGGGAGACGGATGACTGCGGGCGTGGGGGCGGCTACAGGCCCTGGGGGTGCTGGCCCTCAGGAAGCTGGGCTGCTGCTGCCGAAGAAAGAGCCTGCTGGCTGAAAGGTGATCGGGGCTTAGCGAAGGGCTTTAGAGGGGTGAGGGACCTTAGCCTATCTAAATGCTGGTGAGAAGGGGGAGCCAGTAGAAAGGGAGAGGTTAAAGATGCAGTAAAAACAGTAAGATTCTTGGGGAAAAAAAAAAAAAAAGACAAAAATTCTGGAGTCAGAGCCTCAGCACCCAGGAACAGGATAGCCTTGGCCTAAAGGACATGCGCATTTCTCCCTCCGACCAGAGCCACAGAGCCCCTACTCTGGGCCTGGTGGGTTTCTCCCTGAGAGGCTTGTCTTTCCTCAGTACTTAGAGACCTCCCACGTGCTGTTGTGAGCGGGGCAGACTGAAGAGCAAGATGGGGTGGCACAGAAGAAAGGGAACAGTGTGGGAGCCCGTCCACACTGCACTGCTCTGCCTCCCCAGTGCCGTCAGTGGCCAGTTTGGCTCCTGTACCCCCAGTCCATGGTCGGGCGAAAGTGCGAGAAAGATACTGTAGGAGTAAATTGTAGGAGCTTTTCAATAGGCTAAGGAATTTGGAATTTATATGGAGGCAGCAGGGGGGCATCCTTTCTTCGTCATCTGGGAGGCCTTCCTTTTCATTCCCACTCCCCACCTGGTGATGGTGGAATCAGCTACTGTTGAGTGCTTTGGGGCCTAGAGGGATGGCCGAGGGCTGTCCACAAAAGCCCTTCCCGTGTAGGATCTTCCATCCCTAGCCATTCATTTGCTGCCTTCTCTGGTTCTAGTTCATAGCCACACACACACCTTCTCCATGTGTCATGAAGTGGGAGGAGGGTCCATCAGAATCTGAGATGGGGACCTCAAGCCAATAGCGGATTTTTGGATGGGGTGTGTGGTTAACGCTCAGAAGGAGGTGGGGGCAGTATTTTGGCTCCCCAGAGAACATGTAAGACCTTCTACCAAATAGTGTTGTCTCCCCCTTCCTTTTGCATTTAGGCTCGAAGAAATCGAGAAATAGCAATTTTGCATCGCAAGATTGATGAAGTACCCAGCCGAGCTGAGCTAATACAGTATCAGAAGAGATTTATTGAACTCTACCGCCAGAGTACGTGCATCAACCACAAACACTCTCAGGACTGGTCCTGGGAGGCACGGGAGGCGAGGGTTCTGTCCCACATGAGCGTGGTAGGGTGTGCATCATAGCATAGTTGGTGAAAGCCACCACCAGAAGGGGCTCCCTGTCATCATCAGGCCCCCCCTGCCCTCATTCCCATAACCCACTGCTAAGTGACCCTTAACCCCAGGAGCAGCATTAGGGTGCTCTGCCACCCTCTCTGTGGACAGACTGAGCTAACTGAGCTCTTAGCATGACGTTTTGAACCCGCCTTCTTCCTGGTCAGCCAGTGGGCTCCAGTGAGCTCCCCATCCGCTTTCCAGCCTCCCACGGGACATGAGCACTCCATGATAGAGCCTCTCTGGATCAGTCCTCATTCATTGTTTTTCTGGATGAACTTTCTTGCCCTTGTGATCCTTGACTTTGACAGCACTATATTCACCCAGTAATCCAGGACTGGTCTCTCTCAGCTGGAATCAGTGAGCTGGCCTTGTCAGGTTCAGAGTGACCCTCAGAGTGTCACTGCCTATCTGTTCCCACTGCCACCCTGATAGCTGTTCTTAACTTGTGTCAGAGCTCAGCTGCACGCATGCTAGCTGGTCTGTATACCCACACCTATCATGTCCCCCCTCTCTCTGCTGTCCAGTGAGCTCCCTGGGCCTCCTGAAGAAAATGTCTCTCCTTATTATCTCCAGAACCTCCCCAGTCTAAGCGGCCTGCCTGGAGGCCCCCTTTCCTTCTCTGAGCCCACATTCTGGCTTCCCCGGTCCACACACCGCCCCTCAATACACCATGCACTTTGACACACAGCTTAGGCTTCGACTCCTCTCGTTACCTATGCCTAGCACCCCTTCTCAACTCTGTCAGACCCAACAGATACAAAACTGAATTCAGCCTCCCTACCCTATTTCTCCTCCTGGTCACGGGGATCACTGTCTAGCACCCCCAGCCTCTCGAACATCCTTCCTGGTTCAGGCCAGAGCACTGTCCTTACTAGGGTCAGAGTCATGCTTCCTTTCACTCCTGCCCCCATCCTGATGTTGAACACGGCCCTCGAGCTTGATTCCAATGGTCAAAGGCAAGAATCGACAGTGACAGCTTCTCAGCAGAAAATAGTTTCTGCCTTTTTTTTTTTAAGATTTTATTTATTCATTTGAGACAGAGATACAGAGAGAAAGCACGAGCAGGGAGAGAGGCAGAGGGAGAAGCAGGCTCCTCACCGAGCCAGGAGCCCGATGTGGGGCTCGATCCCAGGACCCTGGGATCACGACCTGAGCCGAAGGCAGACGCTTAACCATCTGAGCCACCCAGGCGCCCCTAGTTTCTGCCTTAAGTTTAATCTTTAAACCTTTTCTCGTAATTCTGTATCCCTGCCTACTTTCCAGCTTTTAACAGTAATAATAACAATACCTTGCATCTGGATATTTCAGAGTAAAACCTGACACATGTTTAAGTCCTTTTGATAGGATATTTTTACACCAAATAAATTTTCAAGCAGTTACACCGGAATATCTGTATCATTTTCATTATTATTATTATTATTGTCAGATCTCTACAGCCCCCACCCTGTCCTTAATCTGGATAGAGGAGGGGTGACAGGCACATTCCTGAACAACAAAGCTAAAGGTTGATTGGTTTATTTATGGCAGTGATTTTCAGCCTTGGCTACACATTGTAATCACCTGATCCTGCCTCCATAAAATCTCATTTAATTGGTCATGAGATTTTAAAAGCTCCCCAGGCTGTTCTGTGTTTCAGCCAGGCTTGAAATCCACTGTTCTAAAGCTCTGAACAAGAATAGTATTTTAGGCGCCTGGGTGGCTCAGTCTTTAAGCGTCTGCCTTCAGCTCAGGTCATGATCTCAGGGTCCTGGGATCGAGCCCCGCATCAGGCTCCCTGCTCAGCAGGAAGCCTGCTTCTCCCTCTCCCTCTCCCTCTCCCACTCCCCCTGCTTGTGTTCCCTCTGTCGCTGTGTCTCTGTCAAATAAATAAATAAAATCTTTAAAAAGAAAAAGAATAACATTTTATACTGAGTAGTTCATGTGGTGATTTTCATACAAATTAGTTTGATACTGGGAACATTTTTAACTGTTGCCTCAAAATACCTGTATCGGGTTATTAACCTCTGTTACCAAATATGTACAGCAGTATCTCCAGCCCCCACTCATCTTTGAGCTGCACCGCTGTGGGGAGGCACAGCTATCACTGGGTAATAAGATTAAAAGTTGGCTGATTGGCTTAAAGATTTGGGTTTAAATGTTAGTGGCAGTTGCCCAAGGAAACCACCAGTGCCCACGGCCCACTCTGCCTATCTCTCTTCCCCAACTCATGCTGCTCCAGAGGGACCTGCGTTCAACGAGCAAGAGCCACTGGGAAAGCAGACCCCACTGCCGTCGGCCAGTGCTTGATAACTGTTAGACATCAGGATCTTTGGTTACAGCTACATTGGAGGGCTCAGCTTAGGCCCAAAGCCTGACTGTGAATCCAGGTCTTGGGATTTTATCCCCCGCTATATGCTGAGAGAACTCAGAGCCATGAGGAAGGCACATAGGCTCAGAGCCACGTGGGGGCCACCCAAGCACCCAGCCACAAAGCAGGAAGACGAGTGGGGCAGGAACCCTTCCCCCCTTGACTTCGTCCTCTGGTGAATATGGCCCAGTCCCAGTCCTAGATTTTGGTGCTTTCCTCCTATGTCATTCTCTAGGGAAGAGTGAAAAACAAGAGGTGGACAGAGATGCAGAGTAATTTTATAGGAAACGATGTTGGGAGCCTGGTAAATAAGATCTCCCACCTTAGTCATATGCACAGAAATGGGAAGAAAATTCATACTCCTTAGGCACATATTCTGCCCATCTAACCTAGGGCACGACATTCATCTAGTAGATATTTTGGAGGGCCTGCTATATAGGCCTGTGCTAAGCATAGGGATTCCAAAAGGGAGCAGACTGTGGCTCCTGCTCAGGAGCAGTGTGGGAAGGGAGGACACCACCTAAGTAGGAGGAGGTGGCATGGTGGCTTCCTCATCCTTGCCACCTTCCCCCGAGGGTGCCTCACCTGAGAAACCCACCCGTCCCACATGCTGCCAGGTTCCTCGTCCCGGCTGGGCCAGTCACAGCAGGCCGGCTCCTGCCAGCCCGCAGCAACTCTGCACAGGCTTGTGTGCACGGTGGGGCTTCCACACAGACGCCTTGACATGCCGGGCTCCTGTGGGTGGGCCTCCTGGGGCAGGGGGTGCTTAGGATTGTTCTGATGCATTTTCTTATTCGTGTGTTGATTTCTTTACTTTTACAGTTTCTGCAGTGCACAAAGAAACCAAGCAGTTCTTCACTTTATATAATACCCTGGATGATAAAAAGGTTTATTTGGAAAAAGAGGTAAGAACTTGTATGAAAAGAAAATAACATAATCAGAAGAGCAGAGACCAGGGCTTTTAACCCCAGGAAGCTCTGTTGACCCCAGGAAGCTCAGACGAACTGAGTGTCGGTGTAAGTGGAAGGAGCGCCTGCTGTGTGCCCCATGCTGGGTCACAAAGTTAGAGAGTAAGAGACGCTTCAGAGCTAATGTTGCACAGGTGCATGGGCTGACGGACTGGTGGACCGTGGTTTCGTAGTGCCTTGTGAGAAATGATGTCTAGAGAGACTCAGAAGGCACACATGGAGGGGGCCTGGGTTGGCAAAACTTTAGTTTGAGTTTTAAAGGAATAGCTAAATAAAATGGGGATGGTGGGCTCGTTTGAGTTGACATGGGGAAACTAGCTAATCATCAGTGGCCGCCAGGAGTGGAAAGGGGTGCCCCGGGCACTGACACCCCCTCCGCATTACTCTTGACACTCAGCTTAAATCCACTCATGATTCAGGGCTCCCTCACTTCAGATGACAGATGATTGGAGCATGGTGGCAGGGTGTGCGGCTGTGTTTTAAGGAAGAAGAAAAGGAACAGTGTGGTCTTCATAGTAGCAACACAGTGGGATGGAGAGAGCATGCGCTTTTGAGTTGGACAGATTGGGGTTTTGTTCTGTAAAGAGGGCATTACACCCGCTTTGCTTGACTGTGATGGAGACAGAATAGGAAATGATGGTGCAGGTCCTTGTATCTGGTGGCTCCGGACACATACTAGTTCTGCCTACGCCCTCACCTCGAGGTCAACAGAATTTGTGTCCATTTCGTCATCACCTTGCCACCTGTACTAATTGCCCACTTAATAAGAATGATATCGCAGGTGCGTCTTTCACGTGACACCCCCCCCCCCAAATGGAGGCATGTGTAATTAGTGTCAGCTTTCTTGGCTATTGTCAATCAAACCAGATCAGTCTCTCTCCCTAGAGGACACTTCTTGAGAAGGGGCATTGAGTTCTGTTTTTCTCTATATCCGGGGTCTTCCACAGTGACAGGCACATGAGAGGCATTTGATAAATAGTTGAGTATGAGTTGAGTGCATTTGGTAGGATTTACGTCAGACCTGGGGGCTAGCTCTGCCACACACTGTGGCCTTGGGGTCTTTCTGCCTAGTGAGGGGAAGACTTACCAACCCTAACTTAGGGATAGGCCAGCCCTTCTGAGAAAGCCCATCACCTTCCTTCATCAGTAGTGTTTAAAGTTATTGCATTCTTTTAAAAACTAGGAGTATGCAGGGGCGGGGTGGGAGCCTTTTAATTCCAAGCCATATTAACATAGAACTTTGTATTTGGATAAACTTACGCCTGTGCTGTTTTAGCTTTCGAGCATTCCTGTGGAGTCCTAAGGACAAGAGTACCATTTCCATGTTACAGACTCAGGTCCAAGTAGGGTCAGTGACAAGCTGAGTTAGTGACACAGCCAGAAAGAAGATTGAGGTTTCTGGCCCTCAGACTCAGAGCCCTGCCCCGGACTGTATTGCTGGGGCAGAGAGAGGGTCCTCCTGTGTAGCCCAAGGTGTTCTCCGTGGGAAGGGGGCTCTCAGAGCTGCCCAGCAGCTGGCCACATTGGGAAACTGCAGGATGGGCACAGTGTCCCCGCTCTTCACCCCTAAGCTGATAGCCCTGAAAATAAAGAACACTGTTTGGTGAGGAAGCAGGGACTGGTGACAACTGCCCAAAGGGCCCTAATGGTAGCTGAGTGTCTTCTCTATTGGAATTTAGGCCCTTCTGGGAACCCTCTTCCTCCGTTCCTGGGGTCATGGGCTGTCAGAAGGTAGATGCTC
Source organism: Zalophus californianus (assembly GCF_009762305.2). Lineage (NCBI taxonomy): Eukaryota > Metazoa > Chordata > Mammalia > Carnivora > Otariidae > Zalophus > Zalophus californianus. The sequence goes on from NC_045597.1 coordinate 95,652,168, forward strand.
TGGGAAAAACTGTGGGACTAAGCACACGCTGCTCTTTTTCTCACGTTCTTTCATCTCCATAAACAAGGTGTGCTGCTTTCAGAAGCAGTGGCAGAGACAAGACAGCCTTGCAGTGGTTGGGGCCATGCAGGGCTCTTTCTACCTTTGGCTCATCATGGTTTTTCCTTTTTCTCTTCCTTTCCTCCTCAGATCAGCCTGCTGAACTCAATTCATGAGAACTTCTCACAGTAAGTACTGGTAGTCCTCCTTCCTGGCAGCACCTCCTTGTACCCTTCACTGTGCATTTGGCTCGCCTCCCCGTGAGAGGAAGTGTGAGGGGCGAGACGGGGCGAGACGGGTGGTTTTACACTCTCACCCCCAATGCACAGTGCGCCTGTGTCTTGCTTTACACGTTCTTGCAAAAATTTCTCAGCGTTCTTGCAAAAATACAGTGATGTTAGAGTGAGTTTGAGAAACACCAAGGAATATCTTGGGGGAAAAAAGTAACTTTCAAGTAATTTGTGTCTCACTACTGTATTCTCTTTGTATATTACTTTTGTCTTGTTAAGATTAGATCAATACCATTAGTTCTTGAGCACATAAGGATGCGTCACAATTTAGATAATGAAATAATCTAATTTTTAAAAAGATTTTTAAAATCTGCTGATAGATCTTGTTTCTAGGTGAGTGTGCATCTTCCAAACTACTTTATGCAGATAAGAATTCTTTTTCCCCAAAAATTGTATGGCAAGGCCCACCTGTACCCAAGTCGTACCAGCCCTCAAGCATGCCCAGTGGCCTGCTCACCGTCCAGCAGCCCAGGGCTTGCTGTCTATACAGCAGGCTCCCTTTGCTTCCAGCACAAACCTCTCAGCCCCTGGCAGGTGACCGGTGACTAAGATCTGAATGGATTACAAACTCCAGATCGGGAGCTTCATTTCTAACTAAAAACAAACCAAAAAGAAACCACAGCTCCCTGATAAGATTCAGATTCAATTAGTGACTTAGAACCTTGACATTTCTAAAAATGGTGCCTTCATCTTTATTTCCTGATAATTGAGAGAGGCTGCAGTGTGTGATGTTGCTGTGATGAGTTCTGCTCTGTCAGCCTGTCCTGTGGGAGAATTCTCAATCCCTGTATCCACGTGCTCGGATCCTTGTGGCGCCATTCCCAGCACAGAGCAGGAAGTGAAGCGGATGGTTTCAGGACACCAGGAAATCCACTCGTTTAGCTGCTGCCCTCAGAAATGAAACCAGATTTCCTGACCGTGGTTTTAGGAAAATCTCAGAGTATGTCTGCCAGTCTTGAGCAGTACCTCCGAATCCTCAGGTTTCTAAAAACTAAATGGAATTCATTTCTTAGGCAGTCCATGTCATCATCAAAGTAAGAAATATTTTTGTTGGTTTTAATAACATTGTGTTTTGCTTTAAGAAAATACATACTTAAGCAAATTGTAGAGAAAGTGAGGAAAAAAGATTAATATTAATATTCAGTTATGAGATGAGGGTAATTGTCATTGCCTTCCTCGGAGTTTAGAATCCGTAACTGCCTGGGACCCAGGGGCCCCCAGGAGTCCACCATGCCTCACAAAGGCATCCTCTGGGCACTGGGCGGACTCCTTGATGCCTCCCCCTTCCTCAGCGTCCTGCATGCTGGTCTTCACTCTGCTGATTGTTTCTTTCAGAGCCATGGCCTCCCCTACTGCCCGGGACCAGTTTTTACGTCAGATGGAACAGATCGTAGAAGGAATTAAGCAGAGCAGAATGAAGGTGAGAGGACTTGTTTTCTATAGTGCAGCCCGGATCTCACACTGGTTACGGAGAAGGCCTTAGGAAGAGCAGGCCTCTTCTGCTTGTCCTGAGAATGTGCTCCCAATCCTGAAGACACACCTTCAGTGTCTGCAGCGTGGATTCCCAGCATACCTCCAACCCTGCAATGGGCAGCACCAGCTCCACAGGCTGGCGGTTTAATGGAAGCTCTTAACAGTAGCCCCATGGATTGAACATCTACTATGGGCCAAGCATGGTGCTAGTCCTCCTAGAAGCCTTCCTAAATGAGTAGTGTTACCCCCATTGTATAGAAGAGGAAGCCAACTTTCACCAGTGGACTTCTTCTCTTGTCCACAGTCTCTTCTTCACTGGATCTTTGGTTCCTGAAATTCTACCATTAGAGATTCATTCCTTAGGATGCTTGAGAGCATTTTAGTTTTCAGGAATCCTCCGTAAAAAATGCAAATAATTATCGAACTGAATTCTGAAGTGAGAGGATATTATGCCTCAGAAGAGAAAAGAGGAATCGATAAGCATTGAGAGTTCCAGAGATAGCCTTACAGAGAATCATTCATCCTGGGGCCAGCATGGAATTTTCATCACTCTGTGGCTCTGCACTTGGGCCGTTTTGACTATAGTAAAGATTTCATGACTGTCTAGAAACCAGACATAGCTGCAGTTTTCTGCTGTTATAACCAGATGAGTCTTCGCTAATACTTCCAAATCTCTTACTTTTGATCCCTTTAAAAACGTGGATCACACCAGAGTGGTCCTCAGGCATGGCAGTCAAACTCTGGGGACTCAGGGCATCTCCTCTCTCGAGCTTGGGGCAGAGTGGTGCAGGGGGTGATGTCAGAATGCGAACACACGAAGGAAAGAGTGCCTGTAGTACTTGGCATCATAAAAACCCACTCACAGAAGGCCAGCCTTCATGGTTCCTATAATCTCATCTCACAAGAGATGAACTAAGGGCAAAAGCTCTTTATGTCCCTTTCCCTGTCGAAAATATTAATCTCTCCATTAACGACTTCCATAAAATGATGTCAGTGGAGGAAAAAAAAGAAATTACCACTAGTGACAAGACTGTTCAGCCCCAAAAATGAAAGCAGTCGTGAGGCAGCACGTCATCTGCCTTGTGCACGTACACACACCCAAGCCAGGACGGTCCCTTCTTGATGAGCTAAGTCCTAAGGGTATAAGGGAGGAGGAGGAAGACGGAGAGCCTAGCTAAGCACAAGCCTTTAACAACCCAGATCACAGCGGGGTGGACCTTTCCGCCCTCCTGTCATGCCATCATGCTCCTCCTTAGGGAGCTGCTTTTTCTTTTTTTTTTTTTTTTTTGAGAATGAAAGCTGGAAAGTGGGGGTCAAGGGGAGGGAGAGAGAATCTTAAGCAGGCTCCACCCCCAGCGCAGAGCCTGATGCTGGGCTCCATCTAACAACCCCCAGACCATGACCTGAGCTGAAATCAAGAGTCAGAGGCTCAACCCACTGAGCCACCCAGCACCCCGCAGAGCTGCTCTTGTCCATAGTAAAGAACACTGGGAATTGATTATTTTGTTTTGTTTTGTTTTTCCTTTGGCTTCCCCTTCCTATTTACCAAGAGACGCGTTCCTAGGAAAGGAAGTAGATGTGATCCGTTCATTCTCTCCATTCTCCCCCAGGCTTCATGCTATTGGTACCTCAGTGCCGACCAGTGAAAGAGGCTGCTCTGTGTCTGTCTCCCCAACTAGATGGTGGGGTACGAGATGCCCAGGGGCAGAGAGGGTTCTCTTCCTCATGTGAGCATCGCCAGTGGCGAGCCCGGCACCTGACCCACGGTGGGCTTTCGGGAACTGTTTGCTGAGTGAATGAATTCATTCAATTGACTGCAAAGGCAGTTCTCAAAGAGGGTTCCTGGTCAGGTTTGATTATTGGCCGGCATTTCAAATGCAAGAAGGCTGTCTTTGCAGAACAACATTCGTTTGGATGCATGTCTTTTGAAGTGTTTGTTTAAAAAACTATAGCCCTCCCTATATGGATGCCATGGTGGCTCCTGCTCAGAGTATATGCGGCAGGGGAGTCTGTGTCCTCACACAGCACACAGCCCCGGAATTGGTGGGTGTGGGATGTACACGGAGTAGACCATAGACCAGCAGTGTGTACACATAACAGGAAGGGTGTGTACGGTGCACGGAAGGGCTCCTGAGTGAAGAGAGAGTCATACTGGAAGGCATTTTATTTTATTTTTTTAAAGATTTCATTTATCTGACAGAGAGAGAGAGCACGGGCAGGGGGAGCGGCAGGCAGAGGGAGAGGGAGAAGCAGGCTCCCCGCCGAGCAGAGTGCCAGATGTGGCGCTTGAACCCAGTTCCCTGGGGTCATGACCCGAGCCGAAGGAAGTCGCTTAACCGACTGAGCCACCCAGACGCCCCACTGGAAGGCATTTTAACCTCATCCTGAGGAGGTGAAGTCTCTGGCTCTCTGGAATACTGGGAGCAAGTGCTCCGCAAAAGAATCTAGGGTTCCTGACCTAGAGTGTGAGGGGGGGGTGAGCAAGGAGTGGGAACAGTGGACCTGGGGAAGGGGTCGCTAGGACAGTGTGAAAATAAAACCCAGACCTAGGAGTCAGCTTCTGATTCTGTGGGCTCTCACCGCCTGTTACCAACCGCATTCTAGGTGTCCAGCGTGAAGACAAAACACAGACCCTGAACCAAGTGATGTGTTGTTCACTTAACTAATATCATATATACCTTGTAATCTGTGATCTAGGTAATATTATCCTTATTTTGCGACTAGGGCACCTGTCATTCCAAAAGATGAAATAACCTGTCCAGGGGTACACAGTGAGTGACAGAAGTAGGTTTGGAACCCAGGCCTCTCTGGTCTCAAGGTCAGTCCGTTTCAGGGTTGCTACACTACCTTTCACGGCTGGACCTGGGGACATTCAAATTAAATTTATTAAAGTGCCCTGTGTATGTTGCTAAGACATAGTCATTCATGGCCAGATTTTCTGCTGGAGGGCAGAGCAGGCAGGAAAGGTCTGGGATCGATCTGCCAGACTATGCGACTTAAAGAGTAGGGACCCAGCAGTGAGGTCCCACCCAGCTCAGCAGAAAAGGTTCCTAGCAGTTGTGGGAAGTGGTGACAGGAACCATAGTCATCTGGACAGCATCAGGAAGCCTGCCAGAAGCGAGCAGGGTGGACTGCTGAGCCAGGGATGAGTGTTAAGGTGGCCCTGACCAAAGTCCCCAGGGGGGACTGCCCGCCTCTGGGAGACCTCAGGGGCAGGCAGGTTACCAGACTCCAGGCCTGGGCTCAGGCATGTGACCGGTGTCCATGTGCAGACCTATGGACAGAAGAGGGCAGGGGGCTCAGGATTAGGTCACCAGGTGACTTAGGAGCTGGATACATGGTCAGGAGTGGACCAGGCAGACCAGTGCCCATGTGGGTGGGATAGGCTGTGGGGACAGCAGGTTGCAGTTCACCAGGTGATGGGACCGTGGCCTGGAGAGGGGTATGACTGGGATACAGTGCAGCCAGTTCAACTTTAACCTGGATTTACTGGGCCATCCCTTCCAACGTGTAACTCGGAAGCCCTGCTCAGGCATCAGAAGACCAGTGATTCCGTCCAGCGTGCTCTTGAGCACCTGCTGCGAGCCAGGCACCAGCTGGCCCCCACAGCTTTCTGCCCTCACCACCCGGGTGATGCTCCCACTTGCTGGCGGAAATAGTGCACATACCACTGCCGACTCTGCCCAGTGTCCCCTCCTCAGAGAGCCCTCCATGGCCATCCAGCTGAAGAGGCTGTGCGCCCACCCGCCTCTCTGTCCCCCAACGCAGGCACTCTCTTCACAGTAGTGATCATGAATAGGGATTTGCACATGGATTGTGCCAGGTGCTTGGTTAGCATCAGCCCCTCTAGCACCCTCTTTGGGAGCATTGATACCGCCTCGTCACCACCGTGTTTAGTCTTCAGGGTGACCGTGCAATATCTGTTGGAAGACTAAGCTGTCAGGTACCTTAGGAAAGTCTCTTTAACCCACATCCAGCCTTTTGTTTATGAGGTCACCGTCCTGGAAACACCCTAAATTTTCCACCAATAGAAAAATGGGTAAGGTAGCAGTGTGATTGGGAATATTGTAGAGTTTTTAAAGTTTTGATTGTTGAAAGCGTACAATAGCATGGCAACACTTACGTTGAATGAAAGAGGACTCAGTTATTTACATAGGAGTTTCTCAACCTCAACACAATTAACATGTTGGGCCAGATGACGCCTTGTTGTGTGGGGGCTGTCCTGCACGTTGTAGAAAGTTTAGCAGCATCCCTGGCTCCTAGCAGAAGGTGCTTGGAGCACCCTCTCCTCACAGCTGTGGCCATCTAATCCATCCCCAGATACCACCTCGTGCCCTTCAGGGAGCAAGATCACCCCTGGTGGAGAACCACCAGGCTGTTGGTTGTGGAGTTGTAATCACACACACACACACACACACACACACACACACACACACACACACACACACACACACACACACACACGGAGCAAGATCACACACACACACACACACACACACACACACACACACACACACACACACACACACACACACACACACACACACACACACACGGAGCAAGATCACCCCTGGTGGAGAACCACCAGGCTGTTGGTTGTGGAGTTGTAATCACACACACACACACACACACACACACAGGGAGCAAGATCACCCCTGGTGGAGAACCACCAGGCTGTTGGTTGTGGAGTTGTAATCACACACACACACACACACACACACACACACACACACACACACACGCGGGACAGTTAATGCCCAATGATAGAATTGCTGAGTAAATTCGAGAAACCTCTATGCAATATCACGCAAATAAATAGGTCCATCTCAGAAATGATATAAAGAAGTCCCTGGAAATGTTGGTAATAGTCACCTTTTGGGTGTCGCCTGTAGGCCTTGGTCACCACGTGCCCTTCCTCACCATTTCCCAAAATGTTTCAACAGATGGAAAAGAAGAAGCAAGAGAACAAGATGAGAAGAGACCAGTTGAATGACCAGTACTTGGAACTGTTAGAAAAGCAGAGGCTCTACTTTAAGACTGTGAAGGAGTTCAAGGAGGTAAGAGGGAGATGGGGCCAGGCACGGAAGGCTGTGGGGGATTTGTGTTCGTCTCAAGAGGAGCCCTTAAAAACCAGAGTGGCTGCCTGGTTTCCCACTGGTCTGGGGATGGGTAACAGCAGGTCGGCAATGTGATCCAACAGTAAAGTCCCGCATCCAGGTAGTTCAGGACTGCATGGTGCGCTGGCCCATCTCCAGTCTTGAACTGAACGTTCTGAGAGACATCACAACTTTATTTTTATTCCCCTCATGTTTAGTAAGCATATTAAACTCACAAGTAAAATAACATCAAAGGCCACCTGGAAGCAGCATTTGTTACACATTCAGAGCTGGAGTTTTCCTTCCCCCCCATCCGAGGTGGGGGAGGGACCTTGAGAAGCCTGTGGGAAGGGTGAACTTTGAGCGTGGCAGGCTCGGGTTCGAACCCTGCCTTTACCACTTACCAGCTGTGCACTTGGGCAGTGACTGAATCCCCCCAAACCTGTTGCCTCCTTGGTGGGTTCTGCTGGGTCAGGCGAGGGATGAAAGCATCTAGCACTCCGTCTGCCTCCTATAACACCCAGCGCTCAACTGAATTTTGTATGTCCCCGTCTTTTCTCCCTGCATTTGGGCAGGGTTACTCTCCGTGGGTCCAGAAAGAAAAGTGTTTGCCCTTTTCTTATGAGATTTTCTGGAAAGGAGATTTTGTTGTGTCACTTACTAGGATATCAGCAGCTTCATTTTCAGGAATTCCTAACCCAAATCCATGTGATTTCAGTGAGTATAGAGATTGTTAAATATAGAGGGGCTAGAGGTGTAGGTTGTATCCTGGTGTTAGGTCCACAGAATAAAAATTATGATCTTTTCATACCAATAATTTTATTCCTGTATATTTTTAAAAACTTGTTTCCCTCCCTCCCTCCCTCCCTTCCTCCCTTCCTTCCTTCCTTCCTTCTTGATTTTTCCTTTTCTACTTCTCCTTCCCTCTTTTTTTTAAATTTAACTTGTGGAGGCCACAACCCATAGACATTTCAAAATCTCTCACACTTTCCATAAATGATCTTCCCGCTCCTACCATGCCCCTGGGGATATATCAGGTTGTTAAACAGACCCGCTCCCTGTGTCAAGGAGCTTATGTTGTGGTTGGGGAGACAGATAACAAGTTAGGAAGCACAAACTCTAGTAAACAAGTAATAACAAATGAGAACTAATTTCAGTTTTTGCCAGGGGTGGGAGCACTAACGGAGATGGTGTAGTCAGGGCAGGTCTCGGGTGCGGTGCGGACTTGGCCAGAGCTCTTTTCCCCCTTTAATGCAAATAACTCAGAGAAAAGGCCCAACGGGGAGGAATTAAATGTTGCTGGGACACGCCAGCACTGCCCTTTTGACAGCAGAAACAAAAAGATAAGTTGAGGAGGATAAGTATAAGCTGTCAAAATCAAAGCAAATAAAAGGAAATGGAAAAGCACTACGCGCTCTCAGGGCTGAAGGCTAAAGATGACCTCCCAAGGCAACGGTTGCTTCAGAGATGGTAAGCATCAGGCTTTCTGTGATCCTGCCTCCCTAGGCACAGAGACCCTCGCGTCAGCACGCGTGGGTCCCTCCGGGCCGCTGAGACCCCTAGACCATGTGCCTGCCCATGCCGTTTCCCTTCGTCCAAAGCTCATCGGGGAAAAAGGGAAGGGGAATATATGTTCTTCAGACAACTGAATAGACTCACCTTTAAAAAAAAAAAAAAAACATATTTTCTTGTTTTTTGAAATGAAAATGATAGTATTCTTTATTTTTTAACATTTTACTTGGCAAAAATTTAAAATTAGCAACTGCGTGTCAGTGTTCCGAATTCTTAAACTCTTTCCACCTGCTCCTCTGAGGTGACTCGGCCCCTCCTTGCAGCCACCACAGCTTGAGGAAGAAGTGCTGGCGGAGGCTTGCGGCTCCCCAGTTTCCACCCCATTCCTTCAGCTGGAGTAATTGTGCTATTTTACAGACGGCAGTTACGGGATAAGATCTCACGTGTGGTGGAAGATCGGTCTGAAGGAGCAGACTTTCATCCCAGGGCGGGGTCTTCTTCCAGAACCCTCTCTGCCTGCTTTCTTTCCTTGCCCCCCACCCCCCACCTGCCTGGTCTCCTCCTGGGTTCTAAATTCCCGCCGCATCCTGGTCTGTGGCGCTTGTGGTGGCTGCAGGTACTCTTCATGCAGAGCGCAGCAGCATCGCAGAGCACGGCCCTGGCCACCTTCGTCGTTCCCTTCATCGGGTCTGGCGTACTGCACATTCACTGAGCTCCAGTGGTGCCCCCTTATCCTGACTCCCAGCCTCCTTGGCTGTCGAGGCACTGGTTAGAGACATCCAGTGACCTCTAAGTTTCCACTGGCTTGCTCATCGCAGCAGGTGTGTTAATAGCAAGTCGGCCAAGGAACGACACATGCTCTGAAGTCTCTTTAATTGCGTATTACGTTAATTAATTACGTCTCTAAACCACGGTCTCTCATAAGGTCACCAAAGAGAGCTTTAATTTCTAGCCTAGCACTGACGAATGCAGGCCGTGCATTTTCATGAAGCTGACTTTGAGTACATAGTTTCGAGGGGGCTGAAGTGCTGCGTCTGGCACATGGTGGGCCCCATGCGCTCTTCAGTAGGACAGAAACAGAGGCAAGGAAGTTTTTTCCCTTCTCTTCTGGAAAGAAATGCCTAAAGGACCCTTTCTGCATTTGCTTTGAACAGATAGACAGTATCATTCTGTAGTTTCCCCAAAGGCCTCCGGTAGATTGCATGAAACTTCATGAGCACTCGCACAGAGCAGGTGACAGATGGCCCAGGATACCTGTCCTGGGAAGTTCCAGCACCATCTCAGCTTTGTGTGCATAGACTGGCCCCTGCCGGGGATGCTACCACAGGACCATGTTGATGCTGCTGAGCTGTTTTGCCTCATTTAAAAGTTCAAGTGGGTGACAACTGAATGTATTTATTCATTGTTTTGTTGTTTTATCTTTTATTATGGAAATTTTCAAAAAATACACAGAAGTAGAGAAGGTAATTTAATAATAGAGTAGTATGACTGTCTCCCTGTTCTTTTTGCATCTTTACCCCCACACCCACGCTTTGTTTTTGGCTGGAGGCTTTCTCCCCAAGTAAATCGCAATAACTCATTTTATTTTATTTCATTGTATTTTATTTTCTCTTCAATAACTCGTTTTAAAAAGGACAACTTTCTTCTCTAATGTTACTCAACCTCTTTCTCTTCCCACGGCCCAGGAACAATTAACTCCCTCCCCCTCCAGAAACATGTGCTCAAAAAGTGTCAGAGTGCCTTGCTTCTGACAGTCAGCCTTCCCCACCGGCCCAGAGCCCAGCTATTCCCCCGGCTCTGAGGAGAAGGCTAAGTACCTGCAGGTGAACTGGCACTTAGTAAAAAAAGGGTCACTGCAGCCATGAGCCATGGCACTTCCAGAAAGAACCAAGGGCCTCCAGGAGCACCTAGCCAGGCCCAGGGAGATGGAAACACTGACTTCGGGGGTCAGATGGAAACACTGACTTCGGGGGTCTTGGATGCAGAGGGTTAAGGTGGAAGGATTTCTTCCACACTAAGGGCATCTCCAGGGAAGCAGGGCTTCTGGAGGCCTGGCCTCACTCTTGGACCAGGGCCCTCCAGCTTGCCTCTCCAGGCCCTTCCCACTACCATGTTCATCTCTCAGCTTAAACCGGGTTCCTGGTGACATGGCCCAAGGAAGGAGGGGACATTGTTTGCTAGCAGGTGGAGGTATCCTGAGCTGTCAAGGCCAGTGGGAACAAGAGGGAAGGAGCAGGCGTAGTGAGAAGCTCTGGAACATGTTTGAAGAGGTGGATACAGAGTGATGCAGAGGTGACCTCGCCCCACTGGGTGCCAGATGCCACACACACGGGCTGGGACCAGTGACCTCCCTTGGCGCCTGCAGTAATGGATTTCATACAGCTCATTTTTAAAAGGGGAAGTGTCTCTCAGTGCATGTCTCTCAGCCGGTCTTCTGTGAGTTTCTTTCTTAAAGCTAAGGATATACCCAATCTCCACTGTTGTCAGAGTAAGAACTTCGCCATGGGCTCTGCTTGCTGAGGTGTGCCTTTCGTCACCCCTTTGGCCACAGGCTCCAAGGACCTTCCCCTTCCTTATCATAGTGGGTCCAGGATGGGTTCCTGAGTATCTGCTGGCCGCTTCTGGCCCCTGAGGATTGCAGTGGCTTCGTGAAGTCTGGTGGAATGACAGTGCGTAATCATCATCCAGTTCTCAGCCTTACAGTCCAGAAGCCCGTTGTCGTTACAGTTATTTTGGTACCGAAGGTCAGGTGAACCCGTCCCGACCATTCCATCATGCCGGTGGCAGCATGCAAAGGGGCCAGTTTAGTCGGTCAGTCACTGTGTCTCCTGGGACTGGGAAAGCTCATGCACACGTTCTCTGCTTCCTTTCCAGGAGGGCCGCAAGAATGAGGTGCTGCTGTCCAGGGTCAAAGCCAAGGCCTCCTGAAAGTTCCCGGACATCATCGTATGTCACTGATTTTTTTTTTCTTTTAACGCCATGTATCAACTGCAAGATGGTGAAATGGTTCTGAACACTACAGTAAAGAGATGCAGGGGTCATAATCTCAGCACCCGGATATTTTCTTTCTCCCATTTGCTTCCATTTCATCTCTCTGTTGTTGATGGAATCAGACGGTGTAAACATGATGGCTTGGATAACACCTGTCATCCTCTGAGGAAATGCGGGCAGTATTCGTTCTGTGTCGGGTCAACTTGAATTTCTCCAGTAACATTGCACATATGAAGGTACCTGTATTTGTATGGACTCTCTGAATAAAAAGGAATTCATTTGTTCAGCAAATGTTAATTGAGCAACCAGTGAGAAGTAAGCACTGGGGGAGACGGAAGTATAAAACACAGGCCCTGCACCTCAGGCAGCCAGCAAGTGGCCCGGGGGGGGGGGGGGGGCAGAAATAGCCCATTAGACCCCAGAGCTTGGTCACCTGAGATTTTTTTTTTTTTTTTTTTTTTTTTAGTAAACAAAGGTTTTTAGCTGAATGACCAGCCCATGTGAGTGTTGGTCACGTGGGCCCTTCACTTACCCTTGGTGCCTTTTGCTCCTGGCTCCTTGAGATGCCAGCCAGCAGTCTTAATGGTGTAACTGCAAGAATGAAAGCTCAGTGGCTGCCATCAGTTTAATTCTTACACACAACTCGAGTTTATTTCACCAAAAATTGAAAACAGGGGCCTCATATTGAGGACCCCTACACAAGCATGACACCTTAATATGCCCAGTTCTCACGTGAGTACCAGCCAGGCGTGGTTGGTCTTGTGCATCCCTCCCCATTATGCACACACACCATGAGCTCCACGTTCTGGACGGGTCCTGGGCCATGCACAGAGATGAGACTCATGCACCAGTCCCTGAGCCCCAGGGCAGCGTGTGGTAAATGCCAGAGCGACCGGCCACGAGCAGAAAGCACTGGAGGAGGAAGAGCAGTGGGGCGTGCAAAGATCCAGGAGATGTCGTGGGCGAGGTAGGACTGGGGCTAGATCGCAACGGGGAGTTGCATTTTAATAGGCGGACACAGGTGGGAAGGCCATTTCGGATAAAGTGCGACTGTAATTAGAAATTTGAAAGGGTGCAGGGAGAGTCTAAGCATGCTTGTTGGGCAAGGAGTGGACGGGCCTGTCTCTGCAGGACAGGCAGGCTGGGACCAGCCTTTGGGGGGGCCTTGAAGGCAGGCAGAGTGGTAGACTGTGTCCTCTGGAAATGAGCAGAGCAGACCAGATGCAGAGCCCCTCCTGCCCTGGCTGTCAGGGATCTGGCAGCTCAGCCGTGTTCAGTGAACCCCAGCGTGAGGTTTGCGCTTCATTCTGCATGAACCTTGCACACATAACTGGTCAGTAGGTATGGACGTGACACATGGAAGCTTATACATGGAGGCAGCTGGGGCATTCGGTGCGGTCACAAGAGCATCACGTTCATTCTTAGTTCTCTGATGAGTGCAGTAAACAAATCTGATGTGGACAGAACTTTAGAAATCTGATGCCGGATTAGCAGCAGCCATGGGTTTCTGTGGCCGGGCAGCGAGGCCTGTCTGATGAGGCTGGCTGCTTCCAGAGTGACACTCCCCTGTGCCGAGTGTGCCCTTCCTGGGCTGCATACGTCGCCCCTTGGCTGCCCCGGCGGCTACAGTCATCTGCAGATTGATTTTTGAAAGGGCCCCATGAAGCTGAAGCAAGTGACAGCAGGTGACACTCTGAGCGCGGGGGGGTGGTGCTGGACAGCAGTTTGCAGATTATTTCAGATTCAGGGAAACATCTGTGTTTTCTTGTTGAGAAGCTCATGGACCCACCCCCCCAACAACGTTTTGAGCAGTTATGAAATTGTCTATTTGTCCAAAAGTGGTAGGAAGGTTATATCCTGGGGTTCCATAGCACATCTCCATGCTATTGGGGAAAGTGTGGCATGACTACTCTAAAGCAACTAATTAATAACCGTTTTTAAAAGTGAGAGGCATTTATTGGGTATGTTTCCAAAGAATTTCGTTTTGATTTGGTTTTAGTATGGGGAGGTATCAGAAGATCTCTTTTCCCCTTTTAATCCACAAGGTCTAGTACAGATAACAAGTTCATTCCTATTCCTTGGACACATCTTGGATTGGACTGCATGAGCCAGTTTTGAGAACTGCGTGTTTGCTACAGATGCCCCACAGAGTGGATGGTGCCTTTGTGAGGAATTAGGACCATAAGCGTGCCTTACAGTCAGGCCTTAGAGGCTGACGTGATGCCCCAAGGCCCTCTTCATTTCAGAAGCCACTCAGGAGCGTTCCTCCCAGGACATCTTGTGTGCCCAGAGTATGGCTGGGTACTGGGCTAAGCCCACAGACTTTTCTGTTTAAAAAAAAAAAAAAAAAAGCAGGAAACATGCTTAAGTTACTTTTATGAAATGTGTGCTTCTGGAGGAATGAGGCTTCCCCAGGAAGCATTCAGTTTCCCCTCTTCGGTCAGAGCCATGAGCTTGCTAACATGGCAGCCTTCCTGGGGCTGGCCACCCGGTACCCTGGCATTCTCCACCAGCCTCGGGGTGGGGTGCCACCCTCCCCAACATGCATCTCGCCAAGTACATGGGGGCTGCCTTGGTCTAAACCAAAATCAGAGCTGCTGAGCAGTACAGACTAGAGGACCATGAGGCATGCGGGGAGACATTTGGACATATTTTTTGTTGTCCTTGGCCTGGGTTCCGTCCCATGGGTCCCTGGGGTCAGCTCATTGCAGTAGAGGGAGGTTCCGAATGTTAGAGAATGCTGTCAAAGTGACACGTCGGGGTCTGTTTCCTTTTTGAACAGAGAGAGCAAATTCCAGGTTTGTCAGGCCTAAGGTCTTGTTAGAGTCTCAAGTGTATGGTTTTCACTGGGTTCTGGTCCATTGCCCGTATTCCGTGGGTAGCGGAATGTCCTGCCAGTGTCTACTGAAGCAGGACCAGACGGCCGAGGGGCTGCGACAGATAGCAGGCCTTTCTCAGGCTGAGGAAGCACTTCTTGACAAACAGCGTAGCTCTTGGAAGCTCCTGAAACCAGGAGCAGAGGACAGGGAAGGCCTCAGGCAGCCCTCTGCAGCCTCACGCAGCGCCATCCCCATGACCTCAGGCTGACTATTGCTGGCCTTGATCATGTATGTAGTGACTAAAGCAGGCCCGACAGCAAAGGCACTTTGGACCGCAAGCAGTGGCCTGTGACCCGGGCCACCTGGATTTCTGTCACTCAGGCATGGCCTTGTCGTGCCCTGTCTGCATGTGACTGATCATCAGTGTACGAGTGAAGCAGCCATTCTAGCGATAAACTTTAGCAGGTACTTTGGCTGAGCCTGAGATGCAGAGCTGGCTTGAAGCTTGCTTTGGGGAAGAACATTAAGGAAGTGCTTTATGCTCTACTTGTGTCCAGTGCTGGCTTCTGGGTACAAGCACATCTTACTGCACAGCAGTCCCACAAAGAGCCCCAGCAAGGTGAGGTACCTGCCTTCCATTTCTGTGGCTGGGTAACTAGTCAGGTGGCGTGCCTTATGCGAGGCATCTTCGGGGCCCCCCAGGCCTTCTCTTAGTCCTTTTCCCCAAGTCCAGAGCATTTCTTCTAACAGCACACGGCGACGGGCTCAAAAACGCTTTGTAAAAAATCATGTTGTCATGGTCCCCACTCTTCTCACGATAAACGTGTAAAAGCGTCGAGGGGGTCTAGTAGCTGGTGTGTGGCTCATTTGACATTGTGGGGAATACTGTGGGTTTTCCACATCAGCCTTACATCAGTTCCTCAAATGCACTGAGCTCGCACCTGCCCGTGGTTTTTGTCCTTGCTGCTGCCTCTGCCTGGTCCGCCGTCCGTCCAAGGTCAAGGGCAGTGGCTTTCCGGGACAGCCTGATCTGCGACAGACCCATTCAGTGTCTGCCTGCAGCCCTGATCACATTCTACCCTTTCCCCTGCTGTCTCTCTTGGTGGCACAGGCTGCTGTTTGATCTCTTCGTCCTTTGCGAAGTCTGTTGCGTGCTCACCCCCGAGAGTGGGAGAGCGGTGAAAGCAGGAACCGTGCAGTCTCCCCAGAGCCCGGCTTGGGTCAATGGCCCAGAGATTCTGGCCGCGTGAAAGAGCTTCTCTAAATTACAACTTTGCATCCCTGTATTAGCAGAGTTTAGACTGAAACTTCCATCTGATTTATGCTTTGTTTGCATACAGGTGGACCGTTTTACTCAGCAGCTTGAGAGAATCTCTCAGAGTGTCTTTGTTAGACTCGAACCTCAAAGGTCAGGATGACAGAGGGGTCAGAGGTCTGAAACCATTCAAAGCAATTACCTTTCACGTGGGTTTTTTTCTCCCCAGACAGGGGGAAAGAGAAAGGGAACACACCAGTGTCAGAGATTAGGTCTTGAGTCTCTTTTGACTCCACGTATGTCGTGAACCTAACGGTCGCTTGACTGGTTGAAGTGACTCAGCCACATGAAACCAGGAAGTGGGGAGCAACCGTGGGATGCGGTGCTGGCAGGAGTACGAACTGTACACATCCATGGGGGGCAGTCGGACCATATCTGCGAACAGTGCAAATGCACAAACCTCTTGAGCTAGCAGTGCTGCTTCTAGTGTTCCTCATGTACAAGGAGTTTTACTGCGGCCGCCACCAACACACGGCGATGGTTAAGTAAATCATGGTGGATCCGTCCAGTGGGCTGTTAAATTTGGAAGAACAGAGTCACTCTGTATGTACTGCCGTGGGATGATCCCTAAGGCGCACGGTTAAGTGGGGGACAAGAGGCTCTTGGTATACTAGTGCTCGTTTTTGAAAGAGGGGAGGGGATGGGGCAGACGTGTGTCGATGGGTATACACACGTGCGTGGTGCATTCATGCACATCTGTCATGCATACCTGCTAGCATGTGCCTAGACTGTCTCTGGGAGGACGCACAGGAACCCGACAGCTTCGGTTGCCTCTGGGAAGAGGGCTGGGAATTGCTTTTCACTGTGTATCTTTTGTACCTTTTGAATTTTATACCATGTACATGTATTATCTATTCAACAAAAATAAAGTTTTTAAATCTTAATTTGATTTGATTTTCTACCAAACAGAAACATGACAGAAGATTCATGTTTGATAAATCTGCTTTCCTTAGGAATTTAAAGCCCTACTCCCAAAGTAATGAATCTCTCCTTTTCTTGGGTCTTGGGGGGAAATAGGGAAGTGGAAAGGGGGCTCGCCTCTTCTGACAGAGCAGCTATAGGGAGAGGGGGCAGTGGACCGTGAAGTGGTTTGCCCCTCTCTTGTGAGGGTCACAGCACCACCCCTGTTCCTCTGGCCTTGGGGGTGCAAAAGATGGAGATGGTACCCCTGAGGCAAGGAGATGTTGCCGCTGGTAATCAGCGCAAGATGCATTAAGAGAGCTTCTGTTCTTGCAAGTTGTTGGGGAAGGACAGGGTGTCTGGAGCGGCCTTAACCATTTTGAGACCATGAGAAGAGATATCCCGACACAGGGAGCTTGGCAGAGTGAAAAGATGGGAAGAGCCTGGCTCCCTGAAGGTGAGCCTCTTGAACCAACCCAGGGACCCCTCGCCCCCATATTTCTTGTTCCATGAGAAAAATAAATCCCTGATAGCTCCTTCATTCAACCAACAAATATTTGAGCTTCTGTTGTGGTCAGGCCCTGGGAATACAGCAATCATGGTCAGAATCCAAATTCCCGTCCGACATGCATGAAGAAACATGGAGGCCATGCTAAAGGGGAGAAAGGGAGCATACTTTATCCATTGTACATGACTACATTATAAAATATACCATTGGGTTAGCCCCATCCATCCTACAGACCTGGGACTTTGTGGACTTGGATTCTGACATGAAGATACTTTAGCAAATGAATCTCGACAAGGAAGAGACTAATTCCTCTTACATCCTCCCACCTCCATCTTAGGTACTGCAAGCAAAGAGATTTGAGGCAGAGCAGAGACATTATGGTTATTAAAGCAGTTCCTGCAATGTTCATTGTAAATCAGATACTTTGTCAGTAGACTGTTATTCTGATACTCTGATTAAAAGGAATTACAGGGGCACCTGGGTGGCTCAGTCGTTGGGTGACTGCCTTCTGCTCGGGTCATGATCCTGGAGTCCCTGGATCGAGTCCCGCATCGGGCTCCCTGCTCGGCGGGGAGTCTGCTTCTCCCTCTGACCCTCCCCCCCCCCATGTGCTTTCTCTCTCTCTCATTCTCTTTCTCTGAAATAAATAAAAATCTTTAAAAAAAAACAAAAAAATACAAAATAAAAGGAATTACAGGTGCAGCCTTACAGAGAGTCAGTCATCAACTGATCTGTTTCAGAAATTAAGCATTTTGTAATTATAGTGGTGGTTAGGGAAGGTCTCCCTAACTGAAGAAAAGGGTCAAGTCTGAAAGGTCCAATAGAAGTTGCCACCAAGTCAGCAAGCAAGCAACCTCCTTTTAAGAAGGGCTCCACATATGTAATTCCTTCCGCCTGGGATGCTTCCATCATGATCCTACATTAAGCCAAAGCCCAGGCCAAATGAACATGATCGTAAAGCATCCTACCCAGTAGGAAGAGCAAACCAAAAAATTCCACAAGTACCCCTCACCAACTCTACCTAGATTCTTCCTCTAAGGCTCCTGCCTGGAACCCAACTAGAACAATGCAAGCAGACCCACTACACCAGGTACAGTGTTCATGCTGCAAAACGCAAGCAGACATTGAAACATGGAGTCCAGGCCAACTTCCGTTGAGTTCCCGTCCTTCCCCATGCTTGGATACAGGTCAACTTGAGTCCAGATACCAGTTCTGTCATGTATTTACTCACGTGTGACCTCAGGCAGGCTATTTACCCTCTTGGAACGGGGTTCGATGAGGACAATACCTACCTCGCAGGATAGATGTAGGATCAAACGAGCATTTGTATCTAAAACCTAGTACAGCAGCAACACATGGTGGATGCTTGATAAATAGTATGAAGAGAGGGACAGGGAAGAAGATCTCTTAACACCACCAAGTGTGTTTCAGCGGATAGGGCAAAATCCCCAAGAGCCCCAAGCTTGAGCTCTAACCCTTCAAACACAACAGTGTGCCCATTCCTTTCTTTCCTGGCTTGGTTCACAGAGGATTTGAGGTCGCTTGTAGGAAATACACAGACTATGATAGTAAAATACAAATAGAACAGAAAACACTAGGCTAGGGAAAACCTAAGTAAGAATTGGAATTATAGACTGGCTAGAAACCTTAGACACAAATCAATAGGATGCCAGTTCCTACACAGATTCCAAAGTTAGGCCAGAAATGTGGTTCTGTTCTTCCTGATCAAGGGAAAAATGGAAACATAATAAAAGTCCTCATTATCATAAGAAAACATGCTTCACAAAGACTGAAACAGAGGACTTTACATTTTTATGTGAAGTGCATTGACGTATTTCATGTTTCTTCAAGTATCTTCCAACGAAAGAATAAAATTCCAAACTATGACTCCACGAAAGCTGTCGTAGAAAGCCATACAAAGCACCTTTGTGGTGTCCCAACTGCTAGCCACAAAGGAATAGTTGAACCAAGACTGCCTTCAGAATCCCTCCCCTCAACAGGGATGGTTTACGGGTCCTCAATTGCAAAAACACAAAGTTTGGTAACCAGAGGTGGTTTCTAACTCATTCAGTGACAAAATCTGATCTGACTCTGCTAGCTAGCTATTTTTAGTCTTTTCTCACAGTATAAATATTCATATATTTTACTGCACAGGTTGAGTAGAGACTGCTGCCTCCAACCCAGGTGGGGGTGTTACCTAATTCATGCAATGTACACCATATTGCCTTTCTAACACTTGAAAACACTTCTAAGTTCCAAAGCCCATCTGGCCCCAAAGATTTTGGAAAAGGCACTGTGGACCTCTATTCTCTGATAAACCCCAAAGTACAGGTCCTTTATAGTAGAAGCTTAAAGAATGTCTACATACCTCAAACATCCGGTGAGCCGATGGGGGAGTGTAATGTTTTGGGTACATTGAAAAAACCTAATCAGTTGGCAACCAGCCCTTCCCAAAATCAGGGGAACTGTGGCCAGCATGACTTAGTCTAGGCATCTCCCCTCATCCAGGCCCTTGGACCCCTAAATCCCCGGGGCCACATTTGGTATTTTCAGGAAGGCCAAGATTCACTATGGCAGTTTGGGATTGTTGTGTCTTAGACTGCAGTCATCCCCATTTCAATGGCATATGTGAATGTGTGTGTGTGTGTGTGTGTGTGTGTGAGAGAGAGAGAGAGAGAGAGAGAGAGAGAGATCGATCAGTCATACATATGATTTTGAGCCTAGAAATCAATGCTTCAAAAAATATTTTTATTACACATACAAGTGCGTATGATGAAGTGGTGGGAACATTTCTCATAGCTGCTCCCCCTTGTTCAGAAGCAGAGAAAGGACCCCGCTGGGATCCTCAATTCTGGCCGGCTGGGATCCCCTGGGGAGCTTTAAACACTCCTGCCTGAGTCTCCCCCTCCCAAAGGCCAATTTAATTGGTCTAAAGAACAATCTAAGCATCTAGCACTGTCTCTCACTGATGAAAAAAGAACTCAATAATTAGACTTCTCTGAAAGCCTGATTCAGTAGATATGGGTGGCACCACTTTTTTTTTTTATAAAAAAAAAAAAACTTTCAGATGATTCCCATCTCCCCAGTTGGGATACACCGCCTTGGAGATGGGGGGAGGTAAGTTGAATCAGGTGGGTAGAGGTGGGGGCTGTTTCACAAAGGAGACAGTCTCCTGAGTGGGCCCCCAAACAGGCCACCTGGGGCTCTGTGCCGAGGGATCCCCTCGGAGGAACAGGGTATTAAATAAAGGAAAGGCAAGTCAGCTTCCACTCCTGTGTCCGTTCCAACCAGTTAGCTGTACCTAGAGCGCTGTCTGATAAAGGTCCTGAGGCAGAGGTCCCGCTCCGTGGAGAAACGTGCCACGATCGATTAGCAATGTCTGCCACACACCCGGGAAGAGGGCGTAGCTGCACGCCTGCCACGCATGCGCTGTCTTTCCCGGCGAGCCTTTGGCATTGCAGGTCCTACAGTCCAGGCCCGATGGTACGGCTCTGACGTCATCGGTACTCTCTTGTGGGCCCAGGCTCCCAGATGCCTGGGGCGGGGAGAAATACCAGTTCCCTGCCCTCGGCCCTACCTGCAGGTCTCCTCGAGCCCTGGGTTTATCTCTGCTTGCTGAAGAGGCTCTTGAAGGCGTTGTTGTAGTTCTTGTTAAATGCTGTGTAAATCAGGGGGTTAAAGAAAGAATTGGAGTAGCCAAGCCACAAGAATATGCTTTTCCAGATGGGGGGCAGGCTGCAGGCACAGAGGGGACTGATGAGCTCCGCCAGGAAGAAGGGGATCCAGCACAGCACAAACACGCCGATGAGAATGCCCACCATCACGGCTGCCCGCTTCTCCTTCTGCTCCCGCCACGAGTTCCCGCTCATCTGAAAGGCCACCACTGGGCGACGCGCCGCGAACACCACCATCTCAGCCTCCTGAGGGGCCTCCTTCACCTTGGAACAAGGGAAACGTGCGATTAACACATAAAACCTGACGTGGGATGATAAAGCAGCATGGGCTTGCTCCAGTGTGGCCAACACCTCTCCTGCAGCCTCTCAAGATGCGCTTATACCAGAATCCATCCAAAATGTTGGGTGAAAATGTTCCTGAAACTGTAAGTTAAAATAAGCCCTGAAGGGGGCAGCAGGGTGGCTCAGCCGGTTAAGCATCTGCCTTCCTGGGATGGAGTCCTGCATCCCGCTCCCTGCTCAGCGGGGAGCCTGCTTCTCCCTTTCCTTCTGCCTACTGCTCTGCCTACTTATGCTCTCTCTCTGACAAATAAATAAAATCTTAAAAAAAAAAAATAAGCCCTGAAGTTTCTCCCTGGAGTGAGAGTGGTGGTCCCCACGATGTCAGATAATAAGATATAAAAAGGGAAGGTGGCAGATAAGAGCAGGAGCCTCAGTGTCAGACTCTGGCTTGAGTCCCAGCCCCAGTGGCCAAATCTGCTTTTGCCCCTCTGTGAAGCTGGGTGACAGTGTCCTCTCCCTCCATCGTAAGGCCACCGGGGAGGTGAAGTGAACTGGGAATGTGCTGGCTGCCTGGCACAACTCCTGGCACATGCACCCATTCGACAGTCATGGAGTGGGCTGGGACTTGGACCCCAAAGAGAGCAGATCCCAGCCCAGGCACAAAGTGCGCAGCTGGTGAGGCAGCCTATAAACATCAATATTGCAAGAAATTATACAACGATGTGCTAAATGGATTCCAGATTTAGATTCTGGAGTAGTTCTGCTGCCTAGCTTAAACAAAACAAAACAAAAAACTGTAAATGCCTTTGTGGTAATAATTCACTACCATTTCAGGAGCCTCTGGTGCACCGTCCACCCTGTCACCCCCATCCTTTGGTCAGCTCCTCTTCACCTCTAGGGTCTCAGCTTAGAGGCAGAGTGGCCTCTCAGAGTGGCCTTTCTAACCCTCTAAACTCAAACACATCTCCCTGTTTGGTACCCCTTTCTCCTCTTCTGTAGAATCTGTGCGGCTATGGCAATTACACCTGTCCGCCCACCCTGGGCCAAGCTGAACCGGCGCTGGGACTGTTTCCCTTGGACACACAGATGCCCGGCAGCAGCACCTGGTGCCTGGCCGGTGCTCAGGAAACGGCCGCTCAGTGAACCAGTGATCATGACGACAGAAAGGTCTACACCTGCGTCTCCCTTCTCCTTTAGAAGAGACCGCGCTGACCCATCCCCGCATAGGGGACCATCCTCAAGTCACCAGACAAGTCTGAGCCACAGAGACGTGCCATCCTGAAACCATCTCATGAATACTGAGCCGTGTCTTGGGGAGGGAACCATCTTATCAGAGCAGGAGCAGAAGTGGAAGGTGGCGTGGTCGTTTTCCTCCCTCCGGGCTCAGGACTGGGCCCTTTTCCAGCCACTTCTCTGCTGACCTAAATGGCCTCCCAGGCACTTGAGTCCCTCCCCCGGGGAACGGAAATTCCAAATCCTTGATATGCTATTGAGGCAAAGACATGGGGTGAATTCAGTTCAAAGGGGCTCCTGGGGGAAAGAAACAGAAAAGGCAAGTTCACTGAGTAAGTTGGTTTAAAGGACCTGGCCTCCAGCCCTGTGGCGGTTAGCAGCATCCAGCTCCGCTCCACCGCGGCATCTGTTTGCTAGAAGCCCATGTTCCCAACTTTCCACCTGAGCCTGCTACACCCCTCGCAGAGAGAGATGCGGGAAGACCGTGGAATCTTTCCAGAAACGGCTTCAAAGAAACGGAGTGGCAGAGAGACGCGATACAGCCTGGGATGGTGATTCCGGTTTGCAAGGAGACTGACTAGCTTGGTTTTTGTCGTTTGAAATATAATATCCGATAGAAAGCCAAAAGAGGCTAAGAACAGCTCCAGAGAAGTTAACCATAAAACAGGCACTATGCTTAAGTCTTGTAAAACAGACATAAACAGACACTATGCTTAAGTCTTGTAAGGGACGATTTGAATTCATTCTTACATCAAAATTTGGGGTATTATTATCTCCATTTCAGAGTTGAGAAAACACTCCAAGATGTTAAATACCTTGTCCAAGATCACCCAGTTGCTTATGGTAAGAGCTGGAAGTCAAACGGGAGTATTTTGAACCAGAGACCACACTCTTAATCCCTACCTGTTTTGCACCTTTAGTAAAGGTGATTGATCTGGATGGGTTCCAACGGAATCTTTATTTATTTTATTTTATTTTTTTAAAATATTTTATTTATTTGAGAGAGAGAGAGAGCATGAGTGGGGGGAGGGGCAGAGGCAGAGGGAGAAGCAGGCTTCCTGCTGAGCAGGGAGCCCAATGCAGGGCTCAATCCCAGGACCCCAAGATCATGACCTGCGTCGAAGGCAGACGCTTAACCATTTGAGCCACCCAGGCGCCCCAAAAGAATCTATTTTAAGAATACATATGCTTGAGATTTTTTTCAGAATGGACATGTATGGCTTCCTGGCGATTTCTAGGGTCTCTGGCCACCAGCTCTGGAGCCATCCCTGAGCTTCTCCGTCTTTCCTCATTGGTCTTCTCTCTCCTCACCTCTTCAGCCCGACTTCCCTCTGCACACCTGTCCTAACACTAACCATTCAGGCTTTAAGGGGCCTCTGACCTCTGGCTAGAAACCTCCCCCCGCCCCCCAATCTGCAGGGAAGAGTCCAGGCTGTTGGATACACATATCCGGTAGTCCCTGGCATTTTTGGGTCCTGCTGTAAAAGGAAAGGTGCTCTGAATACACAGAAGTTTGGAGACACCAAACACCATGGCCAAGACCACACAAGCTGGGGGGAAAGCAGAACCAAGGCGCCTGCCTGGTCAGTCTGGTTCCAGGCCTGTATGGCCTCTCTCTGCCATGCTGGGACGGGACCTAAAAGATGAGTTTACCTTAACCTCTCCATAGAATCTGAGGCTTTTTCATCTACAATTAATTAAGGACCAATTCTGCCAGACAATATATGCTTAGACATTTATTAACCACCCACTGTGTGTATGGGGACTCTGTAGTAGAATCTCCCGTCAAGTTCCAATTTGAAACATTCTGTTCCACTGTTCCCATCAGTACTCCGATGTCAGGGCAAGGATTCTGAATTGTTCAGAACACTGTGTCACCACGGACAGGCCAGGAGGGCAGGGACCATGAGTGTCTGGGCCCCTGAAGCGTCCCTAGCACCTAGTATCATGAATGGCATATAGTAAAAATAGTAAAAGTTTATTGACTTGGGAGATGTTTCGGGGAGACGATTCTCTTGCAGGTCTCTTGCATTTCTGCACATTCTGCTAAGGAAGGCACTGACAGCCCCAAGTTTAGACTGGCTTATCGAGGATGTTTGTAAAGCAAACAACCTTAGAAGATAGAGATTAGTGTCTCCCAGTGGAAAAACAGCAGCTTGGCTTGCAGCCCCTTACAAAAGATTCAGGTTTCCTAAGGGCACAAGGCAGGTTTATCGAATGTCCAACACTGGGCAATACAGAGTTGAGCTCTCTCACCTAGGAGTTTCTCTGCCGTGATGCAGATCCATCTGGGCTGCTCCACGTCATCCCCGGGCGAGTTTGAGGGTAAGGGGAACCAGTGTCAATATGACGCTCCTGTGGACCTGTGTGCCAAGCGTAATAAAGTCCTCTGACTCTGATTCAGAGTCTCCTGGCTCCTGCCAGTGCCCAGTGAGCTGTGGCAGGCTGACTTGTTAGCTTGCAGGCAGGGTAAAATCTCGGACCTTCCAGGTTGCTGACAGTGGTCTGGTACGTGACTGGGTGGCTCCCCCCCGCCGCCCCGCCGCTATCTTACTCAGTAAGAACAGCAACCAGTAAGGAAGGAACAAGGAAGCGATGCTCAGAGCAAGTTAGCGGTCAGAGAGGGTTCTAATCAGAGCCCCCCCATTCCCTCATTTCTACACCTCTAAATGCGAAGAGCCTTGTCTGTGCTGTGGGCTTACTGTGAGGAACACACGGGAGGCCCGCTTAAACCTCAACTTCCCGACCCCTTGTCCCTTCCTTCTTCTCTAAAAAAAAAAAAAAAAAAAAAAAAAAAAAAAATCCAGCTGCCACAGAAAGAACCCACAAACATTTGTAATCCTCTAATGTTGTCAATTAAACATCTAATAAGAAATAGGAGAGACAAGCAAAAAAGAAGAAGGATGGTCCTAATCACTTGTGGAACAAACAGTAGTTTCCACTGTGACCCCACGGGTCAGGCATCCAAGTATGGCAACGAGACTCTTTACTAAGCCTGGTGTCAGGGCGCCCATACTGATCCTAGTGATGAATTAAGCCCTACAACGTCTGAGAGGGAGACAGGACACAGAGAGATTTCTGACTCGGGCTGAAGGCAATCTGGATTGTAACTGGAATTCCCTGTTTCTATCCAGAGCTCGGCAGGATAGCTGGGGCTCCAATCTCTCTGCCCAGGGTTCACTGAGATAACCAAGCTCCACGGTGCATTTCCCAAAGGCACTTTACAGAGTTAACTCACCAAAATAGCTCCTCAAAGTGAACAGAAGCTGTCTAGTATGTCTGACAAACTAGATCAGGAAATTTTCTCAGCTGCTTCTCTTGTGTGAAAAGAAAAAAGAAAAGAAATTCAGGAAGTTTTCTTACAGAAAAAAAAAAAGCAGAGCATGCTGGGCTTGAAAAAAAAATAACTTTTCCTTCAGTGTAATTATATTCACAAGAGTATAGAGTGTAGTTTTTCTGAGCTCTTGCGTGTGATCGTAACATAAGGTACAGTTGCTATCTTTCTTGTTTTTGGAGAACGTGGATTTTTGTGGGGAGCGTAGTCACCGTGGATTGGCTAAGGATCCACTGGAGTTAATTCTGAGAAGGGGAATACATCTGTGTTTTCTGCTCTAATGTCATCTGATCGAGTCATCCCCATTTTACGAGTGGATGCCAATGGAAGGGCCTCTGTTGAGGCAAGAGTTCATACCCTGAAATCCCTGGAAGCCCAAGCCAGAGATTCTTGGCACGGAGGGTAGGGAGGAGGGAGTAATGGAAAGAAGGGAGGCTTTGCCTTTTGCACATGTATTGTCCAGACTCAGCGTTCTGATTTGCCCCCCTTGGGGGCCATGCCCTGACAACTACAGCCCTGCCTCAGAGAGTCACAGTTACTATTACACTGTGGGTTCCTTCTCTCAGAAAAGTCAGGGGGAAGGAAGGCTCAGCATCAGTCTTCAGAGATGGGCTTCAGGGACTGCCCTATGCAAATCGGGTGACTAAGCACCTATATACCTTTCTGGGCAGCAAGCCCAAGTCATCTGCGACCTACCCAAAGGTTAAGAACTGTGGAATTTGGATCTCAGTGTTCCCCTGAAAAGCTCAGTCTATTCCAAGAACCACACAGATTTGAGGAGTAGATCATTGCAAGGTCATTGGTGAAGACACATGGTCCCTGCACCGTATTTGCCTAACCACCACCCCCCCCCCCCGCCTTTCTCCTTCTCCCCCTCCACTCTTCTCCAACAATCCAATCAGAGAGAAAAGAGAAATGGAAGTAGAGGTAAAGAGACAGAATGAACACAACAACATAAAGGAAACAGCAAGGGAGAAGTTTGTAGAGACGGGAAGGCCAGGGGCATTTCTGAAGGTGCAGATTTTGAAAACGCTCCTTGACACATCCAAGTACTTCTGGAAACTCGCAGACTCTTAGGTGCCCATCTTAAAAGAATCAAACCATAAACCAGATTTTTTTATTACCACTGATAGAATTTGATTCATAAAATGTACTTTCCTAAAGTTAAAATAAGCTTGCAGTCTGGCATGAGAATGTGTTTGAGCCCACAGTTCTTTTAATAGATGGAATCAGAACAAGGGTGGTGATTTTCCGCCACCGTCTTCCTGTACGTAAGCTCTGACAAGCCCGCAGGCCCACCAGCAGCTTAGTCTTTGGGGTGGTCCAGATGACAACTAAACATTGGACAAGTGACAAAAACAAAGGGCTCTGTAGAGATTTCAGGTCACTCAAGGCTTATGTACTATATGCTTACAACACAAAAACTTAATTTATGCTAATACAGAGAGTTAGCTTAGAGAGGCCAATATTTTATAATGTAACATTATCTAACACTCAGATCCAAGTTGTTGCAAACCCTACAGCTCAATATTACACATCTATTTTGCCCTTGACCATGTACAAAGTGCTTTCCCATATTCAGGCTCTCAGGACCATTCATTGTATTCTGGACAGACTTCTAGCAGAGCACCTATAAGATTTTACTGCATTTTTAATTATATAGTTGTGGTCTATTAAAATTAATCCCTTGAGAATAGAGACCTTGCTCACTCATTCTTTGAAACTTCAGAGGCTATGACAGTGCCTGATATGCAGGTCAGTAACAGTCGCTCAAGTAATTTTGAACCCATCTGTGTGTCTTACACTGGTGGTTTTTTAAAATCTGTTCACAAGTTCACTGATACTTTTCCAAAGGTGGAGCCTAATTCCCCTTGCCTTGGGTGTGGGCTGGAGTTGGCGACTCACTTCTAGTGACTAGACTATAGGGGAAGAGATCTCATGTAACTTCTGACACTAGTCTGTAAAAGGCATTGCAGTTTCCTCCTTGCTGTGCTCTCTGGGAAGAAGGGAAGCCAGGCACCATGTTGTGACAACGCTTAAGCAGCCCTGGGGAGACCTCCTGCTAACAGCCCTGTGAGTCAGCCATCTTGGAAGCAGTCTCCAGCCCCAGTCAAGCCTTTGAACGACTGCTGCCCCACCCGACATCTTGGCTACAACCACATGAGACCTTGGGCCCAGAAGGTCAAAGCCATTCCCAAGCCTGACCCACAGAAACTTAATACATGTTTGTTGTTTTACACCACTAAGCTTTGGGCTAATTTGTTAAACAAGTGAGAAGTAACTCCCCTATTAGGATGGTGAGTAATAGTAGTAAGAGGAATAAAATCATCATTCATTTTTTTTTGGAAACTTACAAGAGGAATTTTAGAGAACAATAATGAAGATGCTACAGCAGCTTGCATTTATGGTTTACTATTTTAGAGACTCTGTATATACCATTATCTCATTTACTCATCACAAGAATATTGTGAGGCAGGTGGCAATATTTCCATTTTACCTGTGGGGAAATGCAGGCTTAGATTAAGTCACTCAGCTACAGTGCTAATAAGTGGCACAAAAAGAATTGAAATCCAGGTCTCCTTGCTTCCAAATCCCATGCTCTTCAACCACTGGGCACACTGTCTCCCACCACATGTTTATTGATTGAGTGAGTGAGTGAGTGAAGGGTGTCAGCGAGGGCTGCATTACCACATTCATGAGCCCTAGGCATCTCTGCCTCTGTGGGCCCCTTCTCCCATTAAAAAATATTAAAAATTATATTTTATGACCATATTATTATGAAGACTAATATAACTGAGGCTGGATACATTATTATATATTCATTGCTCTTATATTCATTCTTCCCCTAATTTTAAAAGAAATTAAAATTGAACCATTTCCACAGACCCCTAAAAGTACTGTGGTTCTGGTAGTGTACCTATTGTGCCTAATGAATAATCAGACCCTGCTTATCAACTTGTGCATGGTAATCAAACAATTGAAAAAAAAAACAGTTTTTGATGTCACATTTTAAAAGCCAACTACATAATCTCCATTCATTTTGCTTTTTTCTTCTCCTCAATAGTAAAGGGCACAGGCCAGTGGGAAACAATCATGACCCATGGGGGTTGCTTGGAGGGGGGCGAGCAGGACATAATCTATATGTGGTGCTCATTCTAGAAAGCTGAAAGAAAGGAGGGCAGGGTAGGAATGAACCCTGCCTCCTGAGAGAAGCGGGGGAGTGCCTCCATGCTCAGCTGTGGTCAGCTGTCCTGGAAAGGACAGAGTTCACGAACATAGTTTTGAGACCCTGCTCCCATGCTGCCCCCACCTTGACTGAGATATGGCTGCCTCCTTCCTATGAAGGTGAGGTACCTGAGGGCAGTGGAACAGTGCTCAGCAGTTAAATCCCTGGAGACAGACAGCGTGGAGGAATGACAAAGTAAAGAACAGTGACCTCAGCTTCTCCACGCTTTAACTCTGTGGTCTTAGATGAACTGACTCTGTGGCGACTTAGTTTTATCAAGTGGAAAATGAGGGTTGGTGCCAAAGACAGTGTTCACCAAATAATTCACGTGCTTCCCTGGATGTCACAGCCAGTGGCTGGCCAATGAGCCGAGGACAGAGCTGACATGTGTCTGCTTTGGGGGAAGGCAGTTAAAGGCTGCTTTATTTCCATCCATCTCTTGCCTTCACGCGGCAACCTTGGAAGCCAGTCGTTCCAGACCGCAAAGCTAGAAGATGGCAAGGGGTCCAGGTCCATGAGATGCTGCCTGGCGGAGAGCTCTGCAGGAGGGGACCCACACTGAACTTTGAGAGTGAGATAAGCTGTCCATTTGGGGGTCATATGTGGCTGAGCATGTCTCAGCTGATCCGGACTGATGGAGATGATAGGGTCAACCCAGCTGGGTCATGGAGATGAAAGAGAAGATGGATGTAGAGCATCAAGCACAGTGTCTGGATGACAGGACTCACTTAGTAAACATTGGTTTCCGGCTCTACTTTCAAAAACTGCATTTTGCCCCAGAGAATTAAATCACTGCACAGGAACTCTTGCTGGTCCCATTCTGATCATATCTCAGTGTTGGGACCTGGCCACAGAATTGCAGAAAAGATGAAGGATGTACACAGCCCCATTACCAGAGCCTTCGGACTCCGTTAAGTGCTTCTATCACCCACAAAAAGCAGTAACAGACACGTTGCAGGACCTAAATTCAACTCATTTTCCCTAGAGTGCAGGCAACAGCAGGCGGGGCGGGGGGAAGGTAGATAGTATTCCAGGCATATTATTTTAAGTTTCCATTTGGGTGTCTTGTGGTCAGAAACCTTGTAGATGCTGACGGAGCAGCATTACCCAGGCATTTGAGTGAGGGCTGGCCGAAGCCTAAGGAAGCGGGATGCTCTCCAACATGGTCCCCTCTGTAATCTCAGCATCACGTGACTGGAGAGCCCCAGCCAGGGCTTAGCCCCATACTGTGTATTAGAGAAGAGAACTTGCAGCCCAGAGCGGGGGAAGGGATTGCCCTGGGTCCCACTGCCAGCAAGTGGAAAATCACATCACTGGCCCTGCCTCCCCGAGCTCTTTCTCTCCACCCATGGCCACCCCGAATTGGCCAGGTTCCTGTTCACTCTCTTCTTCTCGGTATCACCTGCCTGGATGGGGTCTTTCAAAAATGAACGCCCAACTCAGGTTTGGCAAGCCTTTCGGGCATCCATTCTGCCATGATTTCTCTAGGTGCACATTGGGTTGATGTAGCTATTAAAAATCAGCCCTACCTCCGCAATCAGACAGAGAAGCTATAATCACCCCAGGCATTTCCAAGGGACCTTTCAAAGAACATCATAAATTCTGAATAAAGCTCTCCCCTACCAACACTTTCCAATTCTAGTCTTGACATTCCTATTTTATGCTACAAAATCCCTCTGCCATTTAATGAAGAGGAAAGAGCCTGCTTTTTTAAAACATGTTTGCGTAGCCTACGTATCTGAGCTAACTTTCCAAAATTAAAACAAAACTAACAACAGAAAACCTACTGTCTCTTTCTCCCTGCCCCCTCCCACCGGCAGTCCTTCCTTGGGCCATGCACAGTGGTCTCGGGCACACACCCCCACCCCTTTACCCCCGCCCCCTTAGCCATGGTTTCACTTCCCTTCCCGAAGTTTCAGTTATCTGTGATCAACCGAGGTCCAGAAGATGATCCTCCTGATTCATCCACGTCAGTAGTAGCCTAACACTACGTCACGATGCCTACGTCATCACCTCATGTCATGTCCTCACGTGGGCATTTTATCACCTCATAGCATAACCAGAGGAAGGGTGAGTACAGTACAATATTTTTGAAAGAGAGATCACAGTCACATAATTTTTATTATAGTATATTGGTATAATTGTTCTATTTTATTATTAGGTATGTTGTTAACCTCTGTGCCTAATTTATAAATTAAACTCTATCTTCAGGATGTATGTATAGGAAAAAATAGCATATCTGTGGTTTTAGGCATCCACTGGGGGTCCTGGAAGGTATGCCTGTGGACAAAGGGCAACTATTTTATTGTATTTGGAAAGGGGCAACAAGTCCTGTTGTTATTCTCCAGGACTTGGAGCCTGACCACCACCCCCCGCCGAAAAAGGGAAAGTTTGGGGCTTCTAGGATGAGGAGGGAGCTGATATTTATTAGGGCCTGGCCAAAAGGCAGAAAGCTCCAGTTCTAAATGCAATCAGAGAAGTTCTGCCAAATACGTGTTCCTCTGTCTCATTCATTTCCAGGGTTTGGTTCTGGCCCATTGCGGACTGCCAGGCAACACCCCGTTGATCCCTACCCCAGCCAGCTCTGCCACCCCGGGGTGCCAGGCACTGTGCTGGTGCCTCACATGCTCCATCTCGTGAGATCCTTCCTCACCAAGAGCCCTGTGAAGCAGGAATGAACTTGTTTAAAGACGTGGAAAAGAGGCCCGCAGAGATTAAACAACTGCCCCCAATGTCCCGAGCTGGGATCTGAACGGACGGTTCTATCTCCTTCCAAAGTCGCTAGAGGAAAACCCCGAGTTTGCGGTAGTGAGAGGAAAGTGATACTTGGGCTCTATTTTCCGCTCACTTCCCTCTTTGGCAGGGAGCTGGCCGACAGAGTTGGAGATTCCGTTTCTGGACTGCAGAGGGTGGACCTGGGTGCAGCGGCGAAGGAAAACGCAGGAACGTGGTCCTCTGCACGCGCTCCCAGCCCGCCGCAGTCCCGCTCTGTCTAGCCGCCACCCGGAAGCTGGCGGCTGCCCGTGTCACAGGGACACAACCGCTCCTGGGGAAAGCCCCAAGGGCTCGGCTCATCGGTGGTGCCCTCACCACTCCCCAGTAACGCTGCCCCTGCAGACCCCCTACAGCCGCGTGCCTCCTCGGCGCCCGCGCCCCCACCAGCCCTAGTGCGCGGGTGGTGAAAGCCCTTCCCCCGCGCGCCGGGTCCGCGGGGGGCCAGCCCCACGCGTGCGCGCCAGCGGCGGGTGAGGCGCCCCTCGGGGCGCGCTCCAGGGCAGCAGATGCCAAACTCTCCGGGCGCTCCAGGTGCGCGCCCCAAGTGTGCAAGCTTCCGCCGCCGACTCTCCCGCCGGCCGAGTCGCCTCCTCCCGCAGCGCCCCCCGCCCCCCGCGCCCCCGTTGGGCGGCCCACCCCTCACCTGCACGGTGGCGGGCAGCGGCAGCACGGCCCGACGGCGGCGGCGGCCGAAACGAAACTTGGCCGCCTTGTAGATCTTCCAGTAGACGAAGAGCACCACGCCAAGCGGCAGGTAGAAGGCGCCGCAGGTGGAGAAGACGGCGTAGGAGGGCTCCTGGCTCACCTGGCAGCGCTGGCGCCGCGCGTCGTACCCCTCGCCCCAGCCGAAGAGCAGCGGCGCCAGGGCGATGAGCGCCGAGAGCGCCCAGGTGAGCGCGATCATGAGCGCCGAGGCGCGGCGGCGGGCGCGCAGCGTGTACTGCAGGTGGCGCGTGATGGTCCAGTAGCGGTCCAGGGCGATGGCCGCCACGTTCCAGATGCTGGCGGTGCAGCACAGCACGTCGAAGGAGATCCACACGTGGCACAGACTCCGGCCCAGCCGCCAGCGCCGCCCGGCCGACAGCTCGCTCACCAGGCTCAGGGGCATCACCAGCGCCGCCACCAGCACGTCCGACAGGGCCGTCGAGGCCACCAAGTTATGCGGCACACGATGGAAGGCGCGGACGCGCAGGATGGTGACCAGAACCAGCAGGTTCCACAGGAAAGTGGCCGCGATCAGCAGCACCAGCAGCGTCACCACCAGCACCGTGAAGACGGAGAAAGGCGGCTCGCGGCCCGGCAGGGCGGCACCGCCGGGGGTCGACCCGACGACCCCGCCGGGGCTCGGGCCGATGCTGCAGGCCTCGGATCCCAGGGGAAGGGCGACGCCGGTGGCAGCCACCGAGAGGTTAGCTGCTTCCATGGCGCGCGGCGCGCGGGATCCCGGCTTCCCGGCAGGGGACACACGCGCGCCGCCCCGGGCTCGTGGGGACCCGGCGGGTGCGGGCGTGGAAGGGGTCGCTGCGTAACCCCGGGAGGACAGAGAGGGGTCCAGGTCGCCCTACCCAGCCCCCCCTTGGGTCGCAGCCCCCTTTTGGCTCCTCTGCTCGGAGCCCTCGTGGATCTCCTTTCCAGTGGAAGAAAAAAAGAGAGTGGGACCCCCTCAGGAGTCCAGCTGGGCTCGGCGAGCCCGTCCCTCCCACCTCTCCGCGCCGTCCCCGGGGCAACGTGCTGTCACAGGGCTGGGAATCCGGGAGCGCCGCTGAGTGTCCGCGCGCAGGGGCGGGTTGGAGAGGTGCCCCCACCCACAGCGGGCGGCCGCAGGAGCCGGGCTGCACCGGGGAGGGCGGGCGGGGGAGGGGGTGGCGGCCCGGGGACCCGCCACAACACCATCCACAGGCCTTCACGCAGCCATTCCGTAGCCGCCACCCTCGCGGATCCCTCGGACCCGGTTTGACATCGAGAAACAGAGGCGCTCCCCCAACCCCTCTCCCGGACGGAGGAGTTCTAGTTTCGTCGAATCACGATCCCACGTATATCTAAAAGAGGAGGTTCGGGTACTGAGGTACCCCAAAGTGGAAGCTCCTAAAGCCGGCCCCATCCTGCCACTTCACCCGCGACACAGGGGCTTCGTGGTGCCTTGACAAGTTCACTCTGGCTCTGGGCAGAAAGAACGCAGCCTCTAGGCAGTTTGGCAGAGGTCCCAGAAGAGGGAGGGATTACAACCCGTCCTTGCCATCCCTAACCCTGCCCCACCGTATCTGCACCTGTCCTTCCCACCTCACCCCCCCCCCCCCCGCCTTGCATTTGCTAACATTCCTGACTGTACTATATACCTTCCAGGCTTTCACATCCAGGTTGGAATTATTTTTTGTTGACCTTTAGGCAAAGGTAGAAACCAATTGGAAGAGGCGAAATCACCCTAACCTTCCACCCGGCCCCCCATTTTCAGTCTCATGCTTTTAAAAAATAATTCAGTCATAATTAATTCAACCCAAGGCTGCATTACTTCCGTTCCTGGGTGTAGGATAGAAACATGACCGCAGAGCCAAAAGTGCCCCTTCTCTTTTCACTGCAGCAGACCGGAAGTCATCCACTGGCTTCTTGCCAACATCCTAGAACAGCCAGAGTGGGCACTGCACTCTGAGAGTCAGCTCTCAGAGAGACGCTTTCTGGAAGGGCCCCTGAGTCTGTAGCAGGTGGAAGGGTTTTCTTCTCCTAAGCAGTCCCACCTCTGGCACCTGGGGCAATGTTTGGGGATCTGGACCCAGCAGGAAGGACACCCAAGAATGTCCTTCTCTGCTCTCCCTTCTTCATCCGTTTGCTAAGTAGGTGCTTTCTGCTTTCTGCATACTGTGTACGGCGGTCCTTGCTTACACACTCAGACTTGATAGCACACTCGTAGGGCGGGGAAAGCAACAGGCAACGAAGTTAAAAATACGTACAGGTGTACTTACAGGCGTAAGTGTCAACCCCAGAAATGGGCTTTTCACGGGTCACAAAGATGGGGGTGCTGTGGTTGGAGAAGGCTTCCCACTTCCTGAAATGCAGGGAGGAAGTGTGGATGTTGGGCAAGATGAATGGAGGGTTGCACCTGGCATGAAAGGCTGGGGTCAACGAGACGCAGGTGCCGATGCCAAGGAGCAGGGTTTTTGCATTTGGTCTTGGCAAAAGCTGGATATTGGATGGTTTTGAGAAAACTCACATGATGAGGACGGTCCTTTAACAGAAAATGGGGACTAGCCTTTGAAATAGTTTCACAATAATGTGCTCCCCATTTTACTGGACAAAATTGTAACAAGAACACAGAATATCAAAAATGTACAAGCACTCATATCGCCCTAGTCAGATGCCTGGCTCACTGTTGTTCTCTTGCCTTTGCTCCCAGCCACATACATTTTTAAAGCCTAACGTCAATTTTTTCTTTGTAGATTTCCCATAACACTTTCCATGTTTCTATATATTCTCCTCATAGTTGCGCTTTTTATATTGTACCATTTATTACTTGAGAGGCTTTGAGCAACTTAGACTCTGTTTCCTCATTTCAAAAATGAGACGAATTCCATCTGTGGAGAGAGGATCACAGAACCGTCTAGTTACAGAGGGCTGAGGAAGTGCTCAGTACGTGGTGACTATTGCAACCATCTCACTTTGAGTTTAAACCTTCCATTCAGCTCTCTTGTGGTCTTTCGATGTAGATCCTGTTTGCACAATTGCAATCCCTCGAACATTTGTAACAAGAAAACTTTTGCACGCATTTTATTTCACTTGATCTTACCCACACCCCTTTTAGGCCTCACTCCCATTTGCAGGTGGAGAACAGAGAGGTCTGTGGACTTGCCTTGTGCCTCACAGCTGGGACTCCGCTCTTCCGACTCCTCCCCACCCCCCACCCCATGTGTCCACGAAGCCAAGCTGCCCTCTATACGCTGAACTGGCGTCCAGTCTCATTGTTTTCCTTTAACCCTCTTCTAGAAATTACTTGATATCAAAAGTCTGTTTGTTATGTTAGAAAGCTATATTGTCTCTGGGGCACCTGGGTGGCTCAGTCGGTTAAGGGTTCGACTCCTGATTTCGGCTCAGGTCATGATGTCAGGGTTGTGAGATGGAGCCCGACGCCATGCTGGGTGTGGAGCCTGCTTAAGATTCTCTCTCTCCCTCTGCCCCTCCCCCACCCTTGAGAGCGCTCTCGGGCTCTCTCTGTCTAAGAAAAAAAGAAAGAAAACTCTCTTGTCTCAATTACAAGTCAGCTTGGGCTTTTGGGCTTCTCCCCCCTCATCTCAGATTCCTCTCGGCCTGCTCGCTGCACTCCAGCCACCCTGGCCTCAGGTTTCTTGAACGGGTCCCTGGGATGCTCTTCCCTCAGGCGAGGCTCATTCTCTGACTCCATCCTGGTCTCTGCTCCAGTGTCACCATCTCTGGCCTCCCCTGACCACCGATCGACCATCTATTCCTCTCTCTAAAGGTGTTCTCTCTGCTTAAAACCAAAGTGAGAAAGTAACTCTGAAATACGTGGGAGGAATGTAAAGCATGAACAACACACAGAAACACACTTTCGGATGAAGAAAATAAACAAAAGGAAGACGAAATGAGGAACGAAGAATTGATGAATCAAAATATCACTTCCAACAGGAAAGAGGCTTGTCATTAAAAAAAAAAGAGATTCTAGGGCCGCCTGGGTGGCTCAGTCAGTTAAGCGTCTGCCTTCGGCTCAGGTCATGATCCCCGGGTCCTGGGATCAAGCCCCGCATCAGGCTCCCTGCTCAGCAGGGAGCCTGCTTCTCCCTCTCTCTCTGCCTGCCGCTCTGCCTACTTGTGCTCGCTCTCTATCTCTCTGTCAAATAAATAAATAAAATCTTAAAAAAAAGGAGATTCTAAATATCCTAGTTTTACCTTTTGAATAAAGTTATAAAAAGTAAACCAAATGTCTTCAGATTTTGCAATGTTAATAGCAGAAGGTTTTTCTGGTAATGAATAAATCTAATTTATCAGAAAGCTAAATTAATTAATAAGGTGTTCTCTATCCCACTATTCTGCTTTATTTGTCTTCACAACACTTCACCATGTGACATCATGTTGTTTAATTTCATTCCTTTTTGTTACCTGCGTTCCCCACTAACATCTGAGCTCCTCCTAGGCAGAGAATCTTCTCACTGCTGTCTCTTAACATCGAGTTCTGTGTACGCAGAAGGTGCCTGAGTAAATTTGAATGGATGTGTTGAAGGAACAAAAGAGGCATTGTTGGGAGAGGTGATCCATGCGCCCCGAGCACTCCTGCACGTTCCTGTAGGGCATGCCACGGATACAGGGCCCTGGACTGCTCACCACGAAGGCCATTTGGCAGAGTTGTGTTTGCAGCAGGCGGCCTTAACGGATGGGGTGACCTCTCCCCCCAGGCACAGGGCAAGCTTGCTTCTGCTCACCATAGAAGGTGGAGGATCCCCCAAGCCCAGCACTGCACTCCTGTAACACAGTAGTCCATGCCCCACCCCGTCCAGGCCTGGGTGTCCATCACAGGCCCGTCTGTAACCCCCATGGGACTTGGGAGATGTGGGGACCCGGCACAAATACACATGGAGCTCCAGCTCCAGCTCTAGCCCAGAGCAATAATGTCCTTTGTCTCTGACCTGTTGTCTCATGTCTTCTGACAACATCTGGAACACTTAGCAAGTAGCTTGTTGCTTGTGGGCACCAAGGACCATCAAAGCCCTGGCCCCGCACAGTACTGTACAGGTGTTCCATTTGCTGAGTTTCAAATTACAATGAGCAGTAGTCTTTTGCCCCTTTGGGACTTTTCTTTGATGCATTTTTCTCCCAAATTTAATAACTGAGCTGAAACAAAGGAATAGTATGATTGTTCTTTTTACATATTTCCAAGTTGTACCTCAGAGAGATTTAATGGATTTATTGTTCTCTTGGCCCAGACTTTGGAGAAACAAGAGAGAAAGATTGACAACCTTGCCAAAATCATTTTTTTTATCATTAGAAGAAAAATGTTTAATTGGTGTATTATGATATATTTTGTTTTCATTTGCATTTCTTCAATGGCTGAAAATCCTGCGTTTTTCCACATGGTGACTTATTTTCTATCTATGTAGAGCTGTTCATCCCATTTTAACTAAATACAGGAATCTGGGTACTGAACTTATGACTATCGATCAACGGCAATGTAATTAGGGAGCAGATTTTCATCAGTGTTGTCACCTGCCTTTTCCCCTGTCATTCCTCTCTTTGCATTTATTCTATTACATTTTGTTGAATAAGCTTTTCTTTTATATAGTAAGATACATTGATCCTGTCTCCATCAATGTCCTTAATGTACTCTGTGATCAGAAATTGCTTTCCTGCTCTCTACTTTTGCTATTGAAATTTCTGAGCAGACTTAGAAATGTTACTCTTCGATTCCTCTGGAGTCGTGTGGGACCCAGCAGGCAATGGGGGTCTGGGCCATCTCATCCCCATGCTGTGTGTAATCCTGTCCAGAGGAGCCTAGCCCGGGTTCTTGAGAGCAAGACGTGGTGTTAGTACAAAGGCAGCTAAGATGCTGTCCTGGTCCTGGATCTCTTCCGGCTACCAGGGAAGAAAATCTGATCACCAGAATGCAGCAAAATGCGCCAGCAGCTGATTAGAAGTATAAAAAGGGTTTCTGGTCTTGCTGGAGGAGAGAAATCACCTCCGATGAGGAAGGGCAGAGAAGGTCTCTTGAAGGAGGCAGATTTTGACATGGACATTAAGACCCTGGAGGATTTTTACCTGCTGGGCAGGGGGAGAAGGGTGAGCCAAGGCTTAGAGGCAAAAGAAGAGCAACAACATACTAAACATACCAACAGAGAATGATCAGGAAGCACCCAACACTGACTAAATGAGAGTTTATTCAGTTTTGGCTTGTCAGCTTTTATTTTTAATGCAAACACAGGGAGAACATTTCTCTCATCTTTAGTCAGCTGATCCCTCTATTTCTCTTTACTACTTTCATGCCTTTCCCATGATTTTGTTTCTGGGCTGTTGTGCTGTTATTAAAAAGCATTCATTCTTTGATATTATTGCCCTTGTGTTCTTCCAGATGATTTTTTAATATCATTGTATCAGGCTTTTTTCCTATTTGTTCATTAAGTCTCAGACAAGCATTACCTCCCGTGAGAAGCTGTTCTGTTCCCCACCTCCTCTGCACCCCCAGACTCCGCTGGTGTCCTTGCTCAGGCTGGCCCTGGAAGCCGGTCCTGGGACAGGGACACATTTTTGTCTCTCTACTAGATGACAGGGTCCCTGAGGATATGGTGGGGCCTCTCCCTGCTCCTCCTCCAGGCATTACTCAGTGCCTGGAGTGGCTCGGAAACCTGCCTGGAGGAGGGGAGGGAGGGAGGGAGGGAGGAAGGAAGGGCCAGTTCACTGAAGATGGAAAAAAGTTCACAGTGTTTAAGGATATCAGGGAAAATACTTTATCATAGAAGGTGAGGAGAGGGGCACCTGGGTGGCTCAGATGGTTGGGCGTCTGCCTTCAACTCGGGTCATGATCCCAGGGTCCTGGGATCGAGCCACGCATTGAGCTCCCTGCTCAGTGGGGAGTCTGCTTCTCCCTCTCCCTCTGCCTCTCCCCCTGCTTGTGCTCTCTCTCTTTCTCAAATGAATAAATAAAATCTTAAAAAAAAAAAAAAAAGAAGGTGAGGAGAAAGGGTCTGCTAAGCAGGAAGCTAAGTAGAAGAAAGAAACAGCAAAAAGAGAAGGAAGGAAGTAGAATTTCCAAATGACTGAAAGAAGAAAAGCAACCAGTCTGTAGCCAGGGAAGAAGTCAGGGCAGGGTTTCGAGCAATTCCTACGTCACAGCTCAAACATCACCTCCTCAGAATGATCTGATTCCTCAGTTCTCAAACCTCAGTGTGCATCTGGAGAGCTTGTTAAAACACAGATTGCTGGGAAAAAACACACACACACACACAGATTGCTGGGACACCAACCCCCCCCCCCCCCCACCCCGGGGTTAGGTCTGAGCTGGGGGCCAAGAGTTTGTATTTATAACCAGCTAATGCTAATGCTGATGCTGATGCTGCTGATCTGGGGACCACACTTTGAGAACCACTCATCTAAAGTATGTTTTCAGCCATTCTCTATCCACTTGCCATTTCCTCCATATAACTCATTAACCCCCACTGAATGCCAAGCACTCTCTATACATTAACACATTTAATTTTGACAACAATCTTATGAGATACTTTTATTACCTTCATTCTACACATGAAGGAAGCAGCAAGACAAAGTAAGTTTTGGTACCAAAATCATGTTGCTAAGGTCTAAAATCTGTTTGACTATAGGCAATGTTAAATGCTATCAAGAAGTCAGGCTGGGTCTGTCAGCTGTGGGATCATGGACAAGCTACTTACTTCTATGCCTTACCGTCTTCAATAAGTGGGGGTTAGCGTAGCACATATCTCAGAGGATTGTTGAATTAAATGAGTCAATTCACAAAGACTATCATTATAATTATGACGTGAAATGTACACGATTCTTAAGGGTCTACTTTCCCAACTAGAACACAAGTTCCATGAGGACAAGAAATTTGTTCTGTTGGCTGCTGGGTCCCCAGCACGAAACCTGACATATTCTTGACCATCAATAAATACATCTTGTTGTGTTGCCTTTTGCCAGACAATCTTTTCTTTTAAAATCAACATTATTCATATCTTGGAGATTCAGCCTTTTGTTATATTTTCATATAAACATCTAAATGCATTTACTACCTCCGGGCGCCTGGGTGGCTCAGTTGTTAAGCGTCTGCCTTCGGCTCGGGTCATGATCCCAGAGTCCTGGGATCAAGTCCCACATCGGGCTCCCTGCTCAGTGGGAAGCCTGCTTCTCCCTCTCCCATTCCCCCTGCTTGTGTTCCTGCTCTCGCTGTGTCTCTCTCTGTCAAATAAATAAATAAAATCTTTAAAAAAATGATAAATGCATTTACTACCTCCATCTAGGTCAGAGTTTCTCAACCTAAGCACTATTGACATTATGCGCTAGATAATTCTTTGTTGTGTGTAGGGTGTCCGGGGCAGTGGGGAGGGGGTGCTGTTGTTCTAGTATGTTTAGCAGCATTTGATCTCTACCCACTAGCAGCCAGTAGCAGCTCCCCAACTGTGACAATCAAAAATGTCTCCAGACGTTACCAAATGTCCCCAGGGGGTCAAAGTAGCCGCAGTTGAGAACCACGGACTTAGGCCAATTGGATGTCTCTCTCTAGCTGGCATCTCCCATCTGGAATGTCCTGCTTGACCACAGGAATTCTGAATCCTTCTAGGTACCCCTCCTGTGGTTTCTGAGAGAATGGTCCTCAACATTGACATGGTTTCCCACGTGATAACCTACATTCTTTATAAGGAATCACACTGAAAAAAACCCCTGGGTGCTGGATATAGCTGTTGGAAATCACCATTTTGCAAGGGTTAGCCACCTCCCTCCACGTGAGGGCCCTTGAACATTTCTCCCCTTTCTGGAGCTCCACCTTCAACCCCTCAGTCCTCACACCTTGTAGCCCATTTCTGGGGTGTCCAGCCCCCAGCATGTCTACTCCCATCCAGATTAAAGTTCCCTCCCTCTCCTAGACAAATACTAGTTGAAACCCCAGAAGAGCTATGTTCCCTGCAATCAGAATGATTCAATCTGCAACAATGCCTGATGGGAAGCATTAAGAAGAAAGGATGAAAAGAAGACATGCACTGCATGCTCCTGGCTACGGTCCCAGCACCATTTTGCTCCTATCACAGGTGGTTAAGTTCTCGAACAAGCATGCTTCTGCATACACACACACACACACACCCCTCAGGAACAAACGAAAATATTTTAGGGACAGTATAGTCTCAATCCACATTGGAGGAATTTTTTTTCCCCTAAGGGAACACGATCAGCAGACAAGAACTCCACACAGAGGGAAAATACTCTCCTTGTGCTTCCGGAACCTGTTGTTCCAGAAAGGATTGCCCCTTTGCCTTGGCATAACCAAAAAACTCAAAAGAGCTGACTGCCAGCAGAGGTGAAATTCAGGCCTCCACCTCCAGAAACACCAAAAAGCTGCCTGCAACTTTAAAATAGCCATCTCTCCCCCTCACACCCACTGCTTGCCTTTATCAAGTTTTAAAAAGCATGGAAGCTAGTCTCAGCCAGGTACCCCGTTACATCTAGAGTTGGAAATAAATCTGGAAAGGTATCCTCTATACATTAACATCTGCCATAGTGTCATCTGCCTTTAGAAAATGATTGTTAACCACATTTCTTCATTTATGTCTTACGCTGAAATTTATTACTTTTTTTTTAAAAAAAACCACATTCCTCTTCTCTGCTATAAACTACTGTCGTTTGTCCTCAGACCTCCAGACTTGCGTTCTCCGTGGAGGTGGTGGTCTTTCCCGCCTCCCACCCAGGGAGAAATTGCCTTGGCTTCTGTGTTGGCCCCAGCCTCCCCACTACTGTGGCTTTGCTTTTGAATGAACGTGGGGGAAAATAATTTCTCCAGATAAGCAATGGGCTTATCTCCAACCCACTATCA
This sequence comes from Zalophus californianus, assembly GCF_009762305.2. Lineage (NCBI taxonomy): Eukaryota > Metazoa > Chordata > Mammalia > Carnivora > Otariidae > Zalophus > Zalophus californianus. The sequence goes on from NC_045597.1 coordinate 95,694,163, forward strand.
AAGTAATATTAATAATCAGATGGTGATGGGGAAGAGAAAACATGTTCCAGGAAACATCGAGGCATAACTGGCCTTTGTTTTTCCATTATGTGGGTGTCGGAGCTAATTTGTTTGCAGGAATGTGGGGAGAGACAGTGCCTTAGAGTAATTGTTCCTCCCACTACTCTTGGAGTCTTAATTAGCAGATGGGCTCCTTCCCCACCCCACCCCCCAGGCTGCTTTCTTTTACAGTACCAAAAATGGGTGCTTTTGGTTTTTGTTTTTACATTTCCATGCATTCAAACCTCAACCCTTAAAAATCCCACCGCTCTCACGAAAGCCAAGTCCTCTGGCAAAGACCCTTGGTCTGGAGCTGAAAGTTCTCCCGAGTCAATGATGAGCATAAAGACAACCCAGTCCCCCCAGGTCCCCATGCATACCGGGCTCATCTCAGCATGGATCCACTGCAAGCAGGCAGCTAAAGACTCTGTCCAGTTCAACAGTCTGGGGGCTCTGGGTCTGTTCCCACCCGAGTCTTATTCCCTCTGGCTCATCTTGCCACTTGTTGGGCCCTTCATCAGAAGAAGGGATAGAAGCAGAATAAGGCATGAAAGGAGAGGCGTGCATGAAAGAGAGTGGTAAGCCTTCCTGTGAACTGGAAGGCAAAATTGAGAAGGAGGTCTATAATGAGGTCGGGAATCACCTCCGTTCCCCCTGTAGGCTAATTTACATACTGCACCCTGCCCTGAGTCCCAAGGACAAGGTGCTTTAGCCTCAGATCCTATAACATTCTAGAAAGACCAATAGTTGCAATTTTGAACTCCCCAGGAGCAAAAGAGAAAAGTGCTTAAAACACAAAATGAATCCAAGAACTCCAAGGCTCTTAATTTGGAAAGGTGAATTAGGAAATGGCATGACGCGTACATGAGAAAAATAGATCAAGACAAGATGACACTCGGTAAGTTTAATATCTAGATTTATAGGATGAATACAGAGAGCCATTAGGAAATATCCTACAATTTGTTGCTTGTTGGTGAATTTTATTTATTTTTTTTAAAGATTTTACTCATTTATTTATTTGAGAGAGGGAGAGAAAGAGAGAGAGCCCGAGCAGGGGAAGGGCAGAGGGAGAGAGAAAGAATCTCCAGCAGAGTCCGTGCTGAGCACAGAGCCAGACTTGGGGCTCCACACCCCATCCTGAGACAATGACCTGAGCCAAAACCAAGAGCTGGATGCTCAACCCACTGAGCCTGAGCCACCCAGGTGCTCCTTGTTGGTGAATTTTAGCTGTCAAGTTTTGAAAAGCATGAATTATTTGGAAAAAGTACAGATTCTAAGAAAAATCCCTCACTCCCTGTTCTGCCTCACACTCCTGGATGAAAATCGCTATTTTGCCCATGATCCTTGAGGGCAGAGGTATCATGATTTCCGGAAGCCCTAGACTTTCATTCCGGGGGACCACTGTCTGGTTCTGAGATGACTGCAAATTCCTGCTGCAGTAGAGGCCCTGTGGTTCCTATGTTCCTGCTGTGATGGGGTGGGGGAAGCAGGGGGGCGGAGGACGGGAGCAGGATGGGGAGAAATTGCCTCAACGAACTTCCAAAGTGGAAAGCAGGGAATAATGCTTTCCAGTCACCAGGATCACACTGACTGGGCTCCTCTTGGCCCCCTTGCTTTCTGCCGCCCCCCACCCCCCCGCCTCGCTGTCATTTTGATCTTTCTCTTTGCTGGAATGTGACTTCCTAAGGGTGGGATTATCATGCCTCCTCCATGGACCTTCTTTGATGTTTATAATTTCCGATCCCAACACATTTCAGGCATACTTTTATCTCATGAAGTCTGAACTTTTTTTCTGGCCCTTACAGAGAGTATGGTCTCTGGATACTCTTAAACTTCAGGCAAACTTGACTTTTACCTTGAAAAACATGGTTTATGCAATGGATCATTTTCCTTGTATGGAATTTTTCTCTCGGTCTCTCCGGGTTACAGAGAAAGCAGAGGGCTTTCAAGGTTTTCTTTCTTTGTTTGGGCACCCACTTGTCCTGCATCCTCTCTACATACATCTTGAACAATGGCATGACCTGAGGCTTGGTTTGCCACCTGAGCAAAGAACAAAGTGGGAATCTCTGGAGCCTGAAGGTGTGGGTGGCGGCGCCAGCTCAGCGGTGGCCAGCAGAGTGCCCTTTGGTCAGGACACTTCACTGCTCAGCACAGTCCTCCTGCACCCTTAATAAGGGAGTGACTACCTCGTCACTCTCTGTTCCAGATGACACGCAACAAGTTAGCGTGGTGGACTCCTTCCCCCTTCCGCTCCCCCTCCATTCTCCCCCTTTCTTCCCTCACTTCCTCTTTAAGCTACCAGAGTTGACACCCAGGTCTCCTTTTCGGCCTGAAGGACTTGTTCTGTCCCCTGGAGCTGCTGCCACAGATGGTCCTGAACCCCCAGCTCCTTGCGGAGTTGCCTCCACTGAGGGAGTCCCTTGCCCAAAGTCGCAGCCCCTTCCGGGAGCAGCCTTCAGCCGCGATCAACACAGACTCTCAAGTCCTGGCCCCCTTTGCCCAACTCAAGACTCAGAAGGGTCAGTCACAGCTTCTGAACCTGGCAATGGGCTTAGATATGACGTTAGCGAGATCAAGGTTCAGCTGTTCCCTCAGCCCAAACCTTCATTCATCCCCAAAGGAGATGTTTCCCCCTATGTCACACCTGATTAACCTCCTGCACACTAATCTCCACCTCAGCGCCTGTGCCCCAGGGAACCTGACCTGCAACAGCCATGAGAAGACATGATTTGATGGACAAAAAAAGAAATACACATGAAATAGATGGGTAGCAACACAAGACGATTACTAATAAAGAATCATGAGCTACCATTCAAACAACACATTCACAGGAAAGCACTGATGGGCTGCAAGGCCTGAGGGGAGGCTTCCTGGAGGAGGTACGGTAAGAGCTGGGACTTGCCCAGGGGTAGGATTTGAAATGGGCCAGGAACTGCACAGGAGGCTTCAGGTAGAGGAAATTGCTCGAATGATTTGAGAAGGAACATTCCTAGTTTGTGAAATAGGAGTTGTACATGAGCAAAGCAGACAGCATTTGTTGTGGGGTGGGACAGGTATAGGGCTTGGATAAGCTCGATTGTGGTTAGACATCAGTTTTGAAAGAACCCTGGCCACCAGACAGAGACATCCTCAAAAGTGGTGAGGAACAAGTACGCACGCTGGAGCAGGATTGGGACACATGAAGCATGCTTAGGTACAGGTGACTCTGACTGTTGGCACTGGGGGGGGCAGAGATTTCATAATACTTGATGCCAGTAGTTGAAAATCACTCCCAATTTGACCTAATTTTAACAAAAATTCACTAATTTTTAAGTTGTCGTAAAGGAGAAAAATGACCCAAATTTCACGACAGGTGTGGTTGGTCCTGAACTTCTGGCTGTTCCATTGCAGGTACACTTCCCCCTCCTGGGCTGTGGGCACATTATGCTGGGATTCTGAGAGAGGGCACCGGGCATGAGCCACCGTGCTTGCCCCCTTCCTCGGTGTGTGTGTTTAGGAGGATTATTTTGCCAGCAGTTTATACAATTGGGTTAGCGTTGGGACAAGGTTGGCGGAAGGAAACGAGATGGGTGAAAAGTTCACTGATGTACGTGGGGAGCAAAGGGAGCTGGGACTGAGGCTGGGGCAAGTGTTGCAGCAAGAATCAAAATCTCATTCCTTTTTATGGCTGAATAATATGCAGTTGAAATGTGTAAACCACGTTTTGTTTAACCATGCATCTGTTGCTGGATGCTGGGTTATTTCTGCCTTCTGGCTATTGTGAACATGGACATGCGAGTGAGTGTATGAGTGCCTGTCTTCAGTTCCTTTGGGTATACACCTGGTGGTGGAAAATACACCTGCTGGGTCATAGGGTGATGCTGTGTGTAACCCACCGAGAAGCCACCAAACCTGTGGTCCACAGTGCCTGTACCCTTTCGTTCTCCATCAGCAATGTATACAAGTTAGTTTCTCCGCATTCTCACTCGCACTTGTTATTTTCCATTTTTCAAACTGTGGATATCCTCGTGGATGTGAAGTGGTAGCTCATTGTAGCTAATATTTAATTCTTAATTGCAGAAATTATTTTTGCATATTTCTGTTTCCTTTCTTTGCAATAATTTTAATAAATTAGCTTTTTTTCTCTTACTCATGGTCTTGTTGGGTTTTTAGTGTATATCTTTTTGGAAATAGATACAAATTAAATCACGCACAAAGGAGCAAAGTAAGAAATTATGAAAAGACTTAACTGCTTTCAAGGAGCTCACATTTTATGTTATGAAGCTCTCCATTCAAATTGCTTTTCACCTGGGGCACCTGGGTGGCTCAGCTGGTTAAGCGTCAGCCTTTGGCTCAGGTCGTGATCCCAGGGTGCTGGGATCGAGCCCTTCATTGGACTCCCTGCTCAGCCATGAGTCTGCTTCTTCTCCCTCTGCCCCTCTCCCTGCTTGTGCTCTCTCTTACTCTCCCTCTCTCAAATAAATAAAATCTTTAAAAAAAATGCATTTCACTTCCCAGATGATCTTGTCATGGAAGATTTTCTTGTTTTCTCTGTTTTTCTCTTTTGAATGTCTTGCGTTATGCCTGTACGGTCCAATGGGGATTTTTCTGTTTCCTGAGCAATCAGACAGTTGAACTCATCTAGTCAAGAAAGCTGCTAGTCCTTGTTGTCTTTTTGGGGTAACATTTATATTCTGTTGGCCAAATATGAAACTCGTAAGATCATAGCGTTCTTTATTGAGGATGAAATGATACAGGGCTATGGAAGTCACTACAACCAGACCCATCCTTACCCTGCCATGATTGACTCCATGACAAATTCTGGAAATTCTCAGGTTGTCTTTCTTTAAAAACTTCCCCAAATACTAGCCATTACTTCCATTAAGGATTTCAGGAATGGCAATCACAGTGGAAAATAAGAATGCTTTCTTTTCTTTCTCTTCCCTTGCATGTTTTGAATATGAAATGGGGGAAAGATGACCTTTGGGTGCTGTTTCCAAATCTTTAAAAAATTATACCAGCATATAATAATTTAAAAAGGCATTTGACAAATCTAACACCCTTTCAAGATAAAACATTCAATCAACTAGAATTAGAAGGGAACTTCCTCAACATAAGCAAGGATAGAGATGAAAAACCCACGGCTAGCATCATGTTCAATGGTGAGAGTCAGAAAGCTTTTCCCCTAAGATTAAAAAAGACAAAGATTCTCACTGTCACCACTTCTGTTCACCATGGTTATAGCCACAGCAGTTAGATGAGAAAAATAAATGAAAGGCATCCATATTAGAAAGGAAGCAAGTCACAGATAACATGATGTTACATGTAAAAAACTCTAAAGAATAACAAATATTAAAAGCTAATAAATGAATTCATCAAAGTTGCAAGTTACAATATCAACATGCAAAACTGGGTTATATTTCTTTCTTTTTTTAAGATTTATTTTTGTGAGAGAGAGAGAGAGAGGGAGAGCACATGAGGAGGGAGGGGCTGAGGGAGAAGCAGACTCCCCAATGAGCAGGGAGCCCCATGTGGGACTCGATCCCAGGGTCCCCAGGGTCGAGGCAGACGCTTAACCGATTGAGCCACACAGGCGTCCCACATTATATTTCCATATACAAACAACTGGGTGATTCAAAAAGGAAACTAAGGAAAAATTCCATTTACAATAGCATCAAAGAAAACTTTAGGAATAAAGTTAACCAAAGAAGTGTGAGACTTGTAAATGAAAACTACAAAATTTTGCTGAAAGAAATTTTAAGAGACCTAAATAAATGGAAAGACATTTTGTGTTCATGTATTAGTAGACAATATTGTTAAGATAGAACTACCCCAGTGTGATCTACAGTTTCAATGCAATCCCTCTGAAAATTACAATGGCTGTTTTGCAGAAATGGAAAGCTTAATCCTAAAATTCATACTGACTCTCAAGGGACCCTAAATAGCCGTAATAATTTTGAAAAAGAGCAAAGTTGAAGGACTCATAATTCTCAAGTTCAAAGTTACTACAAAGTCACAATAATCAAAACAGTGTGGTACTGGCAGAAGGATAGACAATAGACCGTCAGAATAGAGAGTATAGAAATAGACCCATATATCTATGGCCAACTGATTTTGACAACAATGCCAAGACCATTCAATGGGGAAAAAAGCATCCTCTTCAACAGATGGAGCTGGGACAACTGAATCTCCACACATAAAAGAATGATGTTACATCCTTACCTCACACCATATACAAAAATGAACTAAAATGGACCAAAGACCAAGATGTAAGAGTTAAAGGTATAAAACTCTTAGAAGACAACATAAAGGAAAATCTTCATGATCTTGGCATTGGTAATATTTTCTTAAATATAACACAAAAGGTACATGCAACCAAAGAGGGGCGCCTGGGGGGCTCAGTCGTTAAGCGTCTGCCTTCGGCTCAAGTCCTGATTCCAGGGTCCTGGGATCAAGCCCTGCATCGGGCTCCCTGCTCCACGGGAACCCTGCTTCTCTCTCTCCAATTCCCCCTGCTTGTGTTCCCTCTCTCACTGTGTCTCTCCCTGTCAAATAAATAAAATCTTTAAAAAAAAAAATTGGTAAATTAAACTTAATCAAAATTAAAAATTTTTGTGCATCAAAAAACCACTAGTAAAAGACAACCTGCAAAATGGGAGAAAATCTTTGCAAATGACCTATTTGATAAGGGTCTAGGTTCTAAAATAAAGAACTATTTCGACTCAACAACAAACAACCATAAAAACAACCCACTTTTGATCCGAATGACCATTTTTCCAAAGAAGATACACAAATGCTAACAAGTACATGAAAAGAGGCTTAAAGACATTAGTCACCAGGTAAATGCAAATCAAACTCACAAGATACCATTTTACACCCACTAGGATGGCTATAATTTAAACAATGAAAAATGGAGGTGCCTGGGTGGCTCAATCGTTAAGCGTCTGCCTTCAGCTCAGGTCATGATCCCAGGGTCCTGGGATGGAGCCCGCATCAGGCTCCCTGCTTGGCGGGGAGCCTGCTTCTCCCTCTCCCACTCCCCCTGCTTGTGTTCCCTCTCTCATGTTCTCTTTCTCTGTCAAATAAATAAAATAAAATCTTAAAAAAATAAAAAATGAAAAATAACAAGTATTGTCAAGGGTGTGGAGAAATTGGAACTCTTAATCTTTTCTGCCAGAATGCAAAATAGTCCAGCTGCTGTGGAAAATGATCATGGTTCAATAGGTCTGGGGTGGAGTCGAATTTCTCATTTCAAAAAGCTCTCAAGTGTTGTTGGTCCATGGTCCACACATTGAACGATAAACTGCTAGGGTAATCTAGGAAGATATTTACCTCTCAGGGAAAAAAAAGAGAAGGAGACTAAAAGAGAAACTTGCCTTCCTTCTTGCTTTTGGATATTGTCATGTGAAGCTGTGATTCCTGGAGCTGCTGTAACCTTTTTGCCACCATGAGGAGAAAAAAAGGGAAACCACAGGGAAGATCACGCAGAGCAATTAATGACCAACCCTGAATCCCCAAGCCCTGGACTTCTCGTTAGATGATGGAGAAAAGCCCCTTATACTTTAGGCCCTTTTGAGGGTTGAGTGTCCTATCACAGATGAAAGCCCCCAAAAGACGCAGTTCCACTCTCTAGTGAGCGTGCTCCCTGGAGGAAGAGGGAGTGACATGGGAGCTGTCCACCTGCTACATCTGAAGCTGGTCTCAGGTTCCATGTCTCTATCACACAGTGAGGATCTCACTTGACTGAGTGTGAGACGAGCATTTTTCCCCATTGGAAATGACCTCTAAAGTCAAGACAGTCACTTCACCTGTCCTCTTAAAAAAAAAAAAAAAAGAACTGTGGCGCCTGGGTGGCTCAGTCCTTAAGCGTCTGTCTTCGACTCCGGTCAAGATCCCGGGGTCCTGGGATCAAGCCCCGCACTGGGCTCCCTGCTCCGCAGGAAGCTTGCTTCTCCCTCTCCCACTCCCCCTGCTTGTGTTCCCTCTCTCGCTGTGTCTCTCTCTGTCAAATAAATAAATAAAATCTTTAAAAAAAAAAGAATCACTTCACCTGTCCTCTAAAAAAAAGTCTGTTTCTGGAGAAAAAAAATCAGTTTTGTTTGGATTTACTGAGAGGTATTATGTCAACTCTCTAATCAGGCATGCAAATACAGCCAAAATGAACCTAGCATTGATGGCCATCAAGGGTCACTCAAGAGACATTCACACTGTATTTTTTGGGTGATTTAATGAATTTTCTAGGGAAAGTTTAACTATATAAGTTTTCCACATTATGGTCTGAATTTGGAATCTAACTTCTATTTAAAATGTAATCCCGGGCATCTGGGTGGCTCAGTTGGTTAAGTGACGGCCTTCGGCTCAGGTCATGATCCTGGGGTCCCGGGATCGAGTTCTGCATCGGGGTCCCTGCTCAGCGGGGAGTCTGCTTCTCCCTCTGACCCTCTTCCCTCTCATGCTCTCTATCTCATTCTCTCTCTCTCTCTGAAATAAATAAATAAAATCTTTAAAAATAAAAAAAATCTTTAAAAAAATAAAATGTAATCCCACTATTATTCTATTTTTTCCATAAAATGGAATGGCAGATCCAGCAAATATATCTTATCCTCTTTCTATTTTTGTAGATGAGTGAACTGGGGGCCAAAATGGTGAAATCCCAAATCACACTAGTCCAGAACTCCTGATGCCCAGACCAGTGCCTTGTTTCATAAGTAGATTAAGTTATTGCATTTTTGATAGACTGATTCACTTAAAATACAAATTTTCTAATGATTAAGAAGCAGTTACAGTTGCAGACAGACAACCGGGCCCTGAATTTTGATAGGCAGGAAAGTGAACCAACATAGAAGGTAAAGAGAGAAACGTATGCAGAAGTATGGAATAGAGGAAGTCAATAAACTAGAGAAATCCTTCCATCAAGGAGCTAGAACATGTGATCATAAATAAAGGGTTAATGCTAACAGATAAAGCGATGCAACAAATAAAAAAGCAAAATTCCAAATAAAAGCAGACTGAAAGTATAATTAAATATTAGTGGTACAATGTCAGTGGTAAATTGATGGGTATTACTGAATCATTTTTTTCAACTTTGCCATATGTTCGAATTTTTTCAAAATACAGTGTTAGAAAAAAGCACACAGAGGTCCTGACGAGGCAATCCAAAAAGAAGAAATACAAATGGCTAAAGAAAATAATGAAAAAGTGTTCTAACTCCCTAGTAAGTAAATAAATACAAACTACTGGACATTCAACAGCTGACATTTAATTAAGCATCGGAGACTGGCTTGGCTCTCCCCACCTGCCGGGCACATCAAGGTGAGGGAAGGCAGCTGAAGCAGCAGGACGCTACCCTTGCCCGCCTGGCCTGCGTCCACCTGGAGGATGAGCTTCCAGCCTGGAGGTTCGTTTTAGGCTGTAGCAGGGACAGGCAGAATGGGGGTGACCATATAGATGTACCAATATTGGGTTTCCGGGGTTGGGCTTTTACCAAAGCAGGGGGGCATGCGCAGTACCCGGAGGCTCTTGAGGAGGAGGTGAGACTTCTTCAGTCAGTAATCTCCCCGGTCCTCCCTTCAGGTGTGAAAACAAGCAGAGGGGACTCCGCTCCTGATGATATTTGCGTTTGTCTGCTTCCTCTCACCGTGCAACCACCCATCTGATGAGGGGCTGTGTTACCCTGGGGCATGGAGGGGGCTGTGGGCACAGGATGGCCTTTGCTTACCCCCCACCCCCACCCCTGGGCTCATTCAGTGGTGCTCTGCCTCGACTCCACCACCTCTGTTGACGCACGGTGCAGAAAACTTAGTCTCTTTCCTGCACCTCGCATTGGTCTGAGCGGAGAGGCCCCACATTCTTGGCCAAATACATTTATTTTCATTAAGACAACATAAACCTAAATATTCCCCACTATTTTGGTGGCTTTCCCTTCCAAGTATATCTGAAACTTGTAATTTTTAAAGATATATTGAATTCACTGAGGGCCCAAAGAGAACACAAAGGCAGGAGTAGAGGGAATCGCCCTCTCCCCGTTTGAGCTGGGACACTCATCTTCTCCTGCCCTTGGACCTTGGTGCTCCTGGTTCTTGGGCCTTCAGACGTGGCCTGGGACACACACCACTGGATCCCCTCCAGGTCCCCAGACCTCAGGAATGGGACTGAGCCACACCACCAGCTTTCCTGGGTTTCCAGTTTGCAGATGGCGTATCGGGGACTTCTCAGCTCCCACACTCGGGTGAGCCAATTTCTACAATAACTCTCTCTCCCTTTAGATAGGTAGGTAGGTAGATAGATCTATCTCAGTCCAGCAATTCTACCCCTACGTGTATTCCCAAGAGAAATGAAAACTTATGTTCACACAAAAACTTGTTCAAATGTCCATCGCAGCATCGTTTATAATAATCAAAATAGGGAAACCACCCGAGTGTCCATCAGTGGAGAACCGGATAAATAACATGTGGTTATATTCACACCATGGACTATATTATTTGGCCACAGGGAGGAATGAAGTATTGATTTGTGTGACAACATGGATGAACCTTGAAAACATGCTAGGTGAAAGAAGCCAGACGCACAGGGCCCCCTGTTTTATGATTTCACTTTGATGAAAGATCCAGAACAGGCAGATCCATAAAAACAGAATGTGGATAGCGGTTCCCAGGGCCTGGGGCACGGGACTTGAGGAGCGACTACTCATAGGTCCTGGGTTTCTCTGAGGCGGGGGAAATGTGCACACATTGGTTGTGGTGGTGGTTGCACAAGTCTGTGGGTGAAAAACACTTTAAATGTGTGAATGGTATGGTATGTGAGCTACATGATAACACAGATCTCAATAAAAGCACTGGACAGTGTTCAAAGGGAGGCGACTCCTCCAGCCGCTCAGACCGTGTCTCACTCACCCTAGAGTGGGAAAGCCCTCCAGGTCCAGCTGCCGTCCTCTGACTGGTCCCACTTGGGTGTTCTGGAGGGGTTCTCCTGTTCTCAGGTCCATCAGCTGCTGTATTATTTCCTCCTGCACTTTGCCGAGAACAAGCTGGTCTCATGGCTGTTCCGTGCTTTGTCCCCCGCCCCTCCCCGCTTGTATTTTGGGGACACCTGTCACCTACGTCTGTTGTAATTATTGTTTGCGGCTTTTTAGTTTTGCTCTCTAGGGGCTCCACTTTTATGTGGGGGTTCAGAAAAATCCAAAAATGATCCTGGCATCGCTGCCACCATCTTCCCGGAATTCCTGTAGGAGATCTTTGCGAAGCCCTTCTTTTTTGATATAAGTTTCAACTATCTCCCTCCCTCCCCGTTTACATGTGTCTTCTGTCATTTGAGATTTTGGGATGGGTAGCTTGGAGGTGAGGGGCGGGGAGTTGGGGTGATCTGTAGCTTTCCACACCCTGTGTTGTGTGAGTGGGTGGCTGCACTCTCAAACGCCAGGGAATGCATCCACCCTGCCCTCATTTCTAACAGCCTCAAGGCTTGTGGAACAATTTGGACTTTCTCAGGTTATTAATATTTTCTCCTGGGCTTCTTCCATAGTGCAATTCAGTTCACCTATTGCTCAGAAAATATTGCTATGGAAACCTATTCAGGCATGTGAAGCAGGTTCTTAGAGGTGAGGAGAAAGATGGACAGAAGCAGAGTCCTCCAGCCATTCGGTCCCCATTTACAGCCCCCCCAGGCGCTTGAAAGAGTTAAGGGAGACACACACACATAAAGGTAAGTTGCTGTGCTTTCTGTTGCAGATGAGAAAGGGTGACCCTGACTGGATTTGTCAGAGGACAATTCTCTAAGGCATGGACTGGTGAATTTAATTCCGAGCCACATTGGGGTTTGTAGAACCGTCTGTCAGGCGGCTGCTAAATGTCTAACTTGGGGCCAACACATAGCTTGTCTTCAAGTTTCTTCAATTCCTGTGGAGCTCCATTAACATTCGACCCCAGTTTTTATGGCTGTGAAACACGGTCTCGAGGCTGAATACAGGAGCCTGGGTTTTGGCAGCTTCTCTTTTTTCAAATGGTTGCCAAGAATCCTGAGAGATGTGCACTTGTACAAATAAGTCCTTCAGGGGCGCCTGGGTGCCTCAGTCGTTAAGCGTCTGCCTTCAGCTCAGGTCATGATCCCAGGGTCCTGGGATCGAGCCCCGCATCGGGCTCCCTGCTCAGCGGGAAGCCTGCTTCTCCCTCTCTCCCACTCCCCCTGCTTGTGTTCCCTCTCTCGCCGTGTCTGTCAAATAAAAATCTTAAAAAAAAAAAAAAAAAAAAAGTCCTTCAACCGGCAATGGGGGGGTGGGGGAGACGGTACAGAGAACGAAGTTGAGGCCACCGCTCATGTGGTTTCTGACCTTGTTTGTTCTCCTCAGTCAAAGCAGTGGCTCTCGTAGCCGTAAGGACTGGTGTCGGGGCTGCAAGCCAGACCTTGCATGTCCCTGCCCAGCACCGGCAGCCCCATGAGGACTCCGGTTTCTCCCATCTGCATCTGCGGACACCAGCCTTCCCTCTCCTGCAGGAGGAAAGCCCAGCTCAGCCGGCCTAGGAGTCCATTGAGAGGGACGGTGCCCTGGCTTCCGGCTGAACAGGACAGTGCGCTTTCCAGAGCAACAGAGAGATGGTGCCGTACGTAAGTGGCTAGGCCATTGACTGAAGAGCTATTAGTCACCCTCTCTGAGCTTCCTTTTCCTCTCTGTAACGCGGGGAGCATACCCGTCCTTCCCAGGGCTGTCAGGACGCAGGTGTAGAGGAGTTCAAGTCTGTGGAGCTCTTAGGTCAGAGCCTGGCCTCCCCGGGGATCAGACGCGCTGCTCAGCGTCCTGACCGCATGCTTTGAGGATGATAGGGCCTGGCAAGTGTTTGTTCCTGCTCTCCCCCATGCTGTCCCCCTTTCCTAGCTGGAGAGAAGCAGCCCCCTGCAGCCCTCCCCTACCACAAATCGGAGCCTAGTCACCCCCGCCCCTGGGACCGTATGCAGAGGTGTAGGGCGAGAGCAACAGGCCGGCAGCAGCCTTGCCCCTTTCAGCCCCGGCCAAGGGCCCTCTGCTGGGGAGCTTCGGGAAACAGAACAGGGAGAAGGGCCACTTTCTTGGCCTAAAGCCGCTGAACCCGTGACATGCTGGCGGTGGGGAGAGCAGGCAAGTCCTAGAGAGTATCATTTTTTCCTCGTTTCTGACCATCGGCCCCCTTTCCTGATGTTCTTGGAAGAGGTATCAAGAGCTGTCATTTCTAATAGCTGCCTGCTCCACCCTGTGCTGAAGGCTTCTCGAGCATGACTGCATTTGATCCTGTGCTTCCCTCTAGGGCTCAGGCACCTCAGCACAGAGACGGAAGTCACTGGTTCAAGGCCTCACAGTAAGCAGTGCGACTGAGATCCCACCCAGGTCGGCCTCCCTCTGGAAACCGCTGCCCGGGGCCACCCGAGGACTGCCAGGCTGCCTCCTCCCCGGACCAGTACACCCCCAGCAGGCTGAGCGATGCCGGGGGTACCGCTTTCTCCTGCCTCCAGCTCCGCACCAGCTTTTCCAGGACCTGTCCTGAGAGGTGGCAAGCTGGGCCACTCGTTCTTCCTCTGACACATCCTTGCCTTTCATGTTTCCAGTCCCGGCCTTGCTCCGAACCCACCATTCCCCCTGAGCTCTGGAGCAGGGCAGCTCTGGGCATGGAGAGCTTGAAGGACGGGGAGCAACCCAGACATTTTAGCCACAGAGGGAGAGCGAGAAACCCAGTCTGAGAATCACTAGATGTTAGAGGGGCCTCGGCTTCTCACTTATGAGCAACAGAGAACTACTCTGAATTCATTAAAAAGGAGCGAATTGAAACAATGGCAATCATGGATGGCTACGGGGCCAGGGTTGGAAGACCAGAGTTGGTCATGCCCCAGTCGCCTGGGTGGCCCAGCCAGAGTGCCCTCTGCTCTTGACGCCGCGGCCTCCAGAGCGGGATGACAAGGCTGCCGCCTGCTTCACTAGGACCTCCTTCAGAGGCCGGGGCAGGCATAGCTCATCTGTCAAAGCTAGGCTGCAGGCCGGTCCTGGCTGCAGGGGACTTTTCTGATGCAAAGTGCTTTGAAGACCCAGCAGGGCATTTTTAAATGGCATGGTCTCCAAACAAAGGAAGGTTAGACGCTGGGCAGCATCCCCAATGAAAAATGTCCACTAGTGTCATCCAGTTAAAATTGTCACATTCCAGGGCACCTGGGTGGCTTAGTTGTTGAGCACCTGCCTTCGGCTCGGGTCATGATGCTAGGGTCCTGGGATCGAGCCCGACATTGGGCTCCCTGCTCAGCAGGAGGCCTGCTTCTCCCTCTCCCGCTCCCCCTGCTTGTGTTCCCTCTCTCGCTATCAAATAAATCTTAAAAAAAAAAAAAAAAAATTGTCACATTCCCCCTTAAACATGGATGAGGATGCGGAGTCCTATACAAGTGGCCAAGGCAAACCTGTTTCCTCTCTTGTGCCAACACCCATCAACCGCGTTCCAACTGAACGGGGGATCTGGAGGCTTCGGCTGGACGCAGTAGGGAGCCATGGTTGTTACGCTGACCTACAGCGTGCCTCTTCCCATGTAAGCCATTCAAACCCACTCACAGCCGTTCCCTCCGGAAAGCCTGGTCTGTGTGCCTCCTCTGGGCCACCCATTTGTGAAGGACTAAACATCCTAACACCATTTCCTGTATTGGGCATTTTCACCCTGCAAGATGAGAACATAAAAGGTTTAATAAGAGGCTGTATCCGTATGGATGTTCCCAAACCTACCCGTACACAAGAACTCTCCAGAGGTTTTCTGCCCCACCAAAGGCGCAAATCAGTGTCCTAGACACGGGGCAAGAAAAGCTTAAAACACGTTGGTGTTTCTTAAGTAGCCAGTCTAGCACAACCAGCATCTGGGAACTCCTGTTCCAGAACAGAGGACTACCTTCTATAGGCAGAGGAGGTTCCATTACCTTTCCACCAGCCACTGTTTACCAGAAGTCAAGAATGCAGATTTCCCAGCCTTAGAAATGGCCGGAATCTCTATGTGCATCCATCGCACGACTGGGAAAACAATATTGCCAATTGTTTTAGGACACCTCTTTCCCTTCTCTATACTGTAACCAGGTTCCTAAGAGGAGCTTGGCCATCCTTATTCCTGTACTCTGGCACCTAGCAGGCTTTCAATTTGTGACAACCTAGGATTACACGAAGGCACAATTACTGCCTCCACCTAACACCTAGTACAATGGAGAGTAGCCCTAGGAAGATGCTGAGCTGGACCACTTTCTAAAACCTGGGCCAGATCACAATTCCAGGAACGGCCAGAAATCCAGACTGTACTCCAAAAGGCCCACGCTGGCTCAGGATTTTCAACCAGTCGCTGTACCCGATGCTACTAACAGCAAACCTTTCCTGGGGGATGCACTCAACAGAGCGGACAGGTACGGAGCTGTGCCACCAGGCACGCTACCATGCACTTCCATTAGCTCATTCAGTTCCCACCGCCTTATGTCGTAGGTTTTATTCCTTTGCCTTCCTCATTTAACAGACCCAGAAAAGAGGCACCGCTGGAATCTGAATGCAGGCACTCTGGTTCCAGAGCACTCCTTTTTAACCACTACCTATTTTTCAATAAAGATCCTTTCTGGGTATCTTGAATTTGGCCTTACACCAACATGGCCACTTGAGACAAAAACAAACTTAGATAAGCAAGGACTTACTGTCCCTGGCAGCCCAGAGGACCCAGAGGTTTCTATTGGCACGGAGTGATCTGCCTGGCTCCCTGCTCATGCTGCCTAACCTGCCTGGCTGAAGCCACTTAATCCCATTTGTCAAGTTAACAGCCCCAACACATGCCACCAGCAGCTGTGTTCTCAGCACAGAAGCCCAAGGATCCCTTCCTCTTGTGCAACTGAGCCTTGCACATGCGGCTGCCCTGACCCTCTTTCTGATCCTAGGCTCTCTCACAACCGAATCCTGGCCAGGTTGGTCAAGACTGGCTGTCTGGAGGTCCCTCGTCTGCGCCATCTTGCCAGCAGAACCTCCTGACTCCGCAAGTACCTGGAATGAGCCATCACTGTAGAAAGCACCATCTTTCCACCTTTTTATGTACTTAACTCATAAAATCTCTGCCGACTGACTTCTACTCCTCCTGGACGTCAACCATGGCAGGACAAATAGAAGCACGGACAGGCTAAGGTAGGAGAGCCCCTCTGTGATGAGCAGGGACCTAGAACCTTGGTCTAGGCAGACCAAGCAGGGTTATTAACAAAGGATAGTCATAAATGAAATATAAAATGGACGTTAATTATTTAATGACACAGGAAAATAACACGTTATGAAACAAGCTGGTTACAAGTAGGGGGTAAAGGATGACTTCACTCCTGATAGAAAATTTAAAAGTATGTATACAAAACCCCTGATGGCTAGGTACAAAAATATCGACAGTTTTTACTCCCACTCTGTGATTAAAGAGTTTTCCCTTTGTTTTTGTGTATTTTTTGAGACATGACTATTTCTGAAACAAAAAAGAAAAACAAGTTACTGGATGTTTTAGATGAAGAGTTCTTCAATGCCAGGAGTCCAGCAGTCAAGGCCTGAACCCTAGGGCAGGTCCAGCCAGGGGGACAGTGGCCAAGCCCAGACTCAAAGGATCACTTCTTGTTTTTACTACTGGGATGCTCTTGTATCAGGCTGTTTCCTCCCCATCTGAAGTTCTCAGTGTACTTGTATTTATTTAACAGGAAACTATGAACATTAACTGGCACAACAGCAAAACCATGCCAGCAACTTTGGTTTCAAATTGATCAAAATGTAATAACCATTTTGTCGTTATAAAATGCACTGGAAATAAAACAAGACACGTAAAGCACTCTGGAAGTCAAGAGTTCCTACAACAAAAACCCCACATGACGAAACCCCCATCTTTTGCTGCTCTTTTTTGACTGCTGTTCATTTCCAATTTTCATCATAAACCTATTTCTGTTTCACAGTTCTGGAAGGGGAAATTTTTCTCAAAAAGATGCTTCGTCTCCTGAGTATTCTGCAGAGTTGGAAGGGTTCACCAAAATCCAAACCACGTGAAACGAAGTTGAATGAGCTGTGTCATTGCTTTGTGCCTTTTTCAAGAAGGGTTTTGCTAAGTTATTAAATGGAGAACAGATTATTACACTTATATTGGTGTAAACGAGGCTCAAAAATCTCAGATTCCCACTGTTCCCAACAAATGTTAGGACTGCTAAGGGTGCTTTATTCAAGTAACAGTGACAAATAACCCACACTTTGTGCTTTTAAAAAAATGGGAAAGGCTCACTGCTTTAAAATCTGGCATATATAAAAACCAACGGCACCGTACATTAAAAGTGCTTCCTAGCCGCAGTAGCATTTTCAGGGGAGGTCAGGAACTATGGTTAAGGTCCAAGAAACCACCAAAACCAAAAAAACAAAAAACCCGAGACAATCTTCTGCATCACCAGCCCCAGCGTACCAGGTCACTTCTAAGTTCAACCTTCTAAGGCAGGTTGAACTGGGTGATGGGGCCATTAAGGAGGGCACGTGATATAATGAGCACTGGGTGTTATATAAGACTGATGAATCACCGAACTCCACCTATGAAACCATTAACACATTACATGTTAATTGATTTTAAATAAAAAATACCCCACCCCCTCAAAACAATGACAAATTTGGAGGTCAAAGATTTAAAATACTCTGTCGTCATAACAAAATCCAAAAGATCCCTTGCTTTGCTCTTGAACAACCCAGAAAAACTGAACTCTGTTTTACATCCCCAAATAAGAGTGGTATCTCCTGGAAGTATCAGTGCCTGGTGCTTGTAACCCACGTCAATTCATACCCCTGTTCCATCAGTCCCAATTCTGAAACCACAACAGTTCCTTTGTTAGAGAAAGGGAAAACATCCACTTCAGGACAAAGCCATTCAAGACCAAAGGAAGGCGTGTCTTCAGTGGGAGAACTGCCGGCTGTCGGAGGACTTCTTGCTAATGTGTTTGAAGATTTTGGACTTCTCGACTTTCTTGGCTTTCTGGTAGCCGAAGCCACCGCCGCCGCCTCTCTTTTTAAGCTTGCCGTCATTGCTGTTCACGTCTAAAGGTGAAGGTTAAGGAAATCAAGCAACTCGAAGACAATGAGCTCCCACCTAATATCCATACAGAGGACCAACCAGCATGTCCCCCCCCCCCCCCCGCCCCAAAAATGCGACCATGAGCCCACGTGACCCATTTCCAGGAAGTCTGGAGTGGTCACGTGATCATGGACTACAATGAGCAGGTGTGACTTTTAAGCCAATGTAACAGTCATGTTAGATACTGATACTGTTGTCTGCACAACTAAACTGAAGACAATTATTCACAGGGAGTTGAGAGGTACATCAGCAAGTCTACAGAAACACAGTAAAAACCACGCTCCATGTCAAAACAAATGACTTTCCCCTCTGTTCGGAGTGGATTCGGGAATGCTTAACCAACTGAAGGAGCCGCTCTTCCTTCCTCAACGATTCGGCAAGTAGGCACCACACTGGACACTTACTCGCTGCCTACGAGGGGGACGGTGACCCCCCGTCTCGTCCCCTCGGGAGTCGGGAGCCACAGCGCTAGCTCAGCTCACAGGCCTCACTTTCGCTGTTCGTTTCCTCGGTGGAAAACATGAGGATGAAGTGCAGATGATCAACTGCAACTGGAGGGGTTTCCTCTGCCTTTTACCCTGAGTAGCACTTATGGGTTATTGTCTTCTGCTAGTCTTGCAACTTCCTTGTACGAAATCCTTCCATGGCCCTGAGGGGATAAACACTTTGAGGTCCCATCTTCTCTCTCCAGCCCCAGGGCATGCTGCTCTCCATGACCTCATATAGGGAAGCCTCACAAGAGCCCAAGCCCTGCAACTGCACCCCCCTGGGCTTCTCTCCGGAACGCACAACTCTGGCTTCTCCCTGTCTGCCTGTCCAATTCCTAGAGGCTTAAAGCACAGGCTGTCTTGTGTCTGTAACCCCACTGCGACAGTGAAGCCCTGCCTCCTGTGTGCTGGCGCTGACAAGCAGACAC
This sequence comes from Zalophus californianus, assembly GCF_009762305.2. Classification (NCBI taxonomy): domain Eukaryota; kingdom Metazoa; phylum Chordata; class Mammalia; order Carnivora; family Otariidae; genus Zalophus; species Zalophus californianus. The sequence continues at coordinate 95,713,183 of NC_045597.1, forward strand.
GGACCAGACCTCGCCGGAGCACACACCAAGCCAAGTGCCCCTCTGTCCTCGGATGAACTCCTGACAACAAAGAAAAGGATACTCAGATCAACAAAAGGAGGCACCTTGAAACCAAACGACAGAGCAACTTGAGGCAAATTTAAGTTATTAACATTGAAGATCTGTTTCAGAGAATGGGAATCATATGCTCGAATGTAGGACTTATATGCTTCCTGGGCTGATTTGTGAAGGAAGTAGTTCTTTTCAATCAATTTTTCAAGCTGAAATGAAGAAAACACTGGTTTCAATAAAATACAAAAGCAGACTTCAGACATATTAGAATAAAACCATCCTGTAAAAAAACATTTGTTCCAATACACTTGCTCCAAGTTTTGTAATACTGGCAAAATCAGGGTGCAGTAAGAAGAATGTCAGGGTTCTAAGGTATGAACTGGAACAAGGTAGGAAACATAGGAATGTGATAAGCAGCATAGTAAGAACCCTAAAGAATCACAGTCCAAACCTGGTTCATGAAAAGGGAGAGTCAGAGGACAGTGATTACCAATGGAGGCTACCTTTTCCTCACAAATGTTAAAAAAAAAAAAAACAAAATACAAAGAACACACAAAAATACCAAACATACCTGAGACTGAATGTCAGAAATTTTGGACCAGGAAAACTCAAATTCACTTAATGGAACCTAGAAAACAAACGCACGAAGATTAGTAAACCAGGATGGATTAATATTCAGAGCTGTAGATGATGGAGCAGTGACAAGCATGAAGAACCAGGACAGCCAGGCCTGTATGACTCCCTCAGGACAGACAGCCACTCCTCTGGTCTCCTGAAGCCAACGGAGAAAACTTCGCTTACTTCCGCTACCTTCACATGCATTGGGCTGAGGACCCTTCCTGAAAAGCAAAGGCAAGGGACTACACAGGGACAGTGAGTCAATGAAGCCCTTTTCTCTACAGAAGGAGCTCTATGGATGCAACATGAGGCAGCCCGATGCTTCCAGTCAGAAGGACCACTGGCCCCTCCCTGCATGTCAGGAGGGCTGTCCTACCGCCCCCTGCCCTGTGACTAGGGTCTGTGATCCCAGCGCTCATGATGACCACACACCCCTACGGGAAGGATCTCTCACCAGTCATCACTTATTAGGAAACTGCAAAAATGCCAGACCTCAGAGAGGTGCTGGAAAAACAGCTGCCCAAGTCCTGCCCTCGGAGCCCGCAGTCTTGCCGAGAAGACAGGCAGGGGGTGAGACGACAGCTGGATGAGCATTCGAGCTGGGGGAACGCCAACGACAGGAGATGAGTGACGGCGTCCCACAAGACTGCGAAGCTCATCCAAACCAGAAGCATTCTGAAGATCCAAAAAAGGGCATTCTAGAGCAGAGGCGCAAAGGCCATTTTTGGGAACTGCGCATACTTGCAATTCCTACCAAGAGGAAATCTGTTCCCAGCTTAGATTTTCCAAACCAAGATCTTTACCTTGGATTGCTTCAAGTAACGAAGGAAACCCAGTTCTTCAGGGCGTAAAATGAGCAAGGCATGCCCTCTCCCGTTTAGGCCTCTGGCTGTTCTTCCCACACGATGAATATATTCCTTTGGTGGAGAGAGAACACCTGAATTAATATACCAACTTCCATGGGAACCTGCCTTTCCAGGACCTGTATGGTGGTGGACACAGCATGTCAGCACATCTGGACGAGATGGTGCTCCTCCCCCAGGGCCATGCCACCACACACACTAGCCATGTCCCCTGCTTCTGCATGGACCGTGACCAAAGAGGTAAGAGGGCCATGACTGAGGCCTGATACCCACTGGACGTGATAGTCACATTAATGACTACTAAGAGTGCTTCATCTTCAAAATAACTTTCTGAATACGTTTTTGTGCTAGCTGACAATTTATGTCATCTATTGGTTGTTGACAACACTTAACAAAACTTATTTTACTACACGTGCTACAGAATCTTACGTATTTCTGGCAGCGAATTTTATTTTCTTCTAACACCTACTGCTCTTCACAGACCATTCCAAGCACATGACATTCCTAACTTCAGCCTCACTGAGGCCTCTCAAATCTTGACACACCCCCTTTGGGTCCTGCAAAAGCCCTGGCTATTATCAGCACCAGAAAAATACTACAGTCAGTGTGCAGTACAACAGGACTTGGATAACTACGGGATCAACCTCTGAATGTGAAATATGGTGAGTCTCAGAGAAACCAGAAAGTTCACTCCTTAACATAGAGCCCTTGTGGAGAAACTCCAAGGATGCCAGTTACCTTGGGGTCATCTGGAGGGTCATACTGAACAATCCAGTCCACTTCAGGAATATCCAGCCCTCTAGCTGCCACGTCGGTACACAACAATATCCCTGAATCTGCGTTGCAGAACTGGAAGAATGTGGTTGTGCGCTTATTTTGCTTTTGCCTTCCCTAGAATCAAGAATCAAATCAAATCATTCATTAGAGCTGGAAACTTGAGGTCGTTTCTGGGAGGTCTGGATGACAACCCCCCCAGCTGTGGAGTTGTTAACCTGCTTCATTTCATTCTCTGGCCTAGATCTCATTTCCCTAAGTGGATGGTATCCCTTACCCCTTTGTGGTCCTTACCCTTCCACACCCGGCAAAGCTCCCTCCACATGGGATCATTCTACATTTAGAGAGAGCGATACCACAAACCCCACAATCCATATACTTGATAAGTGTTAACTTTTTAAATAAACTCATGATAATCACTTACATGAATGGCCAAGACAGGCAAATCGATGTAGTTCAGCAACTCATAATGGTATTTCACAGATTTACAGGATGAAAAGAAGACCATCAGTTTCTTCTTCCGGTTCTTCTTAAGGAATGTAAAGAGCAGGAGGAATCTCTTTTCCGAGGGACAAATAACATATCCCTAGAAGTTGTTCAAGTGAACAGATAAAAATAATCAGACATTTTCAGCTTCATAAACCAATATGATTTGATGGACAGCACAAACACTGCATATACACCATCGTGCCTTACCTACAGCAAAATTACTGACTTCACTATAACAAAGCATCCCTGAACTGAGCCTAATTTTAGCTCTTCTGATTCCTTTTCCTGGGTGCAATCACTAAATACTAAGTACTTTTCATATTTCTGAGATTACAGACTTCTGGTTACCCACAGTTTGTGCAACCATAATAAAGTAACACCTCTACACGTTGGAACCCTCAAGGCACAGCAATGCTTCATTTTTTAAAAGGACCTTAAATAGCAAGATCTCAAATAACTACAGCCTAAGTGCACTGTCCTAAACAAGACAACAAAGGCAAGTGAATACATTTTTTAAAACATACAATGAACGGAATTTTTAAGCAAGATCGTTATTTGAAATATTTTATTCATCTAAAGACCCAACTTTCCGTTTTCAATCCACTTAGGTTGGATCTCTGTCACCTCATTTCCAATTTTTCAGAGCAATGTGCCTGAAACCAGCCTCTCCAACTGCTAACTCAACCTTGCATCTTAGAGCAAAAGGTCATTAAATAACACTTTTTTTTTACTGCATTTACAACTGGTAGTGATTAGCGTCTCCTATGTGGCAGGCAGTATTAAAAGACAGAATAAAGAGACCTGATCAAATTATTCAGAATTCAAGATTCGTGATGCCAAACAGCCAATATCCAAATTCACTATATTTGAATCAGTTCATTAATCCATCTGCTTTTGGGATGATCCTCGAAACAATTACAAGGACACACCAAAGATGAGTCGTAAATATAAGATCTTGACAAAAAGTACCTGCTCCAGACCATCCACTGTTGCATTAGCTTTATCATCATCAACACCAACATACAATGGCTCCTTTTTCAAAGAAATCCTTGCCAAGTCTTCAACTTTTCGAGTTTGTGTGGCAGAAAAGAGCATGGTTTGCCTGCGTGCTGAAAGAGATACATACAAAAATAACCCAAATATTTCAGGGACTCTTTAGCATTGCCTCACCACTAGAAATACTGAGCAAAACTATCAGGAATGGGACGTGTGATATCACTACAGATATTAAGAAAGGAATATGAACTTTACCTCTATACATTCAACAACCTAGATAAAATGGACAATTTCCCTGAAAGACAAATGGCTAAAACTCACTTGAGATGAAACAGATATCCTGAATAGCTTTCTATCTATTACAGAAATTGTAGTTAAAATCATCACGTAAAGAAAACTCCAACCCCAAAGACTTCCACTGGTGAATTCTATTAAACATTTAAAGAAAAAATATTACCAATTCTGCACAATCTCTCCAGGATTTGAAGAGATTTTTTATTTCCCAACTCATTCTTTGAAGCCAGCCATTATTACCCTGATACCAAAACTCAATAATGATTCATAAGCACAGATGCCAAATTTCTAAACAAAACTTTAGCAAAGGAGAACGTAACATATAAAAAGGATAATGCATTATGACCAAGTGGGGTTTACTTCAGGAATGCAGGGTTGTTTAATATCTGAAAATTAACCGATATAATTTCCTGAGTTAACAAATTTAAAATTTAAAGAAATATTTAATGAACAAAAACAAACATCTGTTCATTTTAACAGACATGGTAAAAGCATGATAGAATTTAACGTCTCTTTCTGATTGTGATGTTACTGTTTTATGCTGTTACTGCAATTTCACGTCTAATGGTTTGGAAGCCATTTTTGTAATGAATAAATGTACATCCTGTACAGTATCTGTATCATGCCATTCCGGATTAATAAAAACCACCAGTATATGCAGATAAACAAAACAAAAACACCTGTGATGGGTTTCACAGGTGTAAACATGTCAAAACAAACTGTATATTTATAACATGTTACAGACCGTACCAATTATACTTCAATAGAGCATCCAAAAACAAACCATATAAGAAATGGAATCATGGCCTCACTACAGACATAAACAGTTCATAACGTTGCAAGTACTCTAACCCAGGTATGTACAACTCAAGTACCACACAGCAGGCAACACATTCACGGCTGCCTGGGAGATGTCAGCATGGGTGAGAAAAAGCAAGATGGGGTGCTGGGGACAGACAGGAGTGAGACAGATGTTAGGACTGTCTAACTTACATTATAACCTCTAAAGTGGCAAAAACCTCTGCATTAAGTTACTGGTAAGTCTGACGCTTGCTTTGCAAACTACCTCTAGGGCTGACTGGCACAACCACTTCGCTGGGCTAGATTAAAATTCCGGTACGAAGAGTTTTCAAAGAGGAACCACCCTCACCTGCTGGCAACAACTACTTTGCAAACCACATGCAGATATTACGTCTACTTACTTGGCAGAAGTTTAATAATCTGTTTTAATTCCTCTTCAAACCCAACATCCAAGATACGATCAGCCTCATCAATAACCAGACACTGCAGATTTTTATACATAAACCCTGGGGTATTCTAACAAGACCAAGGCAAAGAAAAACGTGTTAGCTGACAGATTCAGGTTTCACACAAGACAAGACGACAGGCACCCCCCTCCCCAGTGTTGCCTTACCTGCATGTGGTCCAGGAGGCGGCCTGGGGTGGCCACGATGATGTTGATCCCATTACCGAGTTTCTGTGCTTCAGCAGATCTGTTGCTGCCACCCATTATCAACCCGTATGTGTGGACATGGTGCGTCATCAGCTCCTTAAGAACACCGAAAGTCTGCATGGCCAGTTCCCTAGTAGGTGAGAGGATAAGAACTCCAGTTCCTAAAAGGCAAAAAAATGACAGTAAAAGTCCAGCTGTAGTTATCACCATGAGTCCGTAAGAGCGACGATAAACTTCTAGCGAGTTACCAGCAAAACCCACCGGATCAGAAACTCACCATTCCTAGGCATGAACTTTAACTTGACAATGAGTTCAACTGCAGGGATGAGAAACGCCAGCGTTTTGCCACTGCCTGTTTTTGCGGCTGCTAGAAGATCCCTAAAAATCAGCAATGGAAAGGAAAGAGAGACATTTAGTCTACTTATTCAACAAGCATTTACTGAATACCTACTACGTACTACCACATTGCAGACATCAAGGCTAGAATGTGAATAAGAAAAACAAAGTCCCTAGCTTCTTTATCACTGAAATCAATCACTGAGGTTACAGATCTAACTCAGAAATAAGAATTGTGCTATAAAACAGAAATGAACACTTTTCTTCAAACATCAGTAACTTAAAGCCTTTTAACGAAGCATGGATGTATCAACTCAAAGCACAGTGCAAACATCAGCAGAACATGTTGGCATTTTCTTTCTAAATGACTAGCACTAAAAATAGGTACTAATGCCCAAACATCAATGTTAATCATACCTGCCTTCCAGAAGTGGTCGGATACTTTTATGCTGAATTTCAGTCATGTTGGTAAAACCCATTTCTTTTATTGCCCTCAGAGTGTTCTCATTGACAAGATTACTAAGAGAAGCAAATGAAGTATCCTCAAAAGCTCCTAAATAAAAGAGTTTATCATTAGCAAGTTTATTTTTAATATTTAATACTGCTATAGCTATGTAAATTAGTTTTGCTGTGTAAAAACATTAATGGGTGGGAGTCAAGCTGAGAAGAGCTTCTTCCAGTAAGAAAGACTAGACCCCCACCATTCCTACGTAATACCAAGACAAAGACAGACTTCTGAAATTTCTCCACTGCTGATGGCTGTGTAAAGGCTAGAACGTATACTGTAACAAAACAGTAAAGAATGGAGAGGAGGTATAATCAAGGGACTTGTGTCTAATGAAAATGTCAAGCATGGGGGGGTGGTGCAGAGAGAAATGATTTAAGAAATCCGAAATAAAAAATGAAAGCATCCAGTACAGAAAGTGAGTGTGAAGTCAATCAAAAGAGCTGTTAATCTCACTCCAAAAAGACAACCGAGAAGGTCAGACATAGCCACATACCCTTAGACCCGACCCACACGTCAAGTGCAGTGGTCCTTCAGCAGGGGAAGATATGAAAATTACCTGGGGAGGCCCCACCCCATACCTGCCCTGCTTATCAGTCAGTTATTGTTCACGTTGGCACTACTGATATCTCGGGCTGGATCGTTCTTTGTTGTGAGAGGCCGTCCCATGCATTACTGGATGTTCTGCAGCCTCCCTGACCTCCACCCACTAAATGACAGTAGCCTGCCTCCAGTTCTGACAACCAAACATGTTGGCAGTCAACCTTCACGGTTTGCCTGGGACTGAGGTTTATGAGATGCAGGACTTCAGATGCTAAAACTGGTCAGTAAACCGGGATGACCCGGTCACCGCCCCCCCCCCCCCCCCCCCCCCCCCCCCCGCAAGGAAGCAAAACTGCCCTGGTTGAGAACCACTGCCATAACCTTTGCAATTTTGATTAAGCAAGCCTGGGGTTAGGCCTCAATATTTTAACAAATAAAAAACCCACATTGAACTCAAGGAACTAGACATTTCTGCTCTGGAGCAAGTGATTTTGGCCAAACTCTTGACCTTATAAGGAAGAGAGGCCGAAGGAAGTCACCCTGGCCAAAGTCCCTCAATAATGTGAATTTCATCCTTCCTTACTAATAACTGGGGCAATATTAAACTTCTGGGCCAATAATCTTCCTACTACGAAATGAAATGAGCTTTAGAAAACAACAAACCAAAGGAATACAGGACCCCAAAAGCTGTCTGTGTGCTTATCAAAATATTTAGTGTTAGGAATGCAGAAAAGGAAAACAACAGAAACAAGAGCTAAGGCACACAAAGTGGATAAAGCAGCAACTAGATATAAAAATATTTCTCGTCAATACTTCTTCTAGGTAAATGAAAAGTCACAACTGAACCTTCAAATCCTATAATCCAGAAGGCATGCCACATTCAGGGTCTCTCTGGAAAACTTTCTAAAGTTACCTGTCAGTCCCAGGGGTAGGCTGGGCACTTCACTGTCCTCTTCCTGCTCATCTGGCTTCTCCACACTGTGTTCTGTCTCTTCAGGAGCTTGGGCCCCTTCTTCAGAGTCCCCTTTGTCTTCAGTTTTTGCTTTTTTGGTATCTTTGGTTTTAAAGGAAAACACCCCCCCCCATTTTTTTTTGTTAAAATAAAATACCAAACAGGATCACAAAATAAAAAGATGTGTAATGCAGAGAGGCATGTTTTCAAAAGCTTAACACATTTCCAGTTTTAATATGCTAAGAATGTCTCTTTTTCATAAGATTTAATTATACGTAAAAACCCAGGGGGACAGGCAGATTTGCCAACAAAACCTTATTTTTTAGGCCTATTATAGTATCTTGAGTGACCAAGACATTTTTGAAAAGTTGAACAGTTGAAGTATACTAATTACATCCAATTCTGTATATTCCACTGAGGAAAAAAAGGGCTGTGATTAATGGTTTTTTGAACTCTTAACAAGCACTAATTTGTCCTACTATGCCATTAAACATAAATCTTCCATAAAAGCTTTTTTGTTTCTATAAAGGCCCAGAGAGTAAACACTGTAGGTTTTGCAGGCCATAGGGTCTGTCACAATAAAGACCAAGTAAACAAATGTGCACTGCAGTGTTCCAATGAAGCTTTATTTCCCAAAAGTAGGCAGAGGGCTGAATAGTTTAACACCTGTTGTAGTCTCTCTTGAAATCTCTGCTTGCTCACATCTCAAATAAAATGCCTATCCTTCAGGTAAGCTTATCCAAATCCAACCATCTTTCAAAAGAAATTGGCCTCCCCCCATCCTGGCCGTTCTACTCACTTGGGAATTAACGTTCCATTTATATAGAAGTTACCTGCTATTTTTACACAATTTGCATATCCAAATTATTACTAAGTCTCCTTTCAAGAGGAGAAATTTACGGTAGGAAAAAAAATTGGGACAAAAAAAGGTAAAAAAAAAGAATCATTAATGCAAAGTCCACTGAAATAAAGGCTTTAGAAGATAGAAATGTACTAGCCCAGATGTCTTTAGTGTAACGCCACAATTCTGTTTGAAAACAGGTAATAAACCTAAAATACTATGCCATAATATAGTCTGTTTCAAAGCCTAGCCAACCATCAAAAAGAGCAAATTTCTAGAATTCAAAGGAGGCTCTTACTGAAGAGTGAGGTGTTCTTCAGTTGTTAGGGAATGTAAAAGCACGACACATTTCTCAGTATCTTAATCAAAAAAAAAAAAAAAAAAAAAGGCACACCCCAGCCCCTACACCTTGCTTCTTTTTGCTGCTAGGTTATTTTTTGGTATACTAATGAGTATAGGGATTCTTGCATGTTGCATGAATACAGTAGTAAAAGAAAGAAGGTAAAACTGCAAAATCGTTTGAATGCCTGAAGTTCAAAGAAAGAAGTACTTACCAGGCCCAGCATCATCTACCATTTTTCTCTTTTTCTTCTTCTTTTTTTTGGATTCTGAATTGGGAGGCTGTGTTGCTGCTTCTCCATTGATTATTATGGTAGATTTCTTTTTTTTTTTAACTTGTACAGTTTCCACGGTTTCTTTAGCTCTCTCTCCATTCTGGGCTTCTGAGGAGCCCACATTCACAGACTGTTTTAGGGATTTTTTAACCTTCCCACCTCCCACTGTTTCTTCAGACACATCTCCATTTTGGGTTTCCGATAAGCTCGCATCCGAAGCCTCTGTTCAAAAACAGAATGCACGTTGTGACGAAAAAGGGTAGGTTTGCTTAAGAACACTAGGATCCCAGGTGAGAAACCTCAGTGTGTCCATGACTGAGATGATTTAGCTTTTAATTCCCTTTCATATACATTATTAAAACCACCTAATTATGGCATTCTACTACAGGACAAGTCAATTTCCTTTAATGAAAAATGCTGGAAAAGGGAAAGCTACATTGATTTCTTAACTTCAAAAAACCGTGTATCTGTAAGAATCTGGGACAGCAACACTTCAGTGAAGTTAAACATTTAAACGGATGGGGCCAGACAACAGCAGCTACAAATACATTTTAGTATCAGATAGTCGATAAATCTCTGGCTAACCAATATATCATTAAAGACTTCCATCTATTCACACAACTACTGCTTTTCCTATAATTTCAGAACACTCAACCTAACTTTCCTAAGCAGCAGTGAACTGAAAATTCACTTATTGGTCCCGGTATTTATCATATATGCATGTAAATGCCTAGGGAAGTCTTTAAAAGTTTCCCTGTTTACATATAATAAAAAGTAACAACACTTTGAAAAATTTTTTATTACTTTTTAATTTTAATTGTTATCTTTAAGTACCAAGAGGCAGTTAGTAGTGCTGTATTATTCACAGGAACTGGAAATACAAGGGAGCTTCAAAACCATTTCTAAAACCCACAAACCTGTCCTCTTCTTCAGGATTCCTTGCAAGCCACTCATCCGCTGGAATCCCACTAGAGTAAGGAATTATGCCTCCAACATTGCCCTGGGGGATTGATATGTTATACAGGATCCAAAAAAGGGTAAGGTAACTTCAAGATCTCTGGCTCTGTGTTAGGAACTTAGCACTGCAAACGAGATGGGTAAGAATGACGGCCATTCAGGTAACAGCCTTTTCAGTTAAGTATTTACTAAGGATGCAAATACCTGGAAGCGCTTGAGGAATTCATGATGTTAGGAGCAATGGGAAGATCGGGCACGCACTGGACACGTGCAGAAGACACTTCTAGAGCTGAAAATAGGATATGCTCCAGGAGTCGAGAGAGACTGGACATGGACAGGGGAAGGCAATTGTACCAACAAAAACTCTGTGACAAGAGAGACACTGAGCTTGTTTTGACGCAACGTAGGCATTAAATAGACGTGAAAGGAAGGCGCGTGTAGATGACAAGTCCCACGTGTCTGACTGGAAATGGGCCAGGGGGTTGGGGCGGGGGATGAAGTGGGACGGACTCAGAATAAGGGAGACATAAAAAAGGTGGTTCAGGGGAAGCCTGGCTAGAGGCCTGGAAGAAAACTCAGGCGGCCTGCTTCTGCCCTGATTCTGTACGGAGAAACTGAGGCTCAGAAAAATCAGGGGCAGATCTGGGGCACGCGGAGAGCGGCACCCGAGCGGGACCGACCGGAAACCGCGCCAGGCTGTCTTTCGCTCTCAACAAGCACACGTGCCGCGGGGGAAGCGGCCACGCCACTTCGGGGCTGCAGTGACTCCCGAGCAGAGCAGCGCCGCGACCCAGGGGCGGGATTCCGCAGCTACCGAGACCCCCAGTCCCCAAGCTCCGCGTATCTCACCCTGGAGCTTTAAGTTTCGCTGGCGCAATTTGAGGTTCCGTTTCTCGATCTTCTTGCGCAGGAGTTTCATGGGTAGATGGGACATGTTGTCGGAGAAGCGCCTCCACTGCAGCGCCACAACTCGGCCACCGGGTTGGGAGTTACTTCTTCCTGGGCCACACGTGCGTAGCTCGGCCAACCGGAAATACGTCACAGGGACCGCTGGAGGACTGCAGTCGGAAAAATGCGTCCCGGGTGGAAGTGCTTCCGACGACCGGACTCTGTGCAGCGCCCTCTAGAGGAGTGGAAGACCGAACCAGGTTTACCTTGTGTCAGAGCAGGCGGCGTGTGTTAGGGGCCCTGGGAGTGTGAGATTCCCCAGAGGAGGCTGAGGAAACAAGGACGAGCAGGGGGCTTTAGGGAGTCTCCAGTTTTATATGCTTGCCCTCTTTCTTTGTATCCTGGACTATTTGGGAAATTGAATAAAATCTAAATTTCATCTATAGATTGTGAACGAAGATTCCGAAGTTAAGCATTGCGAAGAGAGTCATTCAAAATAGGGTTGGGAGGATAGAGAAGCGGGGTCTCTGCACGTCTCCTGTTTCAATTCTTGGAACACCATGAACTCTTGACTTTTGTCAGTTGCAACTGGTCAGTTGGGACCACCTCCGGAACACATTCTTCTACTTCAGACTGAAATAGAGCTAATGTAACCCTCTGCTAGCTGCATTGACAATGGTATATTAAATAGTCAGTTGAACTCTGCAGGGGTAATGGTAATTCTTTTGAAACAAGTTCTGTAACCTTGTGGCTTTTGCCTTTATAAACCTGTTCTCCCTCATTGCAATTCAGAGTCCAACACTTTTAACAGAGTGAATTTCTAAGACCAGGTCTAACAAATCAGTATCATAGATCAGATCTCAGAAAACATCTGAGTTTGGGGAGGTGGAAATTAATCATGTATGTGCCTCTGAAGTTCCTTTTGCCCCTCACTGCTAGAGCCTGTCTTAGTATCTGTTCGGTCTATGTTTAACTATTTGAAATTTCTTCCTTGGGGCCCCCAGCCCAGATGTCTCTTTTTCCAGAATATATTCATTCATCAATTACTCTCTCATTTAGCAATTATTTTTTGAGCATATTTATGCTAGGAGTATGTGATAGGTGTGTGCTCTGTCCTGGGAATAGAATGGTGGGTAAGATGCACTCAGTTAACCTTCATGGAACTTACAGAGTTGACATATGGAGAGGATAGAAAATTAAACAGCTGTGGTGAACTACTTAGTGACAAGGGAAGCAAATGACAGCTCAGCACCCTCATGTGGGAATGGGGATGGGGATGGAGTCATTCATTCCATACCCTCTGTGCATATGCACTGTGCTAGCAGCAGGCAGAGAATGAAAATGATGCCTTTATTTAACTATTTAAGTTTAATATGGATCATGCCTCACCCGTCTCGTTCTTTCAATTTTGTTTTGTCACCTGAGAGCCCCCTTGGTCCCCTGAACTCAGGACTGACTCCCTGAACTCAGGGCTGACCTCCTGAACCCAAGATACTCCTAGAAGCTCATACTTAACTTTTTAGAAACCAACAAACTGCTGAAGCAGAAAAAGAAACATTTGAACATGAGGCCAGCACAGATGAATCAGAAAATGCCTGACCTGACCAACAGTTAACCTCAGCCTCAGTATAATGTTAAAATTCCCCTCCAAACATCATCCCAAGCCCTAATAAAAGGAGCCTGCTTTCCCTTGTTCAGGGCGTCATGCTTTGGAAATTATTGAGCAAATAAAGTGACCTTGTGAGGCAATCATCTGGTGCAGTTTCTGTCTGTAGCTCACCAAGGAGCAGACCACTTGGTCCAGTAACAATTTGAGATCCTTAAAACCTTAGACAAGTGTTTATATAATGAAAAGAAGATTTCTGTGTAATTTCTTTTCATTCAAGTAATGTTAAAAAGCTTCACTTTGGGGTACCTGGGTGGCTCAGTCAGTTAAGCATCTGACTCTTAATTTTGGCTCAGGTTATGATCTTGGGGTTGCGGAATTGAGCCGCAACTCAGGCTTTGCTATGGGTGTGGAACCTGCTTGGGATTCTCTCTCTCCCTCTGCCCCTAACCCCCCAACCCCCTGTTCTTCCTCTCTAAAACAAAACAAAACAAAACAAAATAGCTGCACTTCACTTGGAAAAGAAAAGTCTGTTTCACAAACCCCTTAGAATTTGAAAAAGAAGTAATTGGCTCATTCACTCTCTCCAACCACTGCATTAAGACTCCTGAAGTGATTTTCTGGGAACTTTCAAATGCTGGTTGCTACAGGCTAACCACTCTGTAGTGTACAGGAATTTAAAAAGTGTTGTATTACTGTAAATAAGTGGGTGTCCCCTCAGGTGGCTTGATTTTGGTTCTCTGGATTGTACTAAGCAGATGGCAGGTGCTGCTTCTTCAATGATCCGATGGATGTGAAAAGGAGAGATGATTTCAGGGAGCATTGCTACAATTCTCCAAGGCATTTATTGGTGCAGTCCTTCTAGAAGGTGGAGAGGGTACAGAAGTACATTCATTATAGAAACTTTTCTCACAAGAACTACATTCATTTATGACTTAAAAAAAAAACTACTCTGTGCCAGGTGCTATTTTGGGCCCCCAGGGGTCAGGCAGTGAACAAGACAGGCAAGGTTTTTGTTTCTAGGGTACTTACTGCATACAGAGGGAAACAGATATTAATCAGGTAAACAAGTGAGTCAACAAGGTAACTTACATGGAGCTAAAATCTGGGAAGACATTAAAACAAGATGTTGTAGTATAATAGAGATGGATAGGGGGCAGAGCAGCATGCTACTCAGTGTTAGAAGTATTTTTGTGGAAACCGCCCAGCAAAGACCTGGGGTCAGAGAAAACACTGGTAAAGACAGCCTTACATGTCATTAAGTAACAATGCAGGACCACAGCAGCAGCTGAGAAGGGGGGAGTCCAGGGCTCAAAAGCTTGGAGAGTGAAGCTTGAATGGGGGAGGTGGAGAACTTCAAAAAGACAACTTCCTTTGACCCCCCCACCCCCACCCCAAGTGCCCCAGTCTGACCGCTAGTGATTGAATCACAGCCTGACTCTTGCTTCTCCATATAGACTTCAGAACTGGGATTTATTTTTAATACACTTTTATTTGACATGATCTTAGATTTACAAGAACACTGCAAAAGTACTACCCTCCCCCCAGTTTGTCCTAATGTTAACAACTCAGCCATGAGACAGTGGTCAAAATTAAGACATTGAGTTTGATAACTTACTATTAACTACAAACTTGTTACTATTAACTAAACTTTATTCAGATAATACCCATTTCTTCACTAATGTCCTTTTTGTGTCCTAGGATCCTAATCAAGATACTATGTAGCACACAGAATTTTCTGAAATGTAATCTTGACTGTTTCCTAAACACTCTGTGTGAGGGTGTAAATGAGGGGAGTGGCTATCAGCCAGAAGTTGGTAGGTCCACACTGTAGTTCTCAACATGTCATTTTTACTGGTTCATTATTTTATTTTATTTTTTTCGAGATTTTATTTATTTATTTGTCAGAGAGAGAGAGAGCACAAGCAAGGAGAGCAGCAGACAGAGGGAGAGGGAGAAGCAGACTCCCCGCTGAGCTTGGAGCCCGATGCGGGGCTCGATCCCAAGACCGTGGTATCATGACCTGAGGCAAAGGCAGATGCTTAACTGACTGAGCCACCCAGGCATCCCTGGTTCATTATTTTATACATGTACAGCTCAAGATCTCCCATGCTGACTCACCCCATTTCCCAGAGTAGTGTTGGGATTCACAAAACAGTCCCTTCGTAGTCGTATTAACGTCCACCAGGTCAACTTACTTCCACAAACATTTTTGAAAAGGGACTACCTTTGGAGAATGAATTTAGGAAAGCAGCTGCCACCCCCCAAACTTCTACTCACCTATTTTACTACAGTGAAAACTAAAATGTCTGACTCTTCACCGACTGATTGTATGCAATTTATCAGACTATCTGCCCATATTGCACCTTTTGTCTGGGTCTTAAATTCTCAGCTAATTTTGCCTTCTTGAAAACAGGACTGTTATTTCCATTCACCTGGGATGAATTCATCTGGGACCGCCCAGATGGAGAACTTTCCACTCATTCACTCATTCTTTCAAGCTAGTATCCATTAATCAAGGATGATGGGCCAGGTAATTGGCTAGGGGCTGGCAATATAAAGTTAAATTAGCCAAAGCTTCCACCCTTAAAATACTCACACTTGTGGTGGAAGTCAAAGACTTCCAAGTTAGACTTCCAATGCCCAGCACCATACCTGGAGTTAAGTAGGTCCCCAATAAATGTTTGACACCTGTTTGGAGAGAACCTGTGACGTTGAGAAAATAGCATTGAGATGATGAATCAGGTGGCCATTGCAATGGTTCAGTAGGGACGTTATGAAGGACCTGGGGCTAGAACAGAGTATTTTTTTCTGAGAGAGAATTGACATAACTGAGTGGCCAAATTGGATGTGGATGTTAAGAGAGAGGAAGGAATAAGGGATGCTTCTGAAATTTCCAGCTTAGGATATGTTGTATAGAATACGGGAAGAGGAAAACCAGTTTGGAGGATGGGGGTGGGGAGGAGTGAGGGGAAAGGGAAAATTAAGTTAGTATGGAACACTTAG
Source organism: Zalophus californianus (assembly GCF_009762305.2). Lineage (NCBI taxonomy): Eukaryota > Metazoa > Chordata > Mammalia > Carnivora > Otariidae > Zalophus > Zalophus californianus. Next base: position 95,728,969 of record NC_045597.1, read on the forward strand.
TTTGAGAAAAATTATGTAAAATAGATGATCCACAAGTACCCCTTGAATGAGTGAAGAAGGTGGGGATGGATCCCTACTTGGGTAACTGTGGGCAGATGGAAAGATGGACTAAAGGGGGATAAGGTGTAACATTCTGAGTGTGATGACAGTTGCCCAGCAGTTTCGTCACTTGGAGTAGGTAAGGGAGGACCAAGACTAGGTGGCATAGGAAATGGGTCCTGAGTGTGCATAGAATTTGGCTGGGGGAGGGTATAACAGGTGTGAAGTACGGTTGAACCTACTGTCAGCAAGGGCAGAGATTCATTCGAAATTCTGGAGGGGTTTGGGTAAGTAGTAGTGAAAATAAGGAAATGTGGGAGCAGATCACACATAAGGCCCTTAAATAAGAGGTAGCAGTTAGATAATTTGATAATTTATGACAATATAGGCTCTTGAGAAGGGAGCAGGGGTGGGGGGTGATCAAACTTATGCTTCTGGAGAACTTATTTGTCAGCAGTGTTCAGGCAGACATGGATAAACTAAACAACTGGTGGCTGTTTTTTCCCCAGTACTCGGGGAACAAAGTGATGGGACTTCACCGTGCTTGTTTCCTGCCCCCACGTGGTCTCTGTGGTTTGGCGCACCCTCCCCTCCTTCCCTGCCTTCACTCAGTCTTGCCCGGCTGTCATCCCTCTTCTCATCATCCTTCAAGACTCAACTTCTGTGCAGTCCCCTCTGGGGAGCTCTTCCAAACCCCCAGGCCAGGCCTGCTCACTCCCTTTTCGGGGTTGCCTGTGTGTTGTGGACAACTTCTACTGATGCTCCTTTTGGACCAAATGGCGATGTGGTCTCTTAAATAGCTTTTTTTTTTTTTTTCATACACCGTGAGCTACTTAAGGACAGAGATATCCCTGGTTCCCAGAATTCTGCCTTGCACATATTAGGTACTCAGTACATTGATTTCAATCATGCAGAATACATTAGTGACAGAAAGAATGGAAAAAAAATGGATTAAGGGTATATTTGGAGGATAAAACTGGTAAGATTTACTGCTTAAAAAAAAGATGAGCCGTCACTCTAGAATTGTTGTATTTGTTGAGGGTACAGTGGGGGTGGTGGGGTGTTTGGGAATGACAGATTTGTTCTGGAAGAGGATCATATATATGAACATATAACAATACATAATATGTAAATATATTTAAAATAACATGCTATATGTAATAATACATCATATGTTAATTATATATATATATATACACACCTCCCCTGCCCACACACACATTTACTTTGGAAACCATAGAATGCTAAATGTTTTGATTCCAAGAGAAAAATTAAATTTAGTGGTTAAGGTTTCAGATTTGGAATAAGACAGATGGATCTCAGCCCTTCCATTTACTGGCTATGTTACTTGGGGCAAATATTTACCCTTTTAGAGCCTCAATTTCTTTATCTGTAGCAGACATGTAGTAGTGACAATTATCCCATGGAGTTGTGTGAGGGGTCCATGAGGTTTTATATGCTAAGCACTTTTAGCTTGATGCTTAGCTGTTAGTAAGTGACAAACAACTGTCATTATTATTCATGCACATGTGGCAGAATTAAAAAAGAAATTGTGGACAACAAATCTGCCCCCTCTGAGCTAGGAATAGGGAGAGCCAGTTAAAACCCTGGACTGTGGGGAAGCCCTTGAGCTGAGGACTAGAATTTCTACCAGGGCGATAAAATGAGGTATGCGAAAAAGTATCTTTCATTCATTCATGTAATCACTGCTGAGTAAGTTTAATTAAACATACACCTATATCATGGAAGCATCTCATGAAAGAATTTCTATATTTTGTACAGGAAATTTGAGTTGAAATACTAACCACACTCATGTAACTAATTGGAAGGAGTATGTATATGCCAGGGTCAACTTTCTGCGTCAAAGGAGAGAGAAGGTGTTAGACTTGGGTCTATGGTTATGATTCTTGAGATTTCTTGAAGCCCCATGTTGTCTATCCATTTTTAGAAGACAGAAAGAGAATGGTTATCAAAGTCAAAAGGAGTGTCTTCATAAACCTTAATTGAATATTTTTTTGAAAATATGAAGTCATGAGTAGCTGGTTTGAGTTTTCAGCCTGTGCCAGAGAGCAGCCCACTGCAGACTTCCAGAGGTTTCCGTGATTGGGCTTATGTAAAGATGTGCAGGGACTAACTCATCCTATTTGCTGGAATGTCTGACTCGTATTCTCAAGTAAGGGACCTGGAGGCATGATCTGGAATAGGAAAGGCAAAAGGTACTGTGTCCAGAAAGATTCATGGAATGCCAGGGCTGGAAGGAATCTCCGGGGTACCGACCTCTCAAAGAGGCTCAGAGGGGAACCACAGAGGCCTTTCTCGTGGGGATGGGGCTTGGAGAAGATGCAGCTGGATACCCTCTGACACAAGGATCAGAGTTGTGATTGCAGAGAATTTTGATTATATGTTTTGAGGTATTCTACACACAGTAAAACAGGTATCACTGACCTGGTTTTAGACAAGGAAAATAATTCCACTCAAACAAAGAAGCCCAGCGCCTCCCGTTTTAGGAAGGGAGAATGAGGTCCAGTATTGGTGGGATCTCCAATGTTGTTCTGTGTTGTTCTGTGCGGCCTGCACTTTCAGGGTAAAAAAAAAAAAAAAAATATATATATATATATATATATATATATATATATATATATATATGTTAGATCTTATTTATTTGAGAGTGAGTGAGAGAGAGAGAGCACATGCAGGTGGAGGGGCAGAGGAAGAGAGAGAAGTAGACTTTCCACTGAGCAGGGAAACAGGATAAAATATTTTTAAGACAAAAAGAAACAAGAAGGTACATTTTCTTTAGATAATTTAATACAGTGATCTCTTTGTCCTTTAAGAGTTATTTTTAAATCACATCCATGAAAAATATGAACTCGGACATACCAAGAGAAATACTGATGAGGGCTCAGTGGCAAGTATGACCCAGGATTTAGGCACAAATCCAAAGAGAAATAACTTTTTTCTTTGAAATTATAATTTTTATTGCTGATGTCATCTGTCCCCTGGCATTAATTGCCCCTCTCTGTCCAGTACAGGTGAGAGGTATTTTACATCAGGTATTTATTAGTGGTATTAATAAATTATATGCTTTATATCAAGTATTCATTAATGATATGAGGACATTCATAATTAGCCATTAAGTTAGCTTCAAATTTGAATTATTCAGCCTAGGATTTTACAAACGTGTTTCACATTTTGGAGGGGGGAGTTTAAAATACATCTTGAGATTATTTCTATACTAATTGATTATTTTTTTTCCTCAGACAGCTGATCAGTCTGATTGAGGGAACTCAGGATCTTTGGGGTACAAACATTGTAGAGTTTGACTTTTTAACTCTTACCTTGTCCTCTCAGATTTCTGTACCTGCTGTGTGGTGGCGTCCTTAAACAATATTTCAGTTTGATTTTATAACTTTTCTGTCATCTTTAGTTATTAAAAAGTCTAGCCTATTGAGCATGTCAGTCTCCCATTCAATTAAAATCTCCCCCCTCTGCCCTACAGCAGGCTAGGCTTTCCTCTCAAAAGATTTCAAGGGGAGGTGGGAGGCTTTTGTCTGCTTACTTTCTGCTTCCTTCCTCTTTCTTGTGCTTGTCCCTTGGGTACTGCAGTGAGGAGAAGGGAGAGGAAAAAATGTAGAAAGTCATTCATTTTCTTGATTTTCCATGGCAACTTGGTTCTCCTTTTCTTTGTTGGTTGGAAGTGATTTCTTCTTTGGCAGAGAACCACCTATTGATGGTGGGAAGTTACTCTTCCTATTCTTCTAGTCATCATTCTTCATTTAGCTCCTTATCTGAAGATCTGGACAGGTGGGGGCCCCAGCGGTTTCTACAGAAAGGAACTCAATCCAAAGAAGTTCCCGTAGGCATTGGTGGTCTTCCTGTGATTCACCTGTACCTTCGCATTGACCCCTTGGTGGCAGCCATGGTATATCTTCCTGTCATGCCCATGCCTCATTGTCCCGTGCTGCAACATCTCCAGCAGGCCTGCAGCATCAATATCATTTACCTTTAGTGGGCCCTTTAGCACCTGCAATGGTTCATCTGTATCCACATTTCTTAGATAAAACATTGCAATGGAGCAAAAGGTACTAGAAAAGTCAATGGTTCACTATTTTCCTTTGCCTCCTTAGATCTTCTCTGTTCACCCTAATATTACCAAGTGTTATACTCAGTGCTTCATCATCATGAGTTTAGTTTTGCAAATATCTATCTATGAATTCAGAATCATAAGACTTCCTGGAGCAAGAATATAGGTGTAGACAAAGGAAGGTCTGAACTGTGAACATGGTAGGTTAGCTCAGGGCATATCTAGGGAGCTGTACTGGTGATGTTTTTCCCCTTAATCTTGAGGAATTCACTTCTATGACTATGAAACAAGAATGGCTCTTTATTCTCCTCTGCCTTTTTATTTGGTTTGCCTTATGTCTGTGTAAGAGGGATAATCAACTGGCATCCCCAGTGCCTGCAAGTCTTGGAGTCAGACTATAGAAACTTGGGCGGGGCACATAAATTTTTATGCTTTGTTTCCTTATCTATAAAGTGAGGAAGATGTTAGTAACTACCACATTGTGTTGCTGAGAGAGTAAAATGAATAAATACATGTCAAGTTCTTAGAATAGTCTTGTCACATAGAAAAAAAAACTCAATGCATACTGCCTAATGTCAATAGAGTATTCCTCTCATTTTGTGTCTGTAAAGGAAGCCTTGTGCAAAGTGAAAGTAACCAGAGAGCTCATCAGAAATGTGCTTATTGGGCCCTGGGTTCTCAGTGCCAAAACAACATATCTTATTATATTTATCTTCCAGCATGCAGCATGGTGCCTGGCACATAGTCAGTACTCAGTAGGAAATGACTGAATGAATGAACCTATTCTCAGTCCTTTAATTCCTCTCACATCCTCTTTGGTACATACTTTTGAGTCACTTGGTATAGCTCAGAACCCTTGGCTTGAAATTGTCCAGAGGGTGGGGTAAAAGGGAGCCCTCTTAGAGGTGTAAAATTTAAGACATAAAGGACCAAGGACCTGTTTTACTAGAGCACTTCTCCCCAGACCGCGCCATTTACTTTGAAACCTTCAAAAAGTCTTGTTGAGAACCTCCTTCCATGTTTTTCTACTTGAAGTAATATTAGCACTGCAGATCTTTCTCTTTGCTGTCAAGGCTAGCAAGTAGGGTCAACTGAATAATGAGTAGATTAATCAAAACTTCAGATGCTGCCTCTAGCTCATAACTTAGAGTGACAGGTTCATAATCCTTAAAAATCATAATTTTCCCTAGGGAGCAGGGCTCTTCTATAATAAGCTATTCTTTTGTTTTGTTTTAAAAACACATGGAGTTTCTCAATGAAAGGAATACAGTCTCTTTTCCTTCAAGAGAATGCACATTAATTCTACCAATTCAGCTAAAAAATGTTTAGAGAAGTTCTGTTGAGAGATGGATTCACACACATACACACACACACAAAGAAAAATATGGGCTAAACCTATAGACTTAGATCACTGTTTTCAGTTCAGAAACTAACTTAACAGCCGAGAATTCATACAGAAGTGCAATTTGCTATTAAATCATTATAATTGTGGGTTTAAAGTTTGTAGTTTACTGTCTGGACCTAAACCAATGTCTGAGCAAATATAGCATAATTGTTCACGGTCTGCATTGTATTGGGAGGTCCTGAGAATTTGAATTTTTGTCACTGAAACAATATATTAAGTCATACTATTTTTAACCAGACACAGAATGGGATAAATATAGCCTTAAAAGTTCATGTGGCTCACAGTCTGATTATGGACCTTCTCAGAAGCTAAGTACTAAAACGTTATGAAGATAATAATTATACAGATCTTCCTTGAGTTTTGGTGGAGTTAGATCACAATGAACATGTCTTAAGTTGAGGGGCGCCTGGGTAGCTCAGTCGTTAAGCATCTGCCTTAGGCTCAGGTCATGGTTCCAGGGTCCTGGGATCGAGCCCCACATCGGGCTCCCTGCTCTGCGGTGGGCCTGCTTCTCCCTCTCCCACTCCCCTTGCTTGTGTTCCCTCTCTTGCTGTCTCTCTCTGTCAAATAAATAAATAAAATCTTTTTTTTAAAAAAACATGTCTTGAGTTGAAAATATCTAGGTTGAATGTGAATTTACAACACCTCACCTACTGCCCGATATGGCTCAGCCTCATCTACCCTAAGCATGCTCATAACACTGGCATTAGCTCGCAGTTGGGCAATATCATCTAACACAAAGCCTATTTTATGATATAGTGTTGAATATCTCATGTAACTTGACTACTGCCTGGAAAGTGAGAAACAGGATGGCTGTCTGGAAACAGAGTGGTTGTCAGTGTATTGGTTGTTGGCTCTTGTGAGTGCCTGGCTGACCGGGAGCTGCCCTTCCCAGCATCACAAGAGAGCATGTCGATAGCCTGGGAAAAGATCCAAATTCAAAATTCAAAGTATGGTTTCTGCTGAACGCATATCACTTTCACACGATCATAAAGTCAAAACACCATTAAGTCAAACCAACGTAAGTTGGGGACTATGTGTATATAATAAAAATAAAAAAGTATTGTGACATTTATGATGAAAAATGCCTCCCACTTCAATTTTAATCCCAGTGGTGACTTCTTTTAACTTTCTAAGCTCTTTTTTCTCATAGATATCATATTTCTAAGTAATTTATAGATTGCTATATCTCAATTTTAGGGTTTTAGGCTTTTCTGGCTTTCCATAAGGATAGGAGCCTTTTGGGGCACCTGGGTGGTTAGCGTTAGACTCTTGATCTCAGCTGTGAGATCAAGCCCCGAGTTGGGCTCCATGCTGGGTGTGGAGCCTGCTTAAAAAAAAAGGGATAGGAGCTTTTTTCTGTTGAAGAGGGTCTCTCCTCCATCCTTCCTGATACTGATAACTCTTCTTAATTATTAATTCATGTTTACCTCATTATATATAGGCAAATATTATCATGACAGAAGCATGTTTTTTTATCCTTCTCAGTTATTTTAATTGTCTTATTTTTTCACTTAATTTATTATCCAGCTATGTTAAATTTTGAAAAGATGTTGTAATATCATGAACATTTCCTGACCATGGGATTGTCTTTATTTTCCTAGAGACATCTTTTCTGGAAGTCTCTATTCTACTGCTTCAATCTTGTCTGCTTTTTAGACCTGTTACCTGGTGCCAAAATTTTCAATAAATTGGGGCAGATTTATACAGCTTGATAAATACCTCCTTCTAAATTGTAAGAAATATATTGGGAGGAAAGACTTACACATATATCACTTCTAATGAGAATGCTCTTAGGATTTGATACTAAAAAGTATTTCTCTTTTTTCTCATGTGCAACTTACACTAGAACAAGCCCACACTTTGCTCCTCTTGAATTCAGCAGGGTTTTGGGCTATAAAATGGGTTTTATAACTTGGAACAACCGAGTCACCCTTTCTGGTCCTGTAAATCACACGTAAAATAAAGCAACAGTGATGTGATACATTTCCCGGGGTCTAATTGCTCTGGCCACCCTTCTTACTTGTGAATAACCTGAAAGCAGTAAATTGACTAGAAGCTCTTTTGTGGCCTCTTCCAGATCAGTGTTTATGACAAAATTGTGTTCTGTTCTTTCACCATTATTTGAGGGCCTATTACAAACTGTAATTTGACTGATTTGGCTCTTAGTTTGGTGCTACTGTAAATGTGAGTACAAGCTGAACCTGGCAGTTCTTTTTTCTTTTTTAAGATTTTATTTATTTATTTTAGAGACAGCGTGCGAGAGAGCACGCTGCCCAAGCAGGGGAGGGCAGAGGGAGAAGGAGAAGCTGACTTCCCGCTGAGTAGGAACTGGACACCGGGTCAGCCCAGGACCCTGGGTCATGAACTGAGCCCAAGGCAGATGCTTAACTGACTGAGCCACCCAGTGCCCCTCAACTCAGTAGTTCTTTTTTTTTTCTTTAACAGAGAGAGAGAGAGAGCGAGAGCAGGAACACAGGCAGGGGGAGTGGGAGAGGGAGAAGCAGGCTTCCCGCCGAGCAGGGAGCCCAATGTGGGGCTCGATCCCAGGACCCTGGGATCATGACCTGAGCCAAAGGCAGACGCTTAACGACAGAGCCACCCAGGTGCCCTCAACCCAGTAGTTCTTAAGGAAAATGGAAATGTATTACATTTAACAGGTATTATGGGCTGAATGTGTCACCCCACCCCCAAATTCATATGTTGAAACTCTCCCCCACGATGTGATGGTATTAGGAAGTAGGCTTTGGGAGACAGGAGGGACTAGATGAGGTCATGAGGGAGGAGCCCACGAATAGAACTGGTGCCCTTATAACTATCTGAACTTGACTTTCCTCTTTTCTCCCCACCGTGTGAGGCTACAACGGGAAGAGGGTGGTCACCGTGCCGGCACCCTGATACTGGCCTTCCAGCCTGCAGAACTGTGAGAAATTGCTGGTATTTAGAAGCCACCCAGTCTCTGGTATTTCGTTGTAGCGGCTGGAACTAAGACAGCAGGAAAGATCCAAACGAGCTCTCCGATCAAGGTAATAGTCCATATTATGTCCAGGCTCCTGTTCTGCTTCTTCTCTCACTGGTCACTGGTGCAGAGCCACGCATGGGGCTGCCTGCTTTTCTAGAACACAGCACCAGAGGACTCGTGTTCAGTCATTCACTCAGGGAAGTGACGGAGTGCCCACTGTGTGCTGGCACCAGGCAAAGCCCTGGGAATGCAGTGACGGACAAAATGCCCATTCAGTCACTCTTCCTCTGGGACCCTGAGTCTACGAAGGTGTCAGACATTGAGTATTTACATGTGGATGTAGCATTACAAAGGAAAAGCAGGTCCTGCCAAGGCTCATGGTATGTGTCAGTGCTAAAGGTAGAGGCTGCTATTGCCTGCCACCCAGGAGGAACTTTGGAAATTTGTGGGAGCACTTTTGTTTGCCCCCACAAATGATTGGAGGCATTTAATGGGAGAGGAACAGAGTGTTAGACATACTACAGCTCACGGGACTGTCCTCTCCACCAAGTCTTGTCTCCCTTCATACATGACTTTCTTTTCTTCTTCTTCTTCTTCTTTTTTTTTAAGATTTTATTTATTTATTTTAGAGAGAGCAGGAGAGTGAGTGAGCACAGTCAGGGGGAGGAGCAGAGGGAGAGGGAAAAGCAGGCCCCCCGCTGAGAAGGGAGCCTGATGCGGGGCTCGATCCCAGGACCCTGAGATCATGACCCGAGCCAAAGGCAGTCACTTCATCGACTGAGCCACTCAGGCGCCTCTTCACACGTGACTTTCCAATGTCTTTCTGAATGCTTATGCCTTTGATTATCTGAGTTTGGAACTGAACTCCCTTTCCATAGAAATACAAAGTATTTTTGCATGATTTTAACGTACATAGAATTTTCCAAGAATGTAACCTCAGTGTAAGTGGAGGGGAGATTGTACTTTATTTTGTTTGCAACTTTCATAAGAGTTGCTCACCGTTTTGGAAAATCACGTCGCTGGGGGCAGAGCTGCAGATGGTATTTGAGTCACCAACAGCAAATCTGTGTTGGTCTGCATTTGGAGCTCTTTCATTCTATATATGGAATCCTATGCAAACATGTGATTACTTTATTGGATCTTTTTATGTGGCCATGACTAATCATTTACACGTTGAAATATAGAGATTACTTTTTATTATTAATGACTTTCCTTTATTTTCTGCTTTACATTACATTTTGGGCACTACACTGAGTGTTCTAAAAATTATATTTATAGGGAGGTTATAGGATTTGTAAATTTAATTTTAAGACACTAAATGAGACATGACAAAATGTTTGTCGTAAAAAGTGTTGGGTCTCACGGATTTGAGAAATACAAGTATGCATGCGACAAGGAACTTTTCAGGACAAGTCACACCTCACCTGAAGGCTGAATGATGAGTCGGGGTTAACTAGGCAAAGGGGGAGGGGAGGGGAGGAGGGGTGTAGTGTCAGGCAGCACGGTAAATGTCCTTGGAGGATGGAGTCAGGACAGTTCAACAGTTGAAAGAAGTTCATGTGGCTGGTACTCGGAGCGAGACAGAGAGTAACATGAGGTGAGGATGGTAAGGTGGGTGGAAGCCGGTGCCTTCCAGGACTTATAAATCAGGTTAAATTAGATTTTTCAGTTTAATTCTAAAGTCAACTTAATTTGAAAGCCATTGAAGGGCAGAGAATGATATTATCATATTTTCATTAAAACAAAAAACAAAAGACTAAAAAACTGCCTGTGGTGTGGAGAAAAAAATCAGAGGGGGTGGGATGCAGAGAGAGATTGAATCAACTGTGGTTGGGATGGACAAACCGTACACACTGAAAATGCTGAGTCATGTAGACAAGATAACAGTTTGTAGAACCTGGTCTTGTCCCCTGGCTGCTTTAACTCATTCGATTCATGGTCATTTTTATCTGATGGTCAAGGTCCATAAATCACCACCAGGGGGCCCCTAAAGCATTTTTATCTGATTTCAAGAACGGCAGTGTCTTTCCCAGAGCTCAGCTGATAAAATAGCCCCAGTGCAAATGGGAGGGGTGCCTTGGTCCTTATTTAAATTTTGGCTTCCTCCTATGGACATTTTTATCCAGAATGGAGCACCTGCAGAAATGGCTTTGATATAGTCTGAGTTTTATAAAATTTTTATTGTAATGTTGAATAATATTTTATGCCTTGACTACTTTTTGATGAGCCAAGGTTTTGTGTAAATTTGATATTCGTTGTGGTAAGACAAAAAAGGTTCATTTCTTCTTAAATTAAAGGCAAAAGAAGTTAGCTTTGTTTCTCTACCTTTTCCTGAGCTAGAATAACTAGGGATTTGCAAGGTCTGTGCTGAGCATGTGGTGCGTTTTCTTAATACCCCATTCTTGGTACCGGATCTGTCCTGAATTTTCCTTTAGATCTTTTCTTTCAAACCCTGAATTATTTTCAAATGAATAATTAATTGTGGCACCTACAAGGCAACTCTTAATTGTTCAAAGGGGGTATGATTTGTAGCCATAAAATACTTTTATTAATCTGGGCAATTCATTTAAATTTTGGAAGAAATGTTTCTCATATTCAGATAGATACTAACAGATTATGCATCACTTTCAAATTGTTATTATTTTTATTTAAATTATCTCTTTTAGGGATTCACACTACTTAAAATGAAATATAGGTATAGAAGACTCTACTATTTTGAAGACGAGGAAGATCATCGGTTTATTTTGCTTATATTTTAAATTGCCTTCTGTGGGTTTAACATTATTTATCTGAAGTATGATTATCCTCAAGTATTAGAATTTTATAGTTTTATTGAAACCTACATTTAATTTAAAAGTGAAGTTGTACCAATGCAAGTATTTAATAATACAGGAATATAATCTTAAGATTGAATATATATAGAACTGATCCAGAAAGTTCTCTGACCCTGTAGTCAATGATAAGCAGAGGAACACTTGGGGGGGGGGATTGGCAGGAGAGATTTAAGCATCACAAGTCTGGTGAGTAGAGATGCCCTTTAAGATACTGCCCATATTTCAGATTTTATACATATATGAAATCACGTACTACACTTCAGTGTGTAAAACTGTGGGTCCCCCAGACTCCATGATTTCTTTATAGACAGAATGTTTTTGTGATGTGAAATAAACCTGAAGTTTAATTTGAAGGATGTTTAAGGGCGCTGGAGGAATTAAGTCTGAATTAAATTATTCGACTGACTTTGTTTCTAGAACTGGTCATTGGGTGCAACGGAGTCTGTGCATCTCTGTGGTTTATCTGTGCTGTGTCTACGTGTGTGCCTTAGGTTTTCTCTTATAAATGCATTTGATGCATTCTTTTACCCAATGCTCTCATAATGTCAGTGAATGATAGCAATTTGCTAAAATGACTGCCCCTGGGAGGACTCTGAAAACGGGGTGCCCATATCATCTTAGAATGGATTTAACAGTTTATTTCTGGAGATAACCTCTTTCACTTGGTGAACTCCAAGACCGCTGGGTTAAATGATAAGCTCAGGTTTTGTGTTTACATATGTGTCCGGGGTGGAGAATATTTTCTTCACCAGCACTTACGGATACGTATTTTATATAAGTTTAAGTTGAAAGACACAGGAGTCAATCCAAATATTTGCATTTGAAAGTTACTAGTAGATACAGTTTTTAGAAGAGATACTAGAAATATTTCCTCAGTTGAGAAAATGGCATCATCACCAACAGTGCTAATTCATTCTTATCTTGATGGTAGAGAATTTCTTTACCTATCTAGAGGTCACTTAGATAGGTAATATACATTTGGCAGTCTGGAAATGAGACAGAAAAACATGTTTGGCTGTCAAAATGATCACTCAAGGTGCAGAATGTAAAGCCCATGTCCTTTATTCAAAAAAGAGCTACTCATGTCCTGCTAGTTTCTGGACTCTTGATTTACCCACACTTCCGTGAAGCCTGGTGACTTTGATTTCTCAGTTTACAGAAACCATGGATGTTGGGGGTGGATAGGTGGGTGGAGGAGAGAGCAGGTACTGGGGGCCACATTGATCAGCCGCAAGAAGTGATTGCTGATGTTGAGAAGGATACATAAAACACATTCAAATTAAAAAAAAAAGACAGCAATTTTGGATCATAATTTGGGATTGAGTATGGAGTAATCTTCTATCTCTTAGCAGGGCTTGAGAGTGTTTCTATATGGCACCGGTATTTTCTAATGATGATCCCATAGTTAAGGTTTTGTGTTGTCCCAGGGATACCGAGTGGGTGGGACTCTGCTGTATCCCCATCTCTCATTTCAACTCTTCTTTTTATCTATGTTATATGTTAGAATTCTATAAAAGGACTTTTCAGCTAAAATGTATATTTGAAAACCAACATTTTGGAGTATGGTTTGGTTCCATAATAAGGCTGAATCATAAAGAAAAGTTTAAAATATTCTCAGCATTCTTTGTGTAAAAGACAAGGAAAGATACAAAATATTTCAGAAATAATTGCATTAAAGTGGTGAAAATAAATGTTTTCTCATGGGAAGCTCTAAGTAAATATTTGCTGAATAGGTGAATTACAAAATGCAAAGAGAGAAACTCAGTGCATCAGAAAACTTGCCTTCCCCACATCCCTGAATAAATAAGGCATTACTGAATGTGGCTCCTTTGTTGAATCTTGTTGTGTAGATACCTGGGTTCAATCTTGTAAGAACAACTCAAATAGAGAAGTGACAACATTTGGCAAGGCACTTGTCGAAAGTGCCTTCAAGTATCATCCTGCAATATTTAAAAGGTCTTTAAGAAATATATCATCAAAGTATTTGGAGCAAAAGTTGATGATCTATTCTTTTACAAATGTAGAAATTGAGACTAAAATCAGCTCTGGAGGCAAGTATTTTGTCTATATAATTAATTTTTTTTTAAATTTTGTTAGTTAACATACAGTGCAATATTGGTTTCTGGAGTAGAATTCAGTGATTCATCACTTACATACAACACCCAGTGCTTATCACAATTAAAGTGCACTCTTTAATACCCATCATCCATCATCTATAATTAATATATTTAATTAAAGAGTACTTATTTTTTAAAGGTAATTGATTTAATTGCTATTTTCTTCATTGAAGGTCTTTGCCAAAAATGAGGCAGAGCTAAACAGAATCTCATATGTATATGAAATATATATAGTTAAAATTATAAAATATAGCATGTATGTATATAAATACAACATATATAATATAACATATATATTTAATATATGTATATTATATGTTATATATATAATATATACATACAAAATGGAAATGTACAGCTCAGTGATTTATTCCAGGAGTTGGCAAACTTTTTGTGTAAGAAGCCAGATGGTAAATATATTAAGCTTTGTGGGCCATATGGTCTCTGTCGCAACTACCTTTCTTACTGTAAAAGTAGGCACAGACAATACGCACTCATGTGTGGCTATGTTTCAATAAAGCTTTATTCACAACAGCAAGTGGTAGAGTTGGGATCTGAGTGTCCCTGAGACAGAGAGGGAAACTGACCATGATGGCCACCCCCCACCTCCCTGCCCACCAGGCTCCTTGGGCTTGTCTCCAGCCAACCACAAGTGGGGGCAAAACCTGCCTACCACCTAGGATGGCTCACTCCAGTCAAATGTGGCAGAGGGCAGGGGAACTCACACGGAAGGGAATAAGAGTTTTCTCTTGTTAGAGAAGTTCTTGCATAGATAATATCTTTGATAATATCCTTGGTTTTTCCTCTTGACCAAAAAGCCTAAAAAATTTACTATCTAGCCATTTACAGGAAAACTTTACCAATTCCTGTTCTACAGTCTCACCAGGACTTGGATGTTGCCAGTCTTTTTAATCTATTCTGATGGGTCTGTAATTATATTGCATTGTAATTTAAATGTGTATTTCTCTAGTTTCTAAAGACATTGGGTACCTCATCATGTTGATTGGCCATTTGAATATCACCTAAGGAGTGTCTGTTCAGGCCTCTTGCCCATTTTTCCTTTGGGCTTTTTCTTATTGATATGCAGGAGTTCTTTATATATTCTGGATAGGAGCCTTTGTCAGTTATGTGTTACAAGTTTCTTTTCCTATAGAGTGATTTGTTCTTTTCTTCAAATGGTATTATTTGATGAACAGAAGTTCTACATTTTTATGTCCCCATCTTTTCCTTTATAGTTATGCTTTGTTCAGGAAGCCTTCCCTTCCCTTGATCATGCAAATAATCCTCTATGTTGGCTCTCAGACTTCAGTGCGAGTGAGAATCCTTTGGAGGGCTTGTCAGGGCACAGATTACGGGCCTCCACTGCCAAACTTTCTGACCCAGCAGGTCTGGACGTGTAAGGGGAGGGGGGAAACTAGAGAATTTGCATTTCTACCAAGTTCCTAGTGATCCAGAAGTTTTGTTGCTTTGCCTTTTGCATTTCTATCTATAATCCACCAGTAATAATGACATGAGGGTCAGTTTTCATTCCTTTCTTATGGAAATCCAAGTACCACTTGTTGAAAAGACAGTCTTCTCTCCACTGCTCTGTAAACCAAGTGTCCAAACAGGCATGGATCTTTTTTGGGGCTCTCCAGTCTGTCCCACTGGTCTCTGCCCACTTGGGGCCAGCACCACACTGTCTTCATTATTGTAGCACGGCTATATGTCTTACTATATATTGAAGCAAACTCCTACCTTTCCTTTTCCTTCAATATCCATTTATGACCAGCTTCTCAATTCACAAAAACACACATACACCCCTTGTCAGAGTTTTGATTAGAAGTGCATTGGATCCATAAATCAGTGTGGAAGAATTGATATATTAACAATATTGAATCTTCTAACCCAGTGCTTCTCAGCAGTTTTCTCCCCTCTGATTCTAAAGATTCTAAAGAATCTTTTAAAGACTTTTTCCCCTAAGTACCCCCACTCCCCTGAAATTTTAATGCCACAGATGTACTGTATATCTGTGCCTTACGCATAAAAACAGATTTTTTTTTATCCCCTGAAGAACCACTTCTTACCCCTTTTGAAGATTTCACCCCCACTGTGACTATGAATCCCAACCATAGTGCAGCCTTCCATTTATTTAGATAGTCTTTGATTTCTCTTAATAATGTTGTGGTTTTTTTCTGCACAGTAGTTATTCACATCTATTTGTGGGTTGATTCCTAGGTCATTAGTATTTTGGAATGTAGGGTTCATGTACTTCTGGGTTGGCTGTGCAGCTCCCAAGCAGACTCGGGGGAAAAGGTATGGTCACTGCTGTGTAGGGCACCTTGGCCTCTTGACTCTACACCTAAGGGCCTGCACTTGGCTGCCCCATCTCATCAAGTCCTGACTTGTAGGATCCGTTTTTCAAGACCTATGCTTGAGGGGCACCTGGGTGGCTCAGTCGGTTAAGTGACTGACTCTTGATTTCGACTCAGGTCATGATCTTAGAATCTTGAGATCAAGCCCTGAGTCGGCTCCACACTGGGTGAGAAGTCTGCTTAAGATTCTCTCTCTTCCTCTCCCTCTGCCCCTCACACCTCAAGCTCTTCCTCTCTTAAAAAAAAAAAAAAAAGACATATGCTTGAAAGTCCTAGTGTAATTCCAAACCAATTTGTCATTTGCGGCTACAAACGAAAATAATTTATTTGGTTTTAAGTGCAGAATAGACATTTGGAAAGAAGAGCCACGTCTTGGAACACGTTCACGATTAAAGGCGTTAACAACAGTAATTATTTTCTCCTGGTTTACGAGAACAGTGTGAAGATGCATCAGTAGATGGCGCTGTTTCTCAAGAGATAGAGAAAGCCCTAACCAGGTGGGGTAGGTTTGAGGAAAACATTTTTCTGCTATATTGGAATTAAGAATAATATAAATAACACTAGCAAAAGTTCTGTGCGGAGTCCCTTGTGATCTACTTCTCTGGTGAGTTTAATGAAAGTGAATGAAGAAGCTTAAGCTCTCCCCATCCCGCCCCCCAAGGCCTTACTTTTGGTGGGCCCCGGGCTCTCATTGTGTCTTTCCTCAGACCAGGCTGAAGGAAGTGACAGCATTCTGTTCAGTTGGTGCGGCCAGAATACAGTCACCCAGATGGAAGCCCCAGCTGCCTTTCTGTGTGTGGCCCTGTGCTCTGCACTGAGGGCAATGCTGGTTTTCATTGTGAGAACCATCCTGTGTGGGGGGCCTCTCCCACATACTTGCTATTTGATCTCGGCAGACTGTTTGATCTCTCTGACCTCAGTTTTGTTGCCTGAAAACCGGAGAGATTATCAACATGACACAGAATGTTGTGAGATTAAATGAGGCAATGCATGTATAGTGTTTAGCCTGGCACCAAGCTGTGACAACGTGCCATTGTTATTAGTCCTTGCTCTCTGGAGCTTTGAAAGTGGCATGGAAAGTAGACCTGGTGGGCTGTAGGTGGTAACTGTCACGTGGCCAGGGAACAAACGTCATCAAACCCGGCTACTTGCAATGTTCTCAGGTTTGAACTTGGCAGCCTGGCATATGGCCTTACATAGCACAACCCAGATCTCTTTGCTCCCCGGCTCCCCTGAGGAGCTTGCAAAAACATAGCAGTGCCCAGCCCTCGAGAATCTGATTTAATTGGTCTGGGGAGGGTCAGGTCCAAGGTGACTGTGGAGGGTAGTTGTGTTGAGACATCCTGTCTCCAGTATGCTGTCCTTACACGGTGTCACCTACAGAGGTGAGACTAAGTCTCAGGCTTCCTTCCTCCCTTCCCTTCCCCTTCCTTCCTTCCTTCGTTCCTTCGTTCCTTCGTTCCTTCGTTCCTTCCTTCCTTCCTTCCTTCCTTCCTTCCTTTCTTTCCTTCCTTCTTTTTTTCATCTATCTATCAATCAATCATCTATCTATCTAATCAATCATACATATGAAGGGAATTATTACAAGGGGTTGGCTCACATGATGATGGAGCCTGACAAGATCTACGGTCAGCAAGCTGGAGACCCAGGAGAGCTTATGGTATAAGTTCTAGTTTGGTCCAAGTCCAAAGGCAGGAGAAAACTGAGGTCCTGGCTCAGGCTCGAATCAGTCAGGCAGAGAGCAAATTCTCCCTTACTCAACTTTCTTCTATTTAGACCTTCAGTGGATTGGATGAGGCCCACCCACGTTGAGGTGGGCGATCTGCCTTGCTCAGTCTACCAAGTCAAATGTTAATCTCCTCCAGAAACACTCTCATGGACACACCCAGGATTATGTTTGGCCAGATACCTGGGCATCCTGCTGCCCAGTCAAGCTGACACATAAAATTAACCATCACACCATAGAGGTCCCTATGTCTATCATCCTTGAACTTCTGGATCACAAAAATCAAACTGGCTAACGGAGGACCCGATTTGGCTTTCAGAGAGATCCTTCTGTTCTCCCACCCTCATGCCTATCATATGTACAGTGCTATTACATGCAGTGAGCAGGCAGATATTTCTTTCTCAGACTTTTCTAGGTCATGGCCACATTATGAGGTCACTGAATTTGTGACCTCTTTTCTATCTTTTCTAATATATCATTACACAACTAGGTTAAACATGGCTTCCTTATGCCGCTATTTATTTACGTCCCTTGGGTTTTGAGAAAATCAAAACACACTTCCAACTTCCAGCTAAAAGAACGCAGCAATGTGACTATGCAACTATTTGGTTTCTTCCCGGTTGTCTGTCTTTTTTTTTAAATTATTTTTTTAAAAAATTTTTTCTTCTTTTTTTAAAGATTTTAATTATTTATTTGACAGAGAGAGAGCACAAGCAAGGGCGGCAGGCAGAATGAGAAGCAGACTCCGCACAGAGGAGGGAGCCTGACGCGGGGCTTGTTCCTGAGACCATGGGATCATGACCTGGGTCAAAGGCAGAGGCTTTTTTTTTTTTAAAGATTTTATTTATTTATTTGAGAGAGAGAATGAGAGACAGAGAGCATGAGAGGGAGGAGGGTGAGAAGGAGAAGCAGACTCCCCGCTGAGCAGGGAGCCCGATGTGGGACTCGATCCCGGGACTCCAGGATCATGACCTGAGCCGAAGGCAGTCGCTTAACCAACTGAGCCACCCAGGCGCCCAAGGCAGAGGCTTAAACAAAAGCACCCCTGGGTTGTCTGTTTTGAGAAGAAAACTCACTTCCTGAGGTACTCATCTGTGGAAAGAAGAGGGCTTCAGGCATTTGTACCCCTGTGTGCCAGGGTGAAGCCCAGGGCAAAATTTTGCTATTTGTTGTTGTCCATCAGGAAAAAGGGTTTCCCCCAACTCCCTGTCTCCCCCATCCTGACTCTTCTTTTTTAAGGTCACCTGATGCTCCTTCCTTACTGGAATTTTGCCTGACATCCCCTGACAGTTCAATCCTTTATCAACCAGGACACACACGACTGGACTGCCCTGTGTAAATGGTTTTCTGGAAATAGGTTGGAGTTTGAAAATACAGGTTTGTCAGGACATAAATTTTATGCTTTTAAAACAGAACTTAAAAGGTTTTAAAACAAAGTGCTCTTTCTGACAGGAGTACAAGAAAAGGCAGGTTTAGAACTATAGAAGAGGAATCTAACACCCTGAGCTAAAGACTATGTAATTATGCCGGTGTTTTGCATTCTTTTCTGAAAATCTTTGTGACAAATTATTACAATTTCCCTGTTTTTATGTGGCACATTCAAATGTTTCCAATAGTGTTATGTTTTGGAAAGTGTAGGGCAAGAAACAGTCTCAAACATTTAACACTCTAAAAAAATGTGTAGTCTCTTCTGGACTCTTGCTGCCTGGCAGGTTGGAGGAGGAGGTGAGGGTCTCTGGGGAGGGAGATGAGGGGCAGGGCTGGCTGGGGAGAAAGTCAGAGAAGGTGAAGCATGGACAAGGGTGTCCCGGGGCTTTTTCCCTCAGGACATCAGCAGCCACTTCTTGACAACACTCATCAATACTTAAACCATCCCCCCAAAATCCTCCACTCTCAGGGAGCAAGTTCAGAATCAATCCAGGCCATTTCCAATCAATCCAGCGGTATATCCATGTCTGCAACGGGAACTGGGGTAAACTCTGGCCATCCATGGTGCTGGATTTTTTCGAAGCCTCCCAGTCTAATTGAGAGGCAGCTTGTTCTTCATACTTCAAAGGAATCCAGCTCTTAAAATAAAAATGGAAACAGGAGGCGAGGACGGTCCCCTAGCATTCGGTGTTTTCAGGTTGGCTGAGCACAAATCAGGAATTCGGTTAGTGGCACCAAAGAAATGGATGAGAGGACAAACAAAGGTTGTGTCATGAAGAAATGACGGCTTGATTTGCTTTGAGGAAACCTGGGGAGGAGGCCCCTAGGGATCCACTGCTTGACTAGTGGCGGGCCAGGCTGTATTTGCTTGTTCAGAGTTGCTGTGTGCCAAACATCAGCAGAGGCTGATCAGTGGTCAGATCATTTCCCGGGGTCCCTAGCACTCTCTGAAGCCCTGTCTCACCACCGTGGCATTCTTGGCTGCTCTTCAGCAATGGCACCCACAGCTGCTCCGGGACCGTCCTCCGCCCCTTTCAAAACCAGAGTAGACATAGAGACTTGGTAAGAAATCCACCTGCAATGCACTTGCTGACTGTCGTCTCTCCCTTTGTGGAACCGTGAGCTCCTCAGAAACAGGGTGACAAAGATGTTCTCCTTGGCCAAATCAGTCAGCCTCGTCTGAACCATCTTCTTGATGAGACCCTGACCTTAGCTGCCCTTGGCCCATTTAGTCCAGTTTAAGAAAAATCCTGCTGGACCAGTTGAGTGGGAACCTCCTACCCTTGATATTGAATCAGATTTCTCATCCCTCGAACCTCAGTGTCTTGTCACCCTGTCCTGACTTCAGCAAGAATCCTGTTGAATCGGTGTAGCAAGAATTCCCTCTTCTCCCTCATGTTTTTTTTGTGTTTTTTCTCTTAGAGCAGAAGTTTTAAAGTTTTGGTTTTTTGTTTACTTTTGTTTTTATTTCAAGTATAATTAACATATGGTGTTCATTAGTTTCAGGTGTATAATATAGTGATTCAACAATTGTCTACATTACTCTGTGCTCATCAAGATAAGTGTGCTCTTAATCTCCTTCATCTATTTCACCCATCCCCCCACTGGTAACCAGCAGTTTGTTCGCGTAGTTAAGAGTGTCTTAACCGGTAACCAACCAGCAGTTTGTTCTTGTAGTTAAGAGTCTCTTTATTTTTCTTTGCTTATTTGTTTTGTTTCTTGAATTCCTCATATGAGTGAAATTATGTGGTATTTGTCTTTCTTTGACTTATTTCACTTCGCATCATACCCTCTGGGTCTGTCCATGTTGCTGCAAATGGCAAGGTGTCATTCTTTTTAATGCTTGTACAATACTCCTTCGTATATATTTACCATGTCTTCCTGATGTCTTTTTCTTCGTTATTTTCTGTCCACCAACTCTCAGCCTGTTCTTTGGCTCTAAATCCCCACTTGTCATTGTTGTATTCAGAGCTGAGCCTGATCTCCCTCCCAGACTGCGACCCCCTCCTTTCAGGGGCCCTTCGAATAAAGTCTTCCTTACTGTCTTCACAAGTGACAGAACCATTTTTTCTTTGACAAGGGTCAGGTTGACTTTACATCCCCAAGATCTAACACAGGGCCTGAATCATAGTGGGTGCTCAATTAATACTTTTTGAAATGACAAAGGAATGGAAGGTAGAAAGAAAAAGGAGCTTGGTTTTGGATTACAAAACCAATGATTTGCCCACAGAACTGTTCTCATATTTACCAGCTATGAGATCGTGGATAAGCTACTGAACTTTCTTGTGTTTGGATTCCTTAGCTGCAAAGAATGAGGACAATATAATTTATTTTACAGAGTTGTTTTGAGGAGTAAATGTGACAATATGAAATGTCAGGCACTTCATATTTGACCAATAAATGATTACCATCGTTATTGCTATTAGTAACAGTAATAGCAAGATGACCACCTAGTTTGGGGCATGTAAGAAAGGTATAGTTCCATCTAGAATTTCTCCACTTGTTCTAAGCCTATTCCATTCTGTTGTGGACTGAACTGTGTCCCCCAACCATTGAAACCTTAACCCCTAATGTGACTATTTTTGGAGGTAAGGCCTTCACAGGGAGGTAATTAGGGTTAAATGAATTCATTAGTGGGGCCTAATCTGACGGGAATAAGAAGACAAAGAGATGTGGGAGATCTCTCTCTCCCCTCATTCCTACAGAGGAAAGGCCATGTGAAGACACAGCTCCTGTCAACAAGCCAAGGAGAGAGGTCTCACCAGAAACCAATCTTGGCACCTTGATCTTGGTTCCAGAACTGTGAGAAAATAAATGTCTGTTGTTACCACCACCCAATCGGTGGTATTTGTTAAGTCAGCAGAACTCACTGAGGCACATTTTGAGGCCCACGGCTGTCACTGAGCTCCCCACTGTATAAAACCTCCTCCTTTCTCACACTGGGATTTCTCCCCTCATCCTTGTGTTCTTACTCATTCAATCTGATTTTTTAATCCATTCAAGCCGTTACTTCCAAAATTTGGCTCTTTAAAGACTATGATTATCTTCTCATCAAACTATCTTCCAAATGAAAATTGGTATTCAATATTTTGAGTTTATAATTTTGTGTGACCAAGGCACTAATTAGTTTTGTAAACAAGGCTTGGGATGGTTAGAAACATTACAGAGAACTGACATAGACTTGGAAGGCTTCATGGAGGAGCTATCCCATATGCGACGAAGGGAGGAGAGTTTCACTATTTTGGCCAAAGAGAAGGTGGAAGGCTGTGTTCTTTGAGGCACTGAACCCATTCGTGTTTGTAATTCAACTCGTAAAAGAGTAAATCCCCTTCCATGATACCATTTGGATAAGCAGCTGTTCCAGTTATGTGTTGCCTAACAAACCACCACATGATTTAATGGTTTCAAGTAACAATGAGGATTTATTTTGCCCATGAATCTGAAGTCTGGCCAAGGCTTAGCAGGGACAGCATGTCTCTGTTTTACGGTGCTGAGACCTGGGGCAGATCTACTGGGGGCTGGAGGAGCCAATTCTAAGATGGCTCATTCACATGGTTGGCGAGTCTGGTTGCTCAAACAGACTCTGGTTCAGGACCCCAATATCTTTCCATATGGGCCTCCCACAGGCTGCTTGGGCTTCCTCTCAGCATGGTAGCTGGGTTCAAAGAATGAGGTCTTAGGAGACAGAAGAAGAAAGTGGAAGCTTCCAGTTGTTAAGGACTGGACCTAGAATCTGGCCCGGCGTCACTTTCGCATTATCATCTATCAGTCAAGTTGTCATGAAGCCCAGATTATAGGGAAGTGTCCCTAGACCCCACCTCTTAGTGGGAGGCATGTCAAATAATTTTGAGTCCATGTTTTAAATCTGGCACAGCAGATGGTATAGGTCAGAGGTTCTCAAACCCTGGCTATATTTTAGAAACATTCTGAAGTTAAAAATAAAACACCAATGCTTGTGACCACCTCAAGAGATCCTGGTTTGACTAGACGGTGAGAAGCCCGGAAATAGGTATTTGAAAAAATTTCTAGGTGATTCTGACAGGCAAACTGGTCTCTGGGCCAAAGTTCCTATGTCCAAGACTTGGCAAAGAAAGGCCATGAGTGTAAGGGTGAGAATGAGGCTCCTCCTGCCATTCAGAGCCCAGAAAGAAGAAAACACAGCTCAAGAAGTTGACTCAAGAGTTGTCTCAACACCTCTGCCTACCGGGGAAATTGCTTCCAAATGAGTATAAGGGAAAAACTTTCAAGTAAATCGACCTGCCATCATCACACATGCTTTTTTCTCATATTACATTTTACCTGCAGTTTGTAAATATTACAAACAAAAATCAATAATGCTGCCATATTTCCATAATCGAATTTGTCTTTTCTGATTGTGTGAAGCACGAGTGGGCATTTGGCATCACATTTCCAGACCTCAGAGAGCGATGTTAAACATTTATAGTGCACTTAATCATCTGTCAGAAATGTATAAAGGCATAATGTCTCATTAATAATTATTAAACCATTGAGTCTCACAGAAGGAGATGTTTCCCTCCTTACTTACATAATAACCAGTAACCACTAAAACGCAGGTCATTTGTGATGCACGACCCGCACCTCTGATAGTGGAAATCTGCTTGAGGAAATTAATAAAAAATCTTATTAAGAGATAGGCTTTTAGAATGGAAGAAAACATGTGTAGGGATTGCTCACAATATATTCAGGCTCGGCAAAGTAGATGCTCCCTCCTCATTCAGAGTCAGGTTGAAATTCAGCCAGGTAATTGCTAAGAATGAAGAGATGTGAAAGGAAATGATCTTATTCGCTTTCGGAGGTTAGATAACTCATTTCAAAATGCCCAGCTTTGGGCTTTTATTCATAAGTATATGTATCATTTTATGAATAAAAGAGATACATAGTTTGATTTGGAATGAGGCTGGGATGGAAGGTACCAGCCGAATTTTTTAGGGCCTGCATTTTATTTCCGATGCTGTTTGTGAGGATTTTTTTTAATTTTATAAGAACTTTTAATATCGAGCCATTGCCGTTTTAGCTTCATATAAAACAAGAATTGAATTACATCTGTTGTAGGTTCCATCCCCATCACCCCATACTCAGCCTAGAGCATTTAAAGGGTTAGCCTTTAACAAATTTGTAAGCTGTATATGTCTTTAGAACAGCTGCTGTGACATCGACCCTTCTTTTTTTTTTTATTATGTTATGTTCATCACCGTACATTCCATCATTAGTTTTTGATGTAATGTTCCATGATTCCTTGTCTGTGTATAACACCCAGTGCTCTATGCAGAATGTGCCCTCTTTAATACCCATCACCAGGCTAACCCATCCCCCCACCCCCTTCCCCTCTAGAACCCTCAGTTTGTTTCTCAGAGTCCATCGTCTCTCATGGTTCGTCTCCCCCTCCAATTTCCCCCCCTTCATTCTTCCCCTCCCGCTATCTTCTTCTTCTTCTTCTTCTTCTTCTTTTTTAAACATATAATGTATTATTTGTTTCAGAGGTATAGGTCTGTGATTCAACAGTCTTATACAATTCACAGCGCTCACCATAGCACATACCCTCCCCAGTGTCTATCACCCAGCCACCCCATCCCTCCCACCCCCCACCACTCCAGCAACCCTCAGTTTGTTTCCTGAGATTAACAATTCCTCATATCAGTGAGGTCATATGATACATGTCTTTCTCTGATTGACTTATTTCGCTCACCATAATACCCTCCAGTTCCATCCACGTCATTGCAAGTGGCAAGATTTCATTCCTTTTGATGGCTGCATAATATTCCATTGTATATATACATCGACCCTTCTTATTTTTCATTTTTAACCTTAAACTTTCTTCATTCTGGGCGAAAGTGAAGCTTAGCAATCTATACAGGTGACAATGGCATGATCCAGTCAACCGAGGTGGTGGTTCAAGGTTGTGTGGAATGGTTATGGGTGTCCCATGCATTCAGCTTTGCTCTGGTGTGACGTTCTGTGCCACCAACATTCCTTCAGTCAAGCCTTTGGAGTCTGTCACACCTTGCTCCTTGCTATGCTTGGGCTGGTCTTTGGCAAAAGTATTACATACACAAAATTTTGTTTGTTGCTCATCCTTCCGGTGCTGGGTCAATAATCAGTAACCACACCCTTCCCTACCAGTTATCCCTCTGTTTAACAGTTGTTAAACACAGCATTGCCTGTTGATCTCAGAACCACTGTGGGTTGAAGCACTTTTAGTTGCAACTTATGGGGAAAATCATCAGCATGCCTTGTTTGTATTACCAGGTCTCACTAAGGTTTTGGGAAGGAGGACCATGTTTCAGATGCCTGTCCAAGTTTGGTAAGATTGGATTTTGTGTTAATGTGCCTGAACAAATTAATAAATTGATGCCCTTCCCTTATCCATCAATGATTTAAAACACTTAGAAGAATACATTCAATGTTTTAAAACCCCATAAGGAGAAGCAGGTGAGAAATAAGAAGAGAAATCCCTGGTGGAGATATAAAAAGGGGCCAGGAAAGAAGCCAACACAAAAATGCAGACCATAAAATCTGTTACTCTTGTATGGCAGATGGGCCTCAAATTGCTCTGTAAGTATTCTAGAAACTAAATGAAAAGGGATATTTGATTGGTTATACTACTGAGTTCATGAGATTAAAAACAAACCCATCCACAAGGAGTGCATCATTCATTTCGATACCATGGCAAGAATAACGTCCCTTCCGGGACTCTCCCTGATGACAGCACAGTGTCATGCAAGAGTACTTTCAGCTTCCTTGGTGTAGATACCTGGGGCTCCATTGTGTTTCTCAATGTAGACTGATGGTGTCACACCATAGCCCAGGTCAGAGGAAGCCTTTCAGTGGGAGGCAGTAGAGCGGGAAAGGGGTCAAAGACTTTCTTAGTTCACAGATTTCTGCTGGTCCTGCTTAAATCAGGAGTGGACTTTAGAATATCTGGGTGGAAGAATATAAAGGATAGATATTATGTATCCTTCAAAACAATTTTTTTTCCTCTCTAAGTTGAGCTTTTGATACATACCCAAAGGCAGTAGCATGTTTAATGTTATACTTCCAGGCAAATGCTTAGGGTGCGTGTGCTTTGTGTCACCAGTTAAGTGTGGAGCCAGATGCCTTAACTGCTTGGCTGGAGCAAGGCTGACATGCCCAGTGAAACCCAAGTGCTGGGAGGGTGCTTCCCTGAGCTGACCTCCATTCAGCTCTGCTAGGAGGCAAGCTGTGTACAAGGGCAGAGGGCTGATGTATTTTACTGTCTCTGAGCATTTTTGCAATTACTGTCTCAGGAGCATGAAAATCAAAGAAGATGGGCTGACAAATAATAATAGTCAAGGCAAGTCACTGCCAAAGGCAGAGGGAGTGAAGAAGTAAGGTGGCTGATCTGTGCAGATTCCAAAGTACATATAAATGGAGCTTTCTGGCAAAGCAATGGATTCCTTTGTCATTTCATTCAGGCAATGCATACCCTTTGAGCAGTGGTAAGCTCTGTGCTGGGTCCTGGGCATGCCAATAGAAAAGGCACATGCTTTCATTGTCTCTCTCCATTTTTTTTTTTCATTCTCATCTTCCACAGAGAGATCGATGTTCCTGTGCCTCCCACCAGAGGTTCTTGAGCTCACAATTTGTCTTCTAGCTTCTCAGCACCAATAACCTTCAGAAAGCAGAGGGCCAAGCCTACTCCTCTGCTCACATAAAGACTTCCATTCTGTGTTCTGGTAATGACAGAGGTCCTGGTGTCAAGGAGAGCATTGTTTTCATTTTCTTGTTCTTAAATCAAGTGATAAGATGATGGTTAGGAATTACTGTCAGCAACACAGATAGGAGAGGGTCATTCTAGTTTCCTTGCTAGAATAATTGTTGGGAAGCCATATTTTTATGCTGAACGATTTTGAGACCTGATTACTGAATCTGAATGGCTGTGTTTTAAATGTCAGTAATGGTAGAATAAGCTCCTTTATGCTTAAGGGCCAGCAGGGAATGAGCAGTATAAAATGTTCTCATTAAAATTTCCCTTCCCTTTTAATATAGAGGATCAAAGACTTCCTAGAGTTCCCATCATTTAAAGGTGATGTATACATACATGAGGAATGACACATAGGAAGACTCAGATCTTTACCAGAGCACACAGAAGTCCACAGAATATGAGAGAATTCAAGCTGGAAGGCAACATCTAGCCAACCTCCTTAGTTTGCTGATGAGGAAACTGTTCTAGAATGGGGCATGACTTATAAATGTCACAAAGTTAACGGCAGAGATAGTATTGAGTTCCATGCTCCCCTTTTTGAATCTAGTGGCCTGTCAATAGTGTTTGGTCATACTGATTGCCTCGTTCTTCCTTGCTCCCGGAATATTTGCTTTATTATTGTAATAAATCATAATGTACCCAGCCCCAGCCCCAGGGGCACAGATGGTGATTGTCATGGTAATCACATTTCCTTTTACTAGCCCATATGCTCTGGAATATGATATGTAACAGAAGCTTTGCTAGTGTCCTTTGGAAAAGTTTTCCCTCCCGTACAAGAGGGAGGCGCTTGAGAACAGAGCCCTTTGGCTAATACTTCCCTTGCTTTCTCCTTTGGACACTGTCAGGGGAAAACACAAGACTTTGAGCCGTGACAGCTCCTTTTGTGACTCGTAAGAAGAGATAGTTACCATTTCCTTGAAGTCAGCAGAGTGGAAAGATGTCTCATCCTTTTTGATGTTATTGGTCTTCTGAGCAAGCCCGTGGCTCCCTACATCTTCCCATTAGATTAGCAGGACTCTCCTTTGATTTAAGCCAGGCAGGAGGGTGCCTGGTATGTTCAAGAATAAATGAGGGGCCATGGGCTTAGAGAGCAGTGAATGAAAGGGAATATAGAAAAAGGTGAGGTTAGGAGGTGAGGGGAAATGAAATCAGGTAGGATTCTGTAGCATGGTAAGAACTTTTAGCTTTTACTCTGTGAATGGGAAGCCATTGGAGAGTGATCAGAAGCATGAAGTGTTCCGACTCATGTGTAACTGAATCACTCTGGCTGATATGTTGAGAATAGACTGTGGGAAGTCAAAGGTAGAACCAGGTAGATCTGTTGGGACTCTACTGACATAATCCAGGGGAAAGATGGTGGTAGCTTAGACCAGGAAAGTAGTGGTAAAAGAGGAGAGAAGTCAGCAGGTTCTGGAGACCTTCTAGAGGTAAAGAACATTTCTCTTCTCTTCTCTTCTCTTCTCTTCTCTTCTCTTCTCTTCTCTTCTCTTCTCTTCTCTTCTCTTCTCTTCTCTTCTCTTCCCTTCCCTTCCCTTCCCTTCCCTTCCCTTCCCTTCCCTTCCCTTCCCTTCCCTTCCCCTCCCCTCCCCTCCCCTCCCCTCCCCTCCCCTCCCCTCCCCTCCCCTCCCCTCCCCTCCTCTTTCCTTTCCTTTTCTTTCCTAAGAAAGGCAGACTGCTACATGCAGCACTTCATTTGGATGAGTCTGGAGTCTTGGAAGCTTGACTACCCTGTGTTTTCCTATGAATGGACTTTGAGAGCTGGTTTGGAGGTTCCAGAGGGGAGCACAACTACTCAGATACCCCTGAGTGAAGAATGGTCCTCCTCTATTGAGGAAGGTTGTCTTCTTTGACCAACTGTGCAGCTTTAGGAGGGATGCACACAGGATGGTGAGGGAGGAAGGGGACACTTGCCTAGCCAGACAGACCAGCCCAATCAACATGGGAATCAAAGGGATAACAGATATTGCTGCCAGGTTACCCTCACATCCAGAACATTTCTTGACATAAGAGGATATATCTCCATCAATTGCTCAATCGCTCAATTGTTCAATCACTCTATCTATCTGTATCTATCTATCTATCTATCCATCTATCTATCTATCTACGAGAGAAAGGGAGGATCTAGAATGACTACAAGATTTTTGGCATAGGCAATGGGAGGATGAAGATGCCATGTACTAGGTGGGGAAGACTGCAGAAGGAATGGTTTCAGAGGGCAATCAGGAGTTCTGGACACATTAAGTTTGAGATGCCCATTAGACTTATAAGTAGAGATGTTAAGTTGGCTGTCAGATCTTGAAGTCTGGAGTTCAGGGGAGAAGTCATGCTAGAGATGAAAGTTTGGGAATTTTTATCACACTAGTTGTAATTAAAGTCATAGTACTGGATGTGATCTGCCAGGGGATGGGGACAGGTAGGAAAGAGGAGATACCCAGAGACTGAACTCTGGAGTACTCAAACACTTAGAGGGACAGTGAACCTGGAGACTGAGAATGAGCAACCAGGAAGGTAAGAGGAAACACAGGAGAGAGGGTGGTCCTAGAGGTCAAATGAAGATTATTCAAGGAGGAATGAGTAACCAACTGTGCCAACAAATTCAGATCAAACTGGCTCAGATCCCTATTCCATGATATAAGGACATGCCCAGGGTTTCCTTCCCCTCCTCCCCCTCCTCCCTCTCCTCCTCCTCCCCCTCCTCCTCCTCCCCCTCCTCCTCCTCCACCTCCTCCTCCACCACCACCTCCTTCTCCTCCTCTTTTTTCTTTTAGATTGAGAGAGGGAAAGGGAGATGGTAGTGGTGGGGGAGGGGCAGATGGAGAGGAAGAGGGAGAAAGAATCCTAAACAGTCTCCACCCATCGAGGAGCCTGATGTGGGGCTCGATCTCATGACCCTGAGATCATGACCTGAACTGAAATCAAGAGTCAGATGCCCAACTGACTGAGCCGCCCAGGCGCCCCTGGGTTTTCTTCTAATATTTCCCTGTAGTCTTGGATGGAGGGAAATGCTTGCATTTCTCCAAGTTGCCTCTGACTTCGAGGTCTGCTTGTGTAGAGTTCTTAATCTCTACTCTGCATTTGACTCCTTTGTGCACTGCCCCATTTGCTACCACACTAGTCTACTGGAGACCCACCTACCATCCCTTTCCCATAGTCCATTATCTCTAGGCTATGTGTTGTAGACGGGTAGATTTAGGAGTACCCAGGATGGTGACATCACAGGGCAGCACAACATACAAAGGAATCAATCAACTGGGACAGGCTAGATTATGCTGTGGTAACAAACAACCCCTCAATTGCAGGGTCTAGGAAGTATACCTCAACTGTGCGGCCCGATATGGAAATACTGGAAACATTGGGTGATTATCACTAATAACTTCTACATGAATGGCTAGACGTCCTGTTCGTTAAAGCCCCTTAGCCATTTCCACCTTTGGGGAGTTGTCACTGGCAGTATTTCCTATCCAATTTATGCCTCTTGCTGTGTTTGTTGGGGCCTCATTTTCCACTTCTACCTAGCACACTTCTTACTTCCTTGTTAATTTCTTTTTTTTCAAAAATTGTTTTTCTATGAAAAGATATTTTATTTAAATTCAATTAATTAACATATAGTGTATTATTAGTTTCGAGGTAGAGGTCCGTGATTCATCAGTCTTATATAACACCCAGTGCTCATTACATCACGTGCCCTCCTTAATGCCCATCACTCAGTTACCCCATCCCTCCCATCCCTCTCCCCTCCAGCAACCCTCAGTTTGTTTCCTATGATTAAGAGTCTTTTATAGTTTGTCACTTTTTCATTAATTTCTTGTATAAAACAGTGAACTCTCAGGGGTGCCTGGGTGGCTCAGTTGGTTAGGGGTCTGCTTTTGGCTCAGGTCATGATCCCAGGGTCCTGGGATCGAGCCTCGAGTCAGGCTCCCTGCTCAGTGGGGAGCCTGCTTCTCCCTCTCCCTCTGTGCTTCCCCTGCTCCCCCTCTCATAAATAATAAGAAGAAAATCTTAAAAAAAACCACCAATGGTGAACTCTCTGGAGCTTCAGTTCTTCCAGGCTATGCGTACAGGGCTTCAAGTCCCTATCCAAAAAGGTCCATGAAGTCCGTTTTACTTATTTAATTTTCTCTGAGAGGAATTTTATGGCTATTCTCAGAGCAATCACCACCTCCCCTGCCTCCCTGTTGCCCCATGTTGCCAGTAGCTGGAGAAACTGGCTGCGGATGCTATCTCCGTACCGTGTGATGGCAGTCTGTAGAAAGGTGCCATGAAGGTCAAGAGCCTCAAGTCTGCAAACACATCTCTTGGTTTAGGCTCCGTCTCCCCCAGTTCCCGGCCTCTGTGACTTGGGCACATGGCTTCTCTGTGCATCAGAATCCCCATCTTTAAAATGGGGATGCTAATAATATTCCCCCAGGGTTGTTATGAGAATGAAATGAGTTATGCCACTGAAGTGTTTATCTTACTAAGTAGCCGCTATTATGCTTACTAGCTGTGAGTAACCTTAGGTGGATTGTTGAACTCTTCAGAACTGTTTTGTTTTTTTCCAAATACAATAAAACTCCTGATGACACTAGCCACTTCATCAAACTCCTTCTTTGTTATAATTTTTTTCTGCTCATGCCCTGCTGGGAGAGTTACGTGTGTGATACATACTGGGATTCTGTTCAGACTGCAACCTCCCAGAAGGCAGGGACTCCACTATCTGCACAGCTCATCCTTGGGGCAGACCACTTCTTGATAAAGACTTGATAATGGGTAAGACTATAAGCGCTGGGCTTAGGATCTCCCCTTTTCCAAATGTCTTCCAGATTCCATTTGAAATTATGAACAACTGAAATGTTTGAAAGTTTTACAAAGGTGACCGTTACACAGTTGAGGAGACCTATACTGAATTTTGATACACTTTTCCTTCTGCCTTTTCTTCCTCCACCTCTAACAAATCCAATCTATGCCAGGCCCTGTGCTAGGCTCTAAGGGTAAAGTGGTAAACAAAATAAAATGGTTCTGGCTCCCATGGGCTTATAACAAATGGAAATGCAGATGAACAGTCAAGTAACTGTAGCCAGGCTAAGCTGGATCAGAGTAGGATGAACGAAAGTTACTGAGTATATCGCCCCGAAAATGTTGTTGATTATAAGCCTCCCTAACCATATCATACCCACCTTAGGATGAGTAACAGACATAATATTTTTTCTGGTTCTTTTTTTTTTTTTTTTTAGTTTCAGAGGTAGAATTTAGTTATTCATCAGTTGCATATAACACCCAGTGCTCATTACATCAAGTGCCCTCCTTAATCCCCATCACCCAATTATCCCTCTCCCCCAACACCCTCCCCTCCAGCAACCCTCAAGTTTGTTTCCTAAAGTTCAGCATCAGTTATGGCTATTTTAGAACAGGTAATCTTTATGTAGGATATTGTTACAGATACTTTATATCCATCAATTTATATTATTCTGTA
The DNA here is from genome assembly GCF_009762305.2 of Zalophus californianus. Taxonomy (NCBI): domain Eukaryota; kingdom Metazoa; phylum Chordata; class Mammalia; order Carnivora; family Otariidae; genus Zalophus; species Zalophus californianus. The sequence goes on from NC_045597.1 coordinate 95,761,114, forward strand.
GCCTCTTTGGGAAGTATTTACTTAACTCTTCATCTCTCCATCAGTCCATCCATCCATCCATCCATCCATTCATCCCTCCCTCCCTCCCTCCAAACTTATTGAATACCTGGTATGTTTTATCTAGGACCTGTACTAGATATTCAGTAAAATAATATATGGTTTAGACCAAAAGAACCTTGCTATCAAATAGGGGATGATAATAGATAAACACATAGTTAGGTTATAGTGACAGGTATGGCGTAGGTATACGCCTTCCAGGGGAAGGGGTTGTTCTGGTTATTTATCATTATGTAACAGTTCATTCCAAAACTTAGTGGCTTAAGACAAGAAGAGTCATGTATTATCAGTAATGGTTTCTGTGGGCCAGAAATTCAGAAGGAATTTGGCAGAGCAGTTCTGGATCAGAGTCTCTATGAGGTTGCAGTCAGGTGGTGGCTGGGGCTGGTGCCATTGCAAAGGCTTATTCACTCACATGTCTGGAACCTGTGCTGGGAAGACACAGCAGTTGGGGGCTGGAGCAGCTGGGGCAGTTGGTGACCTTCAGACATCTCTCTGCATCGGTTTGGTTTCTCCATGTAGTCTCTCCTGCTTGGTGTCTTCATGGTACGTGGGCATCTTACATGGTGGCTCAGGGCTCTGAAGGTGTGTGTCTCCAAAGAGGGCACAAAACATAATTTCTCACTGTTGTCACCTTTTATAACCTGGACTTGACTTTTACGCAGCATGGCTTTCATACGTTCTGGTTGTGGAAGCTGTCACAGAGATGTGCTCAAGGTCAAGGTCAAGGGAAGGGGAAGTAGATTCCGGCTCTTGATGGGGAGAGGAATGGCAGGTTGCTGGAAGAGCATGTGAGACTACAGATATTGCTGTGGCCAGTTTTAGAATATGTCCATTGCTGCAAATATTTTTCTTATTGGGAATGTGTGCAGAAGCAGTGACCAGGTGTGGTGATGCTTGGTCGTAGTTTAAGGATAGGTAGGAGTTGGTAGTCTGGATTAGGTAGGTGGGCCATGTTTATTATTCCCATTTTGTATATGGGGAAACTGAGGCACAAAGGAGTTGATAAATAAGCCTAAGGTCATGAGCATTCCTAATGGAAATGCTGGAAGTTCTTTCTATTCTTCTGGACCTCAGTGTGGCTCTCGAGACAGCCAAGAGAGTGTCACCCGTGTGTGGGGCATTTCCTCACCCCAGCTCCAGGAGGTATGATAGAATCTTCAAGAGTGGAACCTGAATGCTTTTGTTTACCAAAAGGAAATGTGCAGTTAGAAAAGGTGAAAAATCTGTATTATATCCTATTGTTGCTATTATATACTCTTCTGTGAGTTCTTTGATTCTGAAATCTGTCATTTGATTAACAAAGAATACTTAATACAAATTTCCAGATATTGGAGATTCTAGGAAGTACACTTGAATTTAAGGAGGAAAGAAAAAAAAAAAAACCTTTACTTCACAGAGTTAATTCCTTAAGGAGTTACTGAGTAAATTGATGAATTGAGTTAGTAACTTATTGCTTCTCTCCTCCCCCACCATCTGTTTTCTGTAAACTTTGGAGGTGATTGAATGAGGAGAGTATTCTCTTTCCTTAGGGATTTTCAGGTCAAAAAGTGTTTATTGAGAATGTACTATGTGCCAGAAACTGCGTTATAGGTTGAGAGAAAAAATGCACATGCCATTGTGTTTGGTTCCCCAAAGCTTACACATAGTTGATCTGAATGTCCAACAAGAACTGCTCTGATACGTAATGTGTGTGCACTGCTATGCTGGTATTGAACTTGATGTGGGGGGAAGGGGCAGTCCTGCAGGACGGGAAGCTAAGCAGGGTTATGAGGGATGTGTAGGCATCCCCCAGGCAGAAGCTGGTGGGAAACAGACAGAATAAAACAGAATCTTTTGGAATTTCATGCAACCCAGGATTAACGGGATTGGTAAGAATAGTGGATAAAATTAATTCGCTCTCTGTCTGGCATAGAAGATTCCATTTGTCCACATCTGGGGCGGGGGATTTCCTTTGCCAGTGTCTCCCAGCACTTTTATGGATCAGATAGAGGACTAATCTATTTTTCTCATTTGCTTCAAAAGAGGAAAAATATTACAGATACATACAAAAAGCATAAAAGCATGGGCTGCATTTCAAATGCTCATTGTTTCGTTTGTAGAGCTGAAAGTCCTGTGTTTTATCAATATTAACCTCTTTAGTTGGTTTGGGTTTTGGATGCATGGATTGCTCAATTTTGAAGGACTTGCTTTGATTATTCCAGGGAAGATGTAGCTACACTTTAAAAAATTTTGTTTGTTTTGTCTTTTGTTTTGTTTTTACTGAGTTAAAATATACATAACATAAAATTTGCCATTGTCACCATTTTCGGGGGTATAGTTCAGCAGCATTGAATGCATTCCCATTGTTCTGTAGCTGTCACCATCATCTATCTCCAGAACTCTTTTTTGTCTTGAAAAACTGAAACTCTATCCCTATTAAACAAGAGCTCCCCATGCTCCCACCACCCTCCATCCCCAGCCTCTGGCAACCACCATTATACTTTCTGTCTTTATGATTTTTAACTGCCCTAAATACCTCATGTAAGTGGAATCATACAGCATTTGTCTTTCTGTGGCTGGCTTGTTTCGCTTAGTATAGTGTCCTCAACATACAGCCATGTTGTAGTACATTGCAGAATTCCCTTCCTTTTTAGGGCTGAATAATGTTCCATCATATGTATATGTGCCATTTTGCTTGTTCATCCATCTGTCTGATGCTTGGGTCTGCTTCCATGTTTTAGCTCCCATGAATAAAGCTGCTATGAATGTGGGTGTACAGATATCTCTTTGAGACTCTGCTTTTAATTCTTTTGAGTATATATGGAATGGTGGACTTGCCGGATCATAGGGTCATTCTATTTTTAAGTTTTTGAGGAGCTACCATACTGTTTTCCATAGTGGCTATTTCATTTTACATCAACTATACTTTTCTTTCTTTTTTTTTTTAAAGATTTTATTTATTTATTTGACGTAGAGAGAGACAGTGAGAGCAGGAACACAAGCAGGGGGAGTGGGAGAGGGAGAAGCAGGCCCCCTGCTGGGCAGGGAGCCCGATGTGGGGCTCAGTCCCAGGACCCTGGGATCATGACATGAGCCGAAGGCAGACACCCAACGACTGAGCCACCCAGGCGCCCCTCAAGTGTACTTTTCAATGTGTTTTTCTATTTGCAGTCTCCTCTTTAAACTGGAAGGCTGTCTGACTTTCACAGGAACTTCTCAGTTTCCAACAAATGTGATTTGTGGCCACTGGGGAAAGCAGGATCAGGGGTCCTGCAGCCATCACCGCTGGAGCCTTAGCTTTGGGTTATAGGCTCCACGTCTCTCTCTCCCTCAGGATGCTTTCTCAGATAATTCTCAGAGGTCTGCCTGTCTTGGGTCCTTAAATGTACCTGGGTCATCACCTCATGTTACAGCAAGACTGTCCCATCAGAAAAAAAGCCAGTCACAACTTAAATGCCTGACAATGGGGGGATGTCTGCATAAGTCACTGCACTCATAGGCTATTGAATGCATTGCTGTGGTTAAGACAAACGAGGTGGCTCTGGGTGCTTTATCAGAGAAAGATCTCTAAGATGTATTGTTGGGTAAAAAAAAAGCAAGGTGCTGAGCAAGACATGACACCATTTCTGTGAGAGTAGCTCCCATAAAACAGTGCTATATATATTCATGGGTACACATATATGAATGTAAATGCAAGGCGAAGCTCTGGAAAGACACATGCCAAGCCAGGGTAGTGGCAGGGTAGAAGACAGGATGGAGGGTGGTGGTCCGGTAGGAGCTAGACTTTATCTGTAATAGTTGAAGAGTTCTTGTTGCTTACATTTTTGTTGTTTCTAAGGAAGAGACCATAGTCATGTGTTATCTATGGGATTTAAAAACAAAAGACAAGCCAGGTAGAGGTGGCTGTTCTAGGCAATGGTTCTGGGCCACAGAGAGATGGTTGCCATGGGTGTGTTACATTAATTAAATAGGAGGTCATTTGCCTGAGGAGGCTCTGATGGTGTGGCGAATTGCATAAGCAAACCCAAATCTAGCCCGTAAATGCCTCAAGGTTATGAAATCAAAACACTAAGGACAGCCAGTCACAAACAGCCAAGTGGGCTCTGAGCTATAGCCAACCAAATAGTTTCCAGAAATCTCTTTCTGCACCTTCTCTCTATATGAAGTCTTTCCCCTGGCTCCTGTCCATGGAGTGCTCCTAATTGCTTCTGGTTTGGCACTGCCCAATTCAAATGGATTTTTGCTCAAATGAACTCTTAAAATTTTTTGACATGCCTTGGTTTATCTTTTAACAGGAGAAAGGCCAACGTTCCCTCAAATGCATGTTCTACTGCTCAGAACTGTGTTGATTTAGTGGGTCACTTACCTCCCCAGCCCTGTAACAACTACCTTGGAAGGTTGTTAGGAGAATTATGTCTGATAATTGATAAAAAGCGCCAGACTCTTCTTCTTCCTGCTCTTGAATTTTGGTCCCTGGCTTCGGGATCCCAGCCTCACTACTGGCTTTGGCCTTTTCAGGGATAGACACCCACGTAGAGTCTGCTGTTCTTTTGTTTTGAGTTCCCCTCGAGGCACCCAGCACTCCACTTTCAGGGTTGGTGACTTCTCTGGGGTGGAGGGGTGCCCGCTGTTGGCACTCTTCGCCTTTTGTATTCTCACCCAATTAACACAAAGAGGACTGTTTTCAATTCCTAGCACATTCTGAGGCTTTATTCTCCTCTGGCTGTTCTCCTCCAGAAATGGTTCTCTGTGTGGGAAGTGGGCATTTGGAAATCAGTGGGAGTTTTGCCTGAGAGCAAACAGCAAAAGGAGAGCCCGCAGTGCCTGCAGATTTATTGGGATCTGGTACAAAGAAGGCAGGCTCTTCTGGGGCCAGTTGGCCACTTTGGTTTCCCGCAAGAGCAGGGCTGTTACCTCCCTCCGTGAGAGAGGAAAAACCCCTAAGTTATTACATTTGCGGGTCAGTGGAGGACTTTCATGGGACACAAAAGCTTTAGTTTCCTCCTTTATACACAGTTTTGTTGTTTTACAAAATTATGTGCCTTTTGAGCTCTCCAGGGTGATGGGAAATGTGGCTTTTAATTCCTTTTGTTCTCCTCGCAAGAACATACTGCTGATCAAGAGATTTCGCTGCATTCTTATTGGCTTACAGAGTATGTTTGAGACCCAAGTTTCCTGTAGTCCTTTCTTGTCAATAACATGAAGAATGTGGATTTCTCGTTGTTGATTCAGATGAGGCTTTGTGGTAGATGTCCTTGGGGAAATGAACACTCAGCCCAGGGAGGTGTCCACACTGACTCTGGGAAAGATTGGCTCCACCCACAAATGGTCCAACAGCTGCAGAATGAGGGAGATTTAGAGAATCTGGCCTCTTTGCCCCCTTCTCCTTCCTGATCCTCTTTCCCTGTTGCTGGAAACTTCCACCGTAAGAGTCTTTCCTTGGGGGTGGTTGCAGTAAAATGCAAACTTGTCTAGAAAGGGGAGCTGATCAAGTCAGGGATCCTCAAATGGTTTTTGTGGATTACTAGCCCCCAAAATATTCTTAAAAAGAAAACATGCCTAAGAGATATGGCATTAACTATCTCCTATCAGATATTAACTGTATAAGTCGGCATAGTAAAGGTTGAAGATGTTCTCAAGTAAATAAAGTCATTGGCATTTTTTCAGCACATATTTTCCCCAAAACACAATTTTCATGTAAACTCTTTTATTGTCTTGAGGAACCAGTGTTCTCAGAACATACGGTTAGGATATTTTGGGTGGTCTGTGACACTTAGCAACAACCTCGTAGAATCAGTGTGTTATTTTTCCCAGCTCCCTGAGTTGGCTGAGAGCTCAGGACCAGAGGAGGGAAGGCATGAAGAAAGCAGCAAACACTGCAGTCCACTCCAGGGGCCGTGGGTGTTCATTGACATCTAAAGGGCATAGAGAGCCCTGGTTAACTGATTAGCAGGAAGAGGACCTCGTAATGTTACATCTTTTATGTGCTGGCCCCAGTTGTATTCATCTTAAGAAAACTCATGTTCAACCATTGGCAACTATTAAGCTGTTTCGGTTTTTTAGCAAGCTCTGGATCCTTACATGACTTATATGGAGTAAATCCAAAATGGGATTATATAGTAAACCAATTATATAGTAAACCCCCCTCTCTTTTTTTCTCTCTTCTGATATTTTTTTTCATCTTCTTCCCTGCCCCACCTCCTTCCTTTTCTGTTTCCTTAAAAGGCTCAGTTCCTTTGTCACTCTTTCTTTTAAAAAAGTTGTTCTTAATCTTTGAAGAAATATTTTATTTATTTATTTGAGAGAGCGAGTGAGCGAGAGAAAGCACAAGTAGTGGTGGGGGGATAGGGGCAGAGGGAGAGGGAGAAGCAGGCTCTCTGCTGAGCAGGGAGCCTGATGCGGGGCTCGGTGCCAGGACCCTGAGATCACCACCTGAGCCAAAGGCAGATGCTTAACTGACTGAACCACCCAGGGGCCCCCTTTTAGACTCCCATTTGATTCCTCAGGAAGCTTTCTCAATGAACCTGTTTTAATATTCTATACGTTTCTGAACTTCACTCTTGGAACTTACACTGAGCTCCTTTAAAGCTGCATTGGTTGACACCTAAAAAAATAAAGCAGAGTCTATAGCAATAATGACTAAGAGTAAGTCCCGGTATCAAAAAGACCCAGGTCCAAACCCTGGCTGTGCTTTGGGAGATACTGCAGCCTGGCTTATCCAATCTCTATTCCAACCTCCTACCCTTCATCTAACTCTGTTAAGGAGGCTGTAAATGCTCATAGCCAGAGTAGCTGGGATTGCCCACATGACATTATTCTTGTAAATAAGTTATTACTTAAAAATATGGTGCGAGTAATAGGGGAGAAAGCATGGGGTGCCAGGTGCATGACTGTTTTCCATTAGAGCTTTTTCTTCTATTCCCATGGATGCCCCAGTACAGAATTTGTGATTTTTTTTTTTTTGAATTGAAATGTTGCTGAAACCTTACTCCCCAAATAGAATGTAGTATAAGTTGATGTCCATACACGTCTCTCAGCAAGTCCTTGGGACTGAGAGTCAGAAGGTTCTTGGAAGATGATGTTCTCAGCCATCTGCCTAGAGCTGTGTGTGCTGCCTGCTTCCAGGTCGGGGTGGGTCAGGACGGAGCATGACCCAGGGCACAGAGTCCCAGAGCAGGCTGGCTGAGCTGGGGAGGCGGTAACAGCTGGAGTCAGGGATTATCAAGGTCAGTGTCCAGAAGAACCAAGGTTATACCTGGAGAGAGGGGCGAGGTGTCAAGTCTGAAGAATAAGATGAGGATGGAGAATTGTGAGTTCAGCACACCTGAGAATAAGCACACGGAGAAGACCAGGAAGCAATGTATAAGAGGCGACTGTGCATGGCGCTCTGGTTCGGACATGGCCCTTGTGAGCCGTGTTGAGTGTGAACAATGCACTAACTCACGGGAGGAGTGTTGGCACAGACAATAGCCTGATTCTGATAACCTTGTTTCATTGAGGTGGATTGTTACCATGGGGCATCCACCAAAAGATTTTCCCTGTAGGTCTCGGTTCACCGATAGCAAAAAGACGTATTGTCTGTTCTCCTTGACCATTTTCCTGGGTTCCTTTCTCTAGCTCGGTGGAAGCTGGCGTGATCGAATGTACCTTGGCTTCACCGTACACCCCCCTCCAGGCATGTGAATGATCTTTTTTATCATTCCTGTTCTCAGAGCGTGTCTCCTTTACCCGCTGCCAAAGATCACTCAGTGAATGAAGCCAAATGCAGTGGTTTTAGAGCTTTGTTGACTCCTAGTTTTGGAACAACTGCCTGAGCACAATGTATAGAGTGTTTTTCTTGTCACTGGGCCATGGAAACAGCTTGTGCCTGGCTTCAGTGAAAAGCTGGCTTCAGAGGGTTGATGAATCACTTGCGGGGTCTTTTCTCCCAGGGAGGTAAGATCTGACATACTATTAAAGATGCAGAGAAAAGGTGCTCCTTCCACCTTCTCCCCCTGCATCCTGGAGCCCTGTGGTCTGTCTGCATTCTGCATCAATGTATCTCACAGAAGACTGTTTGGTGCATAATTTACGTTTGGAAACAAGCACTCTGTGGAAGCCATACAAAATGCATACGTTCTCTAAACAGGTTAGAATATTTAGCATCTTTGTCCTTTTGTGCTGGGTTTTATTTTGGATCCTACTTTTTTTGCAGTTTGCTCTCTGCTTTCAGAGCCTCTGTGTGCAGTTATAAATAAGGCTTACACGTTGTGCAGGTTTTGCACTGCAAAAAGGCACCTCCTCTAAGGGCTCTATTATACTGTATACATCATGGCTTTGTGTACTTATTATAAAAAAATCTGGCAGATGGCCATAAGTGTTTTGTTCTAACAAATACGGAAAATTTTCTGATGGCAGTGATGTGTCTTGAGGAAGGGGTACATTTTCTTTATTTGCATCAGGGTCCCAGATGAGCCAGCTTTAGGAAACTTGAGAGACTAAGAGGTTTCTTCCCCTTGCTTCATTCTATGACGGTGGCCAGGTGTCTGTGTGGTCCCACCTAGATATTATCCGGGAGGTGGAAGCTCATCCAACAGATGGGGAGAGGGGCTCTTAATAGAAATTGAGGAGGCAAGCACTGGCTTGTGGTCCTCTTGCTCTTTAGCAATTCAGATGGCTTCCTTGGAGTGGGTAGTGGTCTCCATGAGAAATAGAAGGCCAGGCCCTGCTTGTCCACAGCAGCCTGGATGGAATGGTGGCTATATGGAGACAAGGGAGAATGGATTTGCCTAGAAGTCCTGGCAAAAGTTCCCTGAAGCCCAGCTTGGTACAGGTGAGGGACATCCCACCTCCTAAACAGGTCTTGCCAGCTTGGGCACTGAGCATCTTAGAGCAACTGATAGGGATGTCAGGCCTTGGATCCCATCCTCAAATTTTCTGGTCTGTGTAAGTCATTCCTCCCTCCCTAGGACTTCTGTATGAATTTACATGATGGTAAGCATCTCACCAAATTAAATCTAACATAAAAATAAAGCAATGTGACATTTCCTGTACTCAAGTCGAATGGAGCATGTTTTTATGTGTTACACCTGAACGCAGATGACATATTTAACTCAAATCACAATATTTCTAAAGTAGGCCTCTAGTGCCTTCGCTAGAAACAAGTGTGACTTAGGTGAAGTCTGTCTTTAGCATTTTGTTTCTTTCTTTAAAAAAATACACTTTCTTATTCAGCTTCATCCACTTCTTTACCCCAGAAACCCAGCGTGTATCTGGTGCACGTTTGCCACCCCCGGTCCCTCCTCTTGCAGGAGGCACCCCATCTCCATGCCTCACTCCTGTCCCAATCGAAGCATATGTGTCCAGTGACACATCCATCCCTTCCAAACTGACCCTCTGGTAACAAATCAGGGGTGACACATTAGCGACTTACAGTCAAAAGACAAAAATAAGCCAGAGATCCAATTAGCCAAGGTCATTGATTCATAAGCTTGCAGCTACAAGGGACTGTCCCCTGTCACTTCCCTTTCAGCAGGGGTTTAAAAGAGTTGGAAAGGTTTCATAGAACAAAAAGAGTCCTGAAATTGTCTCTGATTGGTGAGCATTCCGTTCAGGTAGGTTTCTGATTGGTCTTTAAGTATATTCGGTAGTCTTTAATTAATTGGCTATGCCTTTTTATATGACTTAAATTTCAGGTTGGGCAAAATTGGAAGGGCTGTTCTGCCTTTTCAGGGCTAGCTTAAGATATTTCTTAACTCTCGAGGGTAGAGTGGAATATATGGACCTGGTAGAGACCAGGCAGGACTTCTTTCCTTTGTGAAAGAATGTGCTGTTCTTACTTCCAAGAATGAAATTCCTCAAGAAATAGTGTCTCGCGGGGTGCCTGGGTGGCTCAGTCGATTAAGCAAACAACTTTTGATTTCGGCTCAGGTCATGATCTCAGGGTTGTGAGATCGAGCCCTGTGATGGGCTCCTCTTTGGGTATGGAGCCTGCTTAAGATTCTTCCCCCTCTGGGGTGCCTGGGTGGCTCAGTTGGTTAAGCGCCTGTCTTCAGTTCAGGTCATGATCCTGGGGTCCTGGGATCGAGCCCCACATTGGGCTTCCTGCTCAGTGGAGAGTCTGTTTCTCCCTCTACCTCTGATGCTCCCCCCTGCTTGAGCTCTCTCTCTCTCTCTGTGCCCAACAAATGAATAAAAATTTTTAAAAAAAGGTTCTCCCCCTTCTCTGCCCCTCCCATACCTCCCCCTTCTTCAAAGAAAAAAAATAGTTTCTCACTCATGGGATTCCATTCTTTCTCCTGTCTTATTTCAACAGCAGCAGAAACAGCAACAATAACAAAAGAAAAAAAAGATCTACTGCTTACTGAGTACTTATTAAGTACAGACTCTACAACGTAAGTGAAATTCCCATTTTAAAAAAGAGAAACTGAGGCTCAGAGAGGTTGGGTGAACAAACCAAGGCCTTTCAGCTATTCAGCTTGTAAGCGTCAGAATTGAGACTGGGACCTGTTTGGTTCCGAATGCTATGATCTCTCAACAATCCTATCTCCTCGTTGGGTAAAACCAAGGAGGGGAGTGACCGTGGCCATTCAGACCTTTAGGCAGGGCTGGTGGGGGACCAGTTTTGGGTAAGGAACCCCACTGCCGTCTTGTAGCTCAAACCTCCTGTTTGGGCCAAGCTTTAACAGCCTGCGTGTAGCTCCAGCATTGCATGGGGAAACTGTCTATTCTGAAGTTCAGCTCTTTTCAGTTTCAGGGAAGGTTGCATTAGGGAAAATGGCCAAGGAGGAGGTGGAGGTAGCTGTAGAGTCTGGAAGGGACAAGTAGACTGGGGCAACTCAACTGTTACTAAGTGCATTTGTTACTGGCATCTGCCACCAAAACCTTACATCTTTAGACAGAGGGTAGAAAAAATTTTGTTATTAAGCTCTCAAAAGGAAAAATAAAATGCAGCAGAGATGAGTAGTTAAGTTCTAGACATTTTCTCCCTTAACATACAATTGTGTGCTTTTCTTCTGAAATTTTCAGCTCAGTCACATGACTCCACACACTCCTTTTATGGACTTATTGCCTCAGTAATTTGACATTAAGGTAGGATGACAGGGCACGGTGTTGAAGCAGCCTCCCCGGAGTGAAGAGAAGTGATAGCAACCATCCAAGAGAAGATAATGTTCTCTTTAAGTGTGTGTCTGATGGGACTTTATTGTATTTTGTGGTGTGTCGTAAAAATCTCTCCTTCTGTCACTCTCACATCTTTAGGGACCTGACACCCTTGGATCCCAGGTGTGAAAGACTTACCTAAAGCTCCCTTCCTCATGCCCTTGAACATGCATATGTGGCAGGGAGGAAGAGGTAGACATTGGGGGATATTTCCAGGACCTTGCTGGCTTCCCATTCACCACCAGGATGATTCCATCTGCAAATGGGGTACATTATTAGTACTTGAAAATCACCCAGGGAAACTGATTTTAGTTAAAGCTTAGTAAGGGGCCCCTCTGGGTATAACAAGGGAAATGGAATCAGATGTTATCAGGGGAGGTGGTAGATGAGTTAGAAGTTTATGCCACCCCCACCCAGATGCCTAATGAATGCAGATGGGAGACAGGAGACCCATAAACAGATGTTTCTGTTGTTTGTGAATTTTATTGTGGAGGAGAAAAAAGGTTACCATGTAAATCAGAGCAGAAAGCCAGTATGAATTACTCATTACTTTTTAATTGCCGAGAATTAATGTCCTTTTCCCAAACAGTGTTTTGCTTTGTCTTCATTACTTAGAAACTTGTACCTTCCTTCCCCAGAGCTGCTAAGTCATACTGGAAAGGTGTAAATGGTATTCCTTCTAGAAGCATGAGGACTCCCAAACTCCTGCATGTGTGCCATATCTTACAGGATGTCAAAAGCGTACAAAGCCAGGAAGCTCCATGTTTCTTGGGCCACTTGTGAAAGGTGATGCAGAAAGGAGGGAGCTGTCAAGAACTATCCGGTGGTCCCCAACCTAGAAAGCCAAACTCTGCTTGTGCCTGCAAACTACTCAGAGCGGTTTGGTATTAACCAGATGTCAGCTGAGGTCCCTGACCACTGAGATATAAAGGAAGCTGGTTCTGATCCCATTCCAAATTCAGGAGGAAGTCTCTCCAGGGATTCTGGGAGGCGGTGGCTTACATTTCTGCTGGTCGCCTCTGGCTGTGAGCCTCTGTTTCGGAGTCACTCAGTTCAGAGAGTGTTGCTGTCCCCACATGCTGTGATGTTCCAAAATGCATCATCTGAGCTGCAGCACAGTCTCTGTGCTTACTTTATTACCTCTTCCCTGCACCTTCACCACAAGGCCTCCTCATGGTGTTGACTTTGGTGAAGATTTGGCAGATAGAGAGGACTGAAAGAAAAATGCAAACAACCTAAAATTGAACAATATTCTATAAGCCCTTCACCATCTTTACCAACCCAAGCTCCAGCTTCCCACACGTTGCTTGGTGGCACTCCTCACTCCTTCTTCTGGCTTCATTCTGTTTATTTTCCCTCCCTCCTCTACTCCTATCCCCTTCCCATTAAGGAACAACAACAATAAAAAGCTCGCAGCACTCAGATCGGCTTCAGGCCTCCTTGTACATCCAACGGCTCACAAAAGTATTTTGTGGCTCAGTGGACCATGACAATGGCCTCTGCCTTTTCGCCTCCCCACCAGGGTCTGCTGAAAGGGAAAAAGAGTAGTGGAGAGATTTTAGTCTGCACTGATGTGGTTTATGACACTCCTCCCAGCCCCCCGCTTCGAAGGCAGAGCCTGTGGAGCCAGTTTTGGGTTTAGTCATTTCTCCCTTTTCATTACTAATGTTTCACTGCATTCCAGGTCTTACATAGTCCAGCTAAGCAGACTTAGGTTCCGAGATGTGGCTCCTACTGTGGTTCTCTAAGTGTTGTTCCTGGGCCAACAGTACCATTTGGGAACTTGTTGGAGATACACGTTTCCAGGCCCCACCCTAGACCTCCTGAGTCAGAGACTTTGGGGGTGGCACCCAGCAGTCTGGTTTAACATGCCCTCCAGCTGATTCAATATACCCTCAAATTTGAGAACTGCTGAGCTAACAGATGGGCTTAAAAGACATCTGGGCAGAGAACACTGGCCACAAATGCCAACAAATCAGTAACTGATTAAAGTACATCAAGATACTACATCCTTCCTACAGGGTTGGTGGTTATAAAGGGGCTGAGGGACTTATGGGTTGTACCAAGTGAGGTCAAGGAGGAGAGTTAATGGAGGTTAACATTTACTGGGAACTTACTATGTGTGGGCATGGCTCTAAATTGTTACACGGTAACTCAATTATTCGCCCTCAATAATCCTGTGATGTAAGTATTATTATCATCATCCTCATCTTACAAATGGGGAAAGTGAGGCACAGGGGATTATGTAGCTTGCTCAAAGACATATAGCCAGGAAGGGACGGCACACACACTAGGGCTTTGGTGGCTCCCGTCCCTTCCCTCCTCTGTTGCCACTTCACCATACCCTTTTCTTTGTACCTGTCTTTTTTGAAAGGACACTTTTAAGCCCCTGGTTAGCCTCTTCCCATTGGTAGTGGAAGAAATGCATTAAAAAGACTATTGGTTACTCTGCGTGGAAAGAAAGGAAACTAAGACAACAGAGAATCATTTCTATGGCTCTCTTTTCTTATTTGTAAATAGGGAAAAGAACTTTGAGAGGCAATATACCACTAAAGGGAAATCCAAACTTTGAAATCAGATGGACATGGGCTCCAAGCACTGCTCACTGCTGGCTAAGTCTGTGGGCACATTACTTACCTCTTTGGTGAGATAGGTACATCTCAGGGTGGTTGTGAGAACACAAGAAGCCTACGTATGTAAAGCTCCAGAATGAACAACCTAAAAATGTGAGCCCCTTGCTTGCCCCTTCCTTTCTCTTGCATAGAATGATTTCCATGGAAAGGCAGAGTTTGAGAATAGGTTATAATTTTATGGAAGATCCTTAGATATAAACAAATAAAAGCAGAATGTTTCTAGATTTTTTTCTTCTTTTGCAAGGGGATTTCAAAGCTTCTGATTGCTGATACAATGGTAAAAACCACTGGTCTTTTTTTTTTTTTGAGATTTATTTGAGAGAGAGAGAGGGAGCATGAGAAGGGGAAGGGCAGAAGGAGAGGGAGAAGCAGACTCCCTACTGAGCAGAGAGCCTGACACAGGGCTTGATCCCAGGACCCCACGATCAAAACCCGAGCCAAAGGCTGATACTCAACCAGGACCCCGAGATTACAACTTGAGCCAAAGGCTGACGCTCAGCCAACTGAGCCACCCGCGTGATCCTAGAAACCACTGGTCTTGAGCATGGGGTACCAGGAAGCAGGGGGAGCTACTTACCTGTACCCTGGGTGCATGGGCTGTTACTTATCTCCATGACTGTATATGGAACTGCTCTTGGGATCAGCTGGATCCTGGATAAAATCTCCTGCAAAAGACCAAATATTTCCTGCTCTTATGGGGCCTCCTCACTGGCTTACTTAGAATCTGTGCCTTCCAAACATCACAAGACCTCTCAGCAGCAAAGAGCAGGGACAAGTACTCTTGAGATGAAATGTGTGAGGGAGATAAATGCACCATGCAATGTTTAATTTTCTTCAATAATCTCCCTTCCAAATCCCTGCTGACCTTGAAATGATTAAGATAATAAAAAAGCTTTGTCATTTCATTGACCTACCATTGGCCCTCATAAAAAAGTCATCATGAACTTCAAATGTTAGTGTGTGGTTACTAATATCATTTTAACTTTCCATATTCTTTACTTTCTCTAGTAATTATGTTCCTTCAAGTAATTTTTTTCTCGATGACTACCCCGTGTACATTATATGCAGTTCCAAAGTTTCAAAGAAACTTTCTGCTGGCCTGAAAGATGATTATACTGGTGTACTGGTATGGGGAAGGTGTGTGGCTTTTGTGCCCAAAATAAATGTTCTTTTTTTGTGGCAAGTGTGCCCTGATCCTCCCTTGTCAGCCCATGTGCTTTGAGGAAATGCATCCACTCTGTGTGTCAGTCAGGGTGTATCACATGATGTAAGCTAGTCAGTCAGTCAGTCGTCAGTCAGTCCGTCAATCAGTGCATTCTATCTTTCTGGCTGTGGTGACTGATTTAGGAATAGCTCCAAGATCCAAGTCAGGTCTACTGGGTTCAGTAAGGTCCTACTCAGGGATTGTGTGTACAGTCTTATGGGAAACAGAGTCTCTTTCTCTTCCTCTGGACTTCTTCATATTGTATCAATGGCAATATAGGATGCTGGGCCCAATCCTGAGGATGAAGCCATCAAGGAGAACACGAGTTGAGAGCTGACTTCTGATGATATGATCGGCTGTCTTAGTCGGCTTGGGCTGCTGTAACAAATTACCACAGACTAGGTGGCTTAAACAACAAACAGTTATTTCTCATAGCTCTGGAGGCTGGGAAGTCAAAGATCAAAGTGCTGGCAGATCCAGTGTCTGATGAGAAATTACTTCATGGCTTGTGGATGATCGTATTGTTGTATCTTCCCCAGGTAGAGAGCAGAGGAGAAGCAAACGCTCTCCTGACTCTTACAGGAGCACTAATCCTCATGAGGTCTCCATTGACCCCATTTAATCCTAATTATCCCCCAAAAGCTCTGCCTCCTGTACCATCATATTAGAGCATAGGGTTTTAACACATTTAACATTTATGGGGGTTAGTTACTCTGTCCATAATATTGGAGCTCTGAACTAGGCCCCAAATTAACTTAATTTCACCTATAGACTTTTCAGCTTACATAAACAATAACTTTTATTTCCTTTTTTTTTTCTTTAACTGGCTGCGTCAAATGATATACAATTTTCAGCTGCTAATAGTACTGACATACTATAATTTATTAAATTGGAAAGCAGCCATATACAGTATGTAAATGAATTGGCATGGCTTGTTCCAATAAAATTGTACTTATAAAAATGTGTGGTGGGCTGTAGTTTACCAACGGCTGATGTAATTGAATCCTTCTCTTTCAACTAGTGAGGAACCAGGGCCTATAGAAGTCAAGTGGCCTGCCAGCAGTGGACCGTTCAGTTCCAGGTCAAGCTGAGAGAAGACACTTACTTTCTGATTTTCCTAGTACTCCATGTTGCCAGCCCTTCAGAGTCTGGCTTGATGTAACTTTGAGGTTAAATGAGCTTAGGAATAATGCAACAGCCCGACCTGTGTTCTTTTTTTTTTTATGTTATGTTAATCACCATACAGTACATCATTAGCTTTTGATGTAGTGTTCCATGATTCATTGTTTGTGCATAACACCCAGTGCTCCATGCAATACGTGCCCTCCTTAATACCTATCACCGGACTAACCCACCCGCCGCCCTCCTCCCCTCTAGAACCCTCGGTTTGTTTCTCAGAGTCCATAGTCTCTCATGGTTCGTCTCCCCCTCCGATTCCCCCCCCTTCATTTTTCCCTTCCTGCTATCTTTTTTTAATTTTTTAGCATATAATGTATTATTTGTTTCAGAGGTACAGGTCTGTGATTCAACAGTCTTACACAATTCACAGCGCTCACCATAGCACATACCCTCCCCAATGTCTATCACCCAGCCACCCCATCCCTCCCACCCCCACTACTCCAGCAACCCTCAGTTTGTTTCCTGAGATTAAGAATTCCTCATATCAGTGAGGTCATGTGATACATGCCTTTCTCTGATTGACTTATTTCGCTCAGCATAATACCCTCCAGTTCCATCCACATTGTTGCAAATGGCAAGATCTCATTCCTTTTGATGGCTGCATAATATTCCATTGTGTATATATATACCACATCTTCTTTATCCACTCATCTGTCGATGGACATCTTGGCTCTTTCCACAGTTTGGCTATTATGGACATTGCTGCTATAAACATCAGGGTGCATGTACCCTTTCGGATCCCTACATTTGTATCTTTGGGGTAAATACCCAGTAGTGCAATTGCTGGATCATATGGTAGCTCTATTTTCAACTGTCTGAGGAACCTCCATACTGTTTTGCAGAGTGGCTGCACCAGCTTGCATTCCCACCAACAGTGTAGGAGGGTTCCCCTTTCTCTGCATCCTCGCCAACATCTGTCGTTTCCTGACTTGTTAATTTTAGCCATTCTGACTGGTGTGAGGGGGTATCTCATTGAGGTTTTGATTTGGATTTCCCTGATGCTGAGTGATGTTGAGCACTTTTTCATGTGTCTGTTGGCCATTTGGATGTCTTCTTTGCAGAAATGTCTGTTCATGTCTTCTGCCCATTTCTTGATTGGATCATTTGTTCTTTGGGTGTTGAGTCTGACCTGCATTCTTGAAACTTCTCCCCATGAGGCTGGATGAGATAAAACCTGAGCTATGTTTAGTCAGTGGGAACCAGTTGGACCAGACTTTTAGACATTGCTGGATCTTCTCTGCTTACTAGAGAGGTTTTTGTTGTTTTCTTCTTTCCAGATTGTTTTTGAAATTTTTATTATTTTTTTCAGTTTTATTGAGGTAAAATTGACAATTGAAATTGTCACATATTTGAAGTGTACAATGTGATGGTATACATATACATGGTAAAAAGATTCCCACCAGGGGTGACTGGGTGGCTCAGTTGGTTAAGCAACTGCCTTCTGCTCAGGTCATGATCCTGGAGACCCAGGATCGAGTCCTGAATTGGGCTCCCTACTCTGCAGGGAGTCTGCTTCTCCCTCTGACCCTCCCCCGTCTTATGCTCTCTCTCTCATTCTCTCTCTCAAATAAATAAATAAAATCTTTAAAAAAAAGATTCCCACCATCAAGTTAATTAAAACATGTATCACCTCTGGTATTTTCTGTGTGTGTGTGTGTGTGTGTGTGTGTGTGTGTGTGTGTGTGTGTGAACATTTAAGTTCTACTCTCTTAGTAAATTTAAATCTATAATACAGTATTACCAACTGTAGTCCTCATGTTATGCATTAGATTGTCGGAACTTATTCATTTTATAATTGAACATTTGTACCCTATAACCAACTTCTCTCTACTTCCCCCACTCTCCAGCCCCTGGCAACTACCATTCTATTCTCTGTTTCTATGAGTTCAACTTTGTGTGTTTGTTTTCATGTTTAAGTGATACCATGCAGAAATCTCTTTATCTGTATATCTCTGGCATGTTTTACATACCATAATGGTCTCCAGGTTCATTCATGTTGTTGCAAATAGCAGGATTTTCTTCTTTTCTAAAATGGGTTAGTATTCACTCTATATGAATACTATATGTATATGTATATATATATATATACAATTGTACATATACAATTTTATATATTATATAGATAATATAGATATACCATACTTTCTTTTTTTTCACACTTTCTTTATCCATTCATCTATTGATGGACATATAGGTGGTTTCTATATTTTGGCCATTGTGAATAATACTGTAACAAACATGGGAGTACAGATGGCTCTCCAAGATAGTTATTTTAAGGACACCTGGGTGGCTCAGTCGGTAAAGCCATCTGACTCTTGATTTTGGCTCAGGTCATGATCTCAGGGATGTGAGTTCAATCCCCACATCAGGCTCCATGCTGGGTGTGGAGCCTGCTCGAGATTCTTTCTCTCTCTCTTTCCCTCTGCCCTTCCCCGCATAGGCTTTCTCTCTCTCAAAAAAAAAAAAAAAAAAAAAAGATGGTGATTTCATTTTCTTTAAATACATACCCAGAAGTGGGATCACTGGATCATAGGGTATTTCCATGTTTAATTTCCCTAGGAACCTCCATACTCTTTTCCGCAGTGGCTGCACCAGTTTACATTTCACCAACAGTGCACAAGGGTTCTCTTTTCTCCACATCCTCCAGCATTTGTTATCTCTTGTCTTTTTGGTAATAGACATCCTAACAGATGTTAAGTGATATCTCATCATGGCTTTGATTTACCCTTCCCTGATGATTAATGATGTTGAACACCTTTTCATGTTCCCGTTGGAAATTCATGTATCTCCTTTGGAAAAAGTGTCTATTCAGTTCCTTTGTCCATTTTTTAATCGGGTTATTCAGATTTTTGCTATTGAGTTATATGAGTTCCTTGTGTATTTCAGATATTAACCCCTCATTGGATATGTGGTTTACAGATATCTTCTGTTCAGTAGGTTGCCTTTCCTTTTGTTGATGGTTTTCCTTTGCTGGACAGAGCTTTTTAGTGCGATATAGTCCCACTTGTCTATTTATACTTTTGTTGCCTTTGCTTTTGGTGTCAATTCCAAAAAACAATTGCCAAGACCAATGTTAAAGAGTTTACCTCCTATGTTTTCTTCTAAGAGTTTTAAGGTTTCAGGTTCTATGTTCAAGTGTTTAATCCATTTTGAATTGATTTTTGTGTACAGTGTAAGATAAGGGTCCAGTTTCATCCGTTTGCATGTGGATATCTGATTTTCCCAACACCATTTATTGAACACCTGCAGACTTTTAAAAACTGCTTCTTTGTTTGCTATAGTCCTTTGGAACTCATGCATGCAAATCTCACTGGCTATTAGGGTTAGGTGATTTGGGGACCTATTGCTTGACGAGCTAGCAGCCATAAAAGTTGGGGCACTAGATGTGTAGACAATCTCCTTCCAGGGTGATACTGGTGACTTGATTTTATTGTTGGAGTGAACTAGAGGCAGAAGGCAGGAGAAATATCCATCAGCTCCAGAAGATTGAAGTCAGCACCTAGCCATGTGCTAATTAGAAGCTGAGCCCTCAGGCAGCAGTTTGTAGAGTATGCGGTCAAACCTCTTCCAGGAAAGACTGCTAGATGGGTGTTTTTACCTCTTTCCTCCACACTAGGCCCTGGGGATAGCTGCAGTGTGTGCTCATGCATTTGCTTATTAACAACTGCTTCTTCTCTATTACATTCCTGTGGGACTTAGTAATACAAGCTCTCTGTTGGCTCTCAGAGCCAGTTGATCTGGGGGCCTGCCCCTCCTATGGAGGCTGCAAAAGCTGGGGCACTAGATGTGGGTCCAAACCCTTTGGTTATCAGAAAGAAGCTAGCTGGGCATGCGGTGTTCCCTCCATACTGTGTAGCGCTATGCTGGGGGTGCGGTTTATGGTGCGGTGTGTCTTTGCCTTTACTACTTGGTTTTATGTGGGTATTTTCTCATTTGCTCAATGTGTAGGAGCAACTCAGCTAGTTTCTGGATTTCTCTCTGAGGGACTGCTCTGTGTGTAGCTGCACATATGGTGCATTTTTGAGAAGAGAGAAATTCAAGAGCCTCTGTCGTCGCCATCTTGGTCCAGGATTCCCTGAGAAGTTTACGGGAAAAGGTGGAGTTTTTTTAAAGGTCAGTTTAGACTCCAAGCATTTTCTGAGGTAAAGTTATTTTCATATGGTGAGAGTAATTTGAATCTCTTTGTCAACTTTGTATTGCTAAATGACAGAAGGAAGGCCACCATCTAGCTCATCAGTTCCATGCCTTTACACTTTTTAATGTCTTTTTTTCCCCTTCCCAAATCCTCTCTTCCAATTCCTGTTCTTCACTCTCTTTGCTATTGGACTCAAAGTTCACATTTTCCCTGAAATCTTCCATTGTTGATCTAGTTGATTCTTTGGTCAGTTGTCTCTGATTAGGTGTGTACCTGGGGTATACCAGAACAATTTGCACTTGTTGACGTGTTCTTTTGTACTGTTTCCTTCATGTGTGGGTATGTGCTTACTTGCAGGAACGGTCTCTATATCCCCAAACCAAAATCAGGTTGGCTTCTCTTTCTTCAGTTTACCTCCCTTAGATCCAGTTTCTAGTTAGGGCAGTGGGTCTGTGAAGTGTGTCTGATAACCTGCGGGTTCTTGGTGTGCATATGAAAGTCACACAGTTCTGAGTGTAGAGTGGTGACTGAGGAACATGCCACAGTACCATTTCTGGCTGGGAGAGGGAGGATATCAGATGGTGCCACACTGGAATTGTCGTGATCCTCAGCAGCGGAACACCAGCTTTATGATGGATTCCAAATAAAAAGTACCCATCTCATTACCGCCGCCTGCAGAGAAGCTCACAACTCAGACAAAATGCGGCTTCTAAGAAGAATTAACATCACATAGTTTTGAAAGACAGAGAGCTGCAATATTGTGCAGTTATTCCTGAGATGAGCAAACAAGCAAGGGAAGCTGCCAAATGCTTACAGATATATGAGATGAGAGTTGGTAATTTTGAACATGGCTGAACAAATTCTCAGAGTGCCTCACGATTCCTCAAAAAGAACTAGAGCAAGAAGTCAACCCCTACACAGAGGGTATAGGTGGGTCAATGTGAGGTTCACAGAAGGATCCCTAGGACCTGAAATAATATAATTCAGATCAGAATTATTCCTTTAGCCACATTGGTTTTGTTAAATATTTGACAAATAGTTATTATTGATTGACTACTGTGTCTCAGAGTCATTATGAGTTTCTTGGTAAGAATGAAATGGGGATGGGTATCAGAACCCATTCTTCTTTGTGGTCTATTAGATATTTGAGTGTATGGTAAATTGTATTTGTTTTCACTGTAGAGTATTGGATCAGCCATTCAATAAATTCTTTTATAGTCTTTGTAATATTATTTATCATTGAGGATCTCTAGGCATTATATATGTGGCTATATCCAGATGCCTTGATTAGGTGGCCTGTACCTGATTTTTTTAGTCATGATTTTGGTGTCCAGACTGCAGATAAGCAAGCTTCCTGCAGGATTCTATCTTAACAAGACTTATTCCTGTCTAGGTCTGCTATACATTATACTAGCACATGAACAAACCGCTATCTTGACAGATATTTCGTGGCTTTCTATGGAGAAACTCCTGTTGACAATCTTTACTGCTGTAGAGTTATATCTTGTGTCTATGGAAGGCTAGAGGACAATTCTTCCAGCTCCAGTCATTCCCTAAATAACATCATCCAGTTCTTTACTTTTTAAAATAGCTTCCTTTTTTTTTTTTCCCAGGTGGTTTGGAGAAAGTGAGATCCACTTCTGCCATGAATTTAGCCTTTGCTGTGCATTAATCCAGATTATGAATTTCCCCAATAGGCTGACCCTGAGTAAAGCATAGGTTTTATATCCTTCACTCCTTTCCCAGCTGTTACGACCCCCATGGTGGAGGTAGACCTTCCATGTCTTCCAGATGTCCTTAATCACCATTGTGGTACCACATCCAAGGTCACCTTCTTTGGAAAGGACACTTTTAGGGGGACCAACATTAATTGAGGGCTATGATGTGCCAGACACCTTAGAGTCTCTACCCTTGATACTCAAGCCCATGAGGTAGGCATCCTTAAATCCAACTTAAAAAAAAAGGAAACTGAGGCTCAAAAATTTGGAATAATCAGTTCAACTCAGTCTGACTCCCAGGTCTTTATTTCTTCTGGTATACCCAGGAACTCTCTACTTTACACTTTCCTCTTTGCACACAAGAAAATTTGCCTTGATCACTGACCAGTTACTTTCCCTCCTCCAAGCCCCTAGGGCTGGGTGTTAGTGCTATGGTTTTTGCTAAGGTGTTAATGCCTGACTTTATCTTTCTCAGGTATATTTGCATTTTAAGAGTGCACCTAAACAAAAAATATTTGTTAATATTTAACATTTAAATATTTATAAAGAGAGGCCACAAAGCCTAGCTATTAGGTGTGGGCTCTGTGGTGCCAAACTAGGTTTAAGTCCTCACTAGCTGTGTAACTTGGCCAAGTTTCTTAATTACTATACTTCATTTTAACAATATAATGATTCTGAGAATTAAATAATTAAAATTACATGAAGCTCTTAGAACAGTGCCTGGCACATAGTAAGTGCTTAAAATATTCTTCTTTTTCAAAGACTTATTTATTTATTTTGGGGGGGGGAGGGGTAGAGGAATTGAATCCTTAAGCAGACACCCCACTGAGTGTGGAGCACAAGGCAGGGCTCACCCAGGACCCTGAGATCATGACCTGAGCCGAAATCAAGAGTCAGAGGCTTAACCGACTGAGCCAACCCAGGTGCCCTACTCAAAATATTCTTGAGACAGGGAGTGGCCCAGCAGGGACGTATTCTGTGTCAGTCATGGGGGATGCCCGGAGCCACGTGAGCTCAACTCAGCTGTCTTAATGATATTGCTTAGGCTACTTCAGAAATGAATTTTTGGGCAATAACAAAACTGTAATGAAATAGCTGAAATGGACTGAGCATTTATTATATACCAGACTCTAAGCTCAGGGCTTTACTTGGATTATCTCATATAATCGGCAACAGCCCTATGAGGAGCCACGATCTCTGTTTTACAAGGAGAACATCTGAGGGGCAGATCTGGGATCTGACCCCACCAACCAGTCTGACTGCTGAATCCTCCTATCCTGAACATCCACTCCTTACTGGGGTGCTTATGCTTGATGCCAGTTTGAGGTGGTCTCTCACATGTCTCTCCGTTAGAATCCCTCGGCCTCCCCCGTGTGCCATAACCTTGTTTCCTGTATTAGTTCACAGTGATGTATTGCCAACTAGAAATAGACTTTTTTTTTCTTTCTTTCTTTAACCAGTGGGGTCTGTATTTTAAGAGCTTTGTGCAGGTAAGCCGTGAGACACCCGGCTGGGGTTGCTGTTTGCAGAAGAGATACAGAGGGAGGAGGTAAGAGGAATTTGGCCAAATGTGAATATTTATATTTTTCCAGATAATTAACTATGGCAGCTTGTAAGTGAAATATTTGTCGGTGCTCATGAACATTACCCAGTGTAATGTTATCTTTTGATTAAACAACATATGTTCTCTAATAATGCATACGTTTGAAGGATAAAGAGAAAGGTGCCAAGATGCTGGGAATTCTGGGTTCCTTAGATTTGGTGGATGTCAGCCAGATTTGTATGCAGTTCAGGACTTTCTAGGGAGAAAGGGAGACTGGGATTCTGTTGCTTACGTATTGTTCTTTTTTCTAATCCACCTACAAACAATATTGTCAGTGTGATAATGTGAGTAATACTACATGCAAAAGGCACTGGATTAGTCTGGATAGTAGGAAAGAAAATGAACAATTTCATGAATTAGGCTTTGGTTTAATTTCTCACCAAAACTCATTTTCTAGGTCAGTGGGTCTCAAACTTTAGCTGCATCAGCTCTTGTTAAATAGATTTCTGGGCTCCAACAGAGTCTCTGCTTTAGTAGGTCTTGGGTAGGGCCTGAGGATCTTCATTTCTAGCAAGCTCTCAGTTGTTGCTGGTGCTGCTGGCCTGGGGACCACACTTTGAGAGCCAGCAACCTAGGTTGAGGTTTAGATTGGGTGAAGCAGCACATGAGCATACTGATTGACAAGAGGTCCCCAGTGATATTCAAGCTGCGTTTATTCTCACCTGCTCTGAGAGATTTGAGTCACACACATTTCCATTTATCAAGGGTGCTAGGCATTTGCTGAAACGGTAACTGGCATAAAATCAACTCATGGTTAGCCAAAATTGTAAACTAAGTATAAATTTGTAAGTTATTCTTCTTACTGGAGCCATAGGCAAATCTTAAGAAATACAATGCCAAGGAAAGAGCATGAATGGAAAAGCGCCCATCTGCAGACATCATGGTGCCCAGTGGGTGCTCAAGCCCTCAGTCACTGGTTGGTCCATTGGATGGTGCTACCGTCTCCATTCAGGGCTTTTCTTGGCTCCTTCTTCCTTCCTGGTAGGCTTAAATTCTCAGGACATACCCTTCAAAGGATAGGACCTTTGTATGATATTTTGGGTTATTTTGAGTGCTATTAATATCCCAGCACAATTACAAATATTGGAAAATATCTAACTGAAGCCAAACCAAATAGGAAGCTATGACAGCTGGATTGTCTGTACCATGGCTCATTGCATGGCATCCCATGATGAACAAATATTTTCTGTAGAATAAGAAGACTCAGACCCCGAGTTTAAATGGGTGTCAGAAGTATAGCATGTCAGATCCAGCATGGCCAGAAAAAGAACTCCCCTAGAATTCAGGGACTCCTTCTCTTATTTCAATCACAGGTGAGTAACTCAGTCACCCTCCTGGCTTCTCATATTCCATTACGACCTTGATACCCCTTTGCTGGTCTAGAACACCATGAAGAATATGTTAACTTTAACCAGCAGGTGAATTGTCCAGGTTGTTGGATTCTGAAGTGAGGATTTTGAACAGCTGTGGAACAACATGGGGACACTGAGGTAGATAATTAATATGTCTGTCCAGGCCAGAGGTTCTCCACCAGGGACATTTGGTGTCTGGAGACATTCTTGGTTATTACAACTGGGGAATTCCTACTGGTATCTAGTGGATAGAGGTCCGAGAGGCTGCTAAATATCCCACAATGCACAGGACAGCCCCTCACAACAAAGAATTGTCCAGCTCCAAATGACTATTGGGCCAAGGTTGAGGAAATCCAGGCCTGGGTGATAAGGGAGAGAGCTGAGACGTTCTCAATTCATGGGGTGCTTTGGAGAGGGTAGGTCGTTGTGGCCTGTTATATCTCAGGTTCCAGCCAAAGGATCCGAGAGGGCCATATAGCGACTTGGGAGCAGCTGAGAATGTCAAGCCAGCTGGGAGGAGGACATGGACAGACAGGAGGGTCTGCTTGAGGTCTCTTGGGAAGCAAGGCTACAGGTCATGTCCATCAGTGTGAAATCCAGCCTTGGGAGAACGTGGCGTTCACTTCAAGTCTGAGAAACAAATAAGCCCTTTCCTGTTATCATCATGTGGGGCTGCGGAAGTCATTAAATGGCATTTTGAAGGGAGAACGATGATTTCTTTCCTTTCAAACACAACGCTCAGTTAATTTATTCCGACTGGATGTGGAGCGAGCCGGTGCTGGACAGTGTGTGGAAATACATGCCTATACCTCATTATCTCTGATGGGAGTTTCAAAGGCGCTCGCAGATTTAGTGTCCTGTTTGGTCTGACTTGTATAACACCTGTCAGTAGGCTGCTTTCCTGCTATGTCATTAATATTTAAATAATGCAATTTAAAGGTCAAGCTGTGCCTACGGCAATATTAAAATACATCATTTAGTTTTTCTAGATGGTAATGCAAAGGACTAGGAGGAAGAACTCGCAGGGAACAGTGAAAAGGCAATAGCCCTACTACTTAGGGGAGAGAAGCAGCCACATAAAATTTCATTGTATTAATATAATTAATAAATTAAGGAGGTTGCTTTTCCAAAAAAAAAAAAAAAGAAAAATCTGGACCAGAAATCTACCTTGTTGGGTTGCATTGTTACAAAGCCCAATACAGAGTATGAGTTCTACCCAGATTAACCCTGAGTGGACAGGAGAGCCTGGGGGACTTGCCTTCCCTCTGTGGTCTCTCTCCTGGGGCTTCTATTCCCCTCATCTCAATGATCTACTAGGTCCCCTCTCCTGGAAATGCCTCAGCTGGATCTCTCCACCCCTATTTGCCTGTGGTCCACTCCTTCTCAACAGAGGGAGCTAGTCTCCACCATTGCTGCTTTGGGACAGAGCTCATTAACAAATTTACAATGTTAACAAAGACATAATGGTAAACACCTGCCCGTTTTGGGCCACTCAGCATCCATCTGCCAGTCCCTTTTCTCTGGTGTTGGTGTGACAGTAAGGCTCCCACCATGGGTGATGGAAACTCCAGTTTTTCCTCTCTCTTTGAGGAGACTCAGTTGGTATGATAAATTGAACTCAGTGGCCTCACATTGAGCAGAATGTTCCTGCTCTTTGGAGCTTGGCCGTCTTCTTGGTTCTCTCTGTGACCAGCCCAGGTTCCACAGTGGTCCCTGGACTCTGAGCTTCCTGATACTATCCTCCTAAGAACTTCCTTTTGTAGAATGAAAAAGCACTTCGATGAGACTTTTCCTGTTATCTGAGAGTTTGGTCTGAAGACCAATGATGAGAATGGATGCTCGACAAACGCTCTGCAAAGCCAAACTAGTTTTGTGAACTTGAGCCCTCCCACCACTTCTTGCCTTGGTAAAAATGGTGGTATTGGCTTCCTGTTGCTGCTACACAAAATTAGCACAAACCCGGTAGCTTAAGACAATACAGATGTGTTATCTTGCAGTTCTGTAAGTCAAAAGTCCCAAATAGGTCACTTTGGGCCCAAGTCAAGCTGTCAGGCTGGCTGTGTTCCTTCCGGAGCCTCTAAAAGAGAATCCGTTTCCACTTCCGCATTCTGCCCGTAATCCTGCCTCCTTCCATCTTCAAAGCCAGCAAACACATCTCTCTGGCCTCTGCTTTTGTCACCACATCTCATGTGACTCTGGCTTTACTGCCTTCCCCTTTCAATTATGAGGACCCTTGATTACATTAGATCCACCTGAATAATCAAGGATAATCTCCCTTTGACAATACCCATAACTCATCTTTTTTGCTATGTAAAGGAACCTAGTCACAGGTTCTGGGTGTTATGATGTGAACATCTTTGGGGCCATTGTTCTGTCTACCACAAAAGGGAGAGGAACTTTTTTTTTTCCAGATTTGTTTCCTATATAATATTTCTTTTCTCCTTTTTGGTGCTTACTTTTCATTATAAGATAAAGCACGTAGGTGCTTTATTTTAGGTGAAAGGGATTAAGAGTACACTAACATGATGAGCACTGAGTAATGTAAAGACAAAACCAAAAACAACACAGTCCAGAGACCCCAAACTTTTAGCTTAGTGAATTATTATAAGGGAAATACCCATTTACCGACCATCCAGATTGAGCAATGGGACTTTGCTGGCTGCCCCACAAGGCTCCATATGTCCCATCTCCAATGCTGTCCCCAGCTTCTACAGAGAGCCTAACTGTATAGTAATCAGGGCTTTGCACTTTTTATGGTTTTTATCAGCTAAGTGTGCATCTCCAGACACCGTGGTTTAGTCTTGCACATTAAAATTTAATGTCTTTTACATCTCTTAATGTATAGTTTTCCTCTCCATCCCTTTTTTTTCCCCTTTACAATTTGTTTGTGGGGCTAGTTGACCTGTAGCAGCTTATTGTAGTATTGAAGGTGTTGATTGTACCTTCAAGGCACAGTTCGACATGCTCCTTTGACCCCTGTGTCTCCTGCAAGTGTGCAGCTCCATCCAGAGGCTTGATCAGATTTGGTTTTGATCCCTTTGGAAAGATTGTAGGTGATGATGTGTTCTTTCACCAAGAGTTACACGATGTCTGCTTTTTGCTCTTTTTTGTTGTCAGCTCTGTTAGTGCTCAATGCCCAGACTAATTAATTCATTGAGGGCTGCAGGATGTTGACGTCCTAATGACATCATTTAAAAATATATATATAGTTTTGGAGAGGGAAGGATTTGTGGGTCACGGGGATTTATGGTTGTGAGGCTTCCCCACCACTGCACCCCATGCCTGCCAAGTCACAGGAAGAGGGCTTCAAGAAAAACCCCTTTAGATGCATCCAGAGTATAAGATGTCATAAGCCTTCCCCTTGCTACTACAGACTGAGGACATGGAAGCATCCTCAGGATTCGTGTAAGTGTAAGTGATAAAGATAGAGGCTGGTTGGAGCCGCACTGTCAGCAGGGTGAGGGGAGAGGGTTCCATGGGACAGCAAGTCATGGTTCCAGGGTGCCATTTGGACCTGTGGCCGGTAACTAGGCTAGAGCCATCCCTGACTTCCTCAACCTCACAGGGCTGCCTTCTTGGACCAGGAGACCCAACAGAATCACACCTTATGAGGAGGCTGGCTGGGGTAGGAGCAGAGGGGCAGCTGAAGGGCGGATTGGTCTAGTTGGGGTCACCTGGGTCATAGAATGGTGCTGCTTGGAGGTGTCCATGAGGGGGTCATCAGGGCTCCCTTGAGACTCCTTCACCAAAAAGAGCCAACTTTGGCGACGTGCCACACGGCCTTTTGCTGCTTTACTCTTTGTCCTTCCTTGCTGTGCTGGCCTGGAGAACCAGGAGCAGAGGAATGCTGGAGAGGAGCAGGGTGAAAGGTGTCTAGAAGGTGGAAGAGCAGAGCGCCCCCACCGTTGGACCCCCCACTGCTGTCTGTAGGTTTGTGGGTCTGCCCCGAGCCAAGTGTGAGGCCAGGAGCTCAAGGGGGAGCTGAGAGATTTCAGTCCTGATGCTAGCAAATTGGACCGGAATGTTTATGCCTGAAAATGACGCTGTTTATGAACACGGGAAAAAGACAGAAAAGCTGTAGAATCTGATCTGCCCCATCATTGCCAGGGACCAGAAAGGGGTGGCCCTGTTGGAGGATGTTTGCAAGGTAGCAGAAGATGGGGGAACAAAACTTCTTTTTTAAAATTATTTCCCCCTGATTGTATCTTGCCAATGATGACACTGGTTTTACTTAAGGGACCCAGAGTCAGTTACGAGTTAGTTTCCCACACTTGAAACCGAAGCACTATGCACAATCTGTGTGTCATGCCTCTCAGAGGTATTTGCGTTGCGGGGCACGAGTCCTGTTTAAGTTCAAGGTTAGATGTTTCTGGCATCCTTCACAGGGTGGGAGTGTGGGGGGAGGAGATGGTTCCGTTATCTCCCTAAATGAAACCCAATGAGCTCCCCCTGTGCTCTGACTGCTGCATCCTTGTCCCGTATCACATGCTGTGGGGCAGAGGAACTGCGGGGTAGGTTCTGGTGGTTGCCCCGTCTTTTATCCTCTCCCAGGTCATTTAATGACTCCAAGCCTAGTTTCCTTAACTGTGAAGCGGGAATAATAACAGCTTGTAGGATTGTGAGAATTCAATGAGGTGACACGTGTGAAATCAGGTTTTAAACTGTGAGGGGTGTACAGAGGGGAGAGATTCTTCTTTTTAATTTTTGAATACATAACACATTTGCATGGCTTACAATATTTTAAAAGGTGAAAAGAGGAAGTTCCCACTCACACCTATCCCTCAAGCACCGTGTTCTTCTTTGGGGAGGAATTGTTCTGTGAATGCATGTAATTTGGTGTGTTCTTTGGGGGAGATGAGTTTGGGGTCTTCCTATGGCGCCATCTTGGACTGGAACCAAACTGGAGCACCCAATTCTCATCCCAACCCCCTATAGGCATCCACTGTGATCAGGTTCTTTATGTGTGTACAAATACCAACATTTATTCTCATTCTTTTCCTTCTTTTTACTCAAAGATGTTATACTAATATACTATTCTGCAACTTGCCTTTTTTCCTTCTACTTAATAATATATCTTGAATATGCTTCTGTATCAATAGACAGCTCATCCTTTTTTTTTTTTAAAAATAGCCGGTTTAGTAAGTCCTCTCTTGATATACAGCTAGATGGTTTCCAATATTTTCCTATTCAGGTAAATCTGTAAAGAGCGTTGTTTGTGTGTGCTTGTGTGTGTTTGCATACTAAAAGTGCTCTGTCATAAGGGGAAGAGTTTTTCTTTCTTTGCTAGTACAGGTGCCCTGGTTGGAATGAGAGATTTTAGGCAGGTGTCCCCTTCTGAAGCTCTCACCAAGTTATGATTATTTTCCCCTGGACAGGACTGACCCATGCCAGAGGTCAATTCTTTGTAACTTTTAAATTTGAGGAAAGAGAAGGCAAACAGAAAGCCTTGGTCTAGAGCTGAATTTCTCTCCTTGGGGCACAATAAGCCTGCCTCTAGGGAGAAGGGACCACCATTGTTTCCTTTCCACATTTTATTTTATTTTTTTAAAAAAGACTTTATTTACTTTTTTATTTGAGAGAGAGAGAGAGAGAGAGAACGAGTGGGTGGAGGGGCAGAGGGACAAGTAGACTCCCCGCTGAGCATGGAGCCCAATTTGAGACTCGATCCCGAGGCCCTGAGATCATGATCTGAGACAAAGTCAGATGCTTAACTGACTGAGCAGTCTAGGCACCCCCTTTTCCATATTTTAGAGTGCTTTTCTCATCCAAGTAATGGGGATAATAACATTTATCCACAGAGTAGCTGTGAGGCTGAAATGAGCTCCCCCCCCCACATACACACAATATGTGTTGGACACATGGCTGTTATGTTAGCAAGACTACCTGATGGCCCCTTGTTCAACTCAATTCACTCTGACTAAGTGAAATATGCCAGGTGCCAGAGGAGGGGTAGCTGATATGGCCGTCATTCGTAGCTTGTGGTCTCAGAGGCCCAAAGACCCCATGCCTGATGCTGGGATGGCTCATCCTGCCCCTACAGCTGACACAAACTGAGCAGACACAGGCAGATAGGTCGGTTATACAAAGGTAGCCACTTTGTTCAGGGCAATGCTAGGCAGTCACTGTGCAGAGGGAAGGATGCTTACAGAGAGAGAGGTAGACGTAGCTGAGAAGTGAGGATGGAGAGCCAGGCAGAGAGTGGACCATGACAGTCTGGATCACAAAGTTCAAGCTTTTTTTTTTTTTTAAGATTTAAAAAAAAATTTATTTGAGAGAGAGAGAGCACGCGCAAGAGAGAGCTCGAACAGGGGGAGAGGCAGAGGGAGAGGGAGAAGCAGGCTTCCTGCTGAGCAGGGACCCCGAAGTGGGGCTCCATCCCAGGACCCTGAGATCATGACCTGAGCCGAAGGCAGACGCTGAACTGACTGAGCCACCCAGGTGCCTGAAGTTCAAGCTTTTAAACAATTCCAAGAGCTATGGGTTCCAACTGAGGATTTTCAGTAAGAGTGTAACTTGCAATGCGCCTGTATTTGTATGTAGAAAAAGCACTCTGGTAATGTGTGGAGAAGGACGGAAGGGGAGGATGCTGGGCAGGGAGTAGGGCGAGGGTCCACGGGATGGAGGCCATGACTCATTAAGAGTGCAGAGCTGGGGGGAATGGGTGATGGGGAGGGAGAGGGCCGAGGTCAGAGTCTGGGGTGACTTCGGAGTTTCTGGCTCCATTGGCCACGTGGATGCTGGTGCCATTTCTTGAGCTGAACGCACAGGAGAAGCTGGTGCCACAGGAAGTCTGGAAGGTTCTGCTTGGCAGTAAGCCTGAGGGGCTGGAGGGACATGTAGTTGGGGACATCCAGCAGGCAGGTGGTGTGTGAGAGAGATCAGGCCAGGCGATGGCACAGACCAGTCTCTACATCCTTGTGCCATTATTATTTATTCTTTTGGGAATGTTCTTTTCTTTCCTTCACGTCCGCATCCTCTCTCACCCCCTCAAAGCTGCCTTTCCCTTATGGCAGAGACCAAGCTCCAACACCCCTAGGATGCTGTTCCTCAGCTCATGGGCCCTTGATGACTATTGCCACCTGCTTGCTGAAGCAGAGCCTGGCCTGCACATCTGGATGTAAGAACTTAAGTGTTTCTAGCCGCTGATGGAGCTGTGTCCACTAGCTACAATCACGTGTAATGAAAAGATAGATTAAATGTTTCCTTCTTTAATTACAGGAATAATGATCAATCATGCAGCTGTTTGTTTTATCAGCGTATCAGCAGGTCTCCTGACTGAAATTCTTAAACTTCATCTTTTCCCAGTATCAGTGGCAGCTTGCTGTCTCCCCCTTTCTCACACATGCCCCGTTTCTTCGTCTAATGGAATTAATTAACCATTATTCCTTCTCTCGCGTTGATGTCTACAAGCCTACAGGCAGATGGCCTAGGAAGAAACCCAGTTGAGAAGAAAGTGAAAGCCCCTAGCACGTCTCTTTCTGAACATTGCAGAACAGGCCTTGCGACATAAATCACCCCAAATTCATCAGCTCTGGCATACCATCAAAGAAGAAAGACTTTTAATGGGGTGGGCGAATCTTTGTAAATCCAGTAGCTCCTTTGGAAAAAACCCCCTCACATTTCCTGCTGCCATAGAAACCATCTCTTTCAAGTGGATTGTAAATAAAAACAGGGTCCTCTGGCTTCATGTTTATATTAATATGTGTATTCTCTTTTAAATATGGAGAAGTATGCCTTATTTCTCTCTGAGGTGTCTGGTCTGTTGATCTTAGTCTCGTTGCATCTGATGATAGTCATTGGGAAAATTTCAGTCCGTCTTTCTGGGGTAAGAGATAAGAAATGCATGCAACCGGAAGGTGCCGATATTCATTTCAATGCAGTCAGAGGTTTTGTGTTCCTGAGAGCTGATGAATCATGGAAAAGGATTTTTAAAAATCTCTCCCTCGGCATGGCTAAAAGTGTCGTGGATCTGCGTGGAATTGCTCATGGAACGCCTGTGACATGAAGGCCGTGGCTGTCTTGAGACATTTCATCTGTTTATCACAATTCACTTTGTGAGAAGCATCCAGGATTTCATGAGGGTGGCGGAGGGTTGCCTTCGCTGGAGGTTTGCCCTTTGCACACCCCTTCTGCGGTTTTGATTGGCAGTCCTGTTGAATAGCACAAGCGAGGGTCTGAATCGGGATGGGAACAGGGTGGCTGGGAGTTGCTCCTGCCTTCGGCTACACCTGCCAAATGCCGATAGCGGCAGTGAGGCATTCTGGGAGACCTAGGGCTTGAAAGCTTTCTCTACTAACGTTGAATTAAAGCATCACTGATTTTGCACATTTAAAATGCACACCAGGAAAAGTCTCCTTAAAAAGGCTGCCTGTTTACCCTTGATTTAGCTAAGTATTCCTCTTTCGCACTCCCATAGACTCTTGTCTTGTCACTCAAAGAATATTGCATATGTGCTTATGTTTCTGTATTCCCCACCAAACTGTCCACTTTTAAAAGTAGGGACAGAGCCTTATTCATTCATTTTCTTTAAAGATTTATTTATTTATTTTGGAGGGAAAGAGAGAGAGCTTGTGAAAAGGGGCAGGGGCAGAGGGAGAGAGAGAGAGAATCCTAAGCAGACTCCCCGATGAGCTCGATGTGCGGCTCAATCCCAGGACCCCAGGATAATGACCTAAGCCGAAATCAAGAGTTGGATGCTTAACCCATTGAACCACTCAGGCACCCTGGCCTTATTCATTCTTATACTACAGTGTTCAGTTCAGTGCCCTGCACATAGTAGGTTCTTAGTAAATACCTTTCAAACAGATCTGAAATAGGTTAAAGGCCCCATCCCGTATCTTGGAGTGAGCTTCTCCAGGGAAGGTACCACATCTCATTTATCTTTGGAATAATAATGAAGAGAACAGCTTACATTATCATTTCTAATCATCTAATCAATTCTGTAAGATCCATTCTATTATTGTCCCCATTTTTTGGATAATGAAACTGAGTCAGAAGGGTACTTTGAGCTTGTGTTGCTAGTAAGTGGTGGATCTGGGATTTTTCACACAGCCCCTCTAATTCCAGAGCATGTGGCCAATTTCTTGTTTAGAGGAGATATTGATAGATATTTGTTGAATGAATAAATCTCATAGAAACTCTGGGAGCTCAGAGTCATTCAATATGTCCTGCTCGCTTTGGTGAAGTAGCCAACACTAATTTCTCAGGAGCCTGCTGGAGACAATTGTGGTGATCAATCCTGAGAGTTGTTCATAAATATTTTGGTTCTCATTCTTCCAGACATGGAGTACAGTTCACTTCCCTGTTACTTTCTGTTAGTCATGGACACATGACTTGCCTGAGACCATTAAATATGAGCAGAAGTGGTATGGGTCATGTATGGACAGAAGTTTTGAGGGCCAGCGTGTGCTTCAGCATTTACTCTTTCCCTGCAGCAATAAATGTGGCCATAAGTGCCGAAATGGTCCTTTTCTCAGCCTGAGTCCCTGCGTGACCTCAGTAGCAGGGTCCCATGACAATCTATGATGGCCATGTGTAGTGTGAGGGGGAAATCTTTTCTTGCTTCTGGCCATTGGGGCTTGGTTGTAACTGTAGCATAATCTTATGCATCTTGACTGGTACAAATATCAAATGATTGTTTTCCTCTCCTTTCAACCATCTGGACATCCCTCACAATGGTGAGGGGTCCAGGTACAAGCGATCCTCAGAAGATCCCTGGTCATTCAACAACTTTTAATTATTTCTCCTACCGTCCCCTTTAGACTTCAAGGGCAAACAGTCTTGTCTTAACTGGAGAACTCTTGATGGTCCCTACTAGATATTATTCCTTTTGAGAATATTGTTCTTATGATTCCATTTCTGGCTTTGCCTTGTCTTAGGTTCTGTTCCCCAGGAACAGACTCAGAGATAAGAATGTATGTGCAGGTGTTTTATTCAAGAAGGGCTTTCAGAAGGGACTAGGAAGGGATTTGGGTAGCCGGACAGGGAAGGGAAAGAAGCTAAGCTAGCATGGGGCCTCAGGTCAGGTCTTCAACAAGATCCCTGGGGGACTCTGGAAGGTAAGTTACACTGGCATGTTCTCACCTGCAGCAAAGGAGTTACGCTTCCTTGCTCTCTTGTTTAATAGCTATTGGCTGGTGGTCGCCCTGTGGGGGGCAGATGTATACTCCCAGGAACTGGCCTTCTAGTAGGTTGAGGGCATCCCCAAAGAAGATACGGAGGTGCTGTTTGTGTAAAGCACAGTGAAGGAGGGAAGAAGGGTTGTGCAGAAAGAGTTAATTTTGGGGCGATCTTTTAGTTTTTGGCCTATTTTAAATTATCTTTGCCTAGGCACCTGTCAAGGAAAATTTGAGGACTGACCTCCCTATTTCCACGTGACAATGAAAGACAGGGCGACGTGGAGGCACAGAATGAGCCTCCTGTCATCAGAGAGGGTGTGGTGACAAAAGACAACGTTGGCTCTTAGGACTTCTGAGCCTGCCATTGGAGGATCATTCACCAGGCTTTGGGCACTCTTGGTGTGAGTGCGGCATGTATCAAACTCTTAAGTGGGCTCTTCTTTAATAAAATCCAACATGCAGAAATCTAAATGGACCGCAAAGACAAGTTAGAGGATGTTCATTCACATTACGAAAGCCTTTACTGAAGCTGAATGGGCAAACGCCAACATTCCCATAAACAGTTTCCAAGATATCAAAAATAAGAATCTTACTGTGTAGACTGTTTAAAAAAAAAAAAGGAAAAAGCATTTACTAAAAGAGGTTGGAGACTTTCCTTTTTTTTTGTTTTTTTTGTTTTTTTTTTTAGGTTTTTAACAATGATTTATGGGGGGGCCTGAGATGACTATCTCAGATAGGATGTGAAGGAAATGACCTTTCAAGGTCACTCAGATGCTGTGATCACATTGCAACAAAATTGGGATTCCACGTAAGTGTGATCAGAGTTGTTGATGCGTGACACCAGGCAATGCATGAACATATGGAGGGAACGCAGACACTGACAAATGTATAGATTGCATCGTTATGTTTGTGTGACTTCTGTTTTATGCATCTGTCACAAGGAAAGAGCGAGGCCTGTGATTATCTCTATCTTAGACCGGCAAATGAATGTGTAAAAGTTGGAGACAAGACAGACATTGTATTTACCAGAAACTCATAAACTACCAGAAGCTGTAAGTAAATGTGTGAGAATCAATTTCTTCATGCTTGAGAACGTTATCAACATTTCAGTAGTAACTGCAAATAATGTGAGACTTAACAACAAATACCAAATACGTTCCTGTTTGGCAGTGTTTTAAACTTTGGTCTTTATCAATAAATCTGAATCTCTTCATTCCACAAAAAGCTCTGACATTTTATTTTCAAATTGTTGTCTTTCCCTCCTGGCACACAACTCTTCCACTCCCTTCGCCCTTCTATAACGAGCAGTCGTACAAACAAATAAAGAAAAGTCATCCCAAATTTTGAGAGTTCATTGTGTTGGGCTCCAACTTAAAATTTGTCTGAACTTCTTAGAATCACTTTTAACATGGTTTGTTTTACTGCCTAGCTATTATACTTATCTTTTTTTTTTGAGAAAGGGAATAGCAGAAATAAAATACACCTTTTATTATAATTTTTTTTCTAATTGGTAAGAAAACATGGCTGTGCAACTCCCTTTCTTCTCCTTCTTCTCCTTCTCCTTCTCCTTCTTCTTCTGAGTTCTTGGGTTCCCTCCATCTTTGTGGCGTCTTACCAGGTAAACTCTGAGGCACCTGCTACAGTGGAGTTGTGTCTCTTGCCTCTCGAGGCAGAAGAGGCTGTACAATATGATCCCTGGCAGGCAGGATTAGCAAGAAGGAGAACAATAAAGCTAATGATCACGGGGAGATGTGGGTGTGGTGGTTTAAAGTATGTGCACAAATTTTTCAGCTCTTCTTCCTTCAAGAGGTGGAGCCTACTCTTCATCCTCCCTACTTCCCCTGAGTGTGGGCTACATTTGGTGACCTGCTTATAAAGAACAGAATAAGGCAGGAGAGAAAGTGACAGAATATGGTTCCAGAAATTAGGTCATAAAAGGTATTGTGGCTTGGTCTTTGCTCTCTCAGGCCGTGTCTCTTGGATTGCTCCCTCTGGCGGAAGCCAGCTGACATACCACACGAGGATACTCAAGCAGCCCTATGGTGAGAAGTCCATTGCCAACAGTCATGCAAACAAGCCATTTTGGAAGTAGATCCTCCAGCCTTATCAAGTCCTCAGATGACAACAGCCCTGGCTAACACCATGACGCAACCTCATGACAGTCTCTGAACCAGAACTAGCTCTCTATGTTGTTCCTGAATTCCCGACCCATGGAAACTATGAGATAATGAAGGTATGCTGTTTACAGCTGCTAAGTTTGGGGGTAATTTGTTATGCAGCAATAGATATTTAATTCAGTGAATATTCAGGGAATCAGGAGAAGGATTGAGCATTCTTATTTCTACCCACCTGCCAGCCACCTGGCATGGAGACTTAGACTTCTTTACAGGGTATGTCAGCATGGCACGCTTGCATGAAAAATGACGGAAAGTGGATTCTCAGTAGAGGGGATGTGAATGGAACATGCAGGAGCTTCTCTATTAGCCGAGACTGCACTTTCTGCCATTTCCACCATACCCTGTGTCCTTCTGAAAACCTGGCCTCTACGGACTGCCCTAATCAGGCTCCCTTGTTCTCTGGTTTCTGTTGGATTTGGCCAGCAGGAAAAGCCAGCAGGAGTTAGGATAATGAGAAGAGATAGAAGCCAAGGAATTTATTGCCGACGCTGCCTCCTTGCTGGCCAATGGGCTGGCAATCACTGCATTCTTTCACTGAAGGCCAGGACCCTCATCAACAGCCTTCTGCAGCCTGACTCTGCTGCTCCCTCTAATGGCCTCTTCAGGTGTAGGAGTGGTGAGGGTTCCCCACTATCACTAGACTTGGAATGTTTCACCGCCTGTTTGTGGGTTCCCCAAACTCTGGACACCTCTGAAAATAGTTCTCAATCACTCCTTTTGAGTGTGTCATCTGTTTCTTGCTGGGACTCTGCCGGACACATCCAGCTGGTCTTTCTTTGGTGTTCTCTGGTGCACGTATAGCACTGAGCGGGAAGAATTACTTTGGCTTTGAAGTTTGCACATTACTACTTTACTTTCTACTGCTACTGTTTCTGCTATTCCTACTACTTTTGCATCTTTTCCTTCTTCTTCCACTTTTTCCTTTTCCCCCTTCTTTTAGCATTAAAAACCTCTATGTTTTGGTACTAAGGGATATATCTTTCAATAAAGTTATTGAAATGCAAAAAAAAACCACCTCTTTCTGAATGGAATTTTATGCTGAACTCCAAAATATCTGCATAGAATGTAGATAATTACAAAGTGAGGTCTGCTTGGGTTGAAATGGAGAAGGAGGGCAGGCCTCCCATCCACAGGCCCTTCTCTCCCTCTCTTCTAATTTTAGTTCCTCGAGGCACTGCCCGACTGTGAAAGCTCAGGACCCTAACAACTACCTTCTGGCACTCCCATATTCCTCCTTCCTCTGAATCTGATTTTACCCTTATCATGGCCCTGAACCTTGGTTGCCCCCTATTCTCTTTCTTTCTTTGTTTGAATTCTCTTATCCAGAAGCCCATATTTGTCTGTACTTTTACAGACACCCACAGTTTTCTTATTCCCCCAGCATTTCAGCCGTGCCTGCCGTGACAATCCCAGTTTTTACTTCTGGTATCTATTTACACATGTGCGTTTTTGTGGAAAACTGAGATGAGACTGAGTCTGATAAATATCCACGCACTCCTTTCTCAACTGGGGACCCGATTCCACAGAAGACTCTACTTCTAGTTCTATTCTCTTGATTCTCTGTTATGTCCCCTTGGGACCCACTCTGCCTTTACCACATCTATTCCTCGTTCTTTCCTCCCAGCTAACAATAGTACCTTCTGCTTTGCTGAGAAGGAGAGCCCTCTCAAATAATTAACTTCCTTACCCTTGTGTTTGTTAGGGAACACCCCCTGTCCCCCCTCCCCCCAATATGGCAGTGGCTCAAACACCATAAAGTCTATTTTTCTCTCATTGATAGTTAGGAAGTGGAAGGTTCCAGGCTCTCTGTTGGCTTCCTGATCCTCAGGAACCCAGACACCTTCCAGCAAAATGTTCTCCTGTATCTCCCGTACCTTGAGTGTGGCTTCTATCATCACGATTCACAGTGGCTGCTTGACATCCAACTGTCATTTCACATTCCTGAAAGGAGGATGAGGAAAAGGGAGAAAACAGGCCTGTCCCTCTGTTTTAAGGACACATCCTGGAAATCCCACACAAGACCTCACCTTATACTTCACTCAAGAGTCAATCCCATGGCTTTACCGATCCTACAGGGTGCAACCTTCTCTGGATGGCCATTTGCCTGACTGAAATGTCAGAGCCTCCTCTTCTTTTTTTTTTTTTTTAAGATTTTATTTATTTATTTGACAGAGAGAAACACAGCGAGAGAGGGAACACAAGCAGGGGGAGTGGGAGAGGGAGAAGCAGGCTTCCCAGCCGAGCAGGGAGCTCGATGCGGGGCTCCATCCCAGGACCCCGGGATCATGACCTGAGCTGAAGGCAGAAGCTTAACGACTGAGCCACCCAGGTGTCCCCAGAGGCTCCTTTTCTAAGGAAGGAAGGCAGAACGCTGGTGGTCTGCTGAGTCACTTCATGCTAGCTCTGTACGGTCACCCATGCTCTGCTTTTGTTCTGCCCGGGAATCTGAGCCCTCCCTCCTTTCTGAGGAGACCACTTGCCACATGTACCTGGGGTCATACTCACTTTATAATCTTGCAAAACTGCACACCTGTCACAGTTAGGCAAAGTGTGTTCATTTCTCTTCGTATCTCTGACAATGGACATTTTCCCTGCATCTGCTATTTATCACATTGGATTTTTGTGAAGCTGAAGGTATTCCACAAGGGCTTATTCATTGTGTTTAATAAATAACATAAAATTACCCTTCTGCCAGCTACCCTTTTGGATCTTTTGAACTTGCTTTAATTTAAAAAAATGTAGCTCATTTTTAAACTGCTCTATTAATGTTGCTGTTTAAAAATCAATATATCGATGAGGAATACCTTATTAGTCTCTGGAAATAGTAAACTTGTTCTGCTTCATTTTGGCTGGGCTCTTCAGATCTAAGAGATTATCTGTAGTCCTGTACCAGAGAGGATGCTTTGGAGGTAAAATTTCATTTCAAGATAAAATGTTATCTGGGCCCATGATCTGTACCCTGGTCTTAATTTATAAAGGGGACTAAATGATGGACCCAGAGGCCAGTGTCATTGAAGGAAGAACTTTTCTTACTTCCATTCCCTGAGAACAGGAGTTATGCCATGCCCTGCAGGGCCACATGGGGACGCACCAGGTTTGATCGGGAGGCAGAAGAAGGAGTGAGGGGGAAAACCTAGGCCACAGCTCTCATTTTTAGGTTTCCAAAGGGCAGGGCAAGGTAAATATCTTAGGAGGAGATAGTTTGAATAATTTTGGTGGGCTTTGGGGCATCAGGGCTGTCCCCAGCTATCTGGTTGGTATCTGGTCCTGGGGTGATCAGGCCAGAGTTAGATTGCGTTCTGCAGTCTGCAAACTAGATAGAGAAGGTGGTTTGGAATATACCTCTGGATTAGTTTGCATATGAAAGGTATGTTCTGGGCTGAGCCCTTTATTATGTTTAGGAATTGGCTAACCCTGAGAGGGGCAGTCTCTTCCTGGCCAACAAGTTTTTTAAGATGTCCGCACATCAGGGGTACCTGGGTGGCTCAGTTGGTTAGGCGTCTGCCTTTGGCTTACGTCATGATCTCCGGGATCGAGTCCCGCATTGGGGGGGAGGGGGGGTCCCTGCTCAGCAGGGAGCCGGCTTCTCCCTCTGCCTGCCGTTCCCCCTGCTTGTGCTCTCTCTCTTTCTTTGCCCAGTCAAATAAACAAATAAAATCTTTAAAAGAAAAAAAGATGTCAACACATCATAAAATACAAATAATAATAATAATAAAAAAGATTAGTAGAGCTTCTCATCATTTTCTTCTCTTCTCAATACCCTAGGTCTTTGTTCTCTTGCTGTCGGCTCATGTTCTCTCCTACAGGTCAGACCACAGCCTCCGTTCCTCTTTCCCTCCCTGCTTTCAATCTGCTGCTGACTACATGCCCTTCCAGGCCCTATTCAGTGCCCCTATCTATCAAGGTTAGGTGCATTGTCTTGGCCAGAAGTAAGTTAGTGTCTTTCTCTGGGCCTCTGCATCCTCATCTATAAAATGGGAAAAAGTGGGGATGGAGGGCTTCATTTCCCCTGATCTATACCTTTCATCTCCGAGACTGTGGCAGCACCTGCAAGGGATCTCTTTCTGAGATAAGGGGTGGAGGACATTCTCTGTCACCAAAGTGCTGACTTTAGAGAACAGAGGAGGGAAGGTGGACTATCTCTGGGCCAGACAGGGAAGGAAGGGGAAGGAACAGATTTCAAAACCCTGCCATCCAGCTGAGCATATGCTCATCCTGCTTGTGTACGACTCCTGTGGTTATGGATTTTAGGCCCCAAATATTAATGTCTGCTAGTTCCCAACACAAGCCTAGCAGCTGCTTGTTCATTGTCTGGCTTATTTCTACCAATGTGTTCTTCCTCATCTCTCCCCCTTGTATCCTCTCCCTCCTTCTTCCCTTTTATGCTGAATCTCCATGGCCTAGCATGTCTACTCTGGATTTTCTTCTCTGATTTTTCTGGCCTGCACTGAGCTCTCCTTTTGGGCTTAGAGTCAGCACCATGCAAGGATTCCTTAACTAATCCTGATCATTACATATGCCTTTGCTTTTTAAATTGGACTCTAAGCTTTGGGTCGTCAGGGGCCACTTCTTGGATGCCCTGCCAATGTTAGATGCCTGTGGTCAAAGTCTATAAGATATGTTTTCTCTGTAGATCTTTCAAGGACATGCCTTCTTTATCCCGTACCAGCTGAGAAGGGTTTTCTGAATGCCTTGCTGCTTTAAAATCCAATGCTTCTCCTCACCCAGTGCCTTCTATTTGTACATACCTTCCATCCCCACTGCTGTTTTACTGGCCTCATTATTTCTTCTATAAAAGACAATCCGTTCTCTAAGCCGTGGTTTACTTATCTGACCTTCCCTCAGCTGTGAGCTCCTTGAGGTACACAATTTGAAGTGCTTGGCACACAGTAGGTGCTCAAGAGTTGCTTTAGTTGAATAAAAGGCCCAGCTGGCTTTTTCACAATTTATACTCCCCTCCATCCAGCACTCACCACCTCTAATTTATCTTGAAGGCTGAGTTTTCGCCAGCACAGAGAGGGAGAGAGTGTGCCATGAATTATAGCTTCCTTTTGACCCTTGTAGAGAAAATCTGAATATTTTCCCTGCGGGTGCTTGAGTGAACCAAATTAGCCCCATGCTTGTCAGATTCCTCCTTCTCTTTGTGCTGCAGATGAAAGTATAAGAAATGAAAACTGGAACTCTCTTAACCTTTTCAAGT
The DNA here is from genome assembly GCF_009762305.2 of Zalophus californianus. Classification (NCBI taxonomy): domain Eukaryota; kingdom Metazoa; phylum Chordata; class Mammalia; order Carnivora; family Otariidae; genus Zalophus; species Zalophus californianus. The sequence continues at coordinate 95,803,611 of NC_045597.1, forward strand.
CTTCAAGTAATGATTTTCTGGACAGATAAGACTAAATTGGTATTGGATCTCTGCTCAGGAGCAGGAAGGGTGGCTGTTTACTGGCTGCCTGCGGATCGCTCATGGCTTCATCTTCTTCTCTGCGGCTCCGTGGAGGAAATTAAAACTCTGATGGGCAGATTAGGTGGTCCTAAGCCTCTGCCCCTTGCCTGCTGCTGCAGATGTGAGAATTAAGCTTATCTACTGGTTCAGATGAGGTGGTTGATAATTTGAGCACTTGAAGAAATAACTGAGTAATAAGATCCTTAAACTAAAGGGCTTGTAATTTGTTAAAAAAAAAAAATCCGCAACCCAAAGCAAACAGACAGCCCTTGCCCGGGGCTTCCCATCACAGAGCAGAGGCTCACCTACCTAGAGTAGAGGGCACTGTCAAAATCATCCACCTTCTAGGACTGCCTTCCCGTCTGGACTGCCTCTGTGAGTCTTTCGTTTGGGTTAGGAATCTGTCCACAGTGACGCGATGCATTAACCAGGAGACACCTGCTGTGTGAATACCAGTCAACAGCGGTGTTCAGCTGGGCTTGGGGGAGCTGGACCATGGGTCAGGGAAATCATCAAAAAAAGAGTTGGTTGGCAATGTTTCAGAGGTCAGGGGCTATTACTAAAGGCCCGTTATTTAGGGGAAGGGGCAGAGAGAGAGGGAGCGAGAGAATCTGAGGCAGCCTCCATACCCAGCTTGGAGCCTGATGCAGGACTCGATCTCAAGACCCTGAGATCATGACCTGAGCTGAAATCAAGAGTCGGAGGCTTAACCGACTGAGCCACCCAGGTGCCCCCAGAGGCCCGTTCTGATTGCATTACACGGGGAAGGTAACCAGAGGGCACTGGCTGATTTCCTGAAAAAGAAAGATCAGTGGTTGGGAGGAGAGATCCTCAAACACACATGTGACTTACTTTGCAGTGTTGCCAACACCAGCTACGGCCTCTTCCAAGCATCTTTATCCAGGGCTATTAGTTAATCCACAGTTGTTGGGGTGTTTAACTCACGGGTGAGGGAAATTATAAGGCCAGATAGAAAATTGAAGTCGTCAGACTTCATTCAGTTTAGTGGTAGGCATCATTATGAGATAGACTTCTGTACCTGCTCCGCTGTTGCTACTCATGTTAGGGAGTGGCTTTTAATTTCAAATCATCTAATTCAGCACTATCTGGGCTAAAGTCTTAGGATCAATAGGCCCTGTATATTCAGTCTATAGCAGAAATCTAGCTTCATTTTTTTTTTTTTCATGCTCTTCGGTTAAAGGATGCAGAGTATCACCGCATCTGATCCTCAGAACATTGTGCCTCATCTTCAAAACCCAGTGGAGCGGGGGTGGGTTTGCATGGCTACATAAGTAAAGAATCTGAGACTCACAGCGGACCACCAGATAAAGCCTAAATAACACTGTACCAAAAACAGTACTAATAAGAAGCTGGCATTTTTCTCTCCATCTCTTAATCTCTTGTTCTTCCTCTGTCTCTGTCTCTCTCTTTCTTTCTCTCCTTGTCTCTGTCTCTCTCTCCCTCTCTGTATCTGTAGAAGGAAGGGGGCTCTCTAGATAGCACGTGGTCACTTTCTCTTGTGACCCTTTGATTTCACTAAAGCCTCTCTCTTTGTTGGGCAAGATTAAGTTCAGAAGAGCATCCGCTATTGCTCTTCAGCGCACTTAATGAAAGATGAAGTAGTTATTTATGTGGAGTTTAGTGAATTTTTACAGCCCCTAAATGGAATATTGTAAAATGATGTGACCCCTTTTTAAAAAAAAGCTGACTAGTTCTAGCCTGCAAGGTGTCCAGAATGTAGATGCTGAAAGTCCCGTCCCTCTGTCTGCAGAATCCACCAGGGTTAATTCTGAGCCACACTTATTTTTAAAGATTTATTTATTTATTTATTTGAGCGAGAGAAAGAGTGGGGGGAGGGGCAAAGGGAGAGAGAGAATCTCAAGCCTACTCCCTCCTGAGCATGGAGGCCCATGTGGGGCTGAAACCAAGAATTAGATGCTTAACTGACTGAGCCACCGGGTGCCCCCTGAGCTACACTTTCTAAGAGACCGTTGACGAGGCCTTGGATGAACTCCTCCTGAGAAAAGGTGTCTTAGGAGCAGCAGTGAAGGAGCTAGGGGATCTAGGAAACAAGGAAGGTGAGAATGTATTTGCTGTCTTTAGATAAAGTGTTGCCATGTTGCCAAGAGGCAGACTTTGTCCAGAGGTTGGCCTGACATTTAGGAGTTCTGGGCAGGGACATATGAGCTAATTATAAAAAGGAACTCTTCCATCAGAATTACCAGGTGAAGTAGTGAGCCCTCTGTCACTTGAGGTATTCAAGCAGAGGCTGGATGCTCACCCGTGAGAATGTCGTAGGTGAGATTAGCCTGGGTTATCCTGTGTGCCTGCATCTCAAGCGAAGTTTCCCCAGAATTCATTCTCAAAAGAGCAAGAATCCTTTTATATTTGAGTCCTTATGCCGGAAATACAACCAGTCTATACTTGGGGAAGACACATCACTTGGCAGTACTTTAAATCCTTTCGTTGGTGCTACTTTGAAAGTACTATAGATTCAAAGAATAGAATCAATGAGAGATGAGGCAAAGGAGTTTCTAACAATATTAGTAACAGTTTCTGGGTATTTGACCTTACAACTCAAAATATTGGGGTTGTTGTGAACAAATAATTGTAAAATCATGTCATACAACCGTTAAGAGGTCACTCCGGCGATGGTTCTTATCTGGGGGTGATGTCCCCCTGGGGGCCATTTGGAAATTTCTGGAGACATTTTGATTGTCATGACTGATAGGGGTGGGATGTGCTACCACAACTCGTGGACGGAGGCCCGGGATGCTGCTAATCATCCTGTGGCCCACAGGGCATGTCCTCACCACAATCATCAGGTCCAGATGTCAATAGCGCTACAGCTGATAAGACTTGCTTTGTGGCCATTGTGAATAGGACGAGACTACCAAAAATTGTCTGGTGACAACATTGTGTCGATTCAGAAAAAGGCCATGTCTTAAAGAACAATTATGGGACTGTTGAATCACAGATCTGTACTTCTGAAACAAATAACGCAACATATTTTAAGAAAAAAGAAAAAGAAGAAGATAGCAGGAGAGGAAGAATGAAGGGGAGTAAGTCAGAGGGGGAGACGAACCAGGAGAGATGATGGACTCTGAAAAACAAACTGAGGGTTCTAGAGGGGAGGGGGGTAGGGGGATGGGTTAGCCTGGTGATGGGTATTAAAGAGGGCACGTTCTGCATGGAGCACTGGGTGTTATGAACAAACAATGAATCATGGAACACTACACCAAAACAAATGATGTAATATATGGTGATTAACATAACAATAAAAAATTAAAAAAAACAGAACAATTATGGGAAAGGAGATGATGTGTTTGGAAAAACGTTTTGTGTTCTGTGGCTCAAAAAATGGCTTTGGTGACAAGCAGGCCCTCTGCTGTCAGCAATGTGTGTGAAGAGTTCCAGGAAAAGAGCTGTTTCATAAAATGTGGGAGTGAAGAAAGCAACATTTCTAAAGCAGCATGTTACTGTATATAATATGTGGTTTTAAGTATTTGTAACCGATTTCGTAAACAAGTCTGCTCTAATAGTTGACATATTTAAGTGGGTTGGAAATGGGGGCGCCTGGGTGGCTCAGTTGGTTAAACGCCTGCCTTCCGCTCAGGTCATGATCCCAGAGTCCTGGGATCAAGCCCCGTGTCGAGCTCCCCACTCAGTGGGGAGTCTGCTTCTCCCTCTGCCTCTTCCTCTGCCCTGCTCGTGCTCTATTTCTCTGTCTCAGATAAATAAATAAAATCTTAAAAAAAAGTGGGTCAGAAATAATTTTTTGATTTTGTCATTGGGAAAAATGGCTGCCTGCCTCCCATCCAAGCTAGTCTTGTCTTTGGATGTGTGCAGAAGATCAAGTTCCAGGGTCCTAAGCTCTGTGTTCATGTGTGTATGCGTTTGGTCATGAAATACATATTTTTGGTCATGCTATGAAATTCCTTCAATCTTATGAATCTGGAAATAACTTCCGAAGGCAATCAAGTCTTTCTTCCTTTTATTTGCTTTAAAAAATTACACACTATAAAAGTCAGTACATTCTATGAGTTTTAACAAATGCATACAATTGTGTAAGGACTGCTCATTCAAGATGCAAATCCCTTCTACCATCCTCCAAATTCTCTCATGCTGCCCCTTTGTTATCAATCCCTTTCCTCCACGTTCCTACTTTTTAGGTTCAGTCTTCCACATTCAAAATAAACTTTCATGTGGAGACCCAGCATCTAAATCAGACCCACACAGATCTTCTTTGGGCAAAGTGGGGCATGGAGTCCTGAGTTCACCTGGTGTGTCCTGCTCTGTCTCCCTCTGGCCCCCGCCAGGACGCCGGGAACTTTTCTGGGAAACCGATGCTCTGCAAAGCAGTCAACACCACTGATTAAATTCTTCCACTGATCAAATGTTAGGTGAGCCCTTACGGTGGGCCAGGAGAGCAGCCGAGGAGAGAAGGATGAGCCAGATAGATAGGGTCCCTGCCCTTAGCAAGCTTAGAGTCCAGTAGACAGACATCAGTCAAACACACATATAAATAAAATGTAAAACTGACTGCTTGCTAAGTGTTAGACAGGGAAAACTATTGGGGGCGCCTGGGTGGCTCAGTCAGTTAAGCGTCTGCCTTCGGCTCAGGTCATGATCCCAGGGTCCTGAGATCACTTGGTGTCCAGCTCCCTGCTCAGCAGAGAGCCTGCTTCTCCCTCTGCCCCTCCCCTGCTCATTCTCTCTCTCTCTCACTCTCTCAAATAAATAAATAAAATCTTAAAAAAAAGAAAGGAAAACTACATGGTGCTTTGGGAAGAAGAACTGATTACACTGAAGCAAGAATAATGTCCTCTTTAAAGGAATTGTCCCTCCTCACCAGGTTCTAGGCAGAGGGAGCTTCACGAAAGCCCAGAGGTGGAAGGCATAATAACCAGGAGAAAGCTGCTGTGACCAGACTTCTAGAGAAGTCTGCAGGAGCTAGACTGAGCAGGGCTTTGTGTGCCATTGGAAAAAAAAAAAAAATAGAAAAAGAGAAAAATTGACCTTCATCTCAAGATTTGGAGCTGCTGAAGGGTATTAAAGAGGAGAGTGTATTTTATAGGAGAGATGATCAGATCTCTCTCACTCTAATTACACTGACTGCTGTTTGCAGAATGGATTGGAGTGTGGGGTGGGCAAATACGGATGTGGACGGCGTAGCGAAAAACTGTTTCATCGGTACAGGCAGAGATGATGGTGAGAATACAGACAAGCTAACGCATGGTGCCTGCTTGTTGGGGGTGAATGAGTGTTGGCCCGTTATCCGCATGAGGAGAAGCGGACAGGGAGATCGACCAGGTTTCTGGCTCCAGGACGGCGCAACAGAGGTGGAGCCTTCTGGATGTGGATCAGGTTCAGGAGGAGACTCGAGAGTCCACTTCTGAACATGTAGGACTGTGGGCCATGGGAGACTTCCAGAAGGAAGTGCCGAAGAGGCAGACACATGTCAAGGTCTGGAGCTCCTAGTTTACCTTCCAACCATCATTTACTTCTCCTTTGGAAAGGCTCACCATGTCCTGGTCCCTGAACTAGGGGTTGGCGACAAAATAGAGCTGAGACATGGTCCCTACCCCGGAAACACTGGAGAAGGAAGTAGGATACCTAGGGGTTAATATTGTAAGAGAAATAGGTTCACACAGATGTGAGGGCTCAGCGGAGGGTACGATTTCTATTGCCTAAGGGAGTCAGGAAAGTTGTTTTCCAGCCTTGCTGGATGGAGGGAAAGTGGGGGGAGGGGAGGGAGGGAAACCCACTCCAGGGAAAGAAAGAAGTATGCAGGGTTTGAAAATTTGCAGGGCATGAAAATTGATGGCGTCTGTGGGGACTTTTGGGGAGTTGCTGTAGAGTCTGTATGCTATGGGAAGTGGTTGGAAATGGGGACTTTGGGGGGGGGCAAATGTTGACCTTGTAAAATGCCTTACAAAGGAAAAGCCAGGGAGGGTGGTAGGGGGGAGACAGGATGGGATTGGGCGCAGTGGCAGAACGCAGCCTGGGCTGGGCCGGGAGGGAGTGGGCTGGGGGAGGTTGGCTGGGGGGACGTGTCGGGCAGCCATGCAGAAGGGAGGGAGGCTCTGGAGGCCGTGGCAATAGGGTTGAGAGAAGCGGATGATTTGGGGATTTAGGAGGCAGCATCTACTGGTTTTGGTGACAAGAGAGATGAAAGGGACAGGAGATGATACTACCCCTACTTTGAACAAACAGGTGGAGTGATGTTGTTAGCCACAGCAGCAGGCTGGGGGTGAGAAGAGGTTTTGTGGTGAATGCAGTGTGTCTGTGTCACACACGTCACTGTGAGCTCCTGAGGGGCCTCCGTGGGCCTTCCGGGGGCAGCTGGGACGATGAGAGCGCGGCGCGTCCACTGGGATTCGCCCCGCGCGTCCACTGGGACGCGGACTGTAGCGGACCCAGCCCCGTCTACGTGCATTCCAGTGGCTTCTTGTGAGTCTCTCTTTAGATTATGGATATTCCCAAAGACAGGAGCTGGGCCATATTTTCTCTTGCTCTCCAGTGGGTGTGTTGTAGAGCAGTGTCTTTCAAAATATTGTTACTTGGACTGCAGTAAGAAATAAATTTACATCATGTGCAGCCATGTATCTAAAACATACCCATAGCATCTGCGGTGCAGTTTCATCGCTCTCCTCCGCCCCTCCTCTCTCTCCATCTCTCCTTTTCTCTTCTCATTCCTTGTTTCATTTGCTGCTCTCATTTAATCTTTAAAAGTTACTCCTTCCTATATTCTCTTTGGGACTAGTGGGCGGTGGGCTGCAATGTATATGCTACTGATGCAGAGCATAAGACACAGCAAAATCCTGGGGTCTGTAGTCAGACAGACTTGGCTTTGAATTTTGCTTTGTCACTGACTAGCCATGCGGCCTTGGGCAAGTCACTTAATCCCTGTGAGCCTCAGTGTTTTTTAAAGATTTTTTATTTATTTATTTGAAAGAGAGAGAGCAGAGCAAGTGAGAACATAAGTGGGGGTGGAGGGGCAGAGGGAAAGGGAGAAGCAGGTTCCCCACTGAGTGGAGAGCCCGACACGGGGCTCGATCCCAGGATCCCGGGATCATGACCTGAGCAGAAGGCAGACGCTTAACTGACTGAGCCACCCAGACGCCCCTACTACCTCAATTTTCAGTGGCAGCAGCATAACATTTTCGAATTGCTCTCAGACTCTGACCTTCTGCCTTCTTCCACATTTCAAGGACCTTGTGTACATTTGGCTTACCCAAATAATCCAGGACAATTTCTTTACTTTAAGGTTAGCTGATAAGCAACCTTAACTCTCTCCTGCCATTTAGCATGGTATATTCATAGGCTCTAAGGGTTAGGATGTAGACATCTTTAGACATCTGCCTACCACAACAGAACAGTGAGTAGAACCTCATGGATGTCCCATAAGAGTTGATGACACTCAAGTTCCCTTTTAATTGTGACATGCTGTGAAAATAAAAAAAAATATATATGTCATTTAAGCCAACGTGACAAAACAAAAAAATTTGACTTTTAAAAAATACTCAACTTTAAGCCAGATTCCCATTTCACCTGTAGAAAACTGATGTTTGAACCTAAGTATGGGACTTTGCATTTCAAATACACAGGCATCACCATCAAAGCTGCTTTTTCACATGCTTTGTTTCAATGGAGAATTTGCTGAGCATGCTTTCAGTACCGCCGTTCAATCCACTGTAAAAATGTTGAGCAAGTCCAGTTGGTTAAGCATCTGCCTTTGGCTCAGGTCATGATCCCGAGGTCCTGGGATGGAGCCCCACTTTGGGCTTCCTGCTCAGCAGGGAGTCAGCTTCTCCCTCTCCCTCTGCCCCTCCCCTCGCTCCTGTTCTCCCTCTCTCTCTCTCAAATAAATAAATAAAATCTTTTTAAAAAACATTCAGCAAGTCAAGCCTCAGGCCAGAGTCTTGCTTGAGAAGCTCTCCCTCCCACTTGACCCTGAAACCGACCAGTAATACAGCCCTGTGACCCGAGAGAGAGAGAGAGAGAGAGAGAGAGAGAGAGAGGAAGAGAGGGAGGAGCATGAGTGACAGGAGAAGAGAAAATGAATCAGGGCATGCTGCACTTCTGGGAATGTGACACAAAGAGATGCTTTTTCTGGGAATTGGCATCTTGGTGGTGGTGGTGGTGGGGGGGAAGGTGGAGTTGTAATAAGGCCAACTTTCAATAAATATTAGTTATCATTATTATTCTACACATTTCCGGCATTGCTCCTAGACTACACCTGGAGCCATGTACAAGGCTCTTGCTGTTTCAGGCTGGAAAATTTGCCTCCCCTGCTGCTGAGATTAAAGAGCTAAATCCCTGGATGGTTAGCTAGCCTCTGCAAGCCTCAAGTCAAGGCAACACTTAATTCCCGGGCACCTGGACTGTTTGAGATTTGGAAGCAGGGTCAACAACAGCACACGGGCATCCTGGGGATCCAGGCTCACCAGGAATCACGGTCTTCTGTTTTCCAGATATTTTGCCTCTAGATGCCTGATTGAATCATGCGGTTGTCAGCTGAGGTCTGACGTCATATTGATTCAGGTGAGGGCTGTTCTAGAATGTGAGGCTGGTGGTTCTTCTGAAATGGTGAGCAGGGGGCTTGTCGAGTTCTTTTCTGTAACTCAGTGCCCAAACCAGAGCAGACCCTCAGCACATTTTTGTTGACTTTAAGAGAGAAGAGATTCAAATTGCTTCCCAACAGACTTTCATACACATTTTCTTGACTCTTGGTCATTAAGCAAATGATTTTCTGGGAATGAGCTCTGCCTTTTTTGGGTAATAAGATTTCATTGTGGTAAGAGCACAGACTTTGGGATTAGGCCTGTGGTCCAATCTCCATTTGGGCATTTACTTATATTCTATGTGACTTTGAGACAATTAATTAAATTGAGTCTCAGCTTACTCACCTATAAAATGGGAGTAATAGTATTACCCCCCGCCCCCCTTACAAAATACTGTAAGAAGTACTTAAAACTTTTTCTACCCCACCCGAGTCAGGATGCTTTTACCTGCAGGTAACAAACCTCAATGAACATTGGCTTGATTTATGAAGATGTTCATTGTTAACTTACAAAGCAATTTATAGGTAGGCATTTCCGAGGTCTTTCAATAGCTCAGAAATTTCAGCTAGGACCCAGATTTTTTTTTTTTTTTTGAAGATTTTTTTATTTATTTTAGAGAGAGAAAGAGAGAGCACAACTGGGAGGGGGTAGAGGGAGGGAGAGGGAGAGAGAATCTCAAGCAGACTCCACGCTGAGTGCTGAGCCTGGCATGGAACTCAATCCCAGGACTCTGAGGTCATGACCTGAGCTGAAACCGAGAATCAGATGCTTAACTGACTGTACCACCCAGGTGCCCCTAGGACCCAGGTTCTTTATACACTTGTGCTCCACCATCTTGTGTTGGTTCTTTGCTTTACACCTATGGTCACAAGATGGCTGCCAACACCAGGACGCCATGTGCTCAGGGCATCACCACAAGAAGAGTGGTGCCAGAAAGCTTTCTTCTCAGAGAGTCTGTCCTTTTATTCTACAAGTGAAAGTCTCCGATAGACTTCACCTTATGAATCATTGGCCAGAATTGTGCCCACCTTAAGATCAATGTCTGGTAAAGAGAAATGGAGTCCACACTGACTTGGAAGGATCATGATTTATATTCTGGAAGGAGGGGTGGAGGTACTTTCTTCCTTCTCGGTGATCAAGGAGTCTCTGCAAGAAGATGGAGAGGACTGTCTGTTGGCTGACTATGAGCAATGTCTGCCCTGCCTCTCCCCTGCTCCCCTCCCACCTTCTTCACCCTGCCTGCCTTTCCGGGTCCCTAATCCATAACCCACACTTTGACCTTTGCTTTTTTTCAGAGGTCAAAATCCCCAGTAGACTGGTAGTTTTAAAGAGTTGAGAAGTAACCCCTTGCCACATGTTTCGTTTTGTTTGTATGGTCTGTCACCCCAATACAGCATCAAGTCTTTAAAGATAAAGATCATATCATATTCAGTTTTGTCTCGATGTTGCTGTGTGTGAGCGTGTGTGTGTGTGTGTGTGTGTGTGCACGCGCGCGCACGTGCGCACGCATATATGCTGAGTCAGGTGGAATCTCTGATGGTCTATGATCTTTAACTTCTGCCCAGTACCCTGTTTTTTTGTCCAGCCCTACTCTTAGGCCTCTGCTTTGTTTGTGTCTGATCCCCCCAACCCCCCCCCCCCCCCCCGCACAGGGCAAGGCTAATGTCACACTCACGACTGCATTCCCTGAAATGAGAATGTTGTGCCATTGCACAAGTATTTGTGGCATTGAATTGGACTTCCTCAAGAGAGGAAGAAAACACAGGTGGTCTCCAGCCTGACACTAGGGCTTGCCAGCATGGGATTCTTTAGCCAGCTTTTGGAGAGGTCATTCAGCAGAGCTTGAAACCACTCCTATTATGTGGTTCTTCTTCATTTTGTTTTGTATTTTCTACTCTCCACACTGCTAATTTCTTAAGCACTCCAGAGTTTCTGGAGCCATAAACAATGATTCTTGCATAAGATTGAGGAACGCTTTAAAAAGAATTTTTTTTTCCTCATAAGCTACAAGGGGTCTGACAACTGGTTGAGCCTGGAGCCTGTTTCCTCACTTTTTTTTTTAAGATTTTATTTATTTATTTGACAGGGAGAGCAGGGAGTATAAGCAGGGAAGCAGCAGAGGTAGAGGGAGAAGCAGGCTCCCTGCTCAGCAGGGAGCCGGATGTGTGGCTCGATCCCAGGACCCTGGGATCATGACCTGAGCCAAAGGCAGATGCTTAACCAACTGAGCCACCCAGGTGCCCCCTGTTTCCTCACTTTGAATTGCTATATGGACATGCTTTTGAGGATGACCTGTCTTCTGCATATTCAAAACCACATACTATACTTTCAGTTCGATTCATTAGATTCTCTCCAACTTAGAGTTCTTATGTACCTGTACATAAATAATGCACACAGGTTTTTCCAAGCATGAAGAAGACTGGAACCAGGGTATGACACACTTACTTGATTTATAGCATGAACAGCTTAAAAATTGCATGAACCTTTGGTATTTGTGGATGGAATATCTTAAGGTTCACATTATTCTAGGTGTATAGGAAGTGGGTGTCTAACTAACAGAGGGAGGTCAAGACGGAGGTGAGAAAAGTAGGCAAGTGGGAAGGAGTCAAGCATGGCTCAGCAAACTTACTCATCTATTGCCCTCATCATCCCCTTTAGGTTTTTTCCACCTACCAAGGGTGGATAAAGCTGAGGGCACAACTATGGCAAGATCCCATGAAAGGCATGACTCATATGAGCACACAATGAAATTGAAAACAATTCAACAGATGGAAACGCAGTAAATGATTATTAGACCTGTCATTACTTGGAGCCTCATGATAGCTTTACATTTCTACAATCCCGTGAAAATCATCAATTATGATAATGATCCTAATATTAACCCCAAATTCATATTATCGCTTTCTGAATATGTCAGACGCTGAGAGAATGCATTCCTGCATCAAGTGTGTTTTGTTTGAGATGGAAAAAATATGAACCATGTGGAAGAGAATGCTATTGTAAAACCTACAACTGGATGTTCAACATGACTCCTTCAATAGGATGAACTGAACTTGGCCCATGTATTTAGTCTCTGAGACTCAGGTTCCATCCTGTGATAGACTGGGGCATTACCACCTACATCTTAACATTCCTGTCCTCGAGGGTCAAATGAGGTCATGCAGGTAAACAACACGAAACAGTGCCTGGTACCTAGGAGGTGCTCCATACATGTTAATTTTCTTCATTGTGTGCTGTGAGCTTTTCAAGTGTTAACTCAAGTATAATAGGACTCTTTTTGTCTATTTTGGCTGATACCGAAGGCATAAGGTGCCAATATCCACCATATAAAAAAGTGAGATGCGCTAGTGTTGAAGAAGAACTTGTAAAGTAAATTGAAAGCTTATTTCAGTCCATAAGCCCCTGACCCATTTTGGGGGTTGCAGATGGGATAGGAATGGTCATCTATACTTCCTATATTTTCCTACATTTCCTGGCCTGCTTGCAGTTAGGTGGGGCCACATGACCATTTCTGGTCAATGGGCTGTGAACAGATGGGACACGTGTCACTTCTAGGCCAAAGCGTACAAGTGTGGGTGTGCCTTCTACATGCGCCCTTTCCCTAGCCTGGGTGGTCATGGCTGAGCCACAAAGCTGGTGTTGCCTGGAACACTGGGTCATCTGATGAAGCAGCAGCCCTTGCAAGACATGCAGCTTCTCAGCAGGCTTCACTTGAGAGCGGAATAAAGTTTTGCTAAATTGCTGACACTTCGGGGTTAATCTGTTCTTTCAGCCCAGTGTGTTTATATAAAGGCGAATCCCACAGGTGGGGAAAAGATTTCTTCAAGGCAGTCGTCCAAATATTGTAGCATGTCCTTTCCCTTTTTCTGATGGGGTTGCCTCAGGTGGGTGCTTCCTTTTCACTTTTACTCATTAAGAGGATCTTCAAAGAGACCACGCAGAGAGCTGGACCTATTCATCTGAGGACCATGAAGCACAGAAATGATAGGATCCAGAGCAGGAAGTCTGAAGGTGGAATCCTGTGTCCATCTGGACAGCTGGCTGCTTTGGGAATAGGCTGCACTTCCAGACCTGACCTAGAGGTACCTTAAAGGGACTTGATCCAAGATGGCCACTTAGAGGGCCGTTAGGACGCAACAGAGCCATGCTGTGTCTGGAGGGCTGCTGGGGGCAGGGGTGAAGAAGGGACCCCAAAGCAGCCAGTTGGAGGAGATAGTGCCTCCCATTGGTCTCTGAAATATCCCTGCAAAAAGGGCCCTGAGAGGGAGAGTTGACCTTAACCTTCTGCCACAGCTGGAGGTAATCTTTTCTTGCCCTGAATTCTCCTCTGTCCCATCTCTGGAGGAAGAAGAGTTACTCTCTTGAGTGGAGGACAGGGGGAGGGGCTCTTTGAGGGGAAAATCAGAATGTGGCCTTGACCCTTCTCCTGGATGAAGAAGAAGCTCTCCTATGAAATGGGTTAGCCCGGTGATGGGTATTAAGGAGGGCAAGTACTGCGTGGAGCACTGGGTGTCATATGAAAACAATGAACTATTGATCACCACATCAAAAACTAATGATGTATTGTATGGTGACTAACATAACATAATTAAATTAAATTAAAAAAAAGAAATGCATTGAGATTTTTGACTCTCATTTGGGACTGAATAGTTTTATTACAGAAAAAGATTGGGGATCTAAAAGTAGAGGGTGTTTTAAAAAATATAACATTAACAGGAAAAGTAGAAAAATATATTTTTTTAATATAGGGAAGAATTAGTCCCACAAAATAGGCTTGAAAGAGCAGAGGGGGGAAAAATATTTCTTTTACTATTGTTATTGTTTTGCTGCATTCACTCTCTCAAAGATAGGGTTTCACAAGCATCACATAATCCATACTATTGATTACCTTAAAACCAAAGTACTCCAAACAGAACAGTAACCGGAAATAGATAATAGAGAGATGTCTTTTCTTGAATTATATTTTAGAATATGAAACTGTTATATGTCATTCTCCTAATATAATCTCCTAGTATGGAACAGGGTACTGAGAGCCACAGGCTCATGAGCCTTCTGTGCAGTGTCATAAGCCTCTTAAAACAGTGTCTTAAAAAAAAAAAATCAATTAATTGGAATGCAAAATGGCTTGACAGAGCTCAGAGAAAAATTTAACAATAATTTTCCTAAATGCCTCTTATTGTTTGCAGCAATAGAAACAGCAAAACTAGAGATTATATTCTGCAAACATGTTCTATGAAGAAACAAGTAATTACATTTTTATCAACTGCACTTCCTGCCTTTTTAAAATGGTTGTGTTTTATCCTGCTCTAAAATGTTTTACCTTATCTACCATTGCCCTGCAAGAGCAGCAAATAGTCTGATGATAAGCACAATAATTATGGACACTGTAGGTTCCAGAAGATTTTCATGGCTGAAGTCATTGGGCAGCATTATTATCTGAGGCCATCACACTAGGTTAAATGTCTTCTAGGATGAATTTTGAGAGGATCTCAGTGTGTGCTCTGTCTCATCAGTGGAGCCCCGTGGGAAGGGGTGTTGGATAATGAGTAAATGAAGGGCTTTGAAGAATGACAGCCCCCGACCAAGTCCTTATTCGTCTATGTGACCACACTGCAATCTTGGGCAGGTCACTTTACTTTCATAAACCCCAAGTTTCTTCTGTATACTAATTTTATTACTTCCTGAGTGTTGCTCTGAGGGTTTAAATGTCATGTCGATGTAAAATTGTTAGGTGCCAATCATTTAAGCAGAAGTATTTATTTGGGATCAAAGAGTTGCAGCTTGGGGTGCAACACATTTGGGTAGCAACTGAATAGTTTCCCACTAGGGAGCAAAAGTCAGGGGTTTTTGAAGACAAAAAGGGAGAGCTTGTATATGCTGTTTACAAAGAATTTTGATGGGTGTTGGTGGCAGAAAATGAATTTCGCGTAAACAGAATTGGTTGCTAAAGCTCTCACTAGGCGAAGAGTTTGTTACTGCAGTAAGTTGCAGGTGTCTGTGCAGAGTCCTTGGAGTATTTGTGGTTTGGCCCAGTTCCGAAGTTCATGGTTCCACTCAGTGAGGACCTGCATAAGGCCACCTCCTAAATGGCCTCCCAGCTCCTTTTAAAACACCTTGACAGAAGAGACTCCATTTTATTTCACCTTTGGCAGTAATAGTATGTGTCAAGCACTAACACAGTGTCAGGTAAATGGCATGAAGGAAAGATTAATAAAATAAAAGAGAATTATTTCAGAATGATGAGACAATGATATTGACCAGAGTTATAAAAGAACAGATGTTATGAAAAGGATAAAACAATAATGACAAATGATAATTGGGAAACTGTCAAAGGACACAATGATAAAACACGTAAAATTTGTAGAATTAATGATAACAAAATGGGCTTATGTTCAAATATATACACTTTTCCTCTTTCAAATTTGTTTTGTAACAATGATAGAAATTCCTTTTTAAAATTCAGGAAAGAAAAATATTGAAACCATTTCAGACTATTCCTTCTACAATAAGTTACATAAAGCACTTCGCACAATAGAAGAGTCAACAGAATTTGTGTCCATCTCGTTCATTGTTGTGGTCTGCGTGGTTCATTGTTGTGGTCTGCGTGGCTCAGCGGAGAGGGTTCTCACCAAGGGCTTTGCCCACGCTCCTGGCTGTGCTCTTGGCCCTTGAGCTATATTTGAATGTCCTTAAAAAGGCATGGGCATGCTTCTCTGAACAGGGAACTGATTGCTCCAAAGGGACTTCTTTATCTAGAAATACAGGTACATTTATTCCTCAGCTCCTTACCTAGGAATAAGGTGTTTGAAGTATTTTTTGGCGGGGCGGGGGGGCGGGGGCGGTTTGGTAGAGAGAGAGTGCGTGTGCAGGAGCTTAAGCAGGCTCCACGTGGGGCTTGATCTCCAGACCCTGAGATCCTGACCTGAGCCAAAATCAAGAGTCAGACACTTAACTGACTGAGCCATAGGGTGTTTGAACTCAACAGAAAGACTGCAAAATCTCAGGGATATCCAACTTGCAGTTTACTCCCTACTGAGGGCCTGCGTCCTGGTTTGCATCTGTGGCTGTTACTTGCAGAATAGGACTTGGTCTGCAACTTTGCATCGGCTGAGATTTGGCCCCAGGCTCAGAGCTCTGAGCATCTCCTGGGGCCATGCTATGTGTGGGGAGGGGCTGGGGCTGCTAAAGGGAAGGGATTGGCTGGCTTCCTTTCTTCTTTCCTTCCTCCCGCCCTCCCCCCTCTCTTTCTTTTCTCCCTCCCTTCCTTCCCCAATCCTCCCCTTCCCTTTACTTTCTAATTTTTTTTTCCTCCTATTGGTTATTCTGTTGAAGCTGTCCTGGCATTTGCTGGAGGAGGGTCAAAGTGAAGAAAAGAGGAAAAAACCCACAAAGTTTCCAGTGACCCAGCATGCTGAGTTCCATTTGTGCTCAGGTGGTGCCCATCCAGGTGTTTTTTGGCTTACAGATTATTTAGACCTTTCTCTTTTTTTCTGTCCTTCCCTAGCAGGGGTGCCATCTGGCCTCCCCCTATGGGTGTTATTTTTCAGACAGCGACAGTGATAAATAATAAACAGAAGCCACTCGTTTTCTTCCTGCCAGACCCTTTCTAGAGCCCGTAAAGGCACATGCGTGGTCACATAGACGTGGTACCTTTCTCTGCTTTAGCTTTTATTCTATTGCTCTGTGTTTATGGCATTAGTAACCCGCCAGAGAGCATAGGACTCATGGATCTTTCTTTTGTTTTCCTCCTATTATGAAAGTTATATGCCAATTTCAGACTATGTGAAACATTTGAAAACAAGGAAGATAGAACACTATTTTGAAATCTCACCACTGAGAGATGCTAGCTATCTGTTTCTGTTTTGTTGTGTTTCCATTCTAGCTTGACCTTGTTTGTATGTATAGTTGAGATCATGCTACATATTGAGCTTTACATCTTGTCTTATTTCACTTAACATTATCTTATGAGCATTTCCTTATACCAATAACCATTTTCCAAAACTTTAATGGCCGATAATATGCCATTGTATGGATATTTCTGATTTATTTAACCTTTCCCTTTGGTTGTATCTAACTTTTTAATGTCATAGATAATGCTGCAGTGAACATCTTCCCCCCATAAATCTTTGTTGGCCCCGCAGAAGCTGGGCTGCACAGTGCTAAACGCTTTCCAGAAAGCTTGTATGCTTTTACAGTCCCTTCAGTGGTGTTCCAGTGTTCCAGTTCCCTCCAACTCCCTCTATCGCCATGAAGTGTATCTTACAGAACAATTTTAGAAAAAAGAAATGGCATTGCACTGTTATTTAAATATACATTTCGTTGATAATGACAGGTTTCCCCTGCTTTTCAAAAGTTTGCATTATGCGATGTTGTTTTTACGAAAGACCCACATCAGTACCTGTTTTTACAGACCAAAAGACATCCAAAGGGGATTTTCGCTTTAACGGACAAAGAAGCTGCATGCAGAAATAGTGTTCAGCATTTGCTTTGCAGCGAGCAGAGCCGTTATAGAGACAGCGTGCTCCCCAAGCAGCGAGAGTGCCCCCAAGCTCATCCCAGGGGGTACACGCAGCATCTCAGCATCAAGCTGCCGGATCTTTGAACATGGTCTGTGAGCATCTGTACTTTATCTGGATTTGTTTTGTGTGTCCGTTATCAAGATGTGGCCTAAGGTATCAGAAAAGTTTTTCGGGTCTGGGAACGCTCAAAGATTTTTTTTCGTATAAATTAGTGGTAATTGCTTCTTCCCTTAACACAGTTTTGGCTTATGGAAGTTTCATAGGAACACTCTAGTTTCAGATAGCAAGGGAAACCTATAGTATAATCTGTATGACCTGCTTTACTTACTCAGGATACAAACGTAATGACATTGCTCTAAGTACTGCAAAGGATTATTTAAGCATTTACAGCCATTATTAATAGGAAGTTCGATCAGTGCCTCTTGAGGCCTCCCAGCATCACCCCCATCTCTGCCTCATCTGAGAATCCACAGGGTGCAATGTGCCTGATTTCCAAATATTTGGGAATAAGATAACTGGACGCTTTGCTCAGCACCTTCTGCTGGAAGCTGTCAGGGTTGCCACCTGTCCAGCTCAGGCCCTTATCTGTGTGTCCCACATGGGCCTGCTGCTTATTTCCAAGCTCAGCCATTGAGCCAGGTTGACTGGGTTGGGGGTAAGGGTCATGCTATGGCACTGTCTCATGCCACCCCAGATCTGGCCCCCCATTTGTGTCTGGGCCATCTGATGCCTCCTGCTTGGCTTTGAGGTCCCTTTGGGGTCCTGCATATCCTTTCTTCTCGCTGACCATGAGGGCCTGGAATGCCTGGTCCAGCCAAGATGCCGGTATAGAATCTGGCAGCAGGAGCAGGGCTGTGATCTCCTGGGCTCCGAATGCAAACAGACCCATTCCTTCCAGGAGATCTGCCTACCAGGGAGCAGTAGCTCTTGCTAAGGCGGGAGTGTGAGTGCCCCCGGGGGTCTGACTGCCTGATTCGAATCCCGGTTTTTATCATTTTTGCGCTGGGGAATCTTGTGCAATTTGCTTAATCTTGAAACTCAATTTCCTCATCTGTGAAACAGGGTGTATTTGAGTACCTTCCTTTTAGGATCCTGGTGAGAACAATGAGAGAATCCAAGCGAAGCCTATAGCATAGTTGCTGGAACAGAGATACTAAAAGTTAGCCATGATGTTATTATGCTACATAAAACTCTGCAGTTCTTATTACACCACAATGGAAGTTTTGCCACAAGGGGCTTTCTTCTCCATTATGTGAAAAACTGCTGGAAACTTATTTCTTGTTTAAAAAGATAAAAAATAAATAAACTTGTCTTTACCTCATTAATTAGTAAGGTTAACACTTTTTCCTCCCAACTATATACACTACGTTTGTTTGCTCTTTGGGGAATTGTGAGTCTACATATTTCCTGTGTTCTGTTTCCGTTTTTATTTTTAATTAAACTTTTCATTTTGAGATAACTGTATTCACATGCAATAATAAGAAATAGTAGGGAAAGATTCTGTAACTGTTACTCCAGTTTCCTGAGCGCGTGTGCACACACATGTGCGTGTGTGTGTTCCTAGTCTCTTTCTGTTGTTCGGACTGTATCATTTCCACTGGTCACTAATTCTTCTGTCGTCAGCATCCTGCTCTTGAATCCATAGGTTATTATAGTTTTCAGTTCTCAAGTTTCTGTTTGGTTCTTCTTTATGTCTTCTGTTTCTTTGTTGAGATTTTCCATTTCTTTGTTAAGACTTTCTATTTTTTCATTTGTTTCAAACATGTTCTTAATTGCTCACTGAAGTATTATTTGATGGCTGATTAACACCTTTGTCAGATAATTCTAACATCACTGTGTTGGTGTCTTTTTTTTTCCATTCAAGTGAGGTTCGCTTAGTTCTTTGTAGGATGAATGATTTTTGATTAAAGCCTGGACATTTGGGTATTACGTTATGAGACTCTGGGTGTTAGACCTTCTGTTTCTCTTTTAGCTGGCGTTTGCAACATGGCTCTATCGGAGAAAGAGTGGTCACCCCTCATTATTGCCTGGCAGCTGTGGGGATCCCAGTTCCTCATTCAGTCTCTGTTGACACCTGAGGGTGGTGGGGCTCCTCCTCACCGCTGGGCAGGTGTGAGAGAGCTGGCTCCTCACAAGGAGTTTATCCCTCCCTTGTCTGGGAGGGCAGGGGTGCCTTATTGTTGCTCCTACGTAGCCTCCCGTGGGCAGGGGTGGGCAGGGTGGCCTTATTAGCACTAGGTGTGTTGAAAGCCCTGATTCTCAGGCACCTGGGTGGCTCAGTTGGTTGAGCATCTGCCTTCGGCTCAGGTCATGATCCCAGGGTCCTGGGATCGAGCCCCACATCAGGCTCCCTGATCAGTGGGGAGTCTGCTTCTTCTTCTCCCTGTTGCTCCCCCTGCTTGTGTGTGTACTCTCTCTCTCTCTCTCTCTCTCTCTGTCAAATAAATAAATAAATAAATAAATAAAATCTTTAAAAAAAAAAAGCCCTGATTCTCGGTGAGGCCTCTTCTGATCTCCCAGCATGGATGGAGGGCTGGTCAGTTACGTGGTACTGTGGTTATGCAGCATCCCTGCTCGGTCTCCATAAGGCTGAAATGGGGAATCTCCTTACTGCCCACTGCATACCTGTCACTGCTCGGTTGAAGGTCCGGCTCCCTACTCTGCTTTTCCTGACATCACTCTGGCGGAAGAATTTAGGGCACTTTGTTGGAGTCCACAAAGTGTGGAAGTCTAATCTCCCCACTGGGCCTTTGCTGGCAGGGGTGCGGTTGAGCCATAGTTTTAGCTGTGATGATGTTTGGGGAGAATAATTATTATCTAATAGTATCTGTCCTGCTAGGCTACTCTTGGCCTGGCCTTTTTATTAGAGAAAATAGGCTTTCTAGGGAGCTTTTTTGGGTCTGCATTCATTGGCATTCCCAGGTTTGCTGGCTTTCTGAGCTCTGAGTCTGTGGAAACTAGGGAACTAGCCACCACATTATTGCTCTGGTCCCCAGGGTGGTTGGCCTTCTTCTCTCCACCTTTTATAGTCTTCTTGTTTGCTTTATGTATAAAAACGTGCAGGCATTTTAGTTGTACTTAGTGGGAGGATGAGGGAAAAGTACATCTATTACGTCTTCCCAGAGGTAGAAGTTTCTCTTTGCTGCTTTTAAAAAAATAAGGTCTTATTGTTTCTCTTACTAAATTTTTATAAGTATATACTAAGGATAACAGTCAGAAAAGGAAAAAAAAAATTTCTCCATTTGTGGTTAGGTGAACGCCTTCTCCAGGCCTGTGCCACATTCTGCTGGACACTTAAAAAAAATTATATTGATGATGGTGGTGATGGGGATGATGATGAAGCAGAAAGCCCATTGGCTACGATGAAGTGCTTAGACCTTTGGCCAAATTGAGTTATCCAGGCTGTGTCCTGCTGCCGTTGATAATTGAGCCTTGCTTTCAGGGGAATGAAAACCTCAGGAGTGGATTTAAGGCTTGCTCTCCCTGGCCTTGAAGAGGAAGTGGGGCTTTCGGGGGATTGAGCAGCAGGGGCGCCTTGCCTCTGGCTGGGACTGAAGGACCTTCGTGAGGCCTTAATACAATGGACACTTAGAGCGGCAGTGAACAGCTTGTCCCCTGGGCAAAATGATGGAGACCTGCCCTTTAGGGCTCAAATGTTGCAAACTTGAAATTTTCCTGGGACTCAGCAACTTTGGGGTCATGATATACATGGTACTTTCAGGGAGCTGCTGGACCTTCTGGTGCCTGTAATCAGGGGAGGCCCTCAGGAGAACTACAACCCCTGGGGATGATGGTTTGGGATGATTCTAGTCCATTTTTCCCCTTCATTCATTTATTTATTCATTGAATGATCTATCTCGTTGTTCATGCGCTTGTTAAATTACTACATTATTTTGAGAGGCATGGGGGAAGGCATGAAGGAAAATCATTCTTTTTCCTGATAGAATGATAGTCAGTAGGGAAGACAATGACCATTACATACACTTAGGGTCATGATTCAGAGAAGCACACGATCATCCTGGAGCTGAGTCTTGTTGGGGGAAAAGAGTTAGCTAAGTAAAGACAGGGCAGGGCAGGAGGGGAGGCTGACCCCACAGCAGAGGGGTGTGGTTGAAGGGTGGTGGGACTGCAGCGTGGGGAACGCAGGGTGTGTGTGAGGTGGGACTGGAGAGGTCGAGAGGTTTGGTGATAGGCTCCCCAGCCCAAATCTCAGGCCCAAAGACAATGGGCAAGCATGAAGAGTTTTTATGCAGAATCGAAGTGCAATCTTCCAGAAAGCTCATTCTGACGGTCATTCGGAAGAAGAGTGGACTGGGCAGGGATGCACCTTTGTCTTGAGTGTGCTCACTATTTTGGTCTTGGAGGAGCTCTGTAGGTTCATTTGTACTAAGATATTAGTGATTTCCTATTACTAGAAGAGCAGAATTTTGGTGGTTTTGTGGTTGTTGTAAATGAGGACTGGGGGAATGGAAGACAGCTTGAGTTTTGTGGTAAGCCCTCAAACCATGCCACATGGATAAACATACGTTTGCTGAGGTTTAGGACTTGCTGGCCCTTCTTTCTTATAAGCCACAGGTAACTGAGAGTTCTTATCACATAAATTCTTTTCCATCCGTCTATTTATGTAAATAACAGGAAGGGCCTTTCTTGTGAGTTGTGAAGATTGTTCTGAATGTGAAAATAGCTGCTTTTCAATGTTTTGAAAAAAATGATAGGAGCTGATGGTAAAAGAGGGGGAAACCAAGGCTACTTCCTATTCATTTCCTCCCTTTGGATCAGAAACTATTAAAATGTAAATCAAACCTTGGAACACTCAGACAAGCAGATGCAAAACAAAGGACAAAGGGTATTTGAGACTTAACTGGTGAATTTGAGCAGGAGTGGGAGGTGGGGGGAATATTTGCTGTCCCCAGAAAATGATATTACTTTCATCAAAAGGAAGAAAAAGTCAGTTCTCTGGTTTCCTATGTCCTGAGGCTGAGTTTAATTAAGGCAAGAAAGGGCAGAGCGAAGTCATAAATAAAACAAAACCTAGATCTGTGGGAAACTGCCCTAGAGAAGTTAGAGGAGAGTGGGGCTGGTAATCATCATTACATGAGGGATGAGATATGTCAAGGATAGGGGATGTCATGTGGACAGTATAATGAAGCACCATATGGGAAGAGATAGTAAAATCCAAACACCTTTTATGAGAGCAGAACTAAGATGCAGGGTGCATGCGTGAGCGAGGGTTCTTTGTAGTTGACAAAACGGATTCTGGATGTCTTCTTTTTTATCAACCTGGGGATAGAACAAGTGGTCCCTGCAAGGTGACGTTCTTGGCAGAGCACCACTTAAAAGTTTTACTGGAGATATGAAAGGGAGCACTGAGTGATGGATGATTTGTATAATAAGGATTGCATTTCAAATGACCTTGGGGAAAAGAAAAATGTGGGCAGAAACATAACTAAAAGCAATGAGACTACCTGGAGCAAATAAAAAGCCATGTTGTCAAGTGAAGGATGGCAAACCTAGGTTTGCCACTTGTGGGCTGGATAACTGTGGCAAATCACAGCTTTGCTACTTAGCAGGAGTCAACAAATGGGCCTAAGGGGCACCTCCCTCATTTTCCATATTGTTAAAAGGATTACATGAATTACTACGTCTAAGGTGTTAAACAGCACCTGAGACACAGGAAATGCAATATATAAAAAAAAAATCTCAAAAACTGCGCAAGTATTGGAGTGTCTGGGGACTTAGGGATCATATAAAAAATAAGGAAATGTCATTCGGTAGTTATGAGCCAACTTATAAAGGAGTCTAGAGCCAAGGCGGGGGTGAGAAATCAGTATTAGCATCCACTGGAGGGTGGAAAGGATCAGGGTCAGAGATGAGAGTCTGAGCCGTGAGTCAGGGTGGGCTGGAGAAGGCATGGAATCAGAGTCAAACTGGGGCCAGCTGAGGGTGGTATGGAAGCTATGAGTCAGCAGGGATTTGTGTTACTTTTGTGCAATGCTATGAGTCCCGTGCCTAGAACACTGTCTGGCACATAGCTTGTCCTCTCTAAGTATTTGTTGAGTAAGCGATTAAAGTGTTAAGTGGGCAAAGGACTTGTGGGCTTGGTAGAAAGGCACAGAATCAGGATGAACAACTGTTGCAGGAAAGTCATCTTGACAGCCAAGGCAACTCCAATAGTAAGCAGTATGGGTTCTCTAAGGTGTTCAGAATTAGTAAATCCTGAAGTTGGCATGGTAGAAACAACTGAAGGTACGATTAAAGCAATGGAAAATGACATTTCTGTAGAAATGAAGAATAATCTGAGCACCCAGAATTACTGACCTAAAATAAGGGAAGCCAAGGAGTATCAATTGCTGTCTTTCTCTTCCTCCTTCTTCCTTCCTCCTTCCATTTGGCTCTCTGTCTTTCATCTACCCCGATGCAAAGGAACTAGTAGCCACCTAAATTTTCTTTCTTCTATGGACAGAGCAAAGACACAGTCAAGTGAGTTTGAGGAGAAGCTGAGAGATTTCAGTTATTTTCAGATTACAGTAGCTTTAAAGAAACGTTTGTGATTAGGAAAGAGTGCTCAATCCTGGGGCGCCTGGGTGGCTTGGTCGGTTAAGCGTCTGACTCTTGGTTTCGGCTCAGGTGTGATCTCAGGGTTGTGGGATTGAGCCCTGCGTTGGGCTCCATGCTCAGTGTGGAGTCTGCTTGAGTTTCTTTCTCCATCTTCCCCTCCCCACCCCACTCTTTCTCTCTAAAATAAATAAATACACCTTAGGAAAAAAAAAAAGAGTGCTTATTCCTGAAATCTCTGAGTTACTGAGGCAGGTGGGGAAAACCTTCTGGTCTAAGAGATCTTCCCCAATAGCATAACTTCTTCATTCTCTGGAATGCCCTGTGATCTCATATGAAGGAAAAAGAATAAGCAAAACTCATGAGGACCCTCTGCCTAGGAGGATGTGAAAATAAAAACCCCTCAAATATAGGTGTTTGCAGGCTTGCAACGTGGAAACAGGTGATGGGAGGAAGAGGAAGTTCAAAGACCAGGTCAAGGCAAATGGCTTTCTTATTTCAGCAGATCAAAGAACAGAGACATGACTCCTTGGCCTATTTATCATCAGGTACTTGTTTTGAGTTTTGAGTTTGGGATATTGTGATGAAGATGCGTAGGATGGTTGTGGCGCTGGTGGCCGTCTGTGCATAGGTGTGAGTGTGTATGAGTGTGTGCCTTGCGTGTGTGTATGTGTGTTTGTGTAGCCAAGAATAAAAAGAACGGTCTATATTTTCAAATGCTGCTAACGAGCTTGGAGATCCTCTGGTTCTGGGTTCCCATGGAAACACGAGAGGCTGTCTCAGAAACAAATGGCAGGATATTGGAGGAAAGGGCACAGATAGTCACGGTTAGTATGTTCTTGCAATCTACTTATTTTTGTACGTTCCTGAGGACGAGTGAGCTGAAAGAGTGATCAAACTACTCAGAAATATTTTAATGGCTATTAAAAGAAAGAGGCTTTGGTCATTCGGCTTTTGTTTTACAGAGCTCTCACACAATACAGAGGTTATTTTCACGATTCCTTCTTTGATTTCTTACTTTACTTCAGCTTGTGTACCAACCAATTCTTATTAAATATTTATGGACAAGATTAAAGACTTTATAAAACTTACCAGTCGGCAGCTGTCCTCGCCTAAAGGATAAAGCAGAGAGTTTTCATTTTAATTGGATAACTATGTGACCGAAATATCTAACCCTCCAGGGAAATACAAGAATTAAAATAGATAAAGCAATTTTTAAAAGAGAAAACCGCCTTTTACATCTGGTCATTTTTATTTCCTTGGGTAGTTTTGTGCGAGGGTGAAGTTACAGCGTTGCCTTTTACCGTTTCCAAAGGTTGAAGACACATTTCAATGTTTTGGAATGTTTCTTAAGAAAATTCAGGTGGTAAACACACAATTTTGGTCCTGGTTGTGACACCCCAAATCACTCATCCCATTTCACTTCTGAGGAGTTTTAAACACAGCTCTCTCAAGCCCAAGTTAGAAAATGACAGAGTAAACGAAAAAAGCCCGGGGGTGGGAAGAATCTGTTGAGCTGACTCTCTGACACTGAATGTAGCAAACAGCAGTTGAAAAAAAAAGTGATTTTTCCGTTTTCAAGCCAGTACGTGCCTGCTGTTTACCAGCCATACTCTTTCTGTTGAGCTTCTTGTATGGATCTGAGAGGCCCAGCTGGTCCTGGACAAGTCACTTTCCCTCTATGGCTCTGACTCTCAGCCACAAATACAGGGGTCGGGCAAGAGATTTCCTGAGATTTTTTGAAGGCCCCCAGGTTCTCAGTCAGGGTTGGCAAGCAAAAGATTACAAACAAAATCCTGTCCCCTGCCCGTTTCTGTGCAGCCCTGCAAGCTAAGAATGACTTCCTACATTTTTTTTTTGAATTAAGTTTTTAATTTTAATTCCTATATAGTTAACCTACAGTGTCATGTTAGTTTCAGGTGTACAATATAGTGATTCAAAAATTCTTTTTTTTTTAAGGTTTTTTTTTTTGTTGTTGTTGTTCATTTGAGAGAGAGAGAATGAGAGACAGAGAGCAAGAGATGGAGGAGGGGCAGAGGAGAAGCAGATTCTCCGCGCAGCTGGGGGCCTGATGCGGGACTCGATCCTGGGACTCCAGGACCATGACCTGAGCCGAAAGCAGTTGCCCAACCAACTGAGCCACCCAGCCGCCCCAGTGATTCAACAATTCTCTACATTGCTCAGTGCTCATCATGGTAAGTGTACTCTTAATCCCCTTCACCTATTTCAGCCATGTGCCCACCCACATCCCCTCAGGTAACCAGCAGTTTGTTCTCTAGAGTTAAGAATCTGTTTCTTGGTTTGTCTTTCTCTCTCTCTTTTTTCCTTTTTTGCTCATTTTGTGTCTTAAACTTCACATATGAGCAAAATCATGGCATTTGGCAGAAAAACCGAAAGATATTTGGTGTTACACGAAAATGGTCACATTATCAAATTTCAGTGTCTATAAATAAAGTTTTATTGCAACACAGCCATGCTCATTCATTCGTATATTGTCTGTGGCTGCTTTCCTCCCACAGGCACGGCGCGTACTTGTGATGAGGTCTCTATGGCCCACAAAGCCTAAAACATTTACTATCTGGTCTTTACAGAAAAAAGGTTCCCAGCCTCCATCTAAAGGATTCTGAATCAATTTGAAAGATTCAGTCAAATATTCCTTTTGTTTGTTTGTTTGAATGGTAATGTTCTTCACAGAACTGAGTGTGTTTGGACAAGTCTTTGTTAATTTTTTTCTTTGACACAAAAGGGGAAACAGGCAGTTTTCTTCAAACCTACCAGATAGCTGATGCTTCTGAGTAATTCTTCCTCATTAGCTGCATTTCTCCAGGAGTGAGGTAGATGGGTGAATGTAAGGGACGGACGGACCAAAGGTGTCAAGATTCCATGCCCTTGAGTCACCCTGTTGACAAGGTCTCATCTCTGAGTTCTGGGAAAAAACTCTTGCCTGGCTGAAGTGCAAATGAACCCAGTTATTAGCAGAACTGGAGAGTTAACATTTATTGATTCCCTGCTCTGTGTCAGCCTCCATGTTAGGCATCTGCGTGCATTATCTTATTTATTCCTTATAATGACCTCGTGTCCCAGGAGGGAGGCCAGGGACACGGAGAGGCTAGCATGGCTGGAAGGTAGAGAAGGACAGATTTGAACCTAGGTCTGACTTTAGGGCTCATGTTTTTACAAAGTCAGTTTAAGATTAACAAGGAGGAGTCTCTCTTCTCAGTAAAGAAGTCACCCAAAGAAACCAAAAATAAGTCCAGAAGACCTATATTTAGATCACAGAAAGGTCCAAGAACCTCCATCAGTCACTTTGGCCATGTCTCCTAAAGCTGTTGCTGGTAAAACTCTCCCTAAACTTCTTCCGGTCTCTGTTTTCAATCGTCTGAGCTCTCCTTTAGGATATTTTGTTTGTTTGTTTTCTCATGCTATCACTTTGGGTGGTGATGATAAGGACAGGTGGGAACCTGTCTTTAAGGGGTAGCTCCCAGGATGCAGAATGGAGCCAGGAGCCTTGACACTTTTGCTGGCCACCACTGAGGGCCACTTCCTCCGTCTGATCTTAGGAACCTTCCCATACCTGCAGAATATATCTTCCTTGGATCCCTCAGTCTCTTCCTTCCTTAGACTTGACATTCTGCCATGGGACCTCACTAGATTGCAAGCTTTTTGGGGTCAGAGATGATCTCTTAGAACTTCCTGTCCCTGTATCACTGAGCATGGTGTCTTGTGAAGGCAATGAACATTTAAATAATTTTTTTAAGTAAGATTTATTTATTTGAGAGAGAGAGAGAGAGAGCGCTCAAGCAGGAGGAGGGGCAGAGGGAGAGGGAGAGAAATTCAAGCAGACTCCCTGCTGAGCATGGAGCCCAACTCAGGGTTCGATCCCATGACCCAGAGATCATGATCTGAGTCGAAATCAAGAGTAGGACACTCAACAGGCTGAGCCACCCAGGTGCCCCAATGCAATGAACATTTGTTAAGAAGGATTACACAGAAAAAATTCTATTCTGGAAACTTACTACATCACCTGTTTTCTGAGCACCCACTACATGGTGAAGCCAACAAGAACACACTGAATGAATGCAAAAGCGCTTTGTGCTTATTTCAGCAGAAAAGGGGTAGGTTTGAGCTGAGAGGTGATAGCTAGGGACAGCATTTTTGAGGGAGATCCTTGTGTTTACTGAGAGGAAAGCCTCTCTGTGTCACTTGGGAAAGGCTTCTTTCTATGCTTTATCCCAGGACACGCTGGCCCTTCCTGCTAAAGCTGATAGAAGTACTACCTCTCACTCGGTCCATTCCAACTTTCCGAATCCTGGTCTTGATGCCCATCCAACCTCTAGGAAGCTGCAAGGAAACAGGGCCTCGTGGGGCAGATGATGTGCTCTGGAGTCAACAGCTTTGGATTTACAGCTGCCATTCCGTCCATAAAAAGAGGTGTGCCCTCAGGCATTACTTGTCTCTAGACCTCAGTTTCCTCATTTGTAAAGCACGAATAATACTAGCACTTTCCTCAGAGAGCTGTCTTGAGCATGAGATGGGAAATGCACCTCACGCACTTCTATGGCGGCAATCATACTTATGATGCTAAGGTAACATGAGCGCTACCCAACTGGGGTTGCTTTTTGGCAAGAAGGAGTGCTCATCAGCTCAGAAGTCAGTATTTTGATTTACTCCTCAGGTGGCTGGCGTAGACATTTGAGAGGGAAGAGATACAGGAGAAAATGAGAGAAGTCCTGTTTCCCCTCCTTGCTCTTCCCCCTTCCCTGCCCCCACTTCTGCCCCTACCCTGTGGGCAGTGACAGAGTATCTTCCATTTGTTTCATCAGCAAAGCCTTTGCCATACCGAAGAGAGCCATTTTAGGCATCCATCTGTGGCAATCTGTATCCATTCTGGGCGGATGGACTACATGTTCCTGAACCTTCCAAGCTGCACCGGGTGGGGCTCCGAGCTCTGTCACAGAGCTGCTCCCTGATCTCCACCCCATGTATGGGGTGGACTGAAGGATAGGCTGGGGATGCTTGTTCTTTCCAGCTGGGTTCTAGGCGTAGAATAATCATGCAAATCGTTTGGAAGATTTGCTATGTCCCAAACATTGTTCCAAGAACTTTATAGATATTATCCCATTTAACACTCACCACCATGCCCATTGTAGAGATAAGAAAATGAATTATACCACTGACAGAGCCAAGGAGTAAACACAAGCCATCTGATTCCATAAGTCAAGCCAAGCCAAACCCGAGTGGCTTGGTGTTTTTCAGCTATGGACAGTTTGTTCCAAAATCTCTTGCCAAAAAAAAAAAATAATAATAATAATAATTGTAGCTTTCAGTGATATACTTCTGACTCAGGCACTTCTAGTTCAGATGCCCAGCTTTGTTTACTTAGGAAAAAAAAATTCAGTTGAGAAAAGATTATACTTGGGAGTCATTTAAAAATGAATTTGATAGCTGTAATTGTGCTTTAATAAAGTCCTTTCTCACTTTGTGCTTCTGGAGCCTTCACTTCTGAGCGCGGTGTGGTGGGGGAGGTGGGGAGCTGGAGGTGGGAAGCTGGATGAGCCATGAAAATAAGTGGATTTTCTCTGATGTCTAATCCACTAATTATGCAGAGCAAAATTGGATCACGTTTGTAATTCAGTCTTTACTGTTTGCATTAAGAAATGCTGTTGGCAGAGTTGTGAGCAGGAGAAGGGAGAAGGACCTTGCAAATCATTACTTAATGTGAACAGAGTGATTGGTAGTTTTATTTGGGGGGTGGGCAAGGTGTTGCATTTGGACTGCTCAATTTTGCTAATGTAGCTGCGGTACTAACAGCGACAGCAGAGAATATTAAGGAAAGTAGTGTGGTCAGGGATTTGAATATAAGTCATCATGACTGCTCTGTGTTTGTAGACAGCGTGAGGAGTGAAACGCAGGGTGTGAGTTCTTTTTCATTGAGTTTAAGGGAACTTTAACACCCAAATTGACTCTAATGGTAGAAATTTTGGGAGATGATAAACTATCAGCAGGAAAACAGGGCTGGCTAGCACTTAGACCTTTCTTCAAGTTTGCTTGGAGCCCCAGGCTACCACCTCTTCCTCTGCGTGTCACAGTGCTCGGCTCTGATAGGGGATTA
Organism: Zalophus californianus; assembly: GCF_009762305.2. Taxonomy (NCBI): domain Eukaryota; kingdom Metazoa; phylum Chordata; class Mammalia; order Carnivora; family Otariidae; genus Zalophus; species Zalophus californianus. The sequence goes on from NC_045597.1 coordinate 95,833,445, forward strand.
CTTTTATGTTTCCCAACACCTTGAAGCCACTTGAGGGTGTGTCGCCCTCCAGTCCCAGGGGCATGGCAAGTGCCAGCAAATGCTAACACTCCGGGGAAGACATCGAGAGGGTGAATTTCTTCTGACTTTGAAAATAGAAAGACAAAAAAGAAAGAAAGAAAGAAAGAAAAAAAGACAAAAGAAGAAGAAGAAGAAGAAGAAGAAGAAGAAGAAGAAGAAGAAGGAAGAAGAAGAAGAAGAAGAAGAAGAAGAAGAAGAAGAAGAAGAAGAAGAAGAAGAAGAAGAAGAAGAAGAAGGAGTGAGAGACTAGGAATAAAAGAATAAAAGCAGCCCTGGGTGGAACGTATGTGGGAGAAGTAAAGTTTTCCAGAAAGCTTTCATGGTGTTGGGCTGGGATTGTCTCTGTTCACGACTTTTGCTCACATTTTTCTCTCTCCTTGTCTCTCCTCCTCTTTCTAGACTTCTTACTAGCTTTATGAAATTGTCTTCTGGAAGGAGGCTTTGCTTAAAGCCTGTGGTTCAGTAGCTCAGTGTGGAGCCCAGCTGACACCTTTCTCCATTTGGTACAGCCTGTTTCTGTCTTTCGTCTACCCACTGAGCAGGGAGTGAAACAGACCTCTAATGTGACCCAGCTGTGAAAGACTCTGAAGTCATGAAGTTCTTTTATCCAGCCCGAGCCCTGAGTTTACCTCCACCTTTCCAACTGGGCAATTCTCTTTCAGTCCCAGATGGAGTGGGAGCCACTCATCATTTCAACCACTTAAAATGTACAATTTGTTGTATACTCACAGACTCACACAACCATCACCAAAATCAATTTAGAGCATTCTCATCTTTCCTCCCACATCCCACACTCCTGGCAGTCAGTCCCCATTTCCCCCCCACCCTCAGCCCTGGCTACCACTAATCTATTTTCTTTTTTATTTTATTTAAATTCAATTAATTAGCATATGGTGTATTATTAGTTTCATAGGTAGAATTTAGTGATTCATCAGTTGCATATAACACCCAGTGCTCACAGCAAAAGAAACAGTCGACAAAACCAAAAGACAACTGACAGAATGGGAGAAAATATTTGCAAATGACATATCAGGTAAAGGGCTAGTATCCAAAATCTATAAAGAACTTATCAAACTCAACACCCAAAGAACAAATAATCCAATCAAGAAATGGGCAGAAGACATGAACAGACCTTTTTCCAAAGAAGACTTCCAAATGGCCAACATGCACATGAAAAAGTGCTCAACATCGCTCGGCATCAGGGAAATCCAAATCAAAACCTCCATGAGATACCACCTCACACCCGTCAGAATGGCTAAAATTAACAAGTCAGGAAACGACAGATGTTGGCGGGGATGTGGAGAAAGGGGAACCCTCCTACACTGTTGGTGGGAATGCAAGCTGGTGCAGCCACTCTGGAAAACAGTATGGAGGTTCCTCAAACAGTTGAAAATAGAGCTACCATATGATCCAGCCATTGCACTACTGGGTATTTACCCCAAAGATACAAATGTAGGGATCCGAAGGGGTGCGTGCACCCCAATGTTTATAGCAGCAATGTCCACAATAGCCAAACTGTGGAAAGAGCCAAGATGTCCATCGACAGATGAATGGCTAAAGAAGATGTGGTATATATACACAATGGAATATTATGCAGCCATCAAAAGGAATGAGATCTTGCCATTTGCAACGACGTGGATGGAACTGGAGGGTGTTATGCGGAGTGAAATAAGTCAATCAGAGAAAGACATGTATCATATGACCTCACTGATATGAGGAATTCTTAATCTCAGGAAACAAACTGAGGGTTGCTGGAGTGGTGGGGGGTGGGAGGGATTGGGTGGCTGGGTGATGGACACTGGGGAGGGTATGTGCTATGGTGAGCACTGTGAATTGTACAAGACTGATGAATCACGGATCTGTACTTCTGAAACAAATAATGCAATATATGTTAAGAAAAAAAAAAGAAGAAGAAGATAGCAGGAGGGGAAGAATGAAGGGGAGTAAGTCGGAGGGGGAGACGAACCATGAGAGACGATGGACTCTGAAAAACAAACTGAGGGTTCTAGAGGGGAGGGGGGTGGGGGGATGGGTTAGCCTGGTGATGGGTATTAAAGAGGGCACATTCTGCATGGAGCACTGGGTGTTATGCACAAACGATGAATCATGGAACACTACATCAAAAACTAATGATGTAATGTATGGTGATCAACATGACAATACAAAATTATTAAAAAAAAAAACACCCAGTGCTCATTACATCCCATGTCCTCCTAAATGCCCATCACCCAGTTACCCCATCCCCCGCCTCCTCCTCCCCTCCAGCAACCCTCAGTTTGTTTCCTATGATTAAGAGTCTCTTACGGTTTGTCTCCCTCTACCACTAATCTATTTTCTGTCTCTCTGGATTTGTCCATTTTGGACAATTTATATATGCAGAAACATACAGTATGTCCTCTTTAGCGATCTGCTTCTTTTACTTAGCATACTGTTTTCAAGGTTCATCCCTATTCTAGCCTGGGTCAGTTCTTCAATCCTGTTTATTGCCGAATACTTATTTCCACTGTAAGGATAAAGTGCATTTTGTTCGTCCAATCATCAGCTGATGGACATTTGGGTTGTTCCTGTTTTTTGACTCTTCTAAGTGATGTCGCATAAAAGTTTTTGCACAAGCTTTAGCGTGAACATATGTTCTCATTTCTCCTGGGTCCATTCCTGGGAGTGGAATTGCTGGGTCATGTGGTAACTCTATGTTTAATCTTTTGAGGACTTTCCAGGCTCTTTTCCAAAGCAATTGCACACTGGTCAGCATGGGGTTTGCTGAAGTGATTTTCTGTGTTCCCTTGTCCCAGTGCCTCCTCCTTCAGAACTGGTCTCACATACCACTTCCTCAGGGTTGCCTTAGCTGACGTCAAATCTACTTCAGGACTCTCTGTGGTATGCGCTCACCACAATAAATTCTTTTGGTGTGTAAATATTTAACTAATTTTTGTGCAAATATTTTATTAACTTGAAACTTTCTGTGCCTCAATTTATCGATCTGTTCATGCATTTGTTTGTAAAATAGGGGTTATTATATCTAAATTACACATGGGAATATTCAACTGCCCAGCGTCCTGAAGCCTAGAGCATAGTAGGGCTAGTATTCTCTCTCTGGAACACAAAACCAGGACCATGATCACACATCCAGTAAGCATGAACCAAATGCAGCTGGCTTTTCCTGAAGTTTTCTATTAATAGCTAGTTGATAGCTGCTTTATGTGTTTTGTTGCATAGAATTTACCAGCAAACAATCAGGCAAGCAAGGTTTAAGAAAATATAATGGAAAGGAGATATAAATAGAGAAATATTTATCTGTTAATCTAGTTTGTTTGAATCTGGCAACTTATTGGAATTGGGAAAATGGCTAATATTTTATTTTAGAAGGAAAGATTTTGGTCTATCTCCAAGAATCCCAAGAGAGGTGGGGCATACTTTATGAATCATGATTCCTAAAAATATATATAAAGATTTTTGGGGGGGTTTCATTTGCACATCCATTAGTCGCTGAGAATTCTGAAGAGCCAACACCCACGTTTGCTTTGGCTTCATCCCCGCACCGCGCCCCCCATGCCTGCCTAAGGTCAAAGCCAATTTCCCAGCACGGCAGTGATAGTTTCTGGCTGAGAGCTGGGCTGTCTGATTCCTTTCTCAGCAGCAACCTAAGTTTGGCTCCGCTGAGGAGAAAACAGAGAGCCCTCTGGAGGTGAGGGTTGGCAACATCTCACCCTTGACCATATTTGCAGCTTCGTGTAAATGTCATGTTCCAGGTAGTACCGGCATTTCTAGAGAATCAAGGGGAAATGGCTGTCAGGGGTTAGTAGTGGATGCAGAGACTGTTGACAGCCCTTCATGACCTGGAGAACCAGAAGTTGGGGGTCTTGCAGTCACAGTTGAGAGAAGGCAGATCAGGGTTTTGGGATACCTCCCACTGCTAGATCCTAAAGCCTTTCAAGGCTGAGCATTGGGCAAGTGCAGAACAAGGTGGGAGAAACACTCCCTTCCCTCAGGGAGATGCCAGAGGGGAAACAGAGAGTTCATTAGGAACTATTCTTAGGATTCTCTCAGGTTGATGGGAGAGTCATCACATCTGTGTGCATGTATGCACATATTCGCGTGCACGCTCACACGCACGCGCGCGCACACACACACACACACACACAAACTAGCAGTGTTATGAAGAGTTCCCTTTCCTTTTCCAGCCGCATTCTCTTTTTTGTCTTCCAAGCCTTACATCGAGTGCCCTGGGAATGCCAGGACCCTGGCCTGTAGTGGATACAGTTGGTGTCTACCCACATTTGCTTGAGGGGCGGGCGCATTCCCCGCTCGGAGGGGTGGCTGATGACAGCTCCCTGCCAGTGGGAGCCTCCTCAATCAGGTGGTGGCCCTGCACCATCCCTTCCTCTGTTCCTTCTTGTCTCGAGGTGGGACCAATTCTGAATGAGACCAAAACTCATGTCTGGCTGAGATCACCATCTTGCTTAGCTTGCTCCCTTGGCCTATCCTGCTTCCCCTGCTCTCCTTCTCCTGAGAGCACTCTTTCAGAAACCAGTTGAATAAGAATCCTTGACTCAGGCCCTACTTCCAGGGAAGCCAAGACAGTGCCAGTATATAAGCCATCCCTTTGTTTTCCCTTCAGTTATGAGCTGGCCCTCCTTCAAACTCCCAGTTGCTAGTAGGTGAAGATGGGTCCTATTAATAATTAATCATAAATTAATCCTCCTAGTATATTTGTAGGCTAATGTGTTACTCTTTCCTGATAACATAATACCTTAACACCTCTAAGAGTTTATTTTTAAGGCTTGCATAAGTACCAATCCCAGGGGGAAAATGGCATTGAAATTTTATGAGTGTGGTTAATGGTGCCTGCAGGAAGGAGAAGGAGGGGTACTTTTGGTCAGATGGGCCTTTTAGCATCCATTCTGGAAAGACTTTCTGAATCACTCTCACCATCTGCAATGGACTTCATGTTTGTATGTCTCCACAATTCATATGTTGAAATCCTAACCCCCAATGGGGTGGTATTTGGAGGTGGGGCCTTTGGGAGATAATGAGGTCATGAGGGTGGAACCCTTCTGAATGGAATTAGTGACCTTATAAAAGGGACTGCAGAGAGTTTTGTCTGTTCTTCACCAGAGGAGGATCCAAGGAAAACCTGGAGGAGGGTCTTCACCAGGACCTGCCCATGCTGACACTCTGATCTTGGACTTCTAGACTTCTGAACCTTAAGAAATAAATTTCTGTTGTTTATAAGCCACCCAGTCTATGTGGTACTTTGTTACAGCAGCCAAACTGACTGAGACACCATGCCTACCCACCAGTGAATTGAACTCTCCCTCCTGTTTGGTAAGTACATCTTCACGGCGCTTAGATATTGCATTGCAATGTTTGTTTTTCTGGTTGTCTCCCCCACTAGATTGGGAGTGCCTAGAGAACAGAGGCGTTGTCCTATTCATCTCTGTATCTCCAGTGCCTACCAGGGTGCCTGGGACCCAGCTGGAACTCAGGTCATGTGTATGATAAAAGGAATTAGTAACGTTGTTTCTTCCACTTTCATTTCTATTGGGACCTGGACACGCATATGACATTTATGGTGAGATAAAATGTTTAGAATAGTGATCAACTTTTTTCTCCCTGGTATTTTCCAAATTTTGAGACTGGAAAATGATATCCTAGACTGAAGAAAGAGAATAGGGAAGGAGGTGATGAGAAGTGGGAAGATGGTAGGTCTCTAAAATAGTTTTGGGAGGTGATGGTCAGTGCAGAACCCAAGATAGACTCTCCAAGAGGAGAAAGAACCCGTGCTGCTTCCTTCTCGTGGATTCTCTGGAAGGACGTAAGACCCAGAGAAGAGGCAGGGGTGTGGTGTGTTTGATCCGAAGGGTCTTACATGGAAATTCAGGGTTTCCTGGGAACCAGCCCAGCCTGGAGGCAACAGTTTCCCATATATCCGGGTAGGTGGGATAAGATATGACTCAGCATCCACCTGGTCCTACAGACTGAGGGTTAACCAGATGGAGTAACTCCCTCTGAGAGGTTACTCTCAGCTCATGGAAATTGTTTTGCTATTCCATTTTAGGAATAGCAAATTTAGGAATAAAGTTGAGCTATAGAAAAATTTTAAAGGTTTCATTTATTGTACAGCTCAACTTTGGACTAAGACTTTTATTTACTTTAGGCTAAGGAGTAAAAGTGAAAACTTTGGGCAGATGAGTGAAAATTGTTGAGTCGACAATGGACACGGAGGTCAAAGAGATGGAGGCTAAAGAGGGTCTGGGGTCTGGGATCTGAGGCCTGGCTCACAGGATCTCAAGGACCAATGAAGTTAGAGGTATGCCCCTGGGATATATATTGGTTGTCAAGAGGATACAAAGAAAGGAAATTGAGAGGGGAGTCTTGTCTCCTGTTTTTTTTTTTTTCAATTCCAAACACACTACCCATGAACATCTTATAAACCTAACAGGGGAGGCCCACACAATTAAAAAGGCCAATCAGAAGAACTCTGACAAAGATGTATCCCTAGGCACTGTCATGGTGGGGTACTGAAACTGTTCTGCTGTGAAAACTGAAAACCATGCCCCAGTACGCACTCCCCTCGAGTCAGAAAGGCAGCCTGGGAAACTTCATCTTATCATTGTTTTCTTCCCCTGGATACTGGCGGGCAGATTCAAGACTGCTTGGAGAAATGGGTATTATCACATAGAGGTACATACCCATCTGCCAACACGAATGTATATGGATAAACACTCATATGCAGACATAAATATACAGACCCTTTCATTTACTCAATACTTACTATTTTAGAAGTTCTATATATGATTTCACATACGTTATCTCTTTTTTTTCCCTCCCTTCAATGATAAAAGGTAGGTGATATTATTCTGTTTTTACTCAAGAGGTAATTGAGGCAGAGAGAGTTTAAACAAGTTGCCCAGGGAGTAGGAAGGAAGAGGCCCCACTGATCCTTCTCCAGGTAATTGTGATGGATGGAAGCTTTTGGATGACCCCTGTCCCCAACCCCTCCACCCCTATTATTTAGCTCATTTTAATTCCTTTATTAATGTTATTGGCAAGAGCTATATGGGGAGATCCTAATATAACTGTATGAAACAGAGAGAAAGTAGCTCTAGAGATAGGTGGTATGTACACACACACACACACACACACACACACATATACAGGCACACATGCATGTGTTTCACACATGGAAATAGAAGCTCAAAGAAGAAAACGACTTGCCCAAGGATCCATGAACCAAGTCGTAAAGAAGCCCCGTGTGCCTCTGCCTGAGAGACAGAGCTGACGGTCTCCAGCTCAACCTCGCACAGGGGAGGTTGCCCAGTGGGAGGGCAGGGAGCTGCCTGGCTGGCAAACTCTTCCTTGAACCAGCTCTCAACTTCAATATTTGACTGCAATGTGACTTCTCAGAACATCAGATACCCCTGCCTTACCATGAACGCATGGATATATTTTCTTAAACTAAATTGAAATGGATTTTGGATTATCTCCCATTATTCAGAAAGATCTTCTCTGCATTGGTTGCTTTGAAGTTTCCTGGCCTCCCAGAGGCCTGAGTCTCTTTTGGGAGTTGTGTTTGAGAATGTTCCGAAAGCCTTCTTTCCATCTCTGACCAGGCTGGTCCACAGGACTCTCATCCAGCAAGCGCTGACCTGTCTCTCTGGGTACGGACACGACCCACTCACCACCCTTGGAGGGTCAACCCAGCGTTCACTTCTCTCAAAAGAGTGAAACCTGGAGGCATTAATAGAAATTTTTGTTACATAAGAATTTCAAAATTAAAGAAATAGTAGAAATAGAAATATAACACTCATGTACCCTCTCCCCATATTTATTTGTCCTTTAAGAAATAAAACATTATAAATATAATTAAAATTTCTTCTGTAGCCCTCCCAGATCCAATCTTCTCCCAGAGGTGAGTACAACAGCGATGTTTATAACTTGTACGTGTATCGCTTCTCGGCCTTTTGGCTAAGATCAAGTGTAGTATCTGTTCTTATCAGTTTAATAACTTGTACGTGTACTTCACATTCTTACTACACATTCATATGCACATAAAATGTTATAAACTTAAAAGACATAACTTCATACTGGATGTGAATTAAATTTTTATATTTAATATAAATACAATCTATACATATTACACACACTTATATAAAATTATATACTGCATAAACTTCAAGCTTAAATATTATATTAATTTGGTAAAAAATCCAATTATATGTTCATAGAAATATAAACTCATATTTTAGATGGTATTTAAATGCCATCTGTACATTACATTTTGCACTGTATGTATTGTATGGAAATTAAAATGTACACCATTGGCATTAAACTCTTCACATGGTGGTGTAACTCCATTTTTCATTTTATACTACATTTTCTATCTATTTTGATGCATATCACTTCCCTTTCTTCCTCTGAACTGCTCTGGAATCTTCCATGATAGGAATATGCCATGATTAATTGATGACTGCCCTGTGGTTTGCGAAGTACAGTTGTTTGAAATGTCTCATGATTACAAACCCCTGCCACATACATTCTTGTGGATGTCTCCTCGGGCAGCCGTGTGAGTGATTTGAAGCCCCATAACTGTGTGTGGGATTGCTGGGCGTAAGGGTGTGGACACTTTAACCATAGCAGGTATTGTCAAATTGTTCTCCAAAGAGGTTGTGTTTGTTCTGCCAAGCACCCACCCCCTGCCCGCATCAGGATATGAGGCTCCCACCTCTCTGCATCCTTGCAGGGGCCAGGCCTTGTGAGTCTTGAACTTTATTGCCAATTGGATGGGTGTGAACCGTTTCTCACTGGTGTTTTATTTCTATTTTCCTGACTACTCATAAAGCAGACAGTCTTTTCATATGCTTATTGAATCACTGGGTTTCCTCTTCCGAAAACACCTTTTCATTGCCTTTGTTTGTTTTTCCCTTGGGTTATTAATTTCTAGGAGGTTTTTTTTTTTTTTTATATTTAGGGTTTTAATCCTTTGTTGGTTTTGAGAACTACCAAGGCTTCTCCTGGTCTGTAACTTATCTTTGAATTTTGTTTCTGATGCTTTTTGTTATGGACAAGTGTTAAGTTTTGATGTAGTCAAATTAATCAGCTGATATTCTCATGATGTGTCCTTTGAGTGTCCTGTTTAAGAAATCCATCACCTGACATTGGTTTGTTAGCAACGGGACATCTGTGAGTATACATGGGAGATGGGAGGTGGCTTTTCTTTTGCTTTTTCTTAAGTACAATGACAATCCAATGATTAGGCAAGTTCAGGTTTGCTGTAGTAGTTCCAGATGATTTCCCACTATAAGGTGTGGTGTGGTACTTAAACGTATGAGTTCTGGGGCATGACTGCCTGGATTTGGATCACTTTGGGCACATTACTGAAACTCACTCTGGGGATGAGACTGTAGTCCCTACCTTGTAGGGTTGCTATGGAGATTCACTTAGTTTATATACACAGAGAACTTAGAATAGGTTCTGGAACATGGTAAGAGCCAACTGTTATTATCTACTATTGTTGTTGGCATTATATTCTCATTATACTACTCAGTTCACCTCTGGACTGGATTTCTAGGGGCTGCCGTTCTCCAGATGCTTCCCTGTGCCTAGACTGAATTCAATTACCTTGGTCTGCTTGGTCACATGCCATCCTGGGAGACTTATCCACTGGGAGTTCAAGGTCTGAGAATGTTAATGGTCTAATCATTACTTCTCCTGGCCCAGTTTGCTGGTATCTGATCTTTCATCTCATACAGTGCTCAGAAAAAGTAGAGAATTAAAGGCTACAAGGGGTCAAGTCCTGTCTAAGCTTTAAACTTCTAGGGTGAGAAATGCATTAACAAAGGTAACTTGTGAGGACTTCATAATGTTTGTCTATTGTGGGTGTTTGCCCAGTGTCCCTTTCCTTTCCTCTGGCTTGGTGTCCTCTCATGCTACTTAAACTGCCAATCAAAGCATCAGTTCTCTCCCACACACAGGGGTAGTCAGGTTTGATTATCTGTCTGGCTGTACTCATTTTTCTAAGAGCTGGACATGTGACTCATTCTTGGCCAATCACAGACCATCCCTGTAGTTTTGTTTTGTTTTGGTTTGTTTTGTTTTGAACTTGAATAACTGGAGAAAAGCCCTTTCTTGTCTTGTGGCAAATTAGAAGGGTGAGTCTGTGAGATGCTGAATAATTTAGTGTATTATGAGCTCTATATTTGCTTGGCTGGTGCCAGATTTTTCATCTCATATATCCAGTCTCATGGAAGAGCCCATCAGAGAGGAGAAAGCTGGTCTCAGAGACAAGTGAAGAGAAGAGACAGATATGGTCCTGGGGGTACCTGAGTTTTATTCAATTTCCTTGGACATTGAATTGAGAGTGGAACTGGAGGGAAATTAGATAGTCAGGCTCGAGCTTTTCAAACCCGGGTTGGTAAGCTCTTGTTTTGATTCTGAGAGCTTTTACAGTACCTTGAGAACCTCCTGGGTTATATAGGCTGTCAACTTAATGAGTTGTAGGTTCCTGCCACTTACAACAGAAAGAGTTCTGTCTATTATAGACATATAAGTAAGACGTATAATGGAAAGAAAGATTAATGACTTTTCTTTCAGATTTTTAAAAAAATTTTATTTGTCAGAGAGAGAGAGAGAGAGAGAGCACACAAGCAGGGGGAGCGGCAGGCAGAGGGAGAAACAGGCTCCCCGCTGAGCAGGGACCCCCCCCCCCCCCCGCCGATGGGGGACTTGATCCCAGGACTCTGGGATCATGACCTGAGCTGAAGGCAGACACTCAACTGAGCCACCCAGGCGTCCCTAGATTTTTTTTTTTTTTTTTAGATTAATGACTTTTTATCAGACCTGGGGCCGCATCCTGCTTTTGCCACTTATGGGTTATGTGTCTTTAACTTATAATTCAATTTCCTTATCTACAAACAGTGAAAAACCCTGTGTAGGCTGTATGAATTTAATGAGATAATAAATGTAAAGTACCTGGCATAGATCTTTGCACATAGTAGGCACTAACATTTTAGCCATTGCCATTGTTCTCACAAGCACTTACTACTACTATTAGTATTATTACACCAACTAAGGATTTGAGCATTCAGGTCTTGCATTGCTAAGCATCTCTATAAGCCTCTCAACCTTTTCTCTGGATCTCTGTGCCTGAAAAAAAATAGCTAAAATATATAAAAGTGATATTGCTTAACTTGCCCATACAGGGCATGTAATGAAGTGGCAAGGAGGAGTCTCAATCAGAGTCCTAATAGGAAACATAGAGCACAGGCCCAGGGTTTAATTGAAGATAGCACCATGGCAGGACTTTATGGGTGAGTGGGCAAGATTAAGGGGAGTGACATAAAATGGTGACAGACTCAAGGACAAGTGATAGTGGGAGGCTATTACTGCCACCACCCCAGGCCTGAAGAGGGAAGTGCAGGGGACAGTTACAGAGTTACAGGAGCGCTGTAACCTAGAGGGGAGGTCACCCAAAGCACCGTGGCTTTAGAGAAACAGCCATCGCCAAGACTGTGGCCAAGTGGGGAAGCAGGAAATACCTACTCAAACCTTCCTTTGTTCCTACTCTCCCATCTTTTTCTGGGCCATCTATCGGCTAGACCCAGTCAGAAGCCACTGGGCAAGGAACCTGGGTGATGCAGTCTGAAGGGTCAGCCTGCTGGGCAGAGATCAGGTGTAGGGTGGCAGGGAATGTTTGCTGGAGGGGAATCCACAGGATGAGTAGCGCAGAGAGTCTTGGAAGTCACATGATGAGATAGGAGAGAACAGATGTGTGTGGAGGGGCGGGGGAGTGTGTATGGCATATCCCAATAATATCATCTCGGTTAACATGTTCTCATAGGTCCACCTCTTGATTTTTAATACTCAAACTCACATAACCTACATATTCCTCAGTACAATGATTTTGGCCAATGCTTATATCAGAAAATTTTATATTCATGTCCCCCGGTGTCTCAGTACAATACAATTGTTAGACAAAGTTACACGCTAAGTCTCAAGATGTAATGTATTCCAGTCCAGGTAGTAGAAGCCCATGTGGATGTTTTGCCAGACACACCAAATATCAATAGAAGGGTGAGTGGTAACCACATACACGCCAGCAACTTCCAGTTAGCCCCACGGCAATTGACGAGTCATCCAGAATGTCTTGAGCATTTAACAACAAAACCTCATAATTTTTAATATATCTTAGTAAATTGATTGGGGGTTCGCGTTGAATTCCTCTTAGTATTTTAACGCCAGAAGTCTAATTTTCAGGAATTCTGACATGAAGTGGGAGTTGCCTAGGTATACTTGTAATGTAATCAGACTTAACCAATTTAGACAAACAGGAGAAGTCAAATCTGCATTGCAGATTCTGTTTAGAAAGATGGAGTTTTACTATTTTAAAGCTCATATGGAATTGAACATCAGGTTGACAGCCTGTCGCCTGGAGGAGATCCCCGCGGGGATCCACAGTGGTAAGTACAGAAGAAGGGTTTACGGGGAGTGCACGCAGAGCCGGAAGTGGTGAATCGAGCAGTGTTTTCTTCTCTTTCTTTCTTTTTTAATTTTATTTATTTTTATTTGACACAAAGACAGAGATAGTGAGAGAAAGAGCACAAGCATGGGAGCGGCAGACAGGCAGAGCGAGAGGGAGAAGCAGGCTTCCCGCTGAGCAAGGAGTCCGATGTGGGACTCGATCCCAGGATTCCGGGATCATGACCTGAGCCGAAGGCAGACGCTTAATGACTGAGCCACCCAGGCGCCCCGAGCAGTGTTTTATTGAGAGAGTAGGCCACTCTCTCCTCCCTGTCCCTGCACAGCCAGGCACTTGTTTAGCAAATTCTTTCTTCCAGATGCCATAATGCTACATATTGTGAAACCCGCAGTTCTGCACTTGCCCTTTTATACTTTTTACTTAAAGTTGTCAGCGCCCCCGCCGATAGTATCTGAGCTCTTGGGGTCAGGGACGACGTCCACCTTGCTTTGATATTTTCTCTCTTGCATCACAGAGCCCAGGGCTCAGGCACATGATAAAAGTAGTTGAATAACATGGTGCTTTGCTTCCAGAAAGCTACCAAGCCACGCGCTGTTCACCTATGCTTGTTGAAACCCAGTCTGTACTTCCCTGGGTCATCTGGTTCCAGGCCTCCACTCCTATGGTTCATCTAGAGGTTGTGATTGCCCAATGTGGATGTGACCTTCAGGCTTGACCTGGCATGCCTTCCAGCACGTAACTTGTGGGTCCACCCTTCTGCTCCATCCGAGGTGATTGCAGGGAAGAGAGTCCTTGCGTGTGTGACCTGCTTCAGATTCTTCTGGAGCGAGCGCCTGAGCTCACCCCACTCCCACCCTAGCTGCAGTGAGGGGAGAGGTATTCAGTCAAAGTCAGTATGCTCTTTGTGATCAGAGGCCTGTGAAGTGTGACTGCACGTTAAGTCAGCAAGTAGAGGGAAAATATTTATGTACAAAGTTTCTTTCCTTTGTTGTTGTTTTGTGTGTGTGTAAATTTCTTTCACTCTACTGGTTCTCAAACTTTAACATGCATCAGAATCACCTGGAGAGCTTGTTAGAATACAGATGGTTGGGCCCCACTCCCAGAGCTTGATCTGGAAGTTGTGGGATGGGGCCTGAGACTCTGCATTTCTAACAAGCTCCCGGGTGATGCAGCTGCTGCTGTAGGTTGGGGAACCACATGAAGAACCACAGTTCCGTCCACATCCTCATGGAACACAGGTGCTCGCTGTCAGGATCTGATGGGTTTTAGGTCAAGGCCGACTGCACGGGTCTGGGGTCTGCTGCAGAAATAGAAACTACACTAGCTGTTTAAAAGGGATTTCATAGCCGGCATGAGGAGCTGACGTAACTGTTGCAAGGGCTGGAGGCGTGGCTTTCGGCTGGCATCCAGGAGCAGCTCCCGATTCAAGGTGGCTGCACCAGCTCCATGGGGCAACATCCGCCTCTGCCCCAGTAAGGGCGGTGGGGGATCAGGAGGATCTGCCTGCTAGGGGCCCTGCTGCCATTCCGGCCCTGTCACCTCCTTGCCATGAAGCTGCTGACAGCTCGAGGCTTGCTGCTGCAGAAAAACCCCACTTCTCTATGACTCGGGGTCTGGAAGAAAATGCCTGCCTCCCAAATATCATATATGTGCCTCCAGCACAATGGAATCTGAGAGTTTGTTTGTTTGTTTGTTTGTTTGTTTTACAAAATCCATCAAGGTGGGGCTAGGGAGAAGGGAGTAACTGAGTAGGAGCCTGGTAGTATCAGGAGTGAGAGTGGGATTCAGGGGTACGCTTAGCACAGGCAAACTCTGTGGACTCAACTTCTTTCCAGATGCTTTGACCCCACATGGACCACTGGATCTGTCTGGGCCGTGAGAGGAACGTCCGCATCGGGGCATACAAGAGGAAGAAAATGACTTTAGCTCCATGTGCTTATGCTGTCGAAAAAAATAATAGCCACTATAAGGATATTTGTCATGACTTTTATTTATTTTTTAAATTTTTTAAAAGATTTTATTTATTTATTTGAGAGAGACAGAGAGGGAGCATGAGCAGAGAGAGGGAGGAGAAGACTCCCTGCTGAGCAGAGAGCAGGACGCCGGGCTTGATCCCAGGACCCTGAGATCGTGACTTGAGCCAAAAGGCAGACACTTAACTAGGGGGCCACCCAGGTGCCCTGTTGTCATGACTTTTATATTACCATACATTTACTTCATCTATTCCAGGGTTTCTCATCCTTGGCACTATTGACATTTTGCATCATTTAATTAATTACTCGTGGGGGGCTGTCTTATGTGCGCTGTGGCATATGGAGCCCATCCCCAGCTCTACCCACTAGATGACACTAAATGACAGTCACACTTTCCCACCTCCGTTTTGAAAAACCAAGATGTCTCCATTGTCAAATGTCCTCTGGGGGGCAAAATTGCCCCCCTCTTCAAACCACAGTTGTGTTCAATCTTTAATA
Organism: Zalophus californianus; assembly: GCF_009762305.2. NCBI lineage: Eukaryota > Metazoa > Chordata > Mammalia > Carnivora > Otariidae > Zalophus > Zalophus californianus. The sequence goes on from NC_045597.1 coordinate 95,848,454, forward strand.
CATATGGTTTTCGAGCAATTGTCCTCCCTGAAAAGACAGGGAGGGAGAAATCTCACATTTAGGAAACATCTGTTCTATTCCCGGCATGGTGTGGAGGCCACCTTACTCCGTCTACTTGGAGGCACCTGCTATGGAAGGGAGAAGCAGGCGGAGCTAGGTTCAAATCCTGACCCTCAGGCCTGGCCTTGGGTGAGTTACTTAATCACGACAAGTTTGTGTTTTTTCCCCTGTAAACAGGAGCGAACCTTTCAGGGTGGCTGCAAGGGTGGCTGCAAGGATTAACAGAGGTGATTTATGGCACACCTGGGTCATCTGGTGTGGGTGCAAGGGTGGCTGCAAGGATTAACAGAGGTGGTTTATGGCACACCTTATCAGTGATTATTATGCAGAATTTGCCTGTGGGTGGATATGTGCCCTTTCTTTTCTCTCCAACACACCCGTCCCAATCTTGTCATTGGCGACTGCCATCATGCCACATCCAATCTTCCCTTTCTTGTCTTCTTTGTGAAGAGACAGAAGATCAGAAGGAAAGGACCATGCCTTTAAGGGCAAAGGAGAAAATGAGGAATGCACAAAATCTGGCCCTTCCTAAGTAGCTGGGTTTTCTTTCTCCTTGACAGGGCTGCTGACAGGCCCTTTAGCAATACAGAGGCTAATTACTTGCCAGGAGTAAAAGAAAATGTGTCATTTGGTTGTTCTGGCTTTTCCCAGTGCAATAAATCACCACCATGGGATCCCAGCTTCATTTGATTTTATAAAGATTTTAAAGAAAAAAAAAAGTTTCCTTGCTTTTATCAAGAACTATTGGCCATTAGTGTCTGTTCCATCTGGGCTCTTAATTGGATGTGACCTGTCCACATCTCAAGCCACTTTTGGCACTTCAGAGTTCAGCTGTCGGCATTCATATGTCTATACCACCCTCCTGCTTGTCTGTTGGGCCTACAGTCCCTTGCCCTCATCTTCCAGGGACCCCAAGTCCTCCACTCAGTTCATCAGCTTCCTGTACCCCCAAGGACGCTCTCCTCACTTTGACAATTCATTTGACCCTTTGGTCCTGCGTGTTCTGTAACTTTCCCATTGTCCCCTGAAATAATCTCGCAATGGTCTGCTGGTCCCCACCCAACTGTGGGTGGCAGGTGCTTCTGCCTCCCTTCTCACTCTCCCTTTCTCATATCAGGTCTACACTGCCTGCGTCTCCCATTGGACATCCCCACGAGGGAAGGGGCATCAGAGTTTGATTGTAGCAGCAAAACAATGGGGGTAAAAATAAAAATAAAAAATCAGAGGTAGATTTTGCTTCTCTAGAGAGTCTAAGAGCTCTTGGTTAAGAGCATCTGTGCAACAGACCTAAGTTCTTCTCTCTCACTGGCTAATATTTGTATTTGTCTTGTTTCTGGAAGGCCTGGCTCCTTTTTTGCATTATTTTTAATCACTATTTCACAGTGATTACAACTCTCACAGCTGAAATGAAACCCCTGACAACCCCAGACTAAAAGGGAGGTGACAGCTCATCATAGCAATGTTTCAGGAGCTAGGGACGAGGTTGGAAGGACAAGGTTGAGGGACTGGTTTGATGGGCCTGTTCCTTTGTAACCAAACAGGCTCATCAGAGGGAGGATGGTGTGCCGAGGGGTGAACAGGCAGACTCATTTCCCTGGAGCAAAACTACCTTCTTGAGAACAGCAGAAAGCCAGAACCCGAACATGCCTCTAATTCTTCTATCGAGAACAGTGAGGTCCAGAGAAATTGAATGACTTGCCCAAGGGCATCCAGTTACTGATTTAAGTCAGGGAGCCTGGAAGCCAAGTGTCAACTCTGTTTTTTTGACTTCACATAGATCTGAAGCTGAGGTGTTATTCCCTGTAGGGCAATGTTTTCTTTGTTTTGAAGCAAATGTGCAGGTCTCTGTCCACCTGGGTCTCCTCTCCACCTGTGTAATGGTGTTTCTATATAATGGTGTTGCCTTTTTTTTTTTTTAAAGATTTTATTTATTTATTTGACAGAGAGAGCTCGAGAGAACACAAGCAGGGGGAGCAATAGAGGGAGAGGGAGAAGCAGGCTCCCCACTGAGCAGGGAGCCCGACACGGGGCTCGATCCCAGGACCTTGAGATCATGACCTGAGCCGAAGGCAAGCACTTAACCAACTGAGCCACCCAGGTGCCACAATGGTGTTGCCTTTTGACTCTAGCCCTCTGTCTGGTTGAAAATGGGTGGGCAGGTGAATTCCTCCTTCATCCTGGGAGACAGAGCTTCCTGGCCTGTGGGTGAGCTGACCTCAAGTGTGAACTTGGACAGGACCATGTTCCTGTGACTCCCTCCTACCCCACCTTAATACCCAGCACCTCGCTGCCCCCCTCAGTTCCCCCATCTTCTCACTCCTGGTCTTATATGGACAGTGCCTTCATACTCAGAAGTCCTCTGCCTGCCCCAGCTAATGAGCCACGTTTGAAATTATCTCAAAAATTAATTCATCCTAGGGATGTTGATGACTGGTAATTATTTTCTTTATTTTTAATTTTTTAAAAATTTCTATTATTATTATTTTTTGCTCAAAATTTTTGCATTTTAGCAAGGGAATTTCTAGAACTACAAAGATTTGACAGAGTAGCTCTCAACTGTGGTTGCGTGCTAGAATTAGCTTTAACAAACTGCTGGAGCCTGGGGCCCTCATCCTCACATACTCTAATTAAATTGGTCCTGGGAAATAGTAATTTTTTAAAAGCTCTCTAGGTGATTCTAAAGTACAGCTACTGTTAGGGCGCCTGGGTGGCTCAGTTGGTTAAGCGACTGCCTTCGGCTCAGGTCATGATCCTGGAGTCCCAGGATCGAGTCCCGCATCAGGCTCCCTGCTCAGCAGGGAGTCTGCTTCTCCCTCTGACCCTCCTCCCCCCCTCATGCTCTCTCTCTCTATCTCGTTCTCTCTCTCAAATAAATAAATAAAAGCTTAAAAAAAAGATATTAAAGTACAGCTACTGTTGAAAACCTTTGGCTAAATATGAAGGATGACATCTCCAAAGGCTTCCAGCTTCCTATGGCCACTGAGGGAATTTGCTGCGGTACATGCCCCAGCTCCTTCTCAAGGCAGATGCTCTTTCCACTGCATCTCTGTGTGGGGGGTCCCAGGAAGTCTCCGAAGAAGTGGGGTGACCAGCAGTTGACCAAGGGGCCAAGAAAACTGCCTGGAATGGAACATTTTCGGTCAATCTAGCCCAGTTTTGTCTTGGTTAGGATGTTTAGTTTTATCTAAAACTCTCCAGCCAGGGATTAAATCAAAGGTTGAAAGCCAACAGTTCATGAAACAATTCGGGCCCATATGTGGGATTTGTTTTACTTACATAAGTTTTTTGATTTTAAAAACGGAATTAAAAACTAAGAGATTACATAAAATCTAGATTTCTGCCTTTCCCCCTTATCCCCAGTTTTGAGAAACAGTCAACATACATCACTGTATAAGCTTAAGTGTGCAGCATGATGGTTTAATTTTCATACATCGTGAAATGACTACCACAATGGGCTTAGTTAACCTACCCTCTCATACAGGTGCAATAAAAGAAAAGAAAAAAAAATTTCTCCCTGTGATGAGAACCCTTAGGATCTACTTTCTATCGTACAGCAGTGTTGGTTATGGTCACCATATTGGACATTCATCCCTAGGACTTAGTTATCTTATTACTAGAAGTTTGTACCTTTTGACCACTTTGTTCTAATCCCCCTCCTTCCACTCATGTCTCTGATAAAAAAACTGATCTCTTTTCCTATGAGTTTGGTGGGGCCTCCCCCCCCCCATTTGTCTGTTTTTCTTAGATTCTATGTAGAGGTGAGATTATATAGTGTTTGTTCTTCTCTATCTGCCTTATTTCACCTAATGTAATGCCTTCAAGGTCTAGATGCGTTGCTGCAAGTGGAGGATTTCCTTTTTTAAAATGGCTGAATAATATTCCATTACACACATACACACACACAATGGAATATCTATAGCTGTATATCGATCTCACAACTTCTTTATCCATTCATCCATCAATGGACACTTGGGTTGTTTCCATGTCTTGGCTACTGTGAATAATGCCGCTATGAACATAGAGGTGCAGATATCTTTTTGAGATAGTATTTTCATTTCCTTTGTATATACTCCAAGAAGTGAAGAGCAGTGAAGAGTTGCTAGATAATATGGTAGTTCTATTTTTAATATTTGAGAAATCTCCATACTGTTTTCCATAGCGGCTGCACCAATTTACAATCTCACCAGCAGGGCATAAGGGTTCCCTTTTCACTGCACCCGTGACAGCATTTATTATCTCTTGTCTTTTTGATGATGGCCTTTCTAACAGACATGAGGTGATATTTCACTGTGGTTTTAATTTGCATTTCCCTAGTGACTAGTGATGTTGAGCATCTTTCCATATACTTGTTGGCCTTTCGTATATCTTCTTTGGAAAAATGTCCAGTCAGGTCCTTTGCCTATTTTTAAATTAGATGATGATGATGATGATGATGATGATGATGATGATGATGATTTTGTGTTTTTCTGTTGAGTTGTATGAGTTCTTTAGATATTTCGGATATTTATTCCTTATCAGATATATGGCTTGCAAATATTTTTTTTTTTCCATTCTGTAGGTTGTCTTTACACTTTGTGCAGAAGCTTTTTAGTTTGGTGTATTCCTCGTTTATTTTTGCTTTTGTTGCTTGTGCTTTTGGCATTATATCCCTTGTCAAACATGAGTTGACCATATATGTGAGGGTTTATTTTTGGGCTTTCAATTCTGTTCCATTGGTCTATGTGTCTGTTTTTATGCCAGTACCATGTTGTTTTAATTACTATAGCTTTATAATTTAGCTTGAAATCAGGAAGTGTGATGTCTCCTGCTTTGTTCTTCTTTGTCAGGATTGCTTTGGCTATTTGGGGTCTTTTGTGGTTCCACACATATTTTAGGATTTTTTTCTATTTCTGTATAAAATAGCATTGGAATTTTAATATAGACTATATTGAATCTATGGATGGCTTTGGGTAGTATGGACATTTTAATAATATTCTGATCCATGACATGGAATATTTTCCCATTTTTTAGTGCCTCCTTCAGCTTATTTCCTCATTGTCTTATAGTTTTTGGTATATAGGTGTTTCTTTTTTTTGGTGAAATTTATCCCTAAGCATTTTATTATTTTTAGTGCTATTGTGAACAGTATTATTTTGTTTATTTCTTTTTAGGGTAGTTCATTTTAGTGTATAGAAATGCAACTGATTTTTGTATGTGGATTTTTTACCCTGAAACTTTACAGGATTCATTTATTAGATCTAACATGTTTTTTTTTTTTTTTGGTGGCATCTTTCTGATTTTCTATATGTAAGATCATGTCATCAGCAAACAAAGCTATTTTACTTCTTCCTTACCAACTGGATGTCTTTTGTTTCTTTTTCTTAACTAAATGCTTTGACTGAGACTTCCAGTACTCTGTTGAATAGGAGTCGTCAAAGTGGGCACCCTTGTCTTATTACTGATCTTAGGGGAAAAGCTTCCCATCTCTCACTGTTGAGTATAATGCTAACTGTGGGTTTATCATATGGCCTTTATTATGTTGAGGCATGTTCCTTCTATATCTGGTCTGTGGAAAGTTTTCATCATGAAGGGGTGTTGAGTTGTATCAAATGCTTTTTTTCCACATGTATTGAGATAATCACGATTTTTGTCTTTCATTCTATTAATGTGGTGTATCACATCTACTGACTTGCTTATGTTGAACCATTCTTGTATTCCAGGGATGAATCCCATGTGATCATAGCATATGATCTTTTTATTGTCTGTTGAATTCAGTTTGTTAATATTTTGTTGAGCATTTTTGCATCTATGTTCATTAGGGACATTGGCCTGTAGTTTTCTTATAGTATTCTTTTCTGGCTTTGGTATCAGGTAATGTTAACCTTGTAAAATCAGTTTGGGAGTGTTCCCTCCTCTTCAGTTTTCTGGAAGAGTTTGAGGAGAATTGGTGTTTATTCTTCTGTAAAAGTTGGGTAGAATTCACAAGTGAAGCCATCTGGTCCTGGGCTTTTCTTTGTTGGGAGGTTTTTGATTACTGATGAAATATCTTTATTTATTAATGGTCTGTTCAGATGTTTTAATCCTCATGATTCAGACTTGATAGGTTGTACATTTGACCCTTGAACAACACTAGGGTTAGGGATGCTGACCCCCCCCATACAATCAAAAATCCATGTATAACTTTTGACTCCCCCAAATGTTAACTACTAATAGCTTGCTATCGACCGGAAGCCTTACTGGTAACAGAAACAGTCAATTAACACATATTTTGTGTGTTGTATGCATTATATCCCGTATTCTTACAATAAAGTAGGCTAGAGAAAAGAGAATGTTATTAAGAAAATCACAAGGAAGAGAAAATACAGTTATAGTACTCTATTGTATGTATAAAGAAAACCCATGTGTAAGCAGACTCATGTAGTTCACACCTGTGTTCAAGGATCACTATATTTCTAGGAATTCATCCATTTCTTCTAGGTTGTCCAATTTGTTGGTTTATATTTGTTCACAGCAGCCTCTTATGATCTTTTTTATTTCCATGGTAGTGTTAGTTGTACTGTCTCTTGTTTAATTTACAATTTTATTTAATCAAGTTGTCTCTCTCTTTTTGGTAAGTCTAGCTAGTGGTTTGTCAGTTTTGTTTATCTCTTCAAACGACTATTAGTTTCTTTGATCTTTTCCGTTGTTTTTGATCTTCATTTCATTTATTCCTGCTCTGATCTTTGTTATCTTCCCCCTTCTGCTAACTTTGGGCTTAGTTTATTCTTGTTTATCTAATTCATTGAGGTGTAAAGTTAGATTGTTTAATCCAGATATTTCTTTTTTTCTTAATGTAGGCATTTATCCCTAAAAAACTTACTTCATAGCACCACTTTTGCTGTATCCCATAAATTTTGGTATGTATTGTTTCCATTGCCTTTGTTTCAATATATTTTTTAATTTCTCTTTTGCTCCATTGGTTGTTCAAGAGTGTGTTGTTAATTTTCATATATTTGTGAATTTTCTGGTTTTCTTCCTGTTAATGATTTCTAGTTTTATACTATTTTGGCCAGAAAAGATACTTGGTATAATTTCAATATTTTAAAATTTGCTGAGACTTGTTTTGTGACGTAACATGTGATCTATCCTGGAAAATGTTCCATGTGTGCTTGAGAAGAATGTGCATTCTGTTGCTGTTGATGGAATGTTCTGCACATGTCACTTAGGTCCATTTGGTCTAAAGCATAGTTCAAGTTCGAGATTTCCTTATTGATTTTCTGTCTGGATGATCTATCCATTGTTCAAAGTGGGGCATTAAGTTTCCCTACGTGTGTTGTATCGATGTCTATTTCTCACTTCAGGATCTGCTTGTATTTGCTTTTTATATTTAGCTGCTCCATTGTTGGGTGCATATATATTCAACATTGTTATATCCTCTTGATGAATTGAACCCTTTATCATTATATAATGACCTGCTTTGTCTCTTGTTACAGTTTTGGACTGAAAGTATTTTTTTGTCTGATAGAACAATAGCTACCCCTGTTCTTTTTTGGTTTCCACTTGCTTGTGCAGAATATATTTTCCCATCCTTTCTCTTTGAGCCTATGTGTGTCCTTGAAGCTGATGTGAATCTTGCAGGCAGCATATATTGCATTTAAAGAAATCTATATAGCCCTTCTATGTCTTTTGATTGGAACATTTAATCTATTTACATTTCAAGTAATAATTTCTACATGAAGATCTGCCATCTTGTTAATTGTTTTCTGGCTATTTTGTAGTTCCTTTGTTTCCTTCTTCTTCTTTTGCTTTGTGAATTGATGATTCTCCAAAGTGGCATACTTTGATTTATCTTTCATGTTTATACTATAAGTTTTTGTTTTGTGGTTACCCTGAGGCTTACTTGAAACACTTTATAGGTATAAGAGTCCATTTTAAGCTAATAACTTTGATCTCATACAAAAATATGTGCCCCTTATTTCCCCTCACCCACATTTTATTTTTTTGTCATCACACTTTGCATTTTTTATATTGTGTATCCATTAACAAATTGTTGTGGCTATAGCTCTTCTTAATACTTTAGTCCTTTACTTTTATACTAGAATTAAATGGTTAACATACCTTCACAATGACAATATTAGAGTCTTCTGAATCTGACTATATACAGACAGACTTCATTTAATTGCTCTTAGCTTTATTGTGCCTCACAGATACTGTATTTTTTTTTTTTTTTTTTTTTTTTACAAATTAAAAGTTTGTGGCAACCCTGGCTTGAGCAAGTCTGTCAGCACCGTTTCTCCAATAACATTTGCTCACTTTGTGTCTTTGTGTCACATTTTGGTAATTCTCACAATATTTCCAACTTTTTCATTATTCTTATGTCTCTTAGGGTGATTGTGATCAGTGAATACAACTTGCTGAAAGCTGAGATGCTGACCTTCATTTCTGAACGACAACTTTGCTGGGTAAAGCATTTTCGGTTGGCAGTTTCTTTTTTTCAGTACCTTATTTTTTTAGAGATTTTATTTTTAAGTCATCTCTACATCCAACGTGGGGCTCGAAGTCACAACTGTGAGATCAAGAGTCGCACGTTCCACTGACTGAGTCAGCCAGGTGTTCCATCTTTCAGCACTTTGAATATATCCTGCCACTCCCTCCTGGCTGGCAAGATCTGCTGAGAAATCTGATAATAGTCTTATGGGGGTTCCCTTGTATGACGGAAAACTTTTCTTTCACGTTGCTCTTAAAATTTTCTCTTTGTTTTTGATTTTAAACAATGTTATTCTAATGTGTCTTGCAGAATATTGTTTTGGATTGAGATTCTGGGGATAACTTACTAGCTTCATGAGCTTAGAGGTCCCAATCTCTCCCCACATTTGGGAAGTTCTCAACCATTACTGCTTTGAATATGTTTTCTATCCCTTCTTCCCTCTCTTCTCTTTCAGGGACTCCAATGATGTGTATATTGTTCCTTTCAGTGTTGGCCCCTAAGACCTGTAGGCTTTCTCCATTGCTTTTCATCCTTTTTTCTTTTTGCTCCTCCAACTGGATAATTTGAAGATGTGTCTTTGAGCTCATGGATTCTTTCTTTTGCTTAGCCCAGTTTGTACTGAAGCTCTCTGTTTAATCCTTCCGTTCAATCAGTGTATTCTTCAGCTCCAAAATTTCTGTTTGATTCTTTTTTATGTTTCCTATCTCTTCATTGAACTTATTTTGTTCTTGTATTGTTTTCCTGCTCTTGTTACATTGTTTATCTGTGTTCTCTTGTAGCTCTCTGAGCAACCTTTTTATAATGACTTTGAATTCTCTGTTGGGCAATTCCTGTATCTCCCTATCTTTGGGCCAGTTACTGTATTCTTTTGGTGGGGTTATGTTTCCCTGACTCTTTGTAATCTTTGTGGCCTTGTGTAGCTGTCTGTATGTTTGAAGGAGTCACCTCTTCCAGACTTTATGGGTTGACTTCAGGAAGGGCTGACTTCACCTGTGGATGGGGGCATGACAAAGCATGCTGTGACCCTGAGTCTAATGGTGTGGGGTGTTCAGGGCAGGGCAGTGTGGCAACACCAGATCTGGAGGGGACCGGTGGCTCATTTACTCTGGCTACTGGGGTCTCTAGCATCAACAACTGCATGGTCCTTGGCAAGCTCTGCCGAGGCTTCTCAGAGGCAGCAAATGTTCTTGAGGTTCTCAGCAGCATCTCCAGGTCTACCAGGGATGGCTCCTGGGGTGCTCCCCAGGCTCTGGTAGAGACAAAGCAGGGAGAGAGCAGAGAGGGACTCGCATAGCTGGCATTAGTGATTCAAATATCTGTGGGGCTAAAGCCAGTGAAATCTGCCAGGGATCTGTTGCAGTTCTGCTGCTGTTGGTTTCCTCAGGGTTGAACACTGGTGGGCTGGTACGCCAAGCAGGTCCCTGGGAACTGCAATTTCTCTTGCTGTGTGGCTGCTACTGGGAGTTGCTGCTTTTCTTCCTTATTTTTAGCTGTTTCTATGTATCTCAGCTTTGTCAGTCTCTGGGTCGGGGTGGCGGGGGGTGGGACCTAGCTTCCCAGGCATTTCTTTATCTGCCTCATAACTACTTCTCTGGAAGCTGGTCTGGAGCAACCCTGTGTTCCACTGAGAAGTTGAAGCTATCATGCTGGTGGAGAACAGTTGTGTCTCTATTTTGACTAAATAGAAATTTTTGTTCCCTGACTATAGACTACATTTCTAGAAGCAACACAACCAACTGAACTACCTTTTTTAATTAAACACCTACTATGTTTCAAGTACTATAAAGACATTTAAATGTGTGGTTTTATTTAATCCATGCAACAATTTATTTAATTCACATATTTTATAGATGCAACAGAGTCTCCAAAAGTTTGAGAAAATTATAAAAAGCCATAGAGTTTCCTAGACAATATGCTGCCATGCAGATATCCTACTAGTGGTCAGTCAGTACCTTGTCATTATTATCAAACAGGACCAAATATCTTAAATTTATTATTATTTAAAAATTTTTGAAAGTAGTATGTTTATTGTTGAGCTTTTGGTCAACTCAACAAAATCAAAGAAGAAAAGAAAAGAACTTTATCTTCCAGAGATACTGTATCATTTTGGTGTATTTTTCTGTACCACTTTGGTATCTTATGGTGTGTGTGTGTGTGTGTGTGTGTGTGTGTGTGTGTAATATATAATGTGTACTTCTTTCAAACATATTTAATAATTGATAAAGGTCTTGAATGTTGGCAGTGTTATGTTAAACTTCTTAAAAGGACATTTTAGTGAATTGGAGATTAATTTAGCAGCTATTTATTGAATATTTACCGTGTACTAGACATTGAAGTTTCAGCGATGAAAAAACCTTCAGGGAACACATAAGGTGCGGTTCATCTGTGTGTGTGTGTGTGTGTGTGTGTGTGTGTGTTTGAGAAATAGACTAGTAAATGCAAAATTATAATGCAGTGTGATAAATGCTTTGATAGTGATAAGCCCCCAGAGCTTCGGAAATCATAAGAGAAACTATTTACTGTCCTCACCAAGGGAGAGTGTGCAGATGACGCCTTCATTATTTGGGGCAGGTGACTTACGAGCAGAGTACTGCAGCAAGAGTTGAAGATACCTAGGTGAACAGGTAAGGTGTGTGTGTTGGAGGGAGGGAAGGGCAGCACGCGCAAAGCCTCTGACATCGAAGGTTATTTATGAATTCAGTTCTCTAACCTCCATTTCGTCCAGGAGGAATAACGCACTGCATATATTTTCCTTCACGCCAGTAGAAACCACAAGTTATGGACCCATCAGCCTAAGGGCTTTTTCTTCTACCTGTCCCACTGAGTCACTTAGAATTCTAGGCTCACTGTTCTGGGATAGACTTACAGGGCCTTTGCTATATCCTGTGGGAAATATATTTTTTACCCCTGGCAGAAAATCTGTTTAATCATTTGCACATAATAGACCATATGCTGGCGCAGGGGCTGGGAGGTGACACGATAAAGGCAGAGAAAATCACTTGCCACCGGTTCGGGTGATTAATGTATCAGGCAGGGCTTCGCCCCAGGAAAGAACATAGATTCAAGTGTGCTCAGGTAGGGTGAACTCCTCCCCCCGGGAGTGCCTCGGCAGTTATTACAGAGGTTGTGTAGGGCAGGCACACATCTTGCTTAATGAAACATTTAAAAGGGCAAAGTCCCTGCTCTCCTTTCCTCTAAAATAGAATAGGGAAAGAACCAGTTATCTTTATCTGACCAGATCACTTAAAAAAATCATGAAGCCATAAAAAAAAAATCTCTTCGGTACATGGAAATTTCCTGTGTTCACAGACAGAAATACCCTTTCCCACTCTGGCTCCCACGCTATCCCCGGAAAACCCGCTCTGAAAAATGCACGTCAGGAAGAGTAATTAATGATGGCGGTAGCGAACACTGCCCCGCGGTGTTACTGGGTGCTTTGGCACACGAGTCTTTAATTTTCGTCTCAGTCACCCCGAGGGGAAGTTATACGGCTGAGCAGGCTTGGGGAGGCTAAGCACTCATCTGAGGACTGAGCCAGTAGTGGCGTGGTAGGGATTCAAACCCAGGTCTTAGTCTGCCAAGCTGGGTGGATTTGGTGTGTGATTGTTGGCACAGTGGATATTCTGAAAAGGGAGAAATGAGTGTGTGCTGGAGGGTTCCTCCTGTGTATCAGACGTAGAGAAGAATTTAGCAACTGAGGCAGAGGAAGGGGGATATGTGCCTCCTTGCCAAGCATGGACCGGGGTATGGGCCCCACCCTTCCCGCCTCGTCAAGAACACCACTTGGACGCTTGTCTATGCTCCCTTCCTGTGTTATCTCTTGTCCCTTGCTACTGGATCATTCTGACCATCATCCAAAACACCGTAATCTTAAAATTACCCTCTCTGATCCTTATATCCTTTCTCCAGCTAACACGCCCTTTATTTCCTTCCTTAATGGTCAAACCCAAGAGTTGTCTGGGCCCTCTTCCTCTGCTCTTATTTTTTCTTTTTCTTTCTTTTTTTCTTAAAGATTTATTTATTTGAGAGAGAGAGAGAGAGCGCATAAGCAGGGGGAGGAGTAGAGGAAGAGGGAGAGAGAGAGAGAGAGAGAGAGAAGCAGACTCTGCACTGAGCATGGAGCCAGACCCGGGGCTTGATCTTAGGACCTGGAGATCAAGACCTGAGCCAAAATCAAGAGTCGGCCACTCAACCAACGGAGCCACCCAGGTGCCCCTGTTCTTATTTTCTCTTGAATCTCCTCTAGTGAGACTTTTACTATCACCTCTCAGCAAAATCATTTTTGCCAACCTCACCAATAGTCTTTGTGTCACCAAAGCCAATGGTGAGATCTCTGTCCTCTGCTTACTCAGGCTATTAGCAAGATTTGACTCATTTTCCCTTGTGAAAACATTTTTTCTCCCCCACTAAGTCTCTAGGACCCTACTCTATCTCTCTTCTGTTATCCCTGGTCAATGCTCAGCCTCCATTACTGGCCCATCCTCCTATCAGTTAGGGGTTATGTTTGGCTGCTAACAAGAGAGTTCATAAGCACAGTGACTTAAACAACCTAAGTGTTTCTATCTCACATAACATGAGTCCCACGGGAAGATAATCCAGGGTTGGTGAGTGGCTTCACATATCATCAGTGTCCCAGCCTCCTTCTGTCAACTCCACCTCCCCTAGTACATGGCTTTTATTCTCTGTGCTTCCTCATGGAATTAAAATGACTCTTGAAGCTCTGGTCATCTCTGGTTCCAGGTGGGGAGGAAGCGAAAGGAGAAGCACAAAATGGTGTCGTTTCCAGCTGAGTCAACTTCCTTTGCAAGGTGACTTTCATTCATAAAGGTACATACATTGTACCTTTTATATGAGGGAATCTGGGACATGTTTTTGTTTTGTTTTAAGCTTGGAGCATAGCCTCTTTCCCATAGTATCAAGTTTCTTTTTTAAAAATTCTTATTTAAATTCAACTTAGTCAACATAAGATATTATTAGTTTCAGGGGTAGAATTAAGTGAGTCATCAGTTGAATACAACACCCAGTGCTCATTACATCATGTGCCTTCCTTAATGCCTGTCATCCAGTGACCCCATCCCCCCACCCCCCTCACCTCCAGCAACCCTCAGTTTGTTCCCTAAAGTTCAGCATCTCTTATGGTTTGCCTCCTTCTCTATTTTCATCTTATTTTATTTTTCCTTCCTTTCCCCTATGTTCATCTGTTTTGTTTCTTAAATTCCACATATGAGTGAAATCATATGGTATTTGTCTTTCTCTGACTGATTTCACTTAGCATAATACCCTCTAGTTCCATCCACGTTGTTGCAAATGGCAAGATTTCATTCTTTTGATGGCTGAGTAATATTCCATTGTGTTTGTGTGTGTGTGTGTATACTGTGTGTGTGTGTGTATGTGTGTGTGTGTATGTATATATATATATATATATATCAGAATATTTGGTTATCTGTTTTCTGTTTCCACCTGGTTGTCTGATCCTTGTCTCAAATGTAACATATCTAAAACTGAACATGTGGTCTCACCTTTAAGCTCTTCTCCCTCACCAACTTCCCCATCTCAGGAAATGACAACTATACCCACTGGAATATAGAATTAGCTTTAATTAGGAAATGCATCCCGGAACCAAACACTATTCACCACCCCCAACTCCTATCCCCACTGTTTCATTTGTTGTTACTCCCCACCTGATTGTTGTGATAACCTGTTTCTACCCTTGTCAACCTAGTTTAATCTCCACTCAATAGCCAGAGCGATCCTTCTAGAAAATAAGGAGTTCAGGTTTCTTCTCTGTCCACCTCCCCATCCCCAACCAATGTCTTCTATCAGGGCAGAATCCAAGTCCTTTCCCTGAGCCTTCCATGTCCTTTACTATCTGGCTGCATTCTTACTACCCTTCCCCTCCCCTTCCTTCACTCAGCTCCAAGCGCCACACTGGCCATCTTGCTCTTCCTTGAACACACTGGACCAGCTTCAGGTTTAGGGTCTTAGAACCATGTCTTTCTTTTCCCAGTGCATTCATCTCAAATATCGTCAGGCAGTTCTTGCCTCAACCTCGTCTCTTAAAGACAGCCATCTCTGACCACCTTCTATGAAACAGCACCCTGCTCTCTCCATACGTTCTTACTTTTCTTCTCTGCTTAATTTTCTTTATAGTACTTACTGGCACCTGACACACTCTTTATTTATTCATTTATTAACTCTCCCTGCCTTCTCCCAATAATGTAAACTTCCTGAGAACAGAGATCATGTCTGTTTTGCTTCCTGCTCTATCTCTAGCTCCCAGAGCAGTGCATGGCCCAGGGCAGATACTCAGTAACTATTTATTGAACTAATGATTGAATGACCATTTTGGCAATGGCATTGTGGAAGTGTGTGTGGGGGGTAGTTCAGCTCCTCTAGAGAGAAGTGGACTGTCCATCTGTTCTACCTTTAACAGAATGCTTCCCCAATTCGTGGAGCTGTAGCTGATAGCCCAACAGGGCAGCAGAGCCAGTCAGCTTCAATAGAGCTGTTGAGTTGAGATGTTGCTCTGCATTTACCTTGACTGATGGTTTGGTTCAAGTTATGCTTTGTGGGAAATTTATTCCCTCCCAGAGTTTCTTCTACCAACAGAGGGAAGACAATAATTTCTTCTTGGCATGATTTCCAACTCAGTATTCTCTGTCTTCAAGAGCTTCAATTGCAACCATATAACCGTTCCAAATCTCATCTTGGTTAAATCAAATGCTGCACTTGTAATTTAACCATCCTTCTCCTACTGCATCTTGTTCTTCTTATTTTCTTAGCTCCATTATGGAAGATTGATTTGCTTTGCTTTCCAGTTAGATCCTTAAGTCCATGGCTTTGGAGTTCTGGTTATGAGACGTTTTATTTCCTCATGGTGTGTGTGTGTTTCTCTGCGTCTTAAATTCACATATATGGAATGGCTAGAACAGGGATTTTTGCAGTTAAATATAAAATACTTGGAATAAAAAAATCAGATGTAGTTCAACATGTATGATTTACATTTTCATCCTGGTTCTGGATCTAATGGGTTAAATGACTATATCGAAAAAACCTTGCCCTTAATGAGCCTTATAATAAATGACCCATAGGAAACCTTTCAGTAATTAGGTCACTTAATACTTTTAAAAAACACCCCTTGTAGGCAACATAAAATTGATCATTCTTACTTGATAGAAAGTTGTACAGAATTAGTAGAGTAAATTTTTTTAAAGGTTTATTTATTTATTTGAGAGAGAGAGGGAGAGAGAGAGAACAGGGGGAGGAACAAAGGGAGGGAGAAGAGAAGCAGACTCCCTCCTGAGCTAGGAGCCTGATGTGGTGCTCCATCTCATGACCCTGAGACCATGACCTGAGTTGAAACAAAGGGTCAGATGCTTAACCACTGTGCCACCCAGGCACCCCATAGAGTAAACTTTTGATTAAGTGGCAGTAAACCATGAAGTTTTATTTCTATTTGCCATTTTCAGGAGAAAAATCAAATGACTTCTCCAGTCCAACAAAAATAATTCTTGCTTATTTATTCATTTACCTAATTACCAAACACACCCATTTCCTGTTGTTGACAAAACTTCCACCGAAAATTTGCAATTTTAGGATCTGGAGTTGGAAGTGACTGGAAGTATTTAGGGTTAGATTCAGATGTGATGGGGGACCAAAACACGAGATTAAACAAGAGAGAGATTTGTTTGTCCCTCACATATAGTTCCCAAGAGAAGCAGTACCAACAGCTTTGGCATTCTCTGCTCCTGGGGACCGAGGTTCCTCCTCTTTTATTGCCACACCAATGCTAGGATATTGTGCTTGTTTGCCTACACCCCTGCCTTCCAGTTCTCGAGAGGAAGTAAAGGGGTCAAGAAGGGCATAATCAGTTCCTTTACGAACATGAATGACTGGAAGTTGCATCCATCACTTCTGCGGCATCCCGTTGGTCATTATGTAGTCATAGGTCTTAGTCACATGGCCATAGCTAGCTGCAAGGGAACAGGGGAAATATCACATTTATGCCATGTACCTAGCTAAAAATTAGAATTCTGATACAATGAAAAAACGTGAGGGAGGATGAATAGTTTCTGCTACAGATAGCAACACTCTAATTTTATAGATTCATGAATCAAGGCCACTAGAGGTAAAATATGTAGTCCCAGGCCTGATAGCCCCAGTGATGGTGGATCTAGGTGGACAGCCTAGGTCACAGCGGTATGATGGAAAGGGCATGAGTTTGGCGTCGGGCAGACCTGAGTTAGAGTCTCAGTTTTGTCAATTACTGGCTGTGTGATTTTGGGGAACATTTATTGATCTTTCTGAACTATGGTTTTTTTATTTGTAAAAATCTCTCTCAAAGATTTCCTAGAATGGTAAATGAGTTAAAGTATGAAGGCACTTTTCAAGGTACCCAGCAAGCACATCATAAACACCAAGTAAATGGTAGGTTCTCCCTTACCCTGACCTTCCATATATAATTTCATACTAGATGATGTGGCTATATTTAAACATAGACAGGTATTAACCTATGGAAAAACATCTTGCTTAACCCAAATCTTCTGTACTTCTTTATCTCTGTACAGTCTGAGTTAATACTTAGTTGTAATTTCAAGGTACTTTAAGAGATGGACACAGAGGGAAGAGATTTTTAGGGAGTTTCAATTATCTAGAAAATTGAAGTTAACTAGAATCTCTCGTGTCCTGTAATTAACTGAATATTTAGCCTTATTTCAATAACACATCATATCCCGCTCATAGACTTGGTACTCATGGTTTTTGTCACTTTCACTTTTAATTTATTCTTTGTGTTTTCATCTCCAAATTCTAATTTCAACATCTGAATTTCATTTTTCTTTTAATGATTCTGGGGGTTTAAGTGAATGGATGTCCAAAGTTTGGAAAACGTTAGGTTGGCTATTTAAAAAATCTGAGAGAGCAGAAAAACGTTCAGATCTAGTTCACACTTTTTTCTCGAGTTACTTTAAAAAGTTCTTTCTAAACTATTTTTTTTTTTTAATGAAAATATCTGAAAGAACACACATAGATTTGCTTGAGAGAAATCCCTCCAGTCTGGGGAGAAATCATTCAAAGCCAAACCGTATGTGGTATGTAAAGTAGCATTTTGAATATTCATATTGTGGTGCGGAAATCAGATCCTTGGAACAGCAAGTCTCACAGAATGAATTGAAATGGAGATGGCAGTATGAATGTCACTTCCCTAATGCACAATACTGCAGTTCTCTCCAGCATCTTTTTTCCTAGATCGGATCACTGGAGAACAATCATGCTTACAGACATGGCAAACATGCCCTCATTCTGGCTATAAAAAGGCACTTTGGAAGGAAAACAAATTTTTGCTCAATATCTTGCTGAATGGATTCAAATTTTGGTAACGTGACACTATTCCTCTCGCCCATTCCTCTTTGCTTAGCTTGCTTTTGCAACATCAGCATTTCAAGTCCTTCCCACGAATTTTTTTGAGTCCCGGCTGGAATCGCCTCTGGAAATGGACTGGATGTTTGTGTGCGGCTTGCGAATTCACACTTCCTTTTTAAGACCCTGCCGTGAGGCCGAATTCTTCTTTCTCTACTTTCATTCATCTTGTTAGAATCCCTGTCAACAGATTTATCTCAGAATGATCTAAATTATCTTCACTGTCTTTTAGTGGAGGAGAGAAAATTTGGACAGCTTTACAGGAAGTACTTTACCTCACTTTCAGAATGTATTTCAATCCCTATTTTGGCACACCTGCTCATTCCATGTTGGCAATATTCATCTCCATTTGTGCTGTTAATGGATTTTCAATTACAAATTAGCCACAGAACATGCATCAGAATACTTTTTACCGCTGTATGAATTGATTCATACACCCGTGATATTCAATCTGCCTTTGGCTTGTATCAACAAGTTGTCTAATGTAAGGACTCTTTTCTGCTCTGGAAGCAGTTAGCTAATAGGGGGCCCCAGCAGACTGGTGTTTAATTGTGATTCCAGAACGTTCTCCTTATAGATACAGCTAGAGCATTCTTTCACCACCTTTAAGGGTTATACTTGAGGGAGAGAACTAGAAGCTGGAGAAGTAGGGATTTTAAGAGGTTGGTCTTAAGAGGAAAGCTTCATAAATATTATAGTGCTCATAAAATGAAAGAATGGATCTAGCAGACAAAATTAAGAGAATGTCAATGATCTTGTTGTTATTATGTGGTTAGAGACTAAATGTTAGTTCCAAAGAGAAACTAAGAGCAGGTTCCTTTTCTCTGAACCAGTGCCACTAAAAATGTGTCCGTGGACCATTGTGTGAACTCTGTTCACATGAGACCAGTGCAGACATTGAAAGTATTTAGGAACTGTCACAACGATCTAATGTTGCTGTGACATCTGTCCTTTTGCACAGAGAGTGTGAGAAGCAAGTGCTCTAAACAAATAGGGGGACATTCCTCAGTAAACAAAAGAAAACTTTGATATCACTTTGCAACTCCATAGAGGTGGAGAAAAAAAGAAAATGGGAGCCCCTGGTCCAGCATAGGGCAAGGGTTATAGGTCTCAGAAATCCAGACAGCAGATGGTAAATTCTGATGGTGGAGGAAGATGGGTTGGCATTGTTTAGGCTCCCATGAGTCCCTGAGTTGCTATGGGTCTGTCAGCTCCATTTGGTTAGAAAAGAACATAAAAGACATTGAACTCTAGGAAACACACTGAGGGTTGCTGAAGGGGAGGGGGGCTGGGGCAATGGAGTAACTGGGTGATGGGCATTAAGGAACGCACATGATGTAATGAGCACTGGGGGTTATATGCAACCGGTGAATCACTAAATTCTACCCCTGAAACTAATAATACAGTATATGTTAATTAAATTGAATTTAAATGAAGAAAAAAAGAAGCAAAAAAAAAAGGAGAAAAAAACAGCAGTTCTGACTTCAGATTCTTCCTGGTGTGACCACCACTGCATGGGCCAGAGCATGCATCCTGTCATTTCAGGCAGCCCTGAAAAGCACCGTGGAGAGAACCTCCCGGAGCATCCTGTGGGGAGCTTTACTCTCACGGGCAACCCGAGAGTGGTCGTGGATCTCACCAAGAACAGCAGGAAGGCGTTGACGTTAACTCATCCGTCTTTTCAGGGCATATTGCTAAAAACCAATTGTTCTTACAATTAAAACACACTTGCAGCTAAATTCTAACTGCAACACAATAATACGTTCACCTTCCAAGGCTTAAAGTTAATACTCACAGGCTTCAACTGAGTTAGAATAAGGGTCTAATCATGAGAGAAGGTCTTGTACGAGCGGTATTACTTGATCATGTGCAATTAGTTCCATTTGCTTTTCCTTTCTTTCTAGAAACTTTTTCAGGAGCCTCCTTTTTGGAAATTTCAGCAGGAAGTTACTTAATTTTTGTTCCAGGGTTAATATGTATAGCCATAAAGTTAGTAATTTTTTCTCCTTATGTATGGTCTTTCCTACAGATTCCATGCTTCAGGTTCCTACTTTGTTCTCAGAGATGTTCAGTAACTTGAATGTTTGAAATAGAATATGTCTTATATGAGCCATGAAAGACCCATGGACTCTGAGAAACAAACTGAGGGTTTTAGAGGGGAGGAGGGTGGCGGGTGGGTTAGTCCAGCGATGGGTATTGAGGAGGGCACGTACTGCATGGAGCACTGGGTGTTATGCGCAAACAATGAATCATGGAACACTACATCAAAAGCTAATGATGTACTGTATGGTGACTGACATAACAACAACAACAACAACAAAATGTCTTATAACCTTTCCTTAAACACCGTAGCTGACCATGGTTGAATAGGTGTTTCTCAAAATTTTACCCTAATGTCTTCACTTTACCCATGAGAACTATGGCTGATACTGTTAATTGGCTCTTTCCGACATGTCATCGCCCCCATTTTCCCTTGGTACTTCTCAACATGGAGCCTGGATGTGGAAATATTCATCTACCCTGAGCCTTCTTTGCAACCACGGATGGCTGTGGGGCCCAGTTATGGCCACAGACTTGCATAGAATTCTGCCTTGGACACTTCTGGGGAATCATTTGCTTTTCTGAAGGAATGGGTTGGTTAGTACAACCCTTTGCTTTTCTTCTGTTGTGAGAAAGGACATGATGGCAGGGATTACAGAGGTCACCTGACATCCATGTGCAGGGAGAACAAGAAGCCCCGCTGTGTTAACATCACTGTGGCCCAATTTCTGTTACTTGCCTATAATTGGCCTCCTAACTGACACAGAAACCTTATCCTCGGAATAACATATTTCCATAGAGCTTTTCTCAAGTTGCATTCCAGAATGCGTTTGACTATGGTAGATCACGTGGACCTGGCTCTCTTAGACCCTAATGTATCTTTTATCCCAGCCAATCTAAAAAGTACCAACGTGAACTCAATGGTTCAAGTTAATTTCTTCAGATTCTTCCAAGGCTATAATATAAAAATTCTATTCTGGTCCTGCTACTCATTTTACCTTGCTCAGTGTTCACTTTTAGGGTCCCCCTCTCTGTTTCTCATTCCTCCAATTTGAAAATCTGAGATTTGAGTTGAATTAAATCAGAATCCTCATCAGGGCAGAAATATACACAGAAGTCATTTATATTAGAATTTTATGTAAAGGGTATTTGTGTATGGCAAAGATGTTTATTCTTTTCAGAAGTTCTTGTTCCCCTATTAAGGAATAAGGCATCAGAGAAGGCATTTGAAGTAGAGCATAACACTGTTCTTGAAGTGGCTCAAAGCAACAGAGTGGAAAATAAGACAGAAGGTGACAAAGCCATGACCCATGAATTTGGTTGGTTCAGTCAACACCTTCGAGAGGGTTCAGTGGCATCCACTAGATCACTCTGTGCAGCGGGCAGGCTTCTCCTCCCCTCTGCTCCAAGGTGCTCTGTGTGTTCACCCACGCTAGCACTTACCACACCGTACTGTGATCTCTTTGCTCACATGCAGGCTTTCCTATGTGGCTGTGGCGCCCTTGTGGGGCAGCAGCTCTATCTCTGCATCCTTAGAGCCAGTAGCAAGCCTGGGGTCTTAAAAAAGATTTATAGACATGTGAAAAGAAAGAAGGAAGACATAAGAACGTTAAAAATGAGGACATGTTCCTCCGGAGTAAGTTTGGCTCCAGAAAGTTAGGACATAGGTCATATAAGTACATTTGTCTGCAAGAAACATATATCTTCGTTTCTTTGACTCCCTTCCCTTCTTGGCTACAAATGGAGATATGTAATATACAGTAATAGACTTAAAGCTTGTCACATAGCTTGCCATGTTGGACAGCTTTCCATCCCCTTCTTTGTCTCCCTCTCTCTCTCATTCTTCTGCACCTTCTCCTTTCTGAGAGCCTCGAGCTCTTACATCATCCCTTGGCCATGGGACTGCCAAGCTGGAGTACCCTAAAGGCAACACTGCAGGATCCATAATGTTTCTCATCTCTCTCCTCACCAAAATTTGCCAGATCTGTCTTCTGTCTCTCAGTTCTTCATTCTTTTCTGGGTTTAATCCCTCACACCACTGTGATCTGGGTGTTATGTTTATCAATCTGCCAGTCTCTTTCTTTTGCAATTGGAAAAAATATCCTTCAATGCCTTAATGCAAGGGAACGTATGTTGGAAGGGGGGGCGCACCACCTAGATCCCCCTTCTGGGCTGAGAAGCTCATTCCCCCAACTTCTCAGCTCTGGACACTAGGACCCTGGGGCTCCATTCCTCTCCAAAAGCCACAGCGGCTGCCTCGCCGAGTTTGTGCCCTAACCACATTCAGTGACTGGTGACCCAGAAGTACAAAGGCCAGTCTGCCTTGCACTGAGGGACAAGTGTGAAAGGCTCTCCTACTTGCCGAGCTCTGTACGGGCTTGGCTGACGTTTGCATCACCAAGGCCAGGCGGTTCAACTGCTCTCTGCTCCCCTGGCTTCCCTCATTTCTGCAGGGGTTTTGTTGCTGAGCACACCCTTCAATAAGACTGCTGCGTGCAAGTCTTTGACCTGAGCCAGGTAATAGCAAACATGGTTCTAGGAAACAGTCTCTTAAATGCTATTTTGGAACTAGATCACTCACTGGCCTGCTGGCAAGGAGGAGCCTGGGGCATACAGTAGGTAAAACGATTAAAACTGGGATGAGGTATCACGAGCTAGGAACACATTAACTGGTGCCCTAACTCAGATGTTTGGAAGGTACTGGGGAAGTGGTGAATATAAGGAATATAGAATCAGGTGGATGTTGGTAAGTGCTATCAATGCATTGGAGAAGGACAACAAAAGGCCGAAGGTGACTCATCACCAATTTGGTGCCACGTATGACAACAAGAAGGTCTCCTTGGTAGCCTAAGAGACCCTGAGTCTCTCGTAGCTGGAGAGCAGACAAAGCTGAAGAGCAGGCCTGGCCTGGGGTGGTGGGACTCCAGAGAAGGTGAAATTCTAAAGGTTGGCAAGTCTTCTGTGCCAAAGTCAGGACCCTGGTTTGGCTAGAGTGGGACTTTGAGACTTGAGACAGTGATATCTGTGTCATTGCACTCGAGAAGCTTGAAACTGTCTTTTCCCTGCACCCTTCAACTTGCAGAGATGGCACACTGGGCGGCTCAGTTGGTTAAGCGTCCAACTTGTGATTTCGGCTCGGGTCATGATCTCAGGGTCATGAGATCGAGCCCCACACTGGGCTTCGTGCTTAGCATGGGGAGTCTGCTTGAGATTCTCTCTCTTCCTCTCCCTCTGCCCCTCCCTCCCACTCACATGCCTGCTCTCTTTTCTTCCTAAAATAAATGAAATAAATAACATCTTGGAAAAAAAAAAAAGAAAGACAAAAGCTCCCTCCTTTGCTTGAAAACAATGCAGTGGCCTCTATCTGCAAGATACCATGTGCAGCCCTCAGGATAGAACTCCATCCCTCACTTGGCTACCAGACCCGTAATTATTGTTAAATCATGACATAACTTGGCCAGTGATATGCTTGGTCTGCTGAGGGGGAAAAAAGGCACTGCAGGACTTGGCTATTTACATACCTGCGAATCCCAGATAACATGTATGGAATTGGATCCTGAGGGTGTTGAATCAAGGGGTGATAAAACGTGAAGTTGGATAAGGGAGAATTGATCAAAATGAGAGCATTCGCTTGTGATCCAGGATTTATTTCTCCCATGATAGAGAAGAGGACCCTGGGAGACTGTGCTAACAAGCTGCCAGGATGACTCTTGGATGCTTAGACAAGGCAATGGGAAGTAGAGATGTTGGAGCTGCTGTGGCAGACAATAGAAGAAAGGATCACAAGGCACAGAAAAAGGGGGCTTGTTAGCGTGGATATGCTCTGAAAAGGAGGCAGGCTGCCTGCATGTATTAGGAGGGCCTGCAGGGACACTCCATTTAGCAAAGCAATTAAGGCCACCCTGTTGAGAGTGGACCAGCAATGCTGAGATCAGGCCAGGGCTGATGGTAGGAGGTGCTGTTACAGAACCAGTCTCCCTGACTGCACAGGGTTGATCAGATCCTAAATAATAGAGGCTGGGTGGAGACACTAAATCAGAAGCAAAGTGGGTAAAATTATAATGAGTGGCAAGATCAGCACAGAGAGTTCTAGAGAACATGGTGTTCCTAGGGGCGAGAGGTACAAGCTGAAGATGAACTTAATGCTACACTTCAGCCCCATTCAAGGTGTTCCCTGAAAAACAGAGCAACGGGAAAACTTGTGAGGGGCAAAGACTTGGATGTTACACCAGATCACCTGCCTTGTTTAGAAATAGAATGGGTCCTACGTCAGAACATACATAAATTCTTGGTGAATATCTTTGTTCGTTGGTCATGGATCTGGAATGAGAAAGGCTGATAGATCAGGAGGATGAAGGCATGTGGATAGACCTAATGGAGTGGGCACAAAGTGTGATCTTAGAAGCCATATTAATGCCATCAGTGAGAATCCACCATAGAAAAGCCGCCAAAGAGTCAAAGAAAGAGGTAGTCTTGGTGAGTTCATGTCAGGCCAGCCTCTGTCATGAGCCACTCTAATGCAGGTACAATGGGCTCACTAGTGATTGGCATGATGGTAGGAGAGGATGTGTGTAAGGCCAGCAGTAAGGACTTTCTCTTACCAAGGCTGATCAAACTATGCTGCTGCCAAGTGTTCAGCCTTCCTGCAACAGAGACGGACCCTGAGCCCCTGCTGTAACAACATTTCTCGAGGACAACCAGCCACTTGATGGTGACTGATTATGTTGGAACCCTTTCACCCTAGAGGGACAGTGATTTGTCTTGAGCGGGGTCAACATATATTCTGAATATGGTTTTTCTTTCCTTGTACACCGTGCCTCAGCCAGAACTAGGACTCACGGAATTAGAATGAGTTATCCATTGACAAGGGATCTACATAAGATTATCCAAGGTGAAGGGACCCACATTACAGCAAAGGAGATGAGGCAGTAGGCATGCAATCCTGGGATCCTCTGGGCATATCACATAGTGCACTACCCAGAAGCTGCCAATTTGGTAGAAGAATGAAATGGACTCTGAAAGGAGCAGCCGAGCATTAGAGAATATACTCTAAATAAATAAAAAAAACCCCCCATTCTTGGATAGAGTACAAGGGTCTGGGAAATAAGGGTAGAAGTACAAATGGTGACCCATTTGGTGAGTTTGTGTTTCTTGTCCTTTTGCTTTAGGTCCTAAGTCTATTGTTCTTGGTTGCCAGAGAAAGAATGCCTCTAGCAAGGGAAATGCAGTGAGTCCCTTAAGCTTTAGTCTAAGGTTGCTACCTACCAACTTTGGATTCTTCATGTCAAGAGACCAGCAGGCAAGTAAAAGAATCATGGCCTGGCAGGGATCATTGACCCTGATGGTCAGGAGGAGGCAGGGCTGCTATTCCACAGTGGGGACAGGGGAGAGAGTTTGTCACAGAGGTGATCCCCTGGGGCAACTCTTGGTAATCTCTGGCCCAACTTGACGTAAATGAATGCACACAGAGCTTGAGAAGGGCATATTGATTAGGGGCTCAGACCTCTCAGGAATGAGGGTCTCAGTCAATCCTCTATATAAGCCACGAAGACCAGTGAGGTACTAACTAATGATGACAGAAATCTAGAATGAGTAATAGAAAACAGAGACAATGAGTTTCACGTGTGGTCTCAAGAGCAGGTGTAGCAGCTGGAGATACGGTTTATCTCACAAATTTTCTTCCCAAGTTTCTCCAGGAAATAGAACCAGCTGAAGGAGGAGGAGCTATTCCCAAGTGGGGTGAACTTATAAGAAGAAGCAAGTAGATCCAAATGTAATGATGGAATGGAAGCTACACTACCCAATCCCCCCCTCTCATGATGGACACACTCATTCCTCATTTGCTGAGAATGTCTGCTGTTGAAAGCACTAAACTGTGTCCTTCTGGCATTGTCTTTACTCTTTTGGAGTTGCCCTAACCAAGTTCATGCCCCTTGTAAGAGGCTGCCTGCATCTCATATTGGTTGAGGCTGGGATGTAAATATTTAGCCTTCTTACCTCAACTGGGGAGAACTTGGAAGGGCCATATAGCTCTAGAGCTCCCTGTAGAATCTGCTGAAGCCTCTCTTGAAACTGTATCGTGGTTCAACTCCTCCCTCTGCCCAACCCATCCCTCATTCCCTTACTGGTGCTCTTCCCAAACATACTCCCCCCCAGACCTCCTACATATAAGCCATCATCTCAGAATCTGTTTCTAGGGACCTGAGCTAAGACAGAGAGGTAGGGGTGTTCTGAGAACAAGTAGAAGTTTCCTTTAAATCTTATCACGTATGTGGGTGGTGGCTCCTTTTTGCCTCACACAGGGTTTGCTTTCCCTTAGTGAAAGGTTTTCCTTAACAAAACAATGAAGTTCTAGGGGGAGTAGATACCTCAGTAGATATGACTGATTTAATTCTTCAGCAAATGGGCACAGTCTTGATGATTAGTATGTTTACTTTGTGGCATCTAATAAAGTTGAGAGGCTCTAAGAACTAATGTTTATTTTAACAAAACCTATGGTGCATGCTTTGAGTCTATTAATATTAATTCTAATTCATAGATTCTATAAAAACTGGTGAAAAATCATGGTAAAATGAGAAGAACTTGACTTTGGAATTAGAGAAGTCAGGATTTAGATTCCAACTGTCCATTTACAGGTTGTGTATTGTACAAATGATCTTTTCTGAGCTTTAGCTTTGTTAGTCCCTAAAAAGAAAATAATACCTGTGTGTGTGTGTGTGTGTGTATGTGTGTGTGTGTGTGTGTGTGTGTGTGTGTGTAAGAATTAAAGAAGGTAGTGTCTATAGAGTCCTTAGGTCTGTAGACTTTAGGGGTGATACGAAGACTCATCCTTTTGTTCAACAAACATTTAGCATAGATCTTCATTAAGCAAAAAATATTTATTATGTGCCAGGTCTTGTGTTAGGTGCTTTGTGTAGACAGATGGGCAAACACAGTCCCTATTTTCCCTTCGGGGCAAGACACACATACACATAAAGAAGAGGGAGCTGTATTAAGGATTGTTCTAGTCCATTTAGGATGCTATAACAGAGTACCACAGACCAGGTGACTTACAAACAACAAGCAACAAACAACAGAAATTTATTTCTCACAGTCTGGAGGCTAGGAAGTCCAAGATCAAGGTGCTGGGTCTGCTTACTGTTCATAGACAATTGTCTTCTTACTGTCCTCACATGTGAAGGGGGAAGGTAGCTTTCTGGAGTCTGGGGTCTCTCTTTCTCTCTCTCTATCTTTTTTTTTTTTTTTTTTACAGAGAGAGGAGGGGGAGAGAGAGAGATGAGGGGAGGAGCAGAGGGAGAAGGAGAGAGAGAATCCAAAACAGGCTCCATGCCCAGCGCAGAACCCAATTTGGGGCTGGATCTCATGACCCTGAGATCATGACCTGAGCCGAAATCAAGAGTCGGACACTTAACCCACTGGCACCACTCTGGGGTCTGTCTTATAAAGACATGAATCCCATTCATGAGGGCTCCACACTCATGACCTAATCACCTCTCAAAGGCTACACCTCCAAATACCATCACATTGGGGATTAGGTTTCATCGAGTGAATTTTGGAGCAACCCAAACATTCAGTCTATAGCAGTTTGTTCAGCTTGATTAATGGTAAGGCTAAGGAACTTCCAATGATTTTTTGAAGTAGGCAGGGCTGGATTAAGAATATGGTATTTAGATGGGTTTCCAGGGAGCCAATTTGTAACAAACCCCTGGGTGAGATGGAGAAGATTGTATTTCCTGGAACTCCTTCTGGGAAGAGTGGGTTACACGTGCTTGGGGCGGGAGCTGAATTGCTGGAGGTCGTGGTCAGAGTGAGCACAGTGGCCCCAGTCTTCCTCTATGCTTCTGCCTCGTGGCGGTCTCCAGCCACTCCTCCAACCAGGCCTCAGAGGAACACTTCAAAAACATCGTTTTGAAGGAGCAACTATTTATAAGCCTACCGTGGGTGCCCGGGTGTCGCAATCAAAGCCACTGCATCATCAGTTTCAGCAAAGAAACCAAGGTTTAGAGTCAAGCGTAGAGCTGGTGTGCAGGTGGTAGAACCATGCCAGGGATGCAGTCCTCTCAGATCCCAGCTCAGTCCCTCAACAGTTAAGCACATGACTCTGAAACATTGGCACCAGAAGATGAGGCGTATGACAGTGGCATAAGCTCTTAGCATCGGTTTTACTAGTCATTTTGTTGTCAGTTGTCCCTATCAGTGAGATGGATATAGGGTGTTGGGGCTGCCGCTATTCGTCTGCTCATTTAACCTCCGGAAGCAGATTGTATTAAAGTGTTCCTGTTGCTGAAAATGAATGACAAAGCTTTCCTTTTTCTGTAGGAAATCAGAGTGCCCAGATAAGATTACATGGCTCCCTATGATATCTAAATAAGATTAGTTTGCTGAAGATCACATTAAAATCCCATTAAAGAGACGGTTCCGCTCCAGCCCCTCTTCTCCTCAGGCAAGTTCTGAGCAAGTTGACGAAAATTGTTCAGGGATGACACACAGCCATTGAGCCCCCCGTGGAGACAGGGGAGTGGGGGCGGAAACAGTCCCCCAACTCTGTTCATTGAAGGAATAGGATCTGTGTACATGGCCCATTACTTACAGATGACAGTTCTGGCTCTAAGGAGGGAAGGCTTCAGGGAGGAAATGTAATAAGATAAAAGGATCAGGGGACGGAGGCACAGAGGTCATCCTCAGAGATGGCCCAGGAAATCATTAATTCATTTTGTTTCTGTGACAAGGGTAATAATATTAATCCTTAAGTATTTATAGCCTTCCCTCAAGCCTGCTCCTGAGGGGGAGGGATCCTTTGCTCTCAGGAGGCTACTAAGCCTGCATTTTTTGTTGTGCTGACCTAAGTGTCAGTTAACTTTGGTTGGTGCTGAGTAAAGTTAAGTTGATTTTCATCAGGAGGGGATGTTGGCAACTCCTGTGATGCCCAGACAGGGGTCGGAGTTTTGAGAGAGCAAAGGTGAAGGCTGAGAGAGGAAAGGAAAGGGAACGGAGAGAGGATATTGTGATAGCGGGCCCTTGGGCGGGGCATGCGGGTCAGGCGAATGAGATCTGCAATGCAATTACCCTCTTCATCTCTTCAAGGGGCTTCTTTGAAGGTCCGCAGTGCTTTCCAGTGATCTTTTGGGGTGTGGCACTGAGGTTTTTTGAATGGTCGTGATGTGACCGTGAAATGGCCAAATTTCATTTGTTCACTAATTTAATTACCAACTTTGCTTCAGTGCTAGGTGTTTATTAGTGATACAAAGAAGACGGACATGGACCCTGCTGCTTAAGGGGTTCATAGGCAAGTTCTGGGAACAGGTAAGCAAAAAGATACAATTCGGTCCAGTAGGCCCTTCTCTGGAAGCAAGCACAAGGGGCAGAGGGGATATAGGAAAGGGGTACCTTTACCAGACAGGCAGAGAAGGCTTCACAGAGGTGTCCTGGGTCATGACAACCGTAAGGGGTTTAATCTGCCATAGGCTTTACTAGAGCTTAAGTTTGGGGGTTTCCAAATGGCTACAAAAGCACCTCCCGCTGTTCTGGTACCTTCTCACATCCTGTGGGGGACCTGATGCTCAAATTTTCTTTGATTTTCTGTAATGATGGGAGATGGTGGCTTTTATCAAAAAGTACAAGTAATAAAGAGCAATCTTGAACATTTAGGGTCCCTAATGACCTTTGTTTCGAGGGTCTTCACGAGAGGGGCACTGACCGAGCCTCGTCTTAGGTCTGATGAGGCACACATTTCACTTTTCAGCGTATCTCTTTATTAATACCATGTAGCTTTTGTTGTCACTAAGTGGGGCATTGAATCCGATTCAACCATTTGGAATCCTTTGCTTTTTTACTTCTTTTGATTTTGAAATGAATATAAACTGCATGTTAAGGGTTTCATTGAAACACTTCAAGCCACTTCTTTTGTATAGCCACATGAACACAAATTAGTGAAACACAGAGTAAAATAACAATAGATAGGATGGGTTAATCGAAAAATTAGCTCTTTAAAAATATATATAATTCTTGGGGTGCCTGGTTGGCTTAGTTGGTTAAGCATCTGCCTTTGGATCAGATCATGATCCCAGGGTCCTGGGATTGAGTCCAGCATTGGGCTCCTTGCCCAGTGGGGGGCCTGCTTCTCCCTCTCCCTCTATGTGCTCGCTCTCTCGCTCTCTCAAATAAATGAATAAATAAATCTTTTAAAAAATGTATATATAATTCCTATGGAAAGAAAGCAGACTTCACAAAAATAAAAAAAATCTATTAGCAAAAACACCAATTTGCTAATAGCACTTTTTTTTGGCAGGGGGCAGTGGTATCAGTGGGAATGGGGATGAATTTTCTTCTTTCTCTCTCTCTTTTTTTTAAAGTTTCCAAATTTACTAAGAATAAACATGTCTTGCTACTTTGGTAGTCAGAAAAAAAAAATAAGTCTTACTTAATATGGATTGGGTACAGAGGTCAACCACACAAGTCAACGTGTCTGCTCTTAGAAGAATTCTAGCCTGTCAACCCAAATTTTGGTATTGTTAATTTTCACATAGACTACTTTTGAAAGATGAAATTAGGCCTTCAATCTTTGACATTTGTGTTCAATTAAGTAACAGTTACTGTAGTTTTGGAAGCAGACTGACACCATGCTTTCTCTAGCGGTGGTCGTGATAGCGCATATGATGGACGGGGTGACAATGAAGATCTTGACTTCAAAAGGCTGTGGATCCCTGCAGAGTTAAATGAGGTCAGCTCTGATCTGTTACAGGTAAGGAAATAAAAATTTAGAACTTTATTCAAAAACACTCATTTTCTCCAAGGTTATCCACCACAGATGGAAATGAACCAGAACCCAAGTCTTCAGATTTCTAGTTAATTTCTCTCTCCACTACCCCATGCTATCATTGTTATATTATTGTTAATGTTTCTTTGCCTGCCAGGAACTACATTGATTAGTTTTCAGTGTGTTTGTTCCAGCCTTTTTAGAGTTTAATGTTTTTACATGCTCATGCATGAACTTAGGTGGTTAATCCTGGGAAAAGAATTCCTCTTTTTTTTTTTTTTTCCCCACCTGGGGGTTGCACCAGGTTTTCACCTGGTAGTAGTATTCTTTTTCAGCTTTGATTTTGATCACTTTCAATGTAGACTGGCTTTTGTATTTACTTTTTTAAAAAGGTCTTATTAGGATACACCTTTCACTGCTCAGCGTACTTCTTTATTAGTACCATGTAGCTTTTTTGCTCTTGTTACTAAGATGAGAAATTCAATTCAGTAGAAACTGCTGTTTGAACTTGTATTTTCACCTAATTGTACAGTCGTTTAGACACTTTGTATGGGCATAACTCTGGTCCTGTTTGCACCGTGGGGTTGGGTGTGTCACGGGTGTGATGTAGGAAGTGAATGCCTATTTACTTAGGCACAAAAGAGCTCTGAACAGAAAGGGTAAACATAATCAGATTTATTCAGAGAACTTAAGATTCCCAGATTTTGTTTTTGGACCACCTGAGAAGAAGGACTAATACAAAATTAATCAATTTTCTATGTTGTGATTCAGTTGAATAGGTCCTTATGATTTGAGTGACAGAGCGTAAGCAGTTGGGAGTGCAATCTTCACCTTGCTTATCCTCATTAAAGATTCTGACTTTGGCGAGGATGTATGTCAAGAATCTTCTGTTTTCCCCAGCACCTTGCAATTGTCACTAGATTGATGAATTTATTTCATCCTCAGTTTTCTTTACTGTGTTTATCTTAAGGCGGATTAACTTTGGCCAGACACTATCCTTCCTATGTTCAAATGGACAAACAGTGATTCATTTCCTGCTATTTGTTTTATTTATGAAAATTAGTTTGACCGAAATGTAAATGCATTATGTGCCTTTGACTTTCTGGGATATTTTAAACTTTAGCTTCAGAAAAAAAAAAAACTCAGCTAGATTAAATAAAGGCAAATTAATAACAAGTACATGACTTTAACAGTCAAAGTACAATAGGAATGTTTTCTTTGGAATTGAAAAAGAGCTTAGTTGGGTTCTCTACCAGTGAAATGACAAACACATTTCTTAACGCTTCTATAGGTGTCACTGTTGAGATACATTACTGAAATAAGGTCTGCACGGATCTGAGAAAAGACTTCTGGGATGCATTTTATATAGTGCTTTTGACTAACTCTTGTAATATATATATATATATATATTTTTTTTTTTTTTCTGATATGAGCGTAGTACTTAAGTCTGATTTCCTGGCACAATTAAAGCAACTAATTGAACAAGTGGAATGTTCTATTCTTTTGGAGCAAAGAATCACTTTGGGCAAGGACGTATAGGTACAGGGTGGAATAAAGTATAGAAATTATTTCTTAAATTTTGCCTCTATGTTCCTAGGTTAGTAGTTTGCAAAAATTAATGTTTTCACACTTCCTTTATTCTCCTTCCCACTGTCAACACACATCAGTAGGAAGCTGCGCTCATGTCAGACCTTCTGCGTGCGGGGTTCACTTCCAGGTGGTATGTTTTCTTCCTTGGGAATCAAAACAGTTTTTAACTGAATCCCTGAATTTCTGAAGGGAGTTCCCAAGTTAGAACTAAGGGGATAGTTCTCAAGGACCGCGTTGCTGGGTGTTTTGTGACTGATGTGGTTAACTAATTGATTTCTGTTACAGTGGGTATTAGGTGTTTTGCATTGAACATTAGCCAGCCTTTTGTGGCTTATATAAAAGTGCCTATTACTTATATAGTCCTTACTATGTGCCAACAAAAGGGATAAATTTCAACCTTTTGGGATTCTAGCTTCCGACTTTATAGGAGTTCTCCTCTTACTCTTTTTGTTTATCAAGTGATTTGAGAATTTGGGGAGATCTCCTGGCAGGACTAAACCTCAAGAAATTGTTAAGGGGTGATCTAGCATTGTGCATATATGTGCGCTTCTTAAGTTCTCTATTTTTCAAGCTTCCCCTCCCAACCCATATTTGAGTTAATTAAATTATTCAGGGGTTCTTGCTCTCCTATTATTTACGTTTCATTTTTCTAGAGGTTAATGATATAAAGGAACACCAGGAACAATCCTTACCTTTCAGAAGCTTAGCATTCAATAGCAAAGAGACACAAGTGCAGTGAACAGTAAGGAAGCTAAGGGTAAATTAGTTCATGTGGAATCTAAAGAGGAGAACTGCCAGATTTGCTTGGGCGTCTGGAAATATTTCAAGGAGAATTTTGTTGAGTCAAGCTGAATAGAGTTTACTGTGGGGAAAGGGGAGTGGGGAGAGATAGGACCGATCAAGGCGGATGCAGCATTTCTTACAAGGGCCACAGACACAAAACGCCAGGTATATCGGGGGACAGTGAGTAATTAGGTGTGGCTTAAGTACAAGGATGAGAGTGAGGTGGAATAGGCAGTGCTTCTATGGTGCCCCCTCTATGGGACGCTCTGTGTTTCACCAAAAGAACTGACCTCAGAGGTTAGTACCACAGATATGCTTTTTCTTTTAAAGATTTTATTTATTTATTTGACAGAGAGATAGAGCCAGAGAGCACAAGCGGAGGAAATGGCAGAGGGAGAGGGAGAAGCAGACTCCCCACTGAGCAAGGAGCCCGATGCAGGACTCGATCCCAGGACCCTGGAACATGACCTGAGCCGAAGGCAGACGCTTAACCAACTGAGCCACCCAGGCGCCCCTCACAGATATTCCTTTGACTTTATTTTTTCCCAGCAGACAGCTGCTTGCGTTCAACTGCTTCAAACACAATAAGGCAGGTTTCTGAATGAACAGTTGGGAATCAAAACAGTGTTTAACTGATATCCCTGATTTTCTGAAGGGAGTTCCCAAGTTAGAACTGGGATAAATTTCAACCTTTTGGGATTCTAGCTTCCGACTTTATAGGAGTTCTCCTCTTACTCTTTTTATTTATCAAGTGATTTGAGAATCTGGGGAGATCTCCTGGCAGGACTAAACCTCAGGAAATTGTTAAGGGTTGATCTAGTACCTCTTGACAATTGACACTTGTCACTAGGTTTTTTTAGATAGTGGCTGTCTTGACTACTTATTGGTCTTGGCAGATGAGGAGGTCAAACAGAGGACTGCGTTGCTGGGTGTTTTGTGACTGATGTGGTTAACTAAATGATTTCTGTTACAGATGGGTATTAGGCATTTTGCGTTGAACATTAGCCAGCCTTTTGTGGCTTATATAAAAGTGCCTATTACATATATAGTCCTTACTATGTGCCAGGCACTGTTCTAGATGCTTTACATATAGTAACTAACTACCCTGTGATGTAGGTAATATTATCATCCCAATTTTATACATAAAGAAATGAGACACAAAGGATTAGAAGACTTGTCCAAGATCATACAAGTAACAGTTGAAATAAGTGGGATTTGAACTTGGATAGTTTGGTTAAGGTGACACATTATCTCGTAATGGGGTATTGCATATTAGCTGAATTGTACTATATAAAAAGATAAGCTATTTTCGTAATTTTTATTTTATGGGGAATAAGGACAAGTCTAAACCTTTCATTTGCATAGGTTTCTGGGAAAGCAGCTGAGAGAGATTCATGGCCAGAGAAAATGGGGATGGGCAACTGATAGCTCCTTTGATCAATTCAGGAAGGATCCCTGGATGAACGATTTCTTTATTCTTGGAGGATGACTGAAACAACAAACTCTGGAAAAAAACAAAAGAACTTTCTGTGATCTTCTTAGAAATTATTTTCTAAGTAGTTACTAGGAATAGTCCCAAATGGATATATCTGAGTCAAGAGGTTTGAAGAAATATACATGGCAAACCCCTGAATATTACTATTTTATTTCATGTTTATAGAGCAAGAACGGTATCCTTGGGGCTGTACAGATTCAAACAGACATCATTCTTGCCCTCAGGGTTTACAATTCAAACAGTCAGATTTGAAATATTTTACCAGATCCAAATGTTTGAATGTTGCACATCACTTGCCCCTCTCTGCTTCCCTCCATTTTAGATTAGCGCGTACTCCCAGGGCAATCGACACTCCAATATGAGCCACTGATTTTACTCAATGCTTTAGTCAGGGGAAAACTCTAATGTGTTTAAAATATTCTTTTTTTTTTTTTTTTTGAGCAGTTATACATCAGAAATGATATTCACCAACTTTTATGTATGTGGCAATCAGCTGTTCCATTAGCCTTTCCTGTGAACCTGAAATGTCAGATCAAGAGGTGAAAGGATGAGAAAGAAGTGCTAGGAAAATCCATTTACCAATAAATTCCCCACTTGCAGGGCTGGCCATATATGTGAGCACAATAGGTGATTTAAATGTTTCTGGCAATTTTCTGAGAGCTTGTTATAGATAAGCAGATGTTTCGGTGTGGGGGAAGGAGCTTAAGATTGGTGAACGCCAGAATGGTGGACAAGAGCCAAGCTCATCCCCCTGCACATTTTATGTCATTTAGTCTTCTCAGCTAATACAGAAGGCAGGCACTCTTTTATATTTATAGTCAAGGAATCTGAGGCTCAGAGAGATTACATGACTGACTCAAGGTCACACAGCCAGAAGAGGTGGGTCTGTGACTAGAAATCTTGTAGCTCCAAAGCCATGTGTTGTCTAATGTGGACAATGCATGCCATTCAGAGTCAAATACTATACTCTTCTTACAACATCCCATTGGTTACTCTTATTACTTGTCCTATTACACTACCTTCTTTTTTAGAGGCAAGACTTCAAGATTACTCTTCTAGTTTTCCCTTATTTGTGAATATTGCCCTTGACAACTGCAATATCATCACTGATATTCTCACTTAAATCTGATGTGATTTCTTTATTTCTGTCCTTTTTCAAGAGCAAACAAGAAGATGCCAACACAAGTTGTTCCCAACTTCAGTCTCCCTCACAAGAAGCCCAACTAGCAACCATAAATCAGGATAAGACACCAGGGTGAAAACTCTAGAACCTGGGCTGGGGCTGAAGCACACACCTGGATCACAGAGACTAAGAAAGACTGCATTAGAAGGGTAAAAGGGGTGAATTCACTTTGATCACATTTCCCCTTCCCCAGGCCATCACTGTACCACAGAGAGGGACCCCATGGGCCTATGGTTTCTCCAGTGGGAAAAGAGAGCCTAAGGTGGAATCTACTCCCTCAATGTTATGAGATGCTTCCCAGAAGGCTCCCCCGGGTCTTGCCTCTTGGGGATCATTGAGGGAATCTGCAGGGCTTGACCACTGGGGATCAGATAGAGACAACAACCAGTGCTCAGATCTAGGCAGACTGCCTTCCTGCTTGCAGTGGCATCTGAGGAGAGATCCTAGCCGGCTGCTCTGCCAAGCTGGCAGTTCCATCTATCCAGGGAGTTTGGTCATCAGTTCTGCCTGATTTGAGTCCCTAGCCAATGGGGACAAGTTGTGGAGCCTGTTCGACAGCCCTTCCTGGGAAAGGAAGCAAATTTACAGTCCTGCATAACAACTGAGCATGACCACCTGTCCTGTCTGACTAGGAAGCTTAGCCACAGAGCCTGGACAGCCAGGGAGCCTAACTGACAGACCCATTCATGCAGGGAGTCAAACTTTCATCCCTGCTCAACTGTTGAGCAAAGCCTGTAGTCCTACACAACCAGGGACCCTGAGCAGTGACCCTCAGCAGCTCTGGAGCCCAGCTTATGGCCCTGCCTGACTGCTGAACACTGACCTCCCCCAGGCAGTGAGACTACCCAGTGAGCATGCCCAATTGCAAAACATAGCTGTGGCTTCACCTGACCAGAGATCCTGGAGAGTGACCCTACCCAACCACAGGGCATAGTCTTCAGACCCACTCAACTTTAGGAGACAGCTGGAGGTCCCACCCAACAAGAGAGCCTGGGCCTGATCTTGCCCAACAGTGGAGTTCAGCCAGTGGCCTACCTGATTGCAAAGCCCAGTCTGTGACTCTACCTGACCGTAAGATCTTACCTGCAGCCCTGTCTGAATACAGAATCCGGTCAGAGACACCATCTGGTTAGGAAGCATAGCCTGAGACTCCACCCAACAAGGAGTGTTTGTGTGGCACAGCCCACAGTTCTGCTCAGTTGTGGTGTCGAACCAGAGGCATCACTCTGCCAGGAAACATAGCCTGTGACCTCCCCTGACCATAGGTGTTTGCAGAGCCCAGATAGTGACCCCACCTGACTGCAGAGGCCAACCAGCAGGCCTACACAACCATGGAGCCTAGACAGCAGTACCACCCCCACCTGAAGGCATGGGCAGTGGTCTTGCCCACCTGGGACCCCTATAGAGAGTCCCATCTGTCCACAGACATTACCCATCCAGCACCCTAAGATGAACTAACTGATGAAGGTCCTTCCCTTATGTGAACCTGTGAAATCTAGGAGGAGAGCGCTTACTCATATGCAGAGATACCAGTGCAAGGAATCAAGGTTCACAAAGAATCAGGCAAACATGACACCACCAAAGGAAGCTAATAAAGCTGTAATAACTAACCCTAAATAAATGGAGATATATGAACTGTCTGATAAAGAATTCGGAAAAATCCTTTTAAAGAATTTCAGTGAACTAAAACAACATGCAGATAACTAAATGAAATTGGGGAAACAATGCATGAACAAAATGAGAAATTTATTTCAACAAAGAAAGAGAAACCATCAAAAAAGCCAACCAACCAACCAAACAAAAATCTAAGAGCTAAGGAATATAATGACTAAACTAAAGAATTCAACTGGGAGCTTCAACAGTAGATTCAACCAACCAGAAGAAAGAATGAGTGAGCTCAATGATAGGTCATTTGAAATTATCTGGTCAGAGGAGCAAAAAGAAAAAGGGATGAAAAAGATGGAAGAAAGCCTACAGGACTTATGGGGTAGAATCAGAAGAAACAATATATGCATTATGGGAATTGCAGAAGTAGAAGAGAAAGAGAAAGGGACAGAAAGTCTATTTAAAATAATACTGGCTAAAAATTCCTAAACTTAGGGAGAGAAATAGCCATCCATATTCATGAGGCCAAAGACCCTCAGTAGGTTGAACTGAGAAACATTATAATTAAATTCTTAAAAGTCAAAGACAAAGAGAATTTTGAAAACATCAAGGGAAAGGCCACTTGTCATAAGCAAGGGAGTCCCCATAAAACTATAAGTGAATTTCTAGGAGAAACTTTGAGGCCAAGAGAGAGTAGGATGATAAAAATACTGAAAGGGGGAGAAAAACCCTGGCAACCAAGGAAATTATACCCAGCAAAGCTGTTTTTCTGAAATGAAAGAGAGAGAGCAACAAAACAAACAAAAACTAAGGGAGTTCATCACCGCTGGACCAATTTTACAAGAAATGCTAAAAAGCATTCTTCAAGCTGAAATAAAAGGATGCTAATTAACATTATAAAAGCATATGAATGTTTAAAACTCACCAGTACAGGTAAATAGTAAAAGTCAGATTCTTTATTATTGTAATGGTGGTGCATAAAGCACTTACAACTCAAATTTAAAACTTTAAAGATTGTCTTAAAATTACTATAATTATTGTAATTTGTTATTGGATACACAACATAAAAAAGATGTAAATGTAACATTAATAACCCTAAGTGTGAGGTGTGTGTGGGGGTATAAAAGCATAAAGTTTTTGTATGCCATCAAGTTTTTATCAGTTTAAAATAAAATGTTATAACTCTAAAACATTTTATGTAAGCCTCATGGTAACCACAAAGAAAAAACCTGTAGATGTTACATAAAACATGATAAATGAGATCAAAGCATACCACCACAAAATAGTCATCAAATCACAAAAGAAGAAAGCAAGAAGTAAGGAACAAAGGATCTACAAAACAGTCAGAAAATGGTTAACAAAATGGCAACAATAAGTCCACACTTGCAGAGCAGCAGGCAGAGGGAGAGGGAGAAGCAGGCTCCCCACTGAGCACTTGACAAAACAAGTCTTAAAAAATTTAAGGGGATTGAAATTATATTAATTACCTTTACCTATTACAATGGTATGAAACTAGAAATCAATAACAAGAGGAGTGCTGGAAAATTCACAAATACATGGAAATTGACACACTCTTGAACAACCAATATATCAAAGAAGAAATCAAAAGAAATATAAAAAAATACCTTGATAGGGCACCTGGGTGTCTCAGTCAGTTAAGCATCTGCCTTCAACTCAGGTCATGATCGCAGGGTCCTGGAATTGAGCCCCACATCAGGCTCCCTGCTCAGTGGGAAGTCGGCTTCTCCTTCTCCCTCTGCCCGTTCCCTCCTCTTGTGCTCTCTCTCTCTTTCAAATAAATAAATAAAATCCTTTAAAAAATACCTCAAGACAAGTGAAAATGGAAGCACAACTTATGAGATACAACAAAAGCAGTTCTAAGAAGGGAGTTTATAGCTATAAACACATCAGGAAAAAAAAAAGATTTCAAAAAAACAACCTAATATTACAGCTCAAGGAATTAGAAAAACAAGAACAAATTAAACCCAAAATTAGTAGAAAGAGGGAAATAATAAAGATTAGAACAGGAATAAATAAAACAGAGAATATGAAAACAATAAAAAAGATTAACAAAACTAAAAGTTGGTTTTGAAAAGATAAACAAAATCAACAAAACTTTAGCGAGACTAATCAAGAAAAAAGAGAGAGGACTCAAATAAATTAAATTGTAAGTAAAAGAGGAAGCATTATAACCAATGCCACAGAAATACAAAGAGACTACTGTCAACAATTTTATACCAACGAATTGGACAATATATAAGTAATAGACAAATTCCTAGAAACATACAACCTGTCAAGACTGAATCATTGGGATGTTTGGGTGGCTCAGTGGGTTAAGCGACTGACTCTTGGTTTCAGCTCAGGTCATGATCTTAGGGTTGTGAGATTGAGCCCTATGTCAGGCTCAGTGCTTAGTGCAGAGTATGCTTGGGACTCTCCTCCGCTCCCTCTGACCCTCTCCTCTCCTCTCTCTCTAAAATAAATAAATAAATCTTAAAAAAGACTGAATCATAAAGAAATAGAAAATCTGAATAGACTGATAATGAATAAAAAGGTTGAATTAATAATAAGAAAAACCTCCCAACAAAGAAAACCCCAGAACCAGATGGCTTCACTGATGAATTCTAACAAATAGTTAAAGAAGAGTGAAAGTCAATTTCTTTTCAAAGTCTTCCAAAATATTGAAGAGGAAGGAGCATTCCCAAACTCATTTTACATGGCCAGAATTACTCTGATATGAAAAGCAGATATGGACATTACAAGAAAAGAAAATTATAGGCCAATATCACTGATGACCTAGATGCAAACATTCTCAACAAAATACTAGCAAGCCAAATTCAACAGCACGTTAAAAGGATCATACACCATGATCAGGAGGGATTCATCCTCCATATGCAAGGATGGCTCAACATGTGTAGATCAATAAATGTGCTACATCACATTAATAGAATGAAATATAAAGCCATATGACCATCCCAATAGAAGCAGAAAATACATTTGACAAATTTCAACATACTTTTTTTTTTTTGGATAAAAACTATCAAAAAATTGGGTATAGAAGGAATGTACCCCAAAATAATAAAGGCCATATATAACAATTCCATCTCTTACATCATACACAATGGTGAAAGATTAAAGCCTCTTCCTCTAAAATCAGGATCAAGAGAAGGTGCCTACTCTCACCACTCCTATTCAACAGAGTACTGGATGTCTTAGCCAGAGCATTTAGTCAAGAAAAAGAAATAAAAGGCATCCAAATTGGAAAAGAAGAAGTACATACCTCTCTGTTTGCTGATGATATTATTTTTCATATATAGAATATCCCCCAAAACTCCACTAGATACTGCTAGAGCTACTAAGCAAATTCGTTAAAGTTGCAGGCTACAAAATCAATATATAAATATCAGTTGCATTTTTATACCCACAATGAACTATCTGAAAAAAATCTCATTTACAATAACATTAAAAACAATAAAATACTTAGGAATAAATTTAACCAAGGAGGTGGAATATCTGTACACTAAAAACTATAAGACATTGATGAAAGAAATTGAAGAAGACATAGATAATAGAAAGATATCTCATGTTCATGGATCTGAAGAATTAATATCATTAAAAATGTTCATACTCCCAAAAGTCATCTATAGATATAATGTAATCCCTATCAAAATTACATGGTATTTTTTTTATAGGAATAGGAAAAAAGAAAACTAAAGTTCACATGGAACCACAAAAGATTCTTTTTTTTTTAAAGATTTTATTTATTTATTTGACACAGAGGGAGAGAAGCGAGAGAGAGAGAGAGAGCACAAGCAGGAGGAGCAGCAGGGAGAAGGAGAGGGAGAAGAAGGCTCCCTGCCGAGCAAGGAACCCGATGCGGGGCTTGATCCCAGGATCTTGGGATCATGAAGTGAGCCAAAGGCAGATGCTTAGCCAACTGAACCACCCAGGCACCCCTACAAAAGATTCTTAATAGAAACCCCGAGAAAGTAGAAGAAAGGTGGAGGCATCTTACTCCTTGATTTCACACTATATTACAAAATATACTAATCAAAACATATGGTACTGCCTAAAAAGAGACACATAGATCAACGGAAGATAATCGAGAGCACAGAAACCCAATGTATAAACTGTCAACTAATATTCATCAAGGGAACCAAAAATATTCAATGGAGAAAAGATAGTGTCTTTAATAAATGGTGTTGGAAAAACTGCATACTTATATGCAAAAGAATAAAACTGGATTACTATCTTACAATGCCCACAAAAATCAACTCAAATAGAATAAAGATGTAAATATAAGACTTGAAACCATGAAACTCCTAGAAGAAAACATAAAGAAAAAACTCCTTGACATGGGTCTTGGCAATGATTTTTTGGCTATGTTACCAAAAGGACAAGGAACAAGTGCAAAAATTAGTAAGTGGAATTACAACAAACTAAAAAGCTCCTAGCTAGCAAAAGAAGTGATCAACACAATGAAAAGGCAACCTCTGGAATGGGAGAAAATATTGCAAATCACATATCTTACAAGAGGTTAATATCCAAAATATGCAAGGAACTCATACATATCAATGGGGGGAAATAATAATCTGATTAAAAATGAGCAAAGGACCAGAATAGACATTTTTCCCCCCAAAGAAGACACACAAATGACCAATAGGTACATGAAAAGATGCTCAACAATACTAAACATCAGGGAAAGGCAAATCAAATCCACAATGAGACATTACCTCACACCTGTTAGAATGGATATTCATCAAAAAGGCAAGAGGTAAGGGTTGGCAAAGTTGTGGAGAAAAGGAACCGGTTGCACACTGTTGGTGTAATTGTAAATTGGTTCAGTCACTATGGAAAACACTATGGACGTTCTTCAAAAAATTAAAAATAGAACTACCATATGATCCAGCAATCCCACTTCTGGGTATATGACCAAAGGAAATGAATTCATTATCTTGAAGAGATATCTGACCCCATGTTTATTACAACATTTTTTTCCCCAATAGCCAAGGCATGGAAACAACATGTCTGTCAACAGATGAAAGAATAAAGAAAATGTGATGTATGTAATGAAAGATTATTTAGTCATATAAAAGGAAATTCTGCCACTTACAACAACATGGATAGACCTTAAGGGTATTATACTAAGTGAAATAAGTCAAACAGAGAAAGAGAAATACTGTATGATCTCACTTATATGTAGAATCTAAAAAAACTGAACTCATAGAAACAGTAAATTGGTGGTTGCCAGGAGTGGGTGGGGAGAGTTGGGTGAAGTTGGTTAAAGAGAACAAACTTCTAGTTATAAGATGAATAAGTTCTGGAGATGTAATGCATAGCATAATGGCTACAGTTAACAATACTGTATTGTATACTTGCAAATTATGAAGAGGATAGATCTTAAGAATTCTCATCACACATACAAAAATGGTAACCATGTGAGATGGACCTGTTTATTAACTTTATTGTGGTAATCATTTTGCAATGTATCAAATCATCACATTGTACACCTTAAACTTACACAATGTTGTCAATTATATCTCAATAAAGTAGAGTAGGAAAAAAAGCAGATGAGAGCCTTTCCTTTGCCCTGGACATCACCCTATGCTGCGTGCAAGGGATGAAGGTGACATACTCCCTAACTCCTGAGAAATGAAGGGCTGCCTACATCAGGGAAGGCTGACAGAGTTCGTGGCTTGATAATCAATTACAACAGTAGCAAAGATTGGTGGGTAGCTTTCTGAGGTTAAGAATGGTTCAGGACTTGTTAGCAGGACAGGGATCAGAAGGTGACCAGGTGACTACCCCTTCTGGCTGGTCTCTTCTGTGATGAGCAGGAGTCCCTTGGGTGCCATGTGAACCTTGCATGTCATAGACCTCTGACCCTTGGTCTTTATGATATTCTGGTTTAATTATCCTGGGGTTAAATTGGTTATTTTCTGATGATAAAATAGCAGTTCACCCTTGTTTCTAAGGCCGGGCACCAATCATTGGGCTTAAGTAATTTCAAAT
Source organism: Zalophus californianus (assembly GCF_009762305.2). Classification (NCBI taxonomy): domain Eukaryota; kingdom Metazoa; phylum Chordata; class Mammalia; order Carnivora; family Otariidae; genus Zalophus; species Zalophus californianus. Next base: position 95,891,841 of record NC_045597.1, read on the forward strand.
TATCTGCCCATGCATTCACAAGCGATTGTTCAATTTTCAGTCTACAAACAAATGTGAAAAGAACCCACCCTTAGGTAAGTTGATTTCACAGTTGAAACATTAGAATCAGTCTTGAGAAAGAATTAGCTCAGCTTCAGAAATTCTAACAACTTGTAGTATAAATTGTTCATTGATTTATTCAATAGGTTTCAACAAACATCCATGTGGGCAGGGCACTCTGCTGGGCACTGTAGTCTGAAGTCAGGGCTCATTTGACCTCATTGTGAAGAAATGCTAGGTGGATCCAGTGGATTCTGGTTTAAAAAAATTTTTTTTTATGTATATACTTTTTCCTTTTGCATGGTCAGTGGAGGGGGGTGGGGGTTAAAATCTCTGTAAGTGGGCATTCAGGGCACAATTCCAAACTTCTCATTACATTAGTGCTTGGCAGATGACCAAAGATTTCAAGGCAAATTCAGATCACTACAGGGGGAAAAAAAAAAAACCACCACAAAACCCCCAAACAGCAACCATGAAACTGTAAGAAAGAATCCAGTGGGGTTCAGAAACAGGAATAAATATCTTCTAGTGGGTTGATACTCAGTAGTACAATTTCATGGGGAATTGAGAGTAGTTTTGCCAATAACTAGCTTTGCCATTAACTTAGAGATTTCATTAGGAAATCTCTCAGTGTCTGGGGGCTTTGATTTCCTTATCAAAAGAGATTTCTGTAGGAAGGTCCTCTGACCCACATTTGCTGCCCATTGCGCTGGTCTCCTGCCTTCTGCTGCCTCCTGTACAGATGAACCTGGCCTCTTTCCTTGTTTTCCGGCTCCATCCATTCTCCCCTACTCAAGGGCATTGCTTCAGCACTAATCCCCTCTCTTTAACACTCTTTTTTTCCTTCTCCTGGATCATACCCAAGAGCCTACAACCTGCCATCCTATCTCGCATCTTAAATACCAACTCCCACATCTCTTGTCTCTTCCGGCTCTCACTCTATTTCGCCTTACAGCACCACTTCTCAAAGTATGCTCAACACTTCCTCAGCTCCTCCTTTCTGCTAACTTACAGCAAGCTTTCACCTCTGATGCAGCAGGGAACTGCTCTCCTCAAGGGCACGATGCTCAAACTTTCCCAAATCCAATGCTCCATTTTCCTTCCTCATCTTATTTAACCAGTTTCTCAGCACCATGTGAAATAGTCCTTCACAACTTTTATCTTAAAGCTTCTTTTTCTCACAGCGTGTAGGTCTCCCCCTTCCCTAGATCCCTGCCTATCCCATGGGCTCTCTTCTTTCTCCCCTGGAGTGGACCTGGATCCTCTTCCTGAGCTGTAAAGGTGAAAAGGTCCCAAGGTTTGGTCCCCCACCTTCTTTGTCTCTTTTCATTGCCTAGGTGAGTACTCTGTTCCACGGGTTGAAGACCTACACTGAAGAGTCCTCCAAACCTTGACTGACTATCCCTTTCTCACTCATCCACAGCTGAATGGGTCAGCAAATCCTGATGGCTCCGACTCTTTGACACGTGTAGAAACTGACTTCTTATTCCCATTATCTTGACCACCCAGCACACCTCCCGTTCATACCTCATCTGGACTGCTGCAAAGACCCCCTGTCTGATCTCCCTGTTTCCACTTTTCATCTTCTTATGGTCTCCTCTCGATGGCTGCCTGAGAGATCTTTTCTTTTTTTCTTTTTTTTTTTTAAGATTTTTATTTATTTTTTGAGAGAGAGAGACTGGTAGAGAGAGAGCATGAGAAGGAGGAAGGTCAGAGGGAGAAGCAGACTCCCTGCCGAGCAGGGAGCCCGATGCGGGACTCGATCCCCGGACTCCAGGATCATCACCTGAGCCGAAGGCAGTCGCTTAACCGACTGAGCCACCCAGGCGCCCCTGAGAGATCTTTTAAAAGGTAAATCTGATCATGTCCCTCTCTTGTCTAGAACCCTCTAGTAACTTCCTAGCACACTTAGAAATCCCATGCCTTATGATCTACAAAGCTCCGTAATATCTGTCCTTTGGCCAAATCCCTCATTTGAGCTCCTTTACTCCCTGAAACTGACAGGGTTCCAAGAAACTGCACTGAATGTTTTTTTGCACTGAGGTTTTGCTCCCTTTGGAGCACACTTCCCACATCATGGAGGGGGCTCACTTTCTAACTTCATTTAAGTCTGTGCTCTAATATCACCTAATCAGAAAAGCCTTCTGTGGTCTTTCTATGTGATACCACCTCTACTCTCTGTCTACTTATCCTGCTTTATTTGTCTTCCCACACGAATCACTCACATAATCTATATTTGTTTATTGTCTCCCCCAGTAAGATACAAGCTTCATGGGATCAGGGACTTTGTCTTCCTTAATTCATCCCTGTATTTTCAGTACTTAGAACTTTGCCTGGCATATAAGACAAGCTCAGTAAATCTTGACTGACTGACTGATATAATTAATGAGTGAGAGGATTAACGAACAATTGACTTCAAGAGACTTGGCTGCTAGAGAATGAGGTAATATATTTGTTGTATCCTTTTGGATCGTAATTTCTGGGGCTGGGTAAATAGGTGGGTATAGGGAAACTCAGAGGCAGCCTTTCAAATTAGCACTGATTCACTGATAATAGTTATTTTTTTTTTAAAGATTTTATTTATTTGTTTGAGAGAGAATGAGAGATAGCACGAGAGGGAAGAGGGTCAGAGGGAGAAGCAGACTCCCCGCTGAGCAGGGAGCCCAATGTGGGACTCGATCCCGGGACTCCAGGATCATGACCTGAGCCGAAGGCAGTTGCTTAACCAACTGAGCCACCCAGGCGCCCTCACTGATAATAGTTATAATAGTTAACAATTCTGTACTGCTTACCGCTGGCTGGATGTTCTAAGCATTTACATATAGTAATCCTCACAACAAATTGATGAAGATAGTTCTATTATTATTCTATTCTCCATTTAACAGATGAAGAAACTGAGGCACAGGGAGGTAAGTAACTGTTCAAGCTTACCTAGCTTCTAGGGTAGAGATTTAAATCCATGTGCTCTGACTTCAGAGGTCACTATCTTGACCACTGTGCTGTGCTGCATTTTTGGACTAACAGAAAAGTGGCCACACAAAGAAGAATCTTCATTAAGGTCCGGTACTGCTGACATGAGGAGCTGAGTGGTGGCTACAAACCTGTCTTTCTAGCCCACAATGGAATCTTCACTGGATTCTTTTATACAGAACTATCCAGACCATTTTGGCTGAATCAGGGATGGGGGCTGGGTTTCCCTTTGTGCCCCCTGGTGGGCCCTGACACATCTTTTTGGTTAATGGGGCTCTGGAGAGTCATGGTGGCATGGGGTAAAAGCAGCATGGATTTGGAGTCACATAGACCTAATCATGAACCTGTCATTCCTCTGCTCTGTGACCTTGGCAGGAATCTTCCTTCTGAATCTCAGTGTCCTCTTCTATAAAATAGACTTAATAATACTGACCTTGCCCAGCTGTCACGAGGTTTAGAATTTATGGATGAAACTTATAGGCCTGGGACATGGTAGGTACGCAAACAATCACAGATCTATTATTATTTATAATAATAATCCTTGACAAGATTGTCATTATGACCGAAAGTTATTTAAGGTGTTCTTTTCCTTTCGCTTCGAGGCTGTTCCTCTGGTAGGGCCTTACTGCTTGCAGTTTTCCCCCTGGTTGTTCAGGATTCAATTAGCCAACATAAAGTACATCATTAGTTTTGATATAATGTTCAACGATTCATTAGTTGTGTATAACACCCGGTGCTCATCACATCACGTGCCATCCTTAATGCCCATCACCCGGTTACCCCCTCCCCACCTCCCTAACCACAACCCTCAGTTTGTTTCCCTGAGTCAAGTGTTTCTCATGGTTTGTCTCCCTCTCTGATTTCTTCCCGTTCAGTTTTCCCTCCCTTCCCCTATTGCACTATTCCTTATATTCCACATGTGAGTGAAACCGTATGATAATTGTCTTTCTCTGCTTGACTTATTTCACTTAGCATAGTTCCCTCCAGTTCTATCCATGTTGATATAGATGGTAGGTATTCATCCTTTCTGATGGCTGAGTAATGTTCCATTGTATATATGAACCACATCTTCTTTATCCATTCGTCTGTTGAAGGACATCTCGGCACCTTCCACAGTTTGGCTGTTGTGGACATTGCTGCTATGAACGTTGGGGTGCAGGTGCCCCTTTGGGTCACTACATTTGTATCTGTGGAGGTAAATGCCCAGTAGTGCAATTGCTGGGTCGTAAGATAGCTCTATTTTTAACTTCTTGAGGAACTTCCATACTGTTTTCCAGAGTGGCTGTTCCAGCTTGCATTCCCACCAACAGTGTAAGAGGAAAAGATTTTATTTTTATTTATTTATTTGAGAGAGCAACAGAGAGCAGGAGTGGGGGGAGGAGCAGAGGGAGAGGGACAAACAGACTTCGTGCTGAGCCTGGAGCCCCACGGGGGGCTCAATCCTATGACCGTGAGATCATGACCTGAGCCAAAAACAAGAGTCAGACACTTAACTGACAGGGCCACCCAGGCACCCTTTATCTTTTTAACTAAAATATATATTTAGCACTGGGCACAGAGAGGGCAGTTACTAAATACTTTTTAGGTAATAAAGATATGACCTTGACAGTGGAATTATCCCAGGACTTGCTTCCATTTATTGGGCTCATGTTGAATCAGATCCCATTATCTCAAATTCTCACAATGAGGATTATACCATTTTATCTTTTTTTTTAAAGTTTTTTTTTTTTTAGATTTTATTTATTTATTTGAGAGAGAGAGAATGAGAGATAGAGAGCACGAGAGGGAAGAGGGTCAGAGGGAGAAGCAGACTCCTCGTGGAGCAGGAAGCCTGATGCGGGACTCGATCCTGGGACTCCAGGATCACGACCTGAGCCAAAGGCAGTCGCTTAACCGACTGAGCCACCCAGGCGCCCTATACCATTTTATCTTGTTTACAAGATGGGGAAACTGAGGACATCTAGCAAGTGGCTTCTAAAATCACCGAAGCTCTATGTGGTGAGAGGCCGAGTGACTGTCTGACTCTTAAGTCAGTCGCATGGCCCTCCATCTTCTCAGAAGGAAAAGCACCTGTGGGATGCGGGAAGCCTTACCCCGTAAGCCATGGTCATATGCCCTGCAGTATTGTGTCCTTGGGGCCCAGCTGCTGTGAGGACTGGGGGTAGAGCAGTGCTTATGGTCAGTGGGATGTGTACCAGCATGTGGGAAGGATTTGATGAAAATATAGATATGCACAGGAGGAGAGCAGGTGTGCAGGGCTAAAGAAAACCATCTGAGGACGTAGTCTGGTTCAGGCTGGAGGCAAATCTCTCCCAAGTGGCAAAAGCCCAGGAAGGAGAAGGCCAACATACTTTGGTTCTTTCATACCCCTGTAAGCTGTGAATATTGTAGTTAAGGACAGTGAGAGGTACACAGGAGGGAGAGGTTCTGAGGAGTCTGCAGGAAGGTGACAGGGACACATGACGGTGCTCATGGCATTGAGGGGGCATCCGACAAAGTGGACCTTAGCAGGCTTTCCCTCTTACTCCCACTGCTTTGTAACAGGAACCTCCACCATAAGTCTTAACTGAAATGCGGCGTGGAGAGCTCTCTTGTTTAGATCAGTGTTTCTCAGAGTGTGGGGCCCTAAGCAGCAGCAAAGGAATCAGCTCGGAATTTGTCAAGAATGCGACTTCTCGGGTCCCAGTCCAGCCCTGCTGAATCAGAACCTGGGGGTGGGACTCAGCTGTCTAGGCCTTCACAAACCCTCTGGGTGATTCTAATGTTCAAATTTGAGAAGCCCAAGTACATGCCATTCTCCTGAGATTGTAATTCTCTCCTTCCTGTGCTCTAAGTTTTTATCTGTTCTCTCGTATCTGTCCTCATATATTAGAATTGTCTCTATTCCTCAAAGCCCAATTTAAGTCACCACCCTTCCTGCAGCTTTCTCTGGACCCCAGTCCCCAGATCAAAGCATCGCCTTCATTGGTGACCTTGCATTCTGGATGGTTTTTCCTTCCTGAGCAAATGTCGTCTGTGTCTGGGCTCCTCTGAAAGTTTCTTGCTGTTTGTTACACTTATTTGTAGTCCCTACAATTCCTTGTACATAAGAAGTGCATAATAAATGCCTTGCGGTGACTGATGGAACACTGAGCCTAAATATTTTATTTCTGACTATCCATCATTTTACATGCCTGTGTGTAACATAAAAGTGAAAGAATTCTTCTGGTAACAAAGGGGAAATCTGTTTTTACTTTGTTATATTGCTTCTTGGTCCAGAAAGGATTTAAGGAGGCTTAAAATGCAACAAAATAACATATATTAGAAATAAGAAAGGCGGGGGGGGGGGGGGAAGGCAAAGGAAAGTTAGGGACATAAAATGGATTCAGGAGCAAGACTAATTCAAAAAAGCTGCTACTTAGTACAGTACCCTGACTATAGACCAACCAAAAATAGCTCTTAGCTTTCTTATCAGGGATTTGGAAAATAATGGCTTTTAAGCTGCAAACAGAAGTCAGAATGGATTTGCCTTTCGTGAAGTTATATAAACCCCAAAGTTATTTCCTAGCTCCCTTGCCTGCCTTTGGATTGGCCGAACAATTCAAATGGCCAAGAAGCCATTCTACATCTTTTTGAAAGAAGATTCCAGAACATGATGGTCCTCATCACTGCAGATGGCAACGTGGTCATTATTGTAAAGAAAGACAGCAGAACCTTTCGCCTTCTCTGCCTCTCAGGGGCGGGGAGACATCCGGAGGGAAGCGATCGATCGTGTGGAGGGAGAGGGCCCCGCCTCCGTGGCGCCGCTGCCGAGCAAGAACACGTGGCCTCTGTCTTGGATCGTCAGCAAAAGCACTTATTTTTTTCTTTTTTTAAAGATTTTATTTATTTGAGGGAGAGAATGAGAGAGAGAGAGAGAGCATGAGAGGGGGTTGGGTCAGAGGGAGTAGCAGACTCTCTGCCGAGCAGGGAGCTCAACGTGGGACTCGATCCCGGGACTCCAGGATCATGACCTGAGGTGAAGGCAGTCACTTAACCAACTGAGCCACCCAGGCGCCCAGCAAAAGCACGTATTAAAGTGATTGGGGGGGGTACCTGTATTTTTTAGAGCTATTTTTGGATGACACTAGCAGAAATTCTCTTAAACTAGCTGGGACACAAAATGGGAATTGATTAGAAGGATAATGGAGTGTTTTCAGAAACGTGCAGAGGCCCAGGGATGGACCCGAAGCAAACATGGAGAGCTGTCAGGAATACTTTTATTTGGCCCCTGTCACCGTTGCTTCACTGGCTAAATGGCTGTTTCTTCTTTCATAGCAGATTGGCTTTGTCAGCGCCCCGGTCTACAAGGCAGGGGACAGGAGATGCCTTAGTCACCATATCACGAATTCCAGTCACTTGAAGGAACTGTAAATTGCTCTTCATGCCAAGTGAAGACTCTGGATTAAGTGTCCACTCCTGGTCCACTGGATAGAAATAGATAGACACGCTCTGCCCAGAAATCTGTTTGAGAGCTGAGACCCTAACTTTTGGAGAAATTCTGGTTCCTGCATTTAAATCAGGACAGTATCTCCTATGTATATGTGAAGTGTCTAGTTATTTTCCTACACATCAGTTCATGTCATTCTTGCCACGCTTCCATAGGGGGAAGGAGACTGGCGCCCTCTGTCCATTTGATATACAGGGAAATGAAAGTCCTGAGAATCAAAGTGATTTTTCCACACTCACACCGCTGGTCACCAGCAAGGGTGATTGGGTGGTCAAAAAGCCATTTTGGACCTGTCTCTGACAGTCACTGATTTGTCATTTTGTTAAACCTCTCCTCACTTTCCTCATCTATAAAATGGATTAATGATTCCATCTGAAGGCAGTGTGGAGGGATTGCAAGAATCAAATGAGTGCTCCCTGAATCTGATTGATTGTTAGAATAATATAGGGATCTTTAAAAAAATATAGATCCCCGGACTCCAGCTCTGTATATTCTGATCCAGTAGATCTGTGGTAGGACCCAAATATGTGTCCTTATGAAAGTCCCCAGGAAATTGTCATCAGTCTGGATTTGTTAATCCTTCAACAGCTTCAGAAAATAGTCCATAATTTGCACAGCCTGGTGTGAAAGACACTATGACCAGAGAGATGGAGGGAGAATAACCTCCTCTGAATTACATTCTGTCTTAGGAGCAAATTGCTTTCTCCTCCAAGATTATTTAGAGAGATTACTAAAGAACTGTGGAGTAAAATGGGCCCCCATTCTAGGGGAGGCCCATGTGTTTGAGAGTGTGTGCGTGTGCGTGTGTGTGTGTGTGTGTCTATGCGCATGCATACATGTGTCTGTGTGTGAATGTGTAGGAATGTGTATGTGTGGGTATGAGTGTGTTCCTGTGTGTTCATATGTACATGTGTGATTGTGCATGTGTGAGAGTGTGTATTCGCATGTGTATATGTGTGTGAGTGTGCATGTGTATATGAATGTGTGTGTGGGGAATGGGTAACGGTCATGTGTGGAATGTGATTATTATAGGACATGCTTCTGCCCTAGCTTGAAGAGGCTTGAATACATTCTGAGTTCAAAGAGTATCTCAATTATTTGTGCTGACCTTCCTGCAAATCGGGCATTTTAGACATGCTACACTGAATTTCTCAAACAAGCATGTGGTGTAGGTATTACTATCTCCATCTTATAGAACAAGAAGCTGAAATAGTTTTTCTTTTGTCTGAAGTTGGACAGATAGGAGATAGCAGAGCAGGGATTCAAGTTTAGTTCATGGTTTGGTTTGATTTGGAGAACTTTTCTGGTGACGAAGCTGAGGAAGGAGACCTAAGTTGACACAAACGCCCTGACATCACCACGAGGACCCCAAAACAAACTTTTGAGGGTCACCCCTTCTTGTTGTTGCTATATTTGCCTTTGCCTTGGTCTGACGTTGGCTGTCTTGGGTACAAGATAATAATGGGGCATTGTCAAATTAGGCTGACATTTTAGCCAGAGTAGAGATACTATGACTAGTAGTTGTAAATGTGTTAGTGGTGTCTGCCATTTATTGCCCAAACGTTATGGATCAGGCACTACACTGGAAGAATATAGCAATTACAGACTCTAGAAGGTAGATATCACACTCGCGTTTCACAGATGAAACAGGTGCAAGGAATGCTAAGTAAACTGTGTAAGACCACGATGCCCCCAAGCGCCAGAGTGAGGATTTATTAGAACCCAGGTCTGTTTGGCTCTTGGTGCTCTGTGGAGCTGCCTCTGTGTTCTGCAGTTTCCATGACTGTCTGGGTAACGGGCCTTCTTTTAACGTGTTCCGTCTGCTTTCCCCCATCTCAGCAAGACCCGTTCTTCCCTGGCTGGTAGTTCTGTTCCTTGATTCAGAAAGTGAAAGAGACATCAGCTGTACTGGTGTGAGCCCTTATAAGCAGAGAGTTTCAAATTTAATAAGTGTCTTTTGGAGTTAGTCAAGGAAGTAATTAACACGGGGGAACCGAGGGCACTGAGGGCACCCTCAGCCTCCAACGTCTGGCATCAGGAGAGTCAACTCTTCATCATTAGCACATGTTTAAGTAGTTTATCCAATGGGAAGGCACTGCTTGTGGAGTGAACACACTTATTTGTATTTATTTGAGGCTTGATTTTGTTCGTTTATTTCTCAGAAGGCCTGGAGGGGCTGGGGAAGGGGCTGTCTCCAAGGGCAGGCATGGGAGGGAGGTCTCAGCTCTGCATGGGGCCAGGTGGAAGATCAAGAGGGACAGAAAAGATGGTATTGGTTATTGAGAACAACGGCATGCGGAGGCAGTTTCATCCCCATTTTTGCCCAGGTGAGAGGTAAGGATCAGAAACATGAAATGATTTGCCGAAGATTAGGCAAGTAGCAAGAAAGGGATAGCATTTTGCTTCCGTCTGACCCCAAATTCAAGCTATTATGCCTTAAAGCTATTGGCAGGTAACTGAGTCAAAGATCAAGACCTGGGAGTAACAAGGCTGCTATCAAAATGGAAATGGAACCAGAAGAAGAGAGGTCAAAATGTTGACCAAAGAAGAGAGGTAGGTATGGCAGATTGTATTTTCTAGAGATGGACACACTCTATCTATTCCATCTGAATTGCTCTTCTTACAATGTATTATTGAACTTTACATCAAGAGGTTAAAAACAAAAGAGGTAGGGTCTAATTCCGTTCCCTTGAAACCCAGTTTATTCATTCTTGGAACGTGTACCTTGGGAGCCCTGAGCCAACAGGTATGAAATCTGACCGCCCTGAAGCTTCCTTGCTGGAGAGACCTCATGGAGATAGCATGTAGAGAGAGAAATTCTTGAAAAACTTCAGCTGTTCCAGTCCCCGGCTATTTGAGCCTCCCCGGCCCAGACCCCAGACATATGAGTAAGTGAGCTTTCAGAAGATGATTCTAACTCCTGCCTGGAAACTGCCCCATCTGTTACAGAGTAGAATGGGACAAATTATCCCTGCAGAGTTCAGCCCTATTTGCAGATTTGTGAGCAAAATAAATGTTGTCATTGTTTAAGCCACTAAATTTTGGGGTAATTTATTACATGGTCATAGTAATTGCTGAAGTAATTGGTGAAGCAGATATTTCAGACTCTAAGTGTATGTGGTCTGAATAGTGATCTGGGTGTCCCTTCTATGCAGGCTCAGGCACAAAGTCTTAAATGAGCCAAGAACGCCACAAGGCTTTTGATCCTCTTCTGGGGAGCATTCAGACATAGCTGCCTTCATGTTACCCCCCGGGAGTATCCTAGCAGTGTGTGGTTTTAGGCTTGCACACATGAAAATATCCCCATCAGTACAAGGCAATGAAGTCCAAAGGCAAATTCAGAGGAGGCGCGATGGTTGTAGGCTGGGCACATGGGGAAGCCTGTCAGAGCGCGCTGCCTGACCAGTTGAGATTTGGGTTAAGTTCGAAGGATTTTGTTTGGCATGGGATCAACAGGACATCCCAGTTGAGAAACTGATCTGGGGAAGGGCATAAAGTGGGCAAGCCTGTGGTCTGAAAGACCAACCTGGCCAGAGTGAAAGGTCCAAATCTAGGGAGAGACCAAGGGTCGGTGTGGAGGATTTAACTAGCTGAGAGAAGTCCAGAGAAGGACATTGAGAGCTGGGTCTATGGGAGAAGGCAAAGGCAAGGTCTCCTGAAGAAGAAACATGAATTCCCATTCACTCATTCACTCATTCAACAAACATTCCCTAGGATCACAAGGTTCCCAGGGCCTGCTCTGGAATCATGGGGGATACCATTCCATTTCCAATCTTAGCAAAGCAGGCAAGGAAAGATCTGAGGGCCATTGTAACTTCTACACTTAGTCCCTAGAGGGCGCCTCTTCCAGTGTCTTCCAGATTCCTGCTCTCAAAATTAACTTTCTCCTCTGGCCCATTTAATCTCTCCTTTTCCACTGCCTTTAAACTCAGCATGACCACAGCTAGTATCTTAATTTTTTTTTTTTACTGGCATTCTTGTTGAACAAATGCATCTGCTGATTTAATTTACTCTTCAAAGTAGCTTTCCTTAGCTCTCTTTAGTCCAGCACTGACCACCAAGCTTTTCCACTACCTATGTATTTCCTATGGCCATGTGATCATCAGTGGTGTTCCTTCTCTCTGTTGTGTTTGAAGATGCCAGCCCCCTTCTCCAAAGCAGCCCCACTCCAAACCATCTTTCTACATTGCTGCCAACTGCAGCCTGTTGTCTTATGCTTATGTGTCTCTTGTGCTTCTTTTTTCTCTTCCTAAATGCAAGCATTTTCCAATGTTGTTCAAAGACCTCTGCTCTCCCTTATACCTTCCCCCTGATGCATTCTCCATCGCTCTCCACCCTCCAGCCCATTCACACTTAATGGTTTCAACTATCACTTCCATGTGAACAGCTTGATAACTGTGACCCCAGCAACCGCTATGGCCCTTCCCTATGGTGCACTAGCATGTGCTGGCTCCTAAGCTGAGCACTTCATACCTATTTATTAAGTGCCCGTGAGATTGCCGTTATCACCATCATTAACAAGTAGGCAAACTGAGGCTCACGGAGGTCAAATAGATGGGCCAATCAGAACCCAGTTTTGCTTGCCTTTCAAGCCAGTGCTCTTAACCCTTGGGCTGAATTGACTTTTTCTTCGCTCTCCTGAGCACTGTCATATCAACTGTCATGGGATATTTTCACCTGGATGGCTTTCTGTCATGTCTAGCTTATTTGTTCAAAAACCAAACATCCTCTTCTCAGAACTGCCTCTGTTCTCAAAACCAGAACTGCCTCTAACCTTCTTAGACTATCTTTGTCAACCATTCTGCTATGTTACAAAATAGCTTCCCATCAGGATGAGGACAAGACAGGTCAATGTGGAAAACAATGATCATCATGAGGAGGAACAGCACTCTGCCCCCTCGGGAATGGGGGCCACCACATGAGTTTGTGAGTCAGAACACAGGCTGCCTGCACCGTGGGACAATTTTGCCTGTGCAACCATGAGAATGCACATTCGCTGGCTGAATCAGGGTAGAGGATTGGAGTGTGCAGTCTGCAACCATCATTAATGGGCCTCTCAGATCAGCACCTTCAGCTAGTCCCAAGCATTCTTCTCTTCCTGTTCTTACAGTGGACCAGAGAAGAGGAGTCCATCTCTTTTGGATCATTGATGGTGCAACCTTAATTAATTTAGGCCAACCTCTTTCTTTTATAGTTGGGAAAATGGGGTCTCAGGAAGGTGGGCATCCCCTCCTCCGCAGGGTCTACTCAGACCGTTCTATTGAAAATAGAGGAAACTACAGGTTTCCTTTCCTACCCATAATCTAGACTCTCCTCACTCAGTGCTACTTCTCCTTTGCCCATGGCAGGTGTGGCCATGCATCCGCATTTGTCCAGGATAGTTCCTATTTGCCACGATTATTTCAGTAAAATGATTAATAGTGCTTTCTTTCACTCTTGAGCATCCCAGTATGGAGGACAAATTATCTGATGACCCTATCCATAGCCCTTAGCACCTTCTTTTTTTAAATATTATTTTATTATGTTATGTTAATCACCATACATTACATCATTAGTTTTTGATGTAGTGTTCCATGATTCATTGTTTGTGTGTAATACCCAGTGCTCCATGCAGTACGTGCCCTCTTTAATACCCATCACCAGGCTAGCCCCTCCCCCCACCCCCCCTCCCCTCTAGAGCCCTAAGTTTGTTTCTCAGACTCCTCAAAAAGTTGAAAATAGAGCTACCCTACGACCCAGCAATTGCACTACTGGGTAATTACCCCTTAACAGCTTCTAACACACCATATAATTTACTTGTTTTCACTTAGTGCCTACTATTGTTGATTGTCTTACCCTTCCTCTCCTAAAACTGAGGGTCCCGTGGGCAGGGATCTTTGTTTTGTTGATTGCTGATGCCCCATGATCAGAGTAGTGAAACCACATAGTCAATAAAACTGATAGGTGGGCTTCTGACCTCTCCCTTCCCTCCCTCCAGCTCTTCCCAAACACTTGGGGCTGCGGTGGGGTGGCTGGGAGTCAAAAAGACATAAGTAAGTGGAAGTCAGTCATGCAAAAAAACCTGCACCTGCAAAATTCTGAAGATTGAGGGGTGGGGATGGGTGGTGGCTGCCAGCCCTGCAAAAGCCCTTTTTTCCAGCTCTGTGAGGGATGCTGAGGAAGTCAGGGATGTGGGGACCAAAAGAGCAAACCTTCTAAGAAAACCATATTTCTTCTTGCTCATTTTACTCTTCTACTCCCTGACTTCCCACACAGTTTCCTTGCCCACCCTTGACCTTGCACTTGCCCTCTGCTCTTGTAATTATACTTAATTTCTTGGGTTTGGTGTGATGCAGGGTCATCAGTTAATCGCGAAAATTTTTTTAAAAAGATGCTTTAAAATTATCTTAAACCCAAAGAAAACTGTACTTTATTAAAGTAGGCTTTTAGAGTTTTTGTTTTGTTTTATTTTGTTTTAGGAAAAATGAACAAGAGCGACTCCCCGCTCCCTCATCTCTCTCCATCTTCCTGGACTGTCTCCAGAAGACTGTGGTCTCTCCTGGACAGGAGGAACGGTTGGTTATTTTTACCAGGAACATATTTTTGTCTTTACTCTTCCATCTCTGCAGATCAAATGCTGAAGGCCTGGCGCAGATTACCAGTGTGTTGCAGGCTTGTCACCGCCCAACTGTGAGATCATACTTTTTCATTTAGAGTCAAATCATAGAGAGAATCAGGAAGGATTATATTGTCAGAGGTGGAGGAAGGAAGTAAACAAATGTCTTATTAAACAGCCTTTGTGGAGCCTCCAGGTGTGGGCTGATTTCCTTGTTGGAGGAGGGATATAAAATCCCTGGCATTTTCCACAGGGCCCTGGAGACCCAGGCCGCTTGGTTGTCTGTCTGTGCTCTTGCCTTGCATGGCCCTGGTGTCAGCATTATTGACACATGTATGATTCATGTGCAACCCAGGCCTTCCCATAATTCCAGAGGTCTACAGTGGGTGCATGGAGACCGGGGGGAGGTGGCTGCAAGCGGGCCATCAGAGGCCCTGAGGAGGGAGTCGCTAGGCACAGCTTCCAGTTCCGGGGACTGACTGGATTCTGGGCATCAGAGTAGCCACAGAATGGCTTCTGTGAGGAATGAGGCAGGGCGTGGTGAGGTTGGAGAGGAGAGTTTCTTTATCAAGCTTGCTGTGTTACTAATTATCACCCAATGCCCTGTGTGTTCTCGACCCTATGTTGCTTCTAGAAAGTCCTTTTCTGTCCTTAGCTTGTCTGATTCTTTCCTTCAAGGTTCAGCTGAAAGCCACCTTGTCTCAGGACACAGAGGTCTCTCCTTTATTGTTCTGCTCATACAGCTTAGCTGTCAATGATGGCAGGGGGTGTTGGATTTTGAACCTGGAAAGGGACGTGGAGACCACTTTGGGTCACCTCTTCTTTTACAGAGATGAGACTCAAGAACCAGATGGATGAAATAGCGTGTTAAAGAACTGCACAGCTGGATAATGACAGAATAAGAAGTACCTCATAGTTTCTGTCTTCCCTGAAGTCTTCCTTCATTAGGTCACTCTGAGCAATACTAAAAGTGCTACAGTTTTTCAGAAACACAGGCTCATTATAGACAGGGAGTATTCTGTGTGCCTAGCTCTGTGTGACTCTTTTGCAGACGTTAAATTATTTTAGCCTTGATGTGCATTCAAGGACTCTACTTTTGTGTCTGTGTTTTTCTGGCATCTTTCAACTGTCCTGGTAATGGTGTGCAGCAAATGGAGGTAGAGGGGTGATGGAGGAGGGGATCATTGGTTATGAGATCAAGAAGTTGAGACATTTGGGAGTTATGTCATCCATATGGATGGACAAGTCATCCAGGATCATGTCAGGACTCCTCTGGCGAGCGACCTTCAGCTGGTTGACTAGCGAGGTTAGACCACAGTGGATGATGTGGGTTTGAAGTTAGCTACAAGGGTGCTTTGGATCTGACTAAGGTTGTTTTTCATTGGTTTCTCCAGAACCAGCAAAAGATATATGTGAAATTGAAGGGATCAATGAGGCGCTGGGGATTCTTCATGTCTTTCTAATTTCCCATGGAGGTTTGGTAGAAGCATGGCAGCCTGCACAGCTTGATCAGAGTGAGGATTGGCGTGGCCAGAACTCAGATTTCTCTGCCTTTTATATTGGTGCCTTAGCACCATCCAACTAAATCTTGCTGCCATAGCTATAATCTTCTGCTTTCTGTTTCTCCTCAGGCACCATCAAGGCTGTAGAGATGACAGTGGTAAGGAGGGAAAGTGGATCGTATAAGCAAATGCCATAAATTTTGAAGGAGGAGAAGTGATTGTTTGGAAAAGCAGTGGTGAAAAGAGAGAATGGTTAGAGCTGGAACATGAGAGAACTAATCACACTCCAGGCAAGAAAGGTGCTACCTTCAGTAAAAGCCAGGTTACAGTGAAAGAGTAAGTAAGTGGGAAGATGTTGAGGAACTGGAGAATCTGCTGTACGTGGAGGCCATAGCAAGTGTGGGTAAAATGTCCAGGGGTTCCGGAATCAGATTGCTTGATTCAAATTTCTATTCTGTCATTTGGTGTTTGTATGACCTTGGGCACTTTATTTAACATCTTTGGGGGGGGCAGTTCCCCAGGGCACAGGGAGAGGGTATGGGAAAGTGAGGGAGGAATGGGGAACTGGATGAAGTCAAGGAGGACCACTGGGGACGATGGTACAGTGGGAAGATGGCCAGGTGGGCATGCACCTCAGCCAGGAACTGGTGAAAAGAGTTGAGAAGTGGCTTTGTGCTCATGGTCTCGGTAGTCTCTTTAAGAAGGGGAGGTGTCTCTGGGATTCGGTGCCCAAGTCCACAGATTTTCTCTATTCGTGCAGCTGTGGTCTAAAAAGGGTAAGGAGGAGATGTCTGGGTCAAGAGAGACAGACATAATGATAAAAAAAAATCATGCTGATTGAGAAAAAGGAAGTCAGGGATTGATTTCATGCATTTGTTACACAAGGCCATGCTCAAGACAGCTCTGAAAACAAAGATAAGGCCCATTTACAACCACCGAGATAAAAAGGTTGCTTTTGTTAGAATCGGTCACAAAGTATTACATATCTAACTCAAAATTTAAAAGTACAGTTAATCTCAAACTGTTCGATTTTTCTCATTACCAGTGGGGAAAAATCTCAGTTTGCTGCTTTGCAGTATGAAGAGTGTGATATTTAATTTCACAGCAAATGGGTTTTCTATTTTCAGATACTATTTGAGTTCTTTTTTTGAGATTTTCCTACTAAAGACTTTATAAAACCATGTTGCATCATTTTTCCCCGCAATACTCATGAAATATGCTTCTTAAACTTTGTTCACGGATGGGATGGAATTATGAGGAATGGAGTCTCTCTGGTTCACACAGTAGATGTTGAGAATGTCCTTGAGAATGCACAGCCTTGGGCGCCTGGGTGGCTCAGTTGGTTAAGCGACTGCCTTCGGCTCAGGTCATGATCCTGGAGTCCCTGGATCGAGTCCCGCATCAGGCTCCCTGCTCGGCAGGGAGTCTGCTTCTCCCTCTGACCCTCCCCCCTCTCATGTACTCTCCCTCTCTCATTCTCTCTCTCTCAAATAAATAAATAAATAAAATCTTTAAAAAAAGAGAGAGAATGCACAGCCTTCCTGGTTCAGCAACTTTGCTATTATACTAGATGTTGGTCCAAACGACGATGTTCATGGAAGGAAATATCTGTGCACACTAAATATTGGTTCATTGGAATACTATTTACCAGAATGTTAGCATCTTTGCACAGCTACAGACTACATATAGTAATGCTAATAATACTAATTGACGTTTACAATGACCTTTGGAGTTTCAAAATGCTATCATGTATCATGTTTTATTTGATCCTCAGAAAACCTAGTGACATGGGTGGGTTTATCTGCCTAGTTTTATAGTGATCTGAGTCATCTACTTCAAATGGCCTTTCCTGTCACATTGCTAGTTAGTAGGGGGTGGGTTTCATCTTTTGTTATCTAGTTTCTTTTGAAATAGTATGGAGATGAATGGGGTATAATTTTAGTCTTAAGTGTAGTATCTTTGAAATTGCATTGATATGGCAATATGAATGCTAAGTATTAAACCAAAATATTCAATCATCTGTTCTCTACCAAGTAACAACATTGGCTATGTTATTACATATTAGTTCAAGTCACTTTTGTGATAGAAAAAAAATGTCAGGCTGTTGTGGGCAAGCAATTGGCCTTTGGATATTTCCTCTTGACCAAGTCCTGGGGAAACCAAACCCAACCAAACCAAAACCAAAATCCAGAGGATTTGGCTTCTTGTGGAAATTTTTAAGCAGGGCAGTTATCCAGCACATTAAGTGAATCAATGTTCTCATTATATTTGGGGGAAGGTTTCAACAAGCTTATTCATCCAACAAAGACCTTTATTTCTTTCATATTGGGAGGAATAAAGCCACTAGCACCAGGATGCCTTCAGCAAAATCCCTAATAAAACATAATTTGATTATTTAAAGTGATAGACTAAGTGAAGAAACAAAATATTACAATACCCGAACACACACACACATCCACACACACAGATGCATGCACTCTAATACCTTCCCATACAAACTCCCATATGTTACCCTTTACAACACACACAATCCCACCCAACAAATGCAGTGTGTCTCCAGTATGATATTCTATCAGCTTCCACATATAAACAGACATACCTAGGTACAGATACATAGATGTACACACCTCCGCCACACACCCATATTTTAAACACATTCATTAACATACATACTACTGATGCTCACTCATTTCCACCTGCTAATGTTGGATTGCAATCCTTGGGGTATGAACCACAACAATTCCCACACACATATCACAACCACCTTCACACAACATATTCAATGACTAATACAAACAGATGAAATGAGGCTCTTCTTTCCTTCCCTCATACACAGATACGATAGAGTTTTTAATTCCTGTGTCTGTGAAATCGTCCTCTGCCTACAAGCTGCTGATGCTTGATAATGCATTTCATGTAGCTAATTTTCTATTTTGCAAGCACAAATCTCACTTGATCCCTGCTAATGTAGAGGATGCTGTTATCAGGTAAGAAGAAAAAAAGTATAACTAAATGAGTCTCTTCTATTTTCCATTCATGAGGTTAGCCCATGTTCCTGGGTAAATAGATAAAGTGAAGGAGTTCGGAAGAGTCTTCAAGGAGAATGGGGACACCAAAGGGTTTGTTGGTTCTCTGGGTTGTGCACTAGAAAGCAAAATATGTCCTCAGTGATGCTTTTATTTTTTTAAATTAGTTTTCGATGAGTTCCAAAGAATGTATGTGACATATATGTAAGTTATGAGCATAAGCAATAACTTTCCATCCAACCTAAGTTCTAGAACATAACCAGCACTAATGCTTGCTTTTCTCAATCCATGTGTCTTTCAAATTACTTTGATACAAGAGCTTGAGGACATTTTACTTCTGATCACATATCCACTCTTAGCTGATTTTTGTCCAGGATTTTATTTCTGTTTAAGCCCACGATATCAATATTATTATTTTAAATATTTTATAAGATAATGTTTGATTAGATTTATATATATGTTAACCATCTTACTCGGTCATCTTTTTTTATTTTCTTATCTCTTTGATCATTTTCTTTATATAGGAGCTTTCTCTGGGGAGTCTGGTGATGCAGTTCTAGGTTTGGTGCTTTTTTTCTCAGTCCTTGAAAGATATCATTCCACTCGCTTCTGTTGTTGCTGCCCGATTTGTATTCTTTCTGAGCCCCCCTTGGCTCCTTTGCCTTCTCTTTGGTTTTGATATTGTGTTTTCACTAGATATTGTGTATCTAGGGATAGATTTATTTATTCATCCTGCTTGGGATACATTACAATTCATGTTTATCAACTCTCTATTTTCTCCTTTCAGGAATCTGATTAGTTGGCTGTAAGACCATCTCATTCTATTTCCCATATGTCTTAACTCTTAGCTCCTGTTCCCCATCTCTGTGTCTGTGTCATGTTCTTGGCCACTTCTTTTACTGTGCTGTTTTAATTTACTCTTCCTTATGTGTAATTTGATATTTAACCCAAACTTTGATTTTTTTTAAATGACTTTCTTTTCATTTCTGGAAGCAATTACAAATTATGTGTTACACTCATAATTGTATTATGGTCTATCTTTGGTCATTTCAGAATTCAAAGTCCTTAGAGCTCTAAGCTTGTTGTTTGTTGTTTCTGTTGAGTGTCAATCATGATGGTTTGTTTCCCTGTCTGTTTGGCGAAATTTATATTGAATTTGTTTGATTTCAATTTCCAGGAATCCTCTAGGTCTAAATTGCAGAGGATTTCCTTCAGAGAAGATTTGTGTTGGCTTCTGTTGGGGGATTCTCACAATTTTGGGTTATATTGGCTTCCTTTGATGATCTCTGGCTTTATTGTGAGCATTTCATTCCCAGTGCCTGAGTTTGCTGCTGTCCCAAACAGGGTCTCTGGATTTCAGTGTTGCTGTTCTCAGGGCAACCCCACCTTTAAATTTGCTCACTACTCGGAATCCACTTTCAGCTTTGGTGGAATGGTAAGGGCCTTGAGATTTCCACTCTTCTTGGAGGCCTAGCAATGTATTAAAAAGAATATTCTATATGAGATATAGATGTATTAGTATAATAATTCTTTGAATTATGTAGTCTATGCCTCCACCAAATATAAATTTGCCAATTCTGAATTTCATTGGTAATCTGCTCACTCGACTGATACTGAAAATCTCTCAGTAGGGTCTCTGCTTATAAAAAGACTTTGATAAATATTTCAGGGGATATGACCATGGGAGCTTAGAGACTGATGTAGGATATAGGCTAGGCATATTTAAAAATATGTAGCCAACAAAGACAAAGTCTTCACTGCTGAAGACTGAAAACTGGCTTATGCCTGCAGCTAGGAGGGGGAGACGCCCAGTCTATGATGGAGGTTGTTTTACAGTGTTGTTGTTAAGGTATTATAATCTCTTTAACGAAGACTTCTCTCAAGAACTAGTCTTCTGTCAGCCCTGACTCAGCCCAGCTGCACTTCGTCTCTCTCTATGAATGTATTAGGGGTTCCTGAGATACTCAGTAAACTCTCTCAGTCCAGCAGGGGGCCTCAAACATTTATCACATCATCCCAGTATTTGGTATAGTGGCTGGCCAGTTGTGGGTGGTCAAAGCATATTTACTGAATGTGTTAGTTCTATGCTGTATTGTAATCATTTACACTGTGGGTCCCTACACTGGGTCTTATCTTTGTATTCTTTCAACACCTGGCACAGAGTCTTGAATAAGAGAGGTATTGAAAAGTATAAGTAACTAAATTAAGAAAATGTTAAATAAATCTGGCTTTGAAAGTTGAATAACTATTTTAGGTCCTTATGCTTTTATTAAAGATATTAGAGCTTGTAAGTAAGTGAAAACAAAGTTTGCATTTCTATGAGTATATGTGATCATCTCATCCCACATTTTCTGTTGAAGACTCATAGTGAGCCATTGTCTCCTGTGCGGACCCTTGTACTTTGTACCAAAATTGGTTATTTTCCAAAATAGAAGAGTAAATTGAATTTAGGATTCTAAGTTTCCTGTTTTTCTTGCATTTAATCATTATAAGTAATGTAAAATGTCATAATAATTTATTCCTCATTTTTTTTTTTTAATCAATGTCTGAATGACTGTAGGGCCAATAGAAGGGAACAACAGGGAATAATGTGGTATACCTCTTGAGAAATCTCTACTTTCATTAAGTTTTAAGGAGGCTAAAATGGGGTTTATTTGAGGGGGACATGTTGGGTTAGAAAGAAATAAAAAACTGAGGGTATAATCGTTCATTTAGTCATTAAGAAAAATTATAGACTTCCTTCTGGTGCTAGGCATGGAGGCCTAGCTTTGGTGAAAGAAACTACAGATGAAACTCTGAGAACATGAGAGACATGTTGGTCCAACTCGAGGAGATGCATTCACCCACCTGGGTATGTGCAGCACACTTATTAATCTCCTTAACTACTTTGGGTTGAGGAGGGTGCACAGGGAGGAAGCCATACTACAAAGTATTTTTATTATTTTACTATGTTTTTAATCCCTTGTTTGGGATCACGTGCTTAACTGAGAATTGCAGCCAACCTGTAGTTTTTCTCTGTGTCACCTCATTTCATGGTCATCCTTGTTGTTGGGAATGGATGAGAACCTCACCTTGACCTTAGACAGCTGGATAAATTTCACGTGGGGCTATCTTCTGAAACAATAAATTGCTTTCTTCTCTGAACTATAGTATAATGCTTTCTCTGACAAATGAAGCCCACCAACTCCTACCTATCTGAAATTGAAGAAGGGGCATTAGAGTACCCCTGAGCTCCTTTTGAGAAGGATCACAGAGATGGACCTTCAGCGTGTGTGAAACTTAATGACCATACCTAATAACCAGTACAGTCCAGCAAACAGTTTGCAGAGAAAAGCTGTTCTCTTATCATTGATCTTTCCTAGCTATAGTTACAAAGGAACAGAGTTGGACCATGAAATAATCATGTGTCCTATATTATTACTCTCTTTCAGATTGCAGAAAAGCAAGGCTGCTGGCTTTTTTGGAGATTTAAATAAGGCAAAAGATTTTATTTTCATTTAGGAGGAAAAAGAACAATTGTGGTCCTTCATTTACTTGTCTAGGATCCAAATTTGAAGCAGAGGCACCTGGAACCGACTTGATACTGGCATTTGTTTCAGAAAGATTTAGTGAACCCTCTCTGTCTCTGAGATTACAGGACGCACTGTGAGAAAGATAAAGTAGGTTTACAACATTGTCTCTGCCCCCTGAAGCTCTCCTCTGTGGTTCTAGACAGAAGAAACCGATAAAACTAAATGCTAACATTATCTGGTTCTGGAAATTTTGGAGTGCTTTCTGTGGTATAGATGATAGTGTCAGGCTGTAGGGTGGACCTGTTTGGGAAGAAAAACTGACCTTGACAATACTCTTTCAAATGCTGTCTGATTGTAAAGAGGACATAGCTTGGCTGAACCAGGAAAGTGATCTCAGAAGTGAACAAAGGCTGCGTTTATTGAAGTCATTGTCAGTTTCTGATGGTCTGCTTTGCTTTTGATGGAGCCCTACGAACACCTTGGAGCAACACGCCAGGGCTACAAATAAGAACTCTTACTGCTTTTTATCACCACAAAGAGAGACTTTTTTTTTTTTTTCGGTAGAAAAATGATGAAATACAGAAAAGGAGAAAATTAATAAAAATCACATGAAATTCCACTATCCCGTGACAAAAATTAACTTTTCAATTATTTGCAT